>NC_133026.1:84200000-85414375 GCF_048771995.1 Taeniopygia guttata
CAATATGACCTGTTTAAATTTTGATTATTTTGCCAAAAATCTGTCTCAACGGATGCTGTTGTTTTTACAGGAATGAAGAAGCTGTTCATTTTGCTTTGTCTTGATTAGGTTTGGTGTGGTTTGGTTTGGTTTTCTGGGAGATTGGGCTGAAGGCCACATACATGCTTTTCAGGTCCTGGGTATTAGATTGAACAGAAGTATATAATTATGCACACATCCTAAAAGTGTGTGCAAAATGTTGACATTTCCTCAGAGAAAACAGTCCTGAACACTCAAGTTCAGACTCGAATGACTAGTCCCTTATGCATTCTGCTTCCTGGTCACATTTTAAAAATAAGATGGAATAGATTATGTTGCAACTTACTTGTAATAAGTTTTTAGTAGCCTTTAGTTTATTTTCCTTTTTATTAATACAGTTTCTATTCTCTGTGCTGCAAACATCATAGTTGATACATTTCACCAATAAGAGCTCTAAATTCCATATAACATTGTCATAGGATGCATTCTCATCCATCTTTGAGGATGCACAGATGACTTAGAGGGGATGTAAAGGAATTTTTAGTAAGGAAATTTCACTTATAACCACATGAGAGTAACAGTGCTGCACCAGGCACCACTGATTAATTGATTTTGGAATGAAGATGATGTCTTACAAAACCTAGAGAGTTGTAAGTTCCAAGTAAATTCGCCCAGCTTCAGTGGTTTTGTATTTCTGAATTGCTTTTTGTTTGATTTTTTTACCTGAAACAGTGATTTTGCAATTTTCTTAATTTGTCTATTTTTATAATTGAAAAATTTTATGCATTCTTGATTCATGCTTCCTCTTCACTTTAGATGACAAAATAAGATAAAGATAAGAAAATTTAAGCATTTTGAAGTACATGGGCTATTTGTTGTAGCACCTAAAACATAAAGGAAAAACATAAAGGAATACAAAGATGCAGATGAAAAGGTGCAAAAAAAAAAAAAAAAAAAAAGAAACAGTGATGAGTAATAGAAAAAAACTGAATTTTGCCTTTTATTTTTTTCCATCTGAATCCTTTATTGTTTCCCTAGAGGCATTTAATAATCAAAAGGCATCTTCCACCTCCGATGAATCCAGGAAACATCAGAATATGCTGTGCTCAGATTATGCTATAATGACTGACCTACTTGGTCAGGCCTCCAAGTTCTGGCTAAGGCTTGCATTTCTCCTCTGTCAATTGTGTGAGATGTGCACATTTGTTCTCCTGCCTTTCCATAATCATAAATCAGCAACCTGCAGTAAACTCTACTCCTGTGCTGCTATGATACCCTGGTATGTATCACTGCCTTGCTTGTTTCCAGTAATATGCCAAAGATAGAAGATGAATAAGTACATCAGAATAAAGCTCTAGTATGCCATACACATTCTGTCCTTGTCCTGTTTGTCCATCACTGCGTTTCCACTTACTCCCAAAACAGCAAAGATCTTGGACACATTGCTGACAAATGCAGTCAGCAATGTAGCACAGAGATACAATTCTGAGCAGTCTGCTCAAATCTTGGCACACTGACTGACAACTGGTTTGTTACTGCAAGACAATGTAAAATGTGAATGCCATGAAGTTGCCAGTGTAATCTCACTGCTTTCTCTTGCACAGGCTCTGCTGCTCGCCCTGCCATATCCTTGCTTCAGAAAGCTCCCAGGCCTTGCATTTTCTTAACTAAAGGAGAGAAGGACCATGTTCCCTTGATGAATTATATACCTGCCTAAAAGCATTATTACATTTCTGAGAAGGTTATCGTTTGCTCCGAGTTGATAAGCCAACCTGCAGGGCTGACTCTGCAGCTGCCATAACTCTGAAATCAACTGTATTGTATTGAGTTACCTGGCGGAGTAATTAATGTATGGAGTGTACTAATGACACTTCTCAGATTCTCATATTCATATCCCCTGTGAACTTTCTACATGACATTCAACCTTCTCTACTGATTTTCAGCAATTTGTGTGAGTGTGTGGGCGTGTGTGCGCATGCATGCATGCGTATGAGTGTGTGTGTGTGTGTCTGTGTGAAAAACTTACTGTTCTGGGCTTCTGTTTTTGCACTTAAACTCACCAGATCTCACCAATTGCTTTGAATGTACAGATCTAGATGTAAATAATCCACGTGAGTGGGAAATCATAGGACCCACCTTTAACAGTTCTCCCTGTTTTCTGTTTTGTCTTAAGGAAAGGCAAAATGTTTGCTGTGAAAGCAAAGGGAGTAGATAGAGGTGTTCTGTATCCCTTTTGTTTATTATTAAAAAAAAACCCAAAAACAACAACAACAACAAAAAAAACCAGAAACCAAACCAAAACAAACAAAAGGAAAATAAAAAAGCTTTAATCATACATTTAAAGAGAAGGTGTCTGCGAAGAGAGGACCAGTTTTCTTTTTCAACTTTTGCCTAACTATTAAGTCTAAATGGGAGACTGCAGGGGTGGCGAATAATGGAAGTCACTAAGTAGAATGTTGCTCAAAACCATAGGCCAAGAAAGCCTACCTGTCTTAGTAAGACATTAAGCACTTTTTAAAATTAGAATTTTATTTAACTTTTTAAAATTTTTTTTCTATTTTTTCTTTTCTTCTTTTCATTTTCTTTTTTTCTTTTCTTTTCTTTTCTTTTCTTTTCTTTTCTTTTCTTTTCTTTTCTTTTCTTTTCTTTTCTTTCCTTTCCTTTCCTTTCCTTTCCTTTCCTTTCCTTTCCTTTCCTTTCCTTTCCTTTCCTTTCCTTTCCTTTCCTTTCCTTTCCTTTCCTTTCCTTTCCTTTCCTTTCCTTTCCTTTCCTTTCCTTTCCTTTCCTTTCCTTTCCTTTCCTTTCCTTTCCTTTCCTTTCCTTTCCTTTCCTTTCCTTTTCTTTTCGCTAGAGTTTTAGAGAAATGTGTATAGGAATTTTTTGTGCATTTCTAGAGCAGAAGGAAATTTCCTTCCTTAGCAGTGTCTGTCTGTCCTACAGTATAAACTAGGAAACATAATTTAAGCTGTATTACAGCACCTCCATTTCCTAACCTCCAATGCATATATTTGGTGGACACAGGCGTGACAATGACATGTATAATAAACAAAGGAGATGTGACCAGCTTAAATTTCCTCCAGTGTGACTCCTAAGTAAATTCATAAAGGCTGTTCATCTTATATAAGTGATAGAGGGAAATAACTGCCTGAAAATACTGCAATAATGGAAAAGCTAGTTAAAAAAAAAAAAAAGTTAGAACTTAATTTAAATAAAATAATTCAATTTAGGATACAAAATTTGGTATACTTATATTTTCAAATACCATAAGCTAATAAGAACAGAAGTGAAGGGCAAGAGAGTTGGTGCTGGGGATTTGAATCCTCCACTATTTATATTTCAGGACATTTTTAAGTCAGACCAGCTCTAGACTGTTTGCATAGATTGAATTTCCTCTTGCAGATGGAGTGTGGTTTTTTTGCTGCTAAAGATCACATTCCAGTTCCTCCAAATTCCTTCATCCAAAAGAAATCCAGTTTGTGTGTATTGAGACCAATCTGTGATGCAAACCAAAAGATAGCACAGGGACCAGATGAAGGTAATCTTAGATCAGCAGATGATCCCAATTAAACTCTAGTCAGGTATAGTAAAACTGATTACATTCAACTTAATATGCAAGTTATGGTGCTAATTATTTTAGTAATATTGTATGGATTTTATGGGGTTACATGGCAAGGTTTTGGTACAAGAGAGACTGCAGGATGACCTCTGTGGGAGGAGGTTATGGGTTGCCCAGTGACAGGCACAGCAACATCAGGCTCCACAATGAACCTAATTGAAATTGGCAAAAAATTAAATTAATTTTTCATGTATTGAGTCTGTTTTGCCCATGAAGGCAATTGGTAAGTGATATTCCTATCTCTATCTTGGCGTGTGAGCTTTCCTATCCTTTTTTCTGGCTCTACTCCCCCTGAGAAGGAGTGAGTGAGCATCTGGATGTGTATTTGGCTCTTTGCAAAGGTTAGCCTACCACAGTTACATATAATTATTCTGTCTCATTTGCATTGGGTAAAATGCAGAGGAAAACAGTAGAGAAGAAGAAATAAAAGGTAGGCTATGAAGGGCTTATATTTTAACAGATATGTTTTAGTCTGCTTTATATTTTAATAGGAAAGCTAAAGATGTGTCATCCTAAAGTATGATCACCTTAGTCCATAGACAGTCACAGTGAAGGAGTGTTTTACTCTGACATTTCAAAACTGATGTTACAAGTAGGCCTCTTGTGGTTGCAGCCATGAAAGAAACTTATTGGCATGCATATGCAATGACATTAGCTTATATATGCAGTTATGTGTTGTGTTAACTCTTTCACTCTAGCATGAAGAAGCTGCTCCCCTTGGAAGGTTCTTTAGATTTCTGAGTCATCTCCCCCTCAGCAGTAGTACAGATGTGACTGGTACCTTGCCGGGTTGTTTCTCCTCCAAACAAACCCCTCCAGTCCTACAGTCCTGCTAAATGCTAATGTCTTTGCATCTCCTGCTTCTCTGCTCAGTTAATTCAGCTTCTGCCACCTTTAGAGATCTTTTGTTTGCCAGGGACAACTCGAGCTTTATAGGAAGTGGACAGCTTTGTTGGGCACTAAAGAAATCACAGTTGTTAAAAAAACCTTGTGGGTAAGAATAAAACATCTTTCCAGAGCTGGTCAGGATCAAGACACAGGTCTTCCAGAGGTAGAGACACAGGAATTGTACCTTAAGAACCCAACTTATCTCACCCTAGATATGTTCCAGCAGTCTTTATTTGCTGAGACACCAAGGAAGATCTTGATTCTTAAAATATGTCATTAGTGAGAGAAACATGACTGAAGGCTAGAGCCTGAGTCAGGTCTTGAAGACAGCATCTACTTTCTGCCCCAAGGTTAATGCAGGAGGGTTGGATAGGAGATTCATGCAGAAATACTATTCTGAAGATGGTATTTAAAAACCTGTGTCCTTCTGAGCCTTCAAGCCAGATTTTTCCATGGATCGAGAATGGAGATCGGGAGATTTCACCAAACCTGTTATTGAGAAGAGATATCTAATGAATTCCCACAAAGCTGCCAAATGATCAGGATCACTTTGAATTACTTCAGCACACTCTTCTTGAAGAAGACTTCTCAGGGATGCAGGCCACACTGAACAAATGACAATGCATTTGACATTCCTGGTGCAGGAAGAGCACATGACTGATCAACTCCTTCAGTTACTCTGACACTGACAGTGGCTTTTTTCTTTCAAAGCTGGCACCTTGCCAGTGATGAACAGAAGATGAATGGTAAATCAGGTTGCAGAGGCTGGTCCCTTCTACGAGAAGACTCCAGCTACAATCTGTTAATATGGGGAAATTTCCTAAAAGGCCTGTCACTGGTTGAGCAGGATGTCTTTCTTGCAGGGACACTACAGTGGTTGTTGATGGCAAAACAGAGAAAGAGTGAAAAGACTTGCAACTCCCAATGTGTGATCCAAAGCAGAGAAACAATCAGGTGCTTAAAATGACTGGCATGGATCTGCTCCACATTTCTGCAAATATCAGGCTTCCTAAGCAGCAGATTTTGTGTTCATGCTAATAGGATGCAGCAGACAAGGCTCCTGGGACGAGTCAGACTGGACCATATATCTGCTAGGACAGCCTGTCAGACAGATAGAGGACATGGGCTGTAGGATAGCTGGAGAGGTCAAGTTGCTCCAAGTGAAGCACAGAGCGAGCACAGCTAATGAGAGCCAGAGATGGGCTAAGGCAATGCAGATGTAACTGTCTCAAGCTGCTTAGCTGGCAAAGCTGGATTTGAACTTGGCACTGCTGCTGAACTAGCAGTATAGAAGTGGCCTACAGTGCTCTAGGGAGCTTCTGCAACTGAACTGAAAGGGAATGGTGGGTGAGATTTGAGAAGATTTTTCTATTTTATGCCTTCTCTAGAGAATGCTCCATCATCTCTGCCAGAACTGGTTTATGTCTGTGTTTCATAGCAATATATGAGCAAAGAAAATGCTGCTGATTGCAGCACTTGGCAAATAAGTTCTAAATACTTCCCAGGGAACAAAATCCCCAGGTCCTTTTAGGATGTCTTCAGTTTCATTTAAAGATACTCTAAGTTGAACACAGGGCAAAGATAGCTACAGGAGCTATTAACAGTTTCAAAGATTGCACCTAATCTAAGTTTGTTTAGCAAATTATATATCCTCACTCTTGGTTACACGTAAGAGAAACATGGGTTTTAAATGGGCACACAAATACATTCTACTAGCTCTGCGACCTTTGTCTGTGAAATAGATTTAATTTAAGACATCAAGGAAAAATTTCTTTAAAGAAACTCTTTCACAGATGGTTTGCTGCAAGCTGACAACAGGATGAGACCCCAGACACCATTCATCTGCAGGAATTCCAGGCATCCCTATATACAGTGTGTCTCTTTCAACGGAGTCCCTCTCCCCTTGTCCCCTTACAACAAGAAGCAGCCCTCAGTTAATCTCTCTGGTTTGTTTCTTCCTAGATAAAGATAAGACCCAAAGAAAACATAATTAATTTGGGAATTCACTTGGTAACCTGTAGGAAATATAGCTTCAATCACCTTCCAGCCTCTCCCTCTAACTCCTGTTTTAGTCTTTGCCAGCAGGTGCATGATGCTGCTCTGAGTCCTCCAGCCCAGTGTCTGGTCATCTAGGGTGGGCACGGGGAGGTATTCAAGGATTTTCACTTAAGGCACCTTAATGATCCAGAGAAGCTGACTAGGAAACAGCCTGAACTTCCTCTGTAGTCAGAGAGAGATGCTCCCGTGGAGAGCAATTCAGGTCACCTTGATTAGGTTCTTGCTCTGAATTACCCTTTGGAGGAGCCCATCTATCTCCATTAATTACACAGGGAATATAGGAAGCCTATCATGCTAATGTAAGTGTTGAACTGTTGTGCCTGAAGTAAGGCACTATGAAAACCTCCCTTCTATGAGGTCCTGGAATCTTCTGTTCCTCTGCTGAAAATATATAAGGCTTCACTTACTATGGAAGAAAATTCAGAAAGAATTTGCAATCTTTTCTGTCGCACTTGACTTTAAAACAAAATCGCTGTCACATTTTTTTTCAAATGCTCTACTTAAGAAAATGAATGTATAGGTTTCCCACACACTCATGACAATATGCAAAATCACTGCTGGTAATGAGGGCATCACAGCTTCATTCCTGTCATTGCCTTTCATTTTCCCATGTGTCTGAGCTCCATAGTTACTCAAATTGTCATATATATAATTTATTAACACAGAAAGTCATTAAAATGCAAATTCTTCAACTATTTGTTTCTTTCCTAATTCCACACTATTTAATACTAAAAGAAATTCAGCAATGACTGGCTTGATTTTTCTTATTTGCATAGGTGCAGGAGTTTATATTTAAACATTTCTTTAATTATTTTATTGTTTTCATTTATGTGAACTTTGCACACTATTTCTTCCCACTCTTAATCTATTAGCTGTTTATATTCTCATTCCTTATCATGCATTTAATATCATGATTGATTTTTAGCTTAAATATTTTGAAAAGTGTTTCCTCTGAAAGGATAAGCATTATGTGTGACATTTCTTACTTTTTACAGATATTCTGATTTAAGTGTATTTACAATAACTCTTTTCTTCCTGATTTAAGTGTTAAAAGCAATTGTCTTCAGGTGCCTCTGTATAATTATCAGAACTGTACCTAGTGCACAATGCTAATGCATTAATATATAATATATATAGAAAAACTCAGATTGCTGTAATTCACAGATTTTTCAAAGAATTAGTTTCATACTTCCCCCTGGTCTTTGGTCTAAAAGTTGGGGGACTTCTTTTGCTTTTCTTTGTTCTAATAGGCTTTTAAGGCTGAAAATGGATTGTCTAGCAACCACTCTCATGACTTCATAGCTGCATTTATAACAAGGCTGGCACATCACCTTTTGCCTCATCATCATTTTTCTCCAAGGATGGTAAATGAGACAGAAGCATTTAAGGAACACTGTCTAGGAAAGCTTTGCACAATATTCCCTCTACTCAGCAAGTGACATTGATTTCAGTGGTCTTTAGGTCAAGATTAATCTCTTAGCTTTGAAGTTAGCAGAATAATGTATTTGGGAAATATAGTTTCCTCCAGCTCCTTAATTGTTTGAGAATCTTGGAATTAAAATTTTACACAAAGAATGTTGTATCTTGATATCAGAATAATAATAAGTGATTATTGAATGAGAGATGTATGAGCAGATGAAGGAATGACAGAGTTTTTCATTCCTTCTTATGAAATAGTAGAAACTTATGTGATATGTAGGCCTAAATGTCAGGCATTTTTAGGGATTTTTAAGATGCCAATACAGGGTGGCCTTCCCAGGACTAGTGCAATCATCTTAGGTCATCGCCCTACAGCTATTGAATTGCATGAAAGTCTTTTTGTATGATTCTGTACAACAAGCTGGATTGCTATGATGCTGCTATACAAATGCATTGCCATGTTAATAGAAAAATTCTGAGTACTGTTATGTTTGACCTAGATTTAAAAGAAATTACTATTACAATGGTGTGAGAAGTGCAAACCCAAAAAATCTGTAACCATAAATACAATGAAATCAGAGTTTATAACTGTAGTGTCTCCTTATAAAACACAGTAGGGTAAAAATATGTGTTATTTTCTGTTTGTATTTATGCTCTCAGAGTCTTCCACTTGGTAGTTCCTCTGCTCTCAGTTTTGTGGAACTGAAAAATGTGTGCTTTATATAAAGATATGAAGATTTAGATTAGACTCTTATCTTTTTCAAATTTTGTTTCACAAAACTAACCACTTTTTTTTTTTTATACAGCTCCCACAATTAGTTAGTGGAAAATAATATTTTTGTTTAATGTTTTAGCAAAAATACTGTACAAATGTGAATTTGTGAAAAGATGAAAAACTTTATTTTTCTATGTAACCATGTTTATTACAAACTTATTTGTATAAAATTTGTTATAAAAGGGCTAAATAAAACCTATACATTTTCCATGATCAAAAATGAAAAATATCAGCAGTGTCTAAATACCTGGTCCTTTGGGAATACTCTTAGGAAAATGAATAAAAGGAAATTAAGTAGATGACAAAAAGTGTATAAGTGATTAACTTTTTTCTAGATATTGTTTAAAGGAATGTAACAAAATATTGATCAATTTTACCTTTTTCTGTCTTTTATATTACTCTGTGTCTTAGGAAAAGAGTGGCCTCATTACATTAAACATTCATCCCACTGGATGAGCAGCTGAAGAACACAGGCATAGCATTCATATGCAGGGAAGTCAACAAGACCAAGATATTTAAATGAACTGAGGATACAGTCACAGCCTATGTTCAGCACTATTGTATAACACACAAAATGAGGATGTCAGAATACATTTCATGTAGAATGTCTCTATTGTTTTTACAAAGGAAATTTTTGATGGCAACGTATTAATATTTTATGATATCACGTAGGAAAACCTTATCTCATTTATATCCAGAAAACATAACTGAAATGGATAAAATAGAGAAATGCAACAGAGTAAAAAATGTAACACTAAGAATTGTTTACCTATATAGTCACTTTCTGCAGTCCATGTAGACAAATTTGCTTTATTTATAGTGTCTAGAAATAGTCAATGGAGAATAACATCGACAAAATTGAAATTTCCTCTGATTCCTCTGATGAAGGTGGTAGAACTTTCTCCCAACAGCTGTCCTCTACATCCATGGTATTGATACATGGCTAGGAAAGAGTTTAGAACACTCTGAACACATGGAAGGCCCAAATGATGGCTTAGGATTTTCTCCTTACTTAAGAATCCTGATGTAGTCTAAAAACCTACTTTAATGAAGACCTCAAAGAAATAGATATGCAGAATATGCCCAAATGTGGCAGGCTCCGCTTTTTTTCTAGCTCAAACTTCAGCAGTGCACAAGTGTTCATCAGCTATGTAACTAATAGTGGCAAAATAACTCAATATCATGAACTTTTCTAAAGGCTGTGGTGGGATTCATTAAAACCAGGGTAATGTCTTTTACTCATTACATCTTTGTGATTTGCTGGCTCTGTCTATTTCAGACAGTATTGAAATGTCTAACAATACATATAAGCCAGGAATAATATTGTTTTGGCATTAAAGTTACTGCACAAAGAGTGATCATGATATTTGATGGATAATTTAGCTTTGGTTATTCTTCTACCAGGATTTCTTTGGCCCATGGAGGTTCATAATGCTCCAGAAAATGTGTCTTTTCATATTCTTAAGAAAATATACTTATGAATGCTCTGATACATAAATGTGTGCCTTGTGTAGCCCCAGGATGTTTTGAAGATTGTTAGCCCCAGGATGTCTTGAAGAAAATATCCATCTCAATGGGCCTGTTCCTGGGAGACCGATATCACTAACAATGGAATATATAAATCAACCAATAAGCTCACTACTGTAAGGAAAATAATTTCTTTATGTTGTTTTTTAAGCTTGGTTTTTAAAATGCAAATTTTTATAATAATTTTGAAAGAAAATATCAGGTGAGATTTGCAGAAAAGCTCTCTATGTTTTTCTTAATGATGTTATGGACCAAATTCACCTCCTAGTGTATCCCTTCAGAGTGTTGCTTTGGCAACCTTAACCAGAAAGATAATTTTAAAAATTTCTATTCAGTAATCTGTCAGATATATCTACAGCAAACTCAAAGCCACTGCCATCATCTTCTTGCCTTCTTTGCAAATGTATTCACTCTAGTTTTCTTACTCATTCCTTTGCAGATGAAGTTGAACTTAATGTTCCTGCACTGAGTTGGATATATACAAATTTTGGCTGAAATGAAAAGCCCCTTTATAAAGTTCAGGTGCCAGTCAGAGATGGATCACATCTGATCAGGCAGCTGCCTGCTCACTTCTCTGTGCAGAAGGACACATGAACATGACATTTATATAGCACACTTTTTTTTTTCATTGAAAATATATATGTGAAAATTTTAAATTTCCTCTTGCCTTAAAGCTATCCCTGTGTACCTGGCACTGTAACGCTGAAAGTGCTCTAAGAAAAGCTTGGAAGAACGGTGTTGCCTGGAATACCTGCATAGTCAAGTATGTGGCACCAGTGAACAATTTTCAAACAGTATCATCATATCTTGCAGTTTACCTGCAAAATTTTGGCCAAGAGCACAATTCTGATAGAGATTAAAATCAGATATTTTTCATATAAAATTGGATATTTCTTCAGCAGTCTGCTGAGTTTTCTATTGTCTGTATTTTTAATCTCAAATCAAGACTGGAATTTCTAGCAGGCTTGTGTGTCATAGCTTATTGAGTACTCTTCCTATAAGACATTTAGGTGATATATAAATACCTTCTGCAATACCCAAAGAAATCTATTTCTTTGTTGCTGCCGAGATTTTAATTTAAAAACCTAGCGAAAAAAATCAGAATTATAATTTAGATTGATTAGGGTCATGGAAGTTTTTGTAACCTTATTTAATACAGTTCTCTCACCTCATTGGAATACAGAAAAATTGGTGTTTGATGAAACATTCAGAGGTCAGGGAAAATATAGTCTGAAGGATTTAGATAATGAGAAGGTTTATTGAAACATATTTGGAAAAAAGAGATTTTTTTTTTAAATATATATTTTTTTAATTTGCTGCTGTTTCTGTGAGGCCCAAATGCATATGAAGTGTTCATCCAGCAATACGACTAAAATGACAATTTGTTAAAATACGTTGCGTTTCTCTTTTGTCGCCTCATGACCATCTGGTACATTTACTACACTGATGTGACTGTTGATTTGTACTCCCTAAAACAACAAAATATAACATTTTAAAATTTTACAGGTATCTCATCAATTACAAAATATGTGGGAGGAAAAAGCAAAAGGGTAGTATTAAATGAAAACAACAGCAGTATCACAAGATATGTACATATACATGATTACTTTTCTCAAGTCGGTATAGTCACAGTCTCTTTTAACAAATTTTGACTAGCTAACTTTTTCTGTGACTCAATTAGCTGAATCTCAATAACTTAACAGAGAGAAAACTAAGAGGAATATAAACTTACTGTGCTAAGGAAAATCATCATGACCAAATAAACTTCACACAAGAGGAGATACATGTGGTGTCTCCCTTCCTTTCAGAGAAGATCAGAACAAACTGCAGGATTTTGCCATGATCTTGTAACACTATATTTGAAGTGAAAAAAGGAAGATGTTTTAACATCAGAGTCAATTGAAAAATAAGCTATGTGTTCTTAGTAATGAGCATGCTTCAAATGACATCAACAGATTTTATATGCCTCTTCATGCCAAAGACAATTTGAGATCCTCAGATGAGAAAATGAATGCTATCTACAATTTATCCAGAGAATTATTGTCATTGAGGAAATAATTTGTGTTTTGTAAATACATATTTATAGGATAATTTATGTGTCTGGTAAATAATATATGATATGGTAATATAATTAATTTCCACCATCCATTTCTAAATTAGCCAAATATGTATTTAACAAACTTAGTGCTGAAAAGAGCTTAATCACCCATGGGCAAAAGGAAGATTAAACTTGAAACAACAGGATACATTATGTCTTGTTGTCAAAACAAACCAAAACAAAATCCAATTTATAATTTTCCTTGCTAAAGGAACTGTCATTTTATGCCTACAGAGAAAGAATGAAAAAAATCCTTGGGCTTATGAAACAGAAAAAGCCAAGAATATAAAGTATAATTTTAAAGGAAAATATAAAGAAAATATAAGGAAGAATGTGTCTCCTCGGTCAAACCATGAAGAATCTGGGAAAAGTGAAAAACAGCCACCTGCCATTAGGTTTTTGTAATAGACTATCTGAGAAGCTCTGTGTGTAGAACTATGCAGCATAAAGGCAGAAATATTAATATCTGTACTAATTAATGTTATTGTTTTATCATTGAGTCAGTAAATTAACTTGTAAAACAAAGCATTGATTGTTACATAGAAAGTGAGTCAAACTGTTTTCTCATAGATCAAGAGATATTTTTTTCTTTTGTGGGGAGGAAAAACAGTTAAATAGAAGCAAGAGTAGATTTCATTGGCAAGAGGAATCTCTTTTGGGAATATTTACACTGATGAACTTGGCTAGAAGACATACTAAGTCATCCCACAAAAAGTATACTCAAATGCTATTTCAGGATAGAGCAGCTTGGAATGCAGAATTTATTAAAAAATCAAAAATTAAGATCAGGAAAGAAGAAAGTCTGTAATATTAAAATATTTACATTTTATTATTGCATCAAGTACTACCTCTTGTTACCCTAAATACTAATTCCTGCTTTTACTTTGTATAACAAAAAAGTGTTACATAGCATGACAGAGCCAGGCATCTCAGAGAAGAGTTGAAATTGAGAAACAGCCAGTCACTTAATACTGTTTCTCAAAAGAACAAAGGAGTGGGATTTCTCAAGGCATGTGGATGGAGAAGAAGCAAATGGTGGGCAGTTGTAAAACAGCTCTGGGTGAACACTACACACTGTTTTAACCTCAAGAATTTGTTGTTAAGCAAGAGAGATGTCTAAGATCAATGAAAAATAAACTGGACAACTAAAGATCAACAGGACCCAGACTGGGAGACTCAAAATAATAACAGCAATAATAATAACAACAATAATAATAGTAATAGTACAAAAAAATCAACATTTTGAAAAAAGTAGCAAAAAATTCTTCTTTGGAAAAAATACACTTCTGCATCATCTAAAAGTGGCAGATTTCTTCTCCTGCTACTCAGGATCTGTGACAACCTCTGGTATTCATAAAAATTAGGGAAAAATCCTTCAAAAAATCAAAATTAAAATCCTTTCCTAAAATTCTTTCTACACATCTTCTGTATGCCTAAGAAAAACACAGCACCCACTGTGTGTGGTGGTTGGCATGCTCTGGACCTGCCTGGCCATAGTACTAACACGTGCTAACACCATTACCCATTTCCATGATTCAAGTGTTCTGGTACCCATTTTCCCCATGTCTCCCACTATATAATAAGGGGCTCCAAGCATGCTGGCAGGAATTGCTGCTCTTTGTGGTGACTGAAATGTCCTCACGCCATCCCAGTGCTGCCCCAACTGCACTGGGTACACGAGGTGCCCTGGACTGCAAAAAGGAATTGGTCGTGCTCTATGCATTTCAGAGGTGCCTTGGTCCATACATATCTATGCCAGAGGAGATAAGCATGTTATGAAGAGACTGGAAAATTATTGTGTTTTCAACAGCCTGCGCTGCTGAACTGGGTTGAATTATGCCCATCACAGCTTTGTTCTGTTTACACAGTCCAAAGGTAAATTGAGATCTTGGTCTTCAGCTGGGGCTCTTCAGATTGAGAGAAACAATTGAAAAACACATAATAAAGCTGTAATTTATAGTCTCTGGTTTTAAATTATATATTCCCTAAGGGGAAGATTGCACTTTCTGTGGTTCATGGCATGCTGGACTAACCTGTTTCATCCTCGAGAATGATGGGGTGAAGTGCTCTTTTTATCGCATTTCTAAAGCTCAGCATCAATCTCTCAAAGGTCTTTCTTTACTTTAGCTTTGTTGAAATGTCTGTCAAATTTTTAAATTTTTTTCTTTCCTGAAAGCAAAGATTTAAGATTAAAAGAAAAATATTCACCTTCACAAAATATAAAGCTTTCAATATTTTCTTTGCATCTCAAACTCACCCCTACCTTTGCATCAGACCAAATAAAAGAAATTCTGGTTTTCAGTTGTACCATATTGGCAGAAGTAACTAGTTCTCCAAACATTTCTGCCATTGACCAAAGAAATACATGTTGATGAACTGTATTCCTAAGAGATTTCCTCAATATCACAAGAACGTCTCTAGCAGAGTTGAAACAGAAGTGTAAAGTGCTGGCTGCAATTCCCACTTGTGCCTTTATCAAAAAAAGAAAAAAAAAAAAAAAAACAAAACTAACCACAAAGCTCTCATTCCCCTGGATGTGAATCATTTGCTTGTTATTTTTGATGGTTTTCTTATTCCAGCTGTTTTGGAGACTGAATGTCTTTTTATTGAATGAACTTTGCACGTTCATGTCAGGGTTTTTTTACCAAAGTACTGTTTCTTATTCTCTCAAGTAATACATTCAAACAAGATACAGCCTCTGAAAGCCCTTTTGCAATGTGATTGAAATGTGATTTTTTTTAGTAATTTAAAATTTTGCCTTGTGAGTGAAGGAAATGTTTGGTATAGTTTTGTGTTATATTTATATATTTTACTTGATTTTAGGGCTTGGAAAATAGAACACTTTCTGCTTTGTTTCTTAGATTTTACAAGAAGTAATAAAATACATGCTTCAGCTTATTCCATTACATCCCAAAAGAAAAATTTCTAGGTACTAAAGATGAGTGCAATTATTCAGACTACTTGTGGTATAAAATATTGCCAGAACATAGTTCTTGACAGTAAAGTTATGCCCATCTTATGACTGAACTGAAAGCATCTGCACTTACAATAGAGATAAAAGGACCAGGAAATCATGGACAAGCATTTTTATATGCTTTGTAAAAGTATTCATTCCTTTCTATGGATTTTGTGGCAATCGCGATACTTTGGGATTTTGGTTTGGTTTTGATTTGTTTTGATTAGTTTGTCATCACTAATGGAAAGTAGAAATAGGTTCCAGGGTGTTGCAATTATATTTGTCTTTCCTCCCTCTCATTAAGTGCTAATAAACGTGAATGTGACTTGTCCTTATAGTAAAATATAGCAAAGACTGAGCAGCCCCCAACTGCACCCAAGGGAGGAAGCATAAGCAGAGTCTGGCTGCCCACTTGCTTCAATAGAAGTGCACAAGGAATGTGAATTCTTGAGGTGCCAGCAGGGCAGGTAGGTGGAAGGTGCAATATTGGATACCTGGCAGAGTAGTCCTGACGGGAACTTTATACCGAGGAACATAACGGAAAAGCCTGTACTTATGCAAAGCTGATTTTTTGGATATGTATAACAAGGGTAGGTGGAATAAAAATGTTGTTAAAACCAATTAACACATTTAATTAACTTCACCATGTCTACACATGTGACTTTAGATCTCTTAGTCAATAATTTTTATCAAGATACATAATTCCTTTTCTTTAAATTCAGTTTTATGTCTTGTAATTACTGCATTAATGTTTTCCTAGCCATGCTAAAAAGAAGATTATTGAATTGGTCGTTGTTTTCTTGTTTTCTTCTTTAAAGAGTTTCTTTTTGTATATTTGCCTTGTATGTGCTGCAACAAATGTCTCCTGTGGCCCTGCTTCCTTATTTTTTTCTCATCTATGACTGTCCTTTAATGCTCATATTCTGAATTAGATTTTTATAATTATTAAATAACGATGACCCTCTTCCTGTCCTGAAAGCAGAGAACTCTGTAGATTGATAAATTAAGCAAGTTATTGAAACTTAGGTGGCCTGAAACAGTAAGAAAATTTGCTTTGGATTTACCTTTGATTGATTAATAAGGGAAGAATTAAGCGGTTTTTAATATAACCATAATACAATTCTTAAAGGAAAAGTAATGGCTCTGACTAACTCTGAAATATTTGTTTTTTCTTTTTCCTGTAGAAGCAAGCCAAGGTCTCCACTTATCCTAGATAAATCCCAAGTGCTTTGCCTTTGACATGCCTTAGGGTGCTACTTTCAACTGAGTGTTGATATCTTTTTGGATTTTTACTTTTTCTTTAATTTCAGAGGAGAAAAAACAGAACTTTTCAGTTGTCTGCATTTGTTTTATCAGCAAACATCAAAACACTGTGGCTTTTTTTCTGCAACCTGTTAACCAGTCTTTAAAGACAAAATGGAACTGTGGCAGAGTTAATTCTAGTTTTGTGCTATATTGCACAGCCACTATAAAAGGAACTCTGTTAATGTTTATTGTCTATTTTGTGGTGTATTTAAGTGCTTGTGCTTATTAACATTAGAAAACATCATATGTGTGCACAGAAATTGCTGTTTTAGGTAGATATAAAAGTGTAGGTTATTGGAGGGCTGCTTTTACTATTTTCACTGCTTCCTTCACCCTACTAAAAATTGCTAAGGTTGCCCCACAGGCAAATCTTCATGCATCTGGCACACAGCCTTTTTTGTGAACCGAGAGAAATGGCAACAGCAGGAATGTTACACCAGCAGACAATGACCAGAGCTCCCAGGGGCTCAGTTCTGGAATGGCATTCAGACCAACAAACCACCAGCTGTGACTTAGTAATGCTCCTCAAACTTGAGGAGCTCCTAAATGCATCCTCTGCAGCTAAAGGGACTCTGGCATGACTCTGCTGCCTACTGGTAGGGTGGCAGCCACCTGAACCAGGACTGAGTAAAAGGTGGTTACCACTTAAAGCCATTGTGGAAGTTTTTGTAAAGGTTGAAGGCATTTTTCTGCATTTCAGAGAGAACTCCAATATTATTCAAAAGTTCTCAGTTTTCCTTCTAGTTATCTGGTAGGCAGAGGCTGAAGGAAAAGCGAGACAAAAACAAAACTGTTTTTTAATGATATTTCATTAAAAATATTACTTAAGATTAAAATAGTTTGTTAAATCCTTGCTACAATATATTTATTAAAGAAGAGAATGGGGAAAAGGAGGAGGAGTCAGGCAGAAATGGAAAGAAGTGAAGATGTATTTATGTGCATAAAGATGTAGAGTTTTCAGGCAATATTGGAGTTTTTAATGCTCTTTCAAGATAATGCCATTTTAAAAATAGACGTTCAGTGGAGAAAATAAGCAAGCATCCATTATTGTGCTAAGAAGATTGGTGTACTTCTATATTAACACTTCTCTAAAAGCTCTTTGTGATCTACAATAACAGAATAAAAATAATATTTTTTAACTTAGATATGCAGGTTCACTTCCTAAATTAGAAGAAAGACTACAGGCATATGACTAGTTTATATGACTTATAATTTCAAACTTATTTATCTGAATTATTCACTGTGGAATTTATGACTACAGAAGCATTTTCCCCTTAATTTCTGTTAATATCAGCTGCGCGTTTGTCGTCAGACAAAGAGGAACCGTTTTCAAATTCTTCACTCTAAAAGCAAAGATGATAATTTTCTAATGGTTTTCAGTTAGAAAGAATAGTACTTATGTGTTTTTCTTTGCTTTGAAACACAGTTCACAATCCTTATTTCAACACTACTACTTTCTCATAAGACTGTACCCACCATACACTGCAATTCAAGAAGTAGTGGCAGGAAGTCTGTGACAGGAAAGGGAAGAAAAAAGTAAGAGAAAAAAAAGTAAACCAAGCACTTGTAAAATTTACTAATAAAATGTTATCAGATAAGTATTTCCAGATCTTATGGGGTTGGGTATTAATTGGTATGGTATGATTTTTTTTCATTTCTTAGTTCACTTCACCTAATGGTCTGCTCCAATAAGACAAAATCACTCCCAATAACCAAACAAAACACACTGCTATAAAATAAAAAAATAAAAAAAAAAAAAGTTAAAATTGATTATAAGAAGTGTTTGATTTTCATTAAAAAAAAGAAAGAAAGATATTCTGCATCTTTGTGGGAAATACAGTAACTGCAAAGGGGAAATTTATCCACAGCCAAGTTTAAAAAAAGGTACTTTTAACACTGTATCTATACCAACAGGTTCCAAGAGTGTTGTTCTGTTCTTTTAAAAGTTTTAAAAGTTTTAAAGTTTTTTAAAAGTTTTCTTCTGATGTTTACATATTTCTGCTAGAGTTTCTAATGCAATGTCATGTAAATTATCATTGTTTTACATTCTTCTTTGTGGGAGGAGAGAATTGATAGACTATTAGTTTGACCAGTGTAGTTAGAGAGGTAGCAATTTCATCCTCCAATCCACTGTCATTTTTAGAATTCTATATATTGTGAAGTCAGAAATAAAACTTGCTTTCTTTTACTCTTTCAATCTTAGTGTGCGTGCATGACTTATTTCATGTTGTAGCGCAACACAAGAGCCAATTATTTTCCTAGCTAATAGGGAAAAGTAAAAGATTATAAAGAAAGGAAATAGTCCATGCCTTGCATGATGCCTTGCTTCTTACCCTTAATGACATGTTGAACAGAAATATGAGGATGACTTTGGAACAGCTCATTAACAATTGAATACAATAATTTTGCCTCCAAAAAGAGTGCACCCTTTGTCATCCAGTCTTTCATGGGTAGGCTTGCTATCTGGGAGTTAGGTCATTCATCCCAGTTACCATTTCATTTTGTAAGTACTGGTTTACAGAAAACAAGAACAGAGTTTAACTGCTAAGTGAGAAATTTTTGTAAATCTTAGTGTTGTTTTCTCTGGGACTCTGTACCAGAGTTTGGAAATGTGAGTTTATATTAAATGTTAACTTCTGTGTAAGTTAAGTGTCAGTTACATGTTATGGGGTCAGCATATTATTGTATGAATGGATTTTTACTCCACTAAAGCAACCCAACACAACCGTAAAAGCTTCTTGGAGTATATCAGAGATCGTTTCATCCCCCCTTTTCTTCTATGTATATGAGTTTGACCTTCCAGTACCTAAAGGAAGCTACAAAAAAAATTTTTATGAGGGCATTTAGTGACAGGACAAGGGGGAAGGGCTTCAAGTTGAAGAATAGTAGGTTTAAATTAAAAATCAGGAAAAAGTCATACTGAGAGTTGTGAGGCATGGGAAGAGGTTTCCCAAATGATCTGTTTATGCCACATCACTGTAAGTGTTCATGACCAGTTTGGATGAGGGTCTGAGCAGCCTGAGCTTAGTGGAAGGTGTCCCTGTCCACAGCAGGGTGTTGGAACTAGACAATCTTTGAGTTCCCTTCCAATCCAAGACTTTCTATGATTCTATGATAATCAGATGCTGAGAGTGACATTCAACTTACTGAATGAAGGTGTCTGAATTGCAGTCCTCTGTATATTATCAAGTCCCTGAGGCCCCTTTGCAACTCTCAGACTCAGTCAGCAGTGTCAAGAGCAGACTGGAAATGCCTCGCAAAAAGTCGTGTTCTGGGTGACATCATTATTGATATTGCAAAGCCAAACCTGGATGCTCTTCCATTGCTTTTCAACCTTTTGTTTAGACTGAAGGTGAGGTAAACAAAATTATTTTTTATAGCCAGGTCCAGCTCTGAAAACAACATCCTTAAACTTCTTGCTTTTAACAACCTTAGGACTCCTTTGAACTTTCATGACTTCTAATATATTTCGGTTGGCACTAACACTGCTGCAGAGGTGAGTACCTTGGGTACTGTTGTCTCTTGAATCTTTCAGCTCTTGGCCATAACAAAATGCCTCAGGGCCAGTGTCAGGGCAGGAAACAAAGAGATATGCAAAATCCACATCCTGGCTTCACACTGATGTTTTGCCAGAATAATTCACGTCTCATTTCCACCACTAGAGCAACAGCATGAGCTGTATCATCTACATTACAAAAGTTGTGCAGTGTCAAATATTCTGCCTTATCCTTGTTCCTATGGGAAAAGTGATAAACACACTCTGCTTAGCTTAGTTCACCTCATGACATTCTGCTTGTAGTGATATTAAGCATATTTTTTAGTGATATTTAAGTGCTACTTAGTTTTGCTTTTGCTTTGTTTTTACAATTTTTACTTATTTTACAGTAGATTTTTTTTTATCTGAGACAATATCTCTATTTAATGTCATGCCCCTAGTAATTACTAGTATTTGACGTTACCTTAGGGATAAAAAAAAACTTTCTCTTAAGCAATACATAATTATGTATTACTCACAATGATTGATGGTTTGTTGAGTGCAGGATTGTGAAATAGTACTCTGAATATTGCAACATAGCAAGTCCCACCAAATCTCAAGGTTTCAGGAACTGTCACACAGATCAGTCATTTTGTATTATAATCATAAAGGCCTCCCAAAATGATTTAAGCAATAGTAAAAGAAAACACATTCTTCACTTGCAGATTAGAGGCAACTTGATCACTGTAATTGTGGAAAAAGAAATAAGATATCACAAAGGAAAATAATCTGGAGACAGTTCAAATTTCTTCTACTCATTTGCTGGATGTTTCTTAATGTTATTTGATATGACCTCTAAGTCACAGCAGTTCTATTAAATGAAGTAAAACTGCGCATGCATCAAACCTTTAGGAAAATAAGCTTTTTCAGAATTTCTTCAAAGAGGAATGCTTTGAGCACACAGAAGCTAAAAATATGTGGCTGCAGCTTTTCACCTCAAGAGTGTGCCCAGAAGGAACAGGATGGCATAGTGAGCCAACAGCAAACCTTACCTCTGATCAGGTTAGGTGACTGATGTCCCTGCTTTCTGATAAGTGTGAAGATCTTCTCAAACTGTCTAGCTTTGGGATATAAATAGTTTATTTTGATGAAGAACTCCCCTCACCCTCCTCCTTCTTCTTCCCCCCCACACCCTCCCCTGCTCCACATTCACATATTCATGACTTCATGACAATATACAGAAGGGGGAAAAAATATTATGGACAATAATATTCCAAGACAATGCAGAGATACAAGGATGAGAGTAATTTGAACATCTTAGGAGCTTAGCTCACAGATAACAGATGGGAATGATTTATAATATTCCTATGTAAAAACAATCAGAGAGTGATAATCATCTTAAAATTTGAGCAAATTATAGAAAAGACTAGGTAACACTTCATAAAAATATGTAACAAAAGACATGGAAAATGGACACTTGCACTACTTTGTTAAGGAAGCCTCCCATTTTAACCCTTGCTGAGACTCCTCGACAGTAACTCTCCAAGGGACTTTCACTGTTGAGTTCACAGCCCTTTCATACTGGATTGACAGGTGCCCTGATTGACTCCCCACATGCCTCACTCACACAGCCAGACCTGGTTTCCTTACTGGATCCAACTCAGGTTTACCATAACATAGTCTCAGATATCCAGTTCCATAAATCAATTTATTCATGGCACATTAACACAGAAACATCTCCAGCTGTTTTCTACCAACAAAGCAATGGCTAGGCTTTTATACCCTCACAGTGTGCCCACAGAAAATCATTGCTCTTCCTGCAGAGTACTCCATTCCTGCTGAGTCTCCCCATGTCCATCCACCTGGCTGCCACCACCTGTCTTCATGCCCTTTGTTCAACAAAGTGTTGGCATTTTACAGCTGCTTGTCTAGAGCTCCCACCCAGAGCTCAACCTGCATCTCAATTTTCATCATACAGATCCAGCTACCAGCACCGGATGTATTCCTCAACAACTTGCACAGACACTAGTGTTTAGCAGGCATGGTTGTGTATTCAACTAAAAATAAGCTAGAACAGTCCACCAAAACTCTTTTCTCTGATTTGCATGCAGAACAGCTATTCCATTTAACAAGACTCACTCACACAGAACTGTAGGAAATGGAAAACTAAATCAGCCCCCTTGACAAGCCTAGAGAATTAAAACTCAAACCTGCTAATATAAAGAAAATACTATCATACACTTTAAATTAATGTTTTATAAACAAAAATATAGCACTGGAAACCAGAGCTATATAAAGCATTCCAGTGAAAATACTTTTGACTTTTCCAAACAGGAAATGTCATTTTTGAATATATAAATTTTTCTTCCCCTTTAGAGCATGACAGTTTTGATGGCTCTAACACAAGATGGAAGAGAAATTCATCTGTGTTTTGGCAATGACACAGCTTGCCATGCAAAGAAAGTGGTTTGTTCATGGTACAAAGCCTTAGAGCTGACCTGATGCAAAACAGGAAGGTCTTCAAGACCTTTTCTTTTCATGTGTAATTGTACAGCATGTCATCAGCTAAAGTAAAAAAGCAGTGGACATTTATCTCTATCTCTTACAATCTCCAAGAGCTTTAACAAGTGGGAAGGATGCCAGTATGACAGGGATACTTCTTCTCTAAAGTGCTGGAGAGAGGAAACCTTTGCACTGGAAATTTTTGCTGATTTGGGGGCTTTGTTATGTCTTCTCTATTCACTCACACTATGCAAGAGACTGGGGAAGGAGCCCTGAAGAGCTGAAGCAGGCAGTAGGTGCCCAGAGTTATGTTGCACAACATCTTTTTCAAGTAGAAAGAATCTTGTGCTATTGTGTCTGCTTTGATTTTTCAGATGACCTTAAAATACAGACACAGTGAGACTAAGGGAGCAAAATGTTTCTGACCACTATTCAGTGGTGGTTTCATGTGTTGCTTCATGCAGATTTGGTTTTTTCCATTGCTGTTGACACAAATAATACTGCCTTTAAGACAGGAAGCAAATCACTGCCACAACTGTGAGCTCTCTTGCAGCACTGCCCTGCCTTGCAGTGTTATGTGCTTTGCTGTGCATTGCACTCCTGTGCTTCCTTTGATGATACAGATGTAGTGAAGCAGCAAGGAGTAGTTGCACACTACACACATCATGGCAGTAAAACAACACACTCACCTCTCCACCACACTGTTGGTAGTCACACTGGAGAAAAGATCTAACACATGATCTACTTCTGGCACTGCTGTGTGGTGGCTTGGGGCTGCAGAGGGTGGCCAGTAGCAGAGGCAGGTCAATGCATGATGGGGTCATTTTGAAATCACTACAGAAAAATGGGAAGGCAAAATATCAGCTGCAGTGTTCCTGTCCAGCTAACAATGAACAATACATGTTGGGTATGTAACGTGTGTGGTCCTTTGCACAAGCGTGCTATCTGGCAAGCGCTTACATGTACACTACTGCTTAAATGAAATACTTTTTCTGGCTTATAAAGACAAACTAATTGTTGCTATGGTAATATCATCAGAAAACACTAGACAATTAAGTTTTTAGAATTAAAATTATTGTGCTGGTTTTAGCTGGGGTAGAGTTAGTTTTCTTCACAGTAGCATGGGGCTGTGTCTTGGATTTGTGCTGGAACCAGTGTTCATAATTCAGGCATTTTTTTCTTTACTGCTGAGCAGTACTTGCACATAGCTGAGTCCTTTTCTGTTTCTCATCCCACCCCACCAGTGAGGAGGCCAGGGATGCACAGGGAATGGGGAGGGGACACAACTGGGACAGCTGACCCCAAATGACCAAAGGGACATTCTGTACTATTTGACATCATGCTCATCATATAAAGGCGGGGGGGGGGGGAGGGGGGGAGAAAGGGGGGCACCGGAAGAAGAAAGATGTGGGGGGGGATCATATTTGGAGTAATGACATTTGTATTACCAAGTCATTGTTGGCTTGACACAAGATGGAGATTCTTTCCTGGGGATGGCTGAACACCTGCCTGTGCATGGGAAGTTGTCAAGAAATTCCTCGTTTTTCCTTACTTTCATGTGCAGCTATTGCTTTCCCCATGAAACTGCCTTTATCTCAACACAATTTTCCTCTTCTGATCTCTCCTCATCCCACTGTGAGTGAGAGGCCTGTGGGGCTTAGTTGCTGACTGGGATTAAATCACAACCTGCAGTCTAAAAATTTTTTTACATTTATGTCAGTTTTTTTAGCCATGGTTTGGGAAAGAAGAAAGATTTTTGTGTACTGCAAAAAATCCCTACAGAGGCTGAACCCATTAAAGCTATTGAGTAGCTGGTTTGTGAATAATTCTGTATCACAATATTGCAGTCCTTTCAACAGAGATATTTCAATTAAAATATTACAGATTTTTAATGATTTTCCTGTTAGAAGTGACGCCCTGACTTTTTAATAAGGATGGAATTTCCATTTAAAGCAACAACCACTGTGGGCAAGAAAAAATTTTACTTTACTCTGGAGCTGAATAAAAAATAAACCATTTAAAAATAATATAAGGTAGCTGATTGTAAGACTTTACATATGGACAGTGCTCTGAAAATATTGCAAGCTATAAATTATTCAGATATGGACAGGCTTTCCCCTGATACAAAATAGTTGAAGTAAAATTAAGGCAACAGCAATGATCTTCTGAGCATGCTAGTTGTAAAGATCATTTCATTGTGAACAGACTCCTCATAATTTCTAACTCTCTCAAGTTTTAAATCTACCATTGCAATTATTTTTTTTAAAAAATCATGTCAGTTTTAAATCTAGTGTCACAAATCACATGATGTCTTGGGAGTTTCAGAAATCACCTTGATCTGGCTTCTTAGCATTTCTCTCAGGTATTTCTCATAGTTTCAGCCCAGGATTTTAACCAAATAAAAATTTTTACATGAATATTTCCTGCCTTTCCTATTTTCCATCAGTTCTCCATTACCCTTAGAGGCAATGCAAATGAAAATATTGTCCTATTTTTCAGGATATTTGATAGTTTTATGCTTCTTTTCATCTTTCTCCTCATGAAGTTTACCTAACAGGGTGTTATTGTTTTCTGCCGCCTTACTGAAACAGCTCTTTATATGTACCATTCCCAGAACATGACTTTTCTGATAATATACAAATATTAGTATTCAAAAGATCTTTCAGTTTTGCCTTCATTTAATATCCATGTACACCAAGAAAAAGCCAATGAGTAGTGCTCAAATTACTTGGTGGATGTGTTTCATTCTACATTTCTTATGACATTTCTGAAAATGGCTTCATGACCCTAAAGGAAACCTGGAGACAGGATATATTGTGTGATAGTGTGAAAATATGTTACAAATGCCTTTTGAAATCCATGATTTTTTTATTTGTCATGGCAACATCTAAATAACTTACTTTATGGTAACAGCCCAACAATCTTCTACAAATTCTAAACTGTTACTAACCCAAATAATTGACATTTAAAATTTGCAGTGTATACTCCAAGTTCAATGAGATAGTTAAACACATGAATAGTTTTATCCACTTGAGCAGTTCCTGCTGAACAGATTAAAATAATTTTGCTATATTTGGTTGCTTAAATAGATTTATGAATTGGAGTCTAAATTTACTGCTGAGACATATATGTTTTTTTGCAGACATGCCTGTCTTTTAAAACTGTATTTTAAAATTACAAATACTAGGTTTTGACTCCAATCTGGTACTTGTGTTTGGAACAAATACTTTGGAATTCAAGCTGGTGCTTCTCACACTCTGTGCCATTGTGTTCAAAGTACTTCAATTATTTTATTTTTAAATTAAATCAGTGATACAAATACTTTTAAATTGCTAAAAATTGTCTTCACAAGTATAATACAATAGGTTAGATAATTTGCTGTTTACTTTCTGATCATATGGTCCGTTTTAATGATACCTTTTAATCAGCAAATATAAGAAATAATCAAGAAAAATATGTATTTGACAGACCAAGTAAAAAAGCAGCAGGGTGTTTTTCACACTGAAGTGTGGTGTAAGACAATAAGAGATGTTTACTAGGAATGCACTTTCAGTGGTTTCTCTTAATTGCCTACTAACAACAAACAAGAACCTGCAATAATATATAAAGCAAATTTTGTCTTGTGCTAAAACACTCTGGATTAGTAAAAATCTGCATTTAACTAATTCTACTCTAAATTCCTTTGTATGAAAATTTTGGAGAAAAAGTTTCTCTTTAGCCTTTGAGGTTTTGTGTGACGTGTTACAGCATCTTGGCACAACTGCAAGCAATTCTTCAATTGGAATTTGATAGCTTCCTAAGAACTAATTTTTCAGATCCCAGGAATCATAGGTGAATGCTGGCAATTCTAGTTCACATTTGATGAGATAAGGATATGTTTACTTTTTTCAGTGACCTAGTCCCTAAAGTAAACAAAAATCTACCAAGAAAACAAAACTAGGGAAGAAAGTGGGAAAAAAAAAAAAATGGAGCAGTCCTGTCCTCATGGAATAGTTCTTTTTACAGATGCAAAGAGAAATTTCAGCCTATTATTGAAAATTATTTATTGTGGTATTTCTTGTCAAAATTCATGTATTTCTACAAATAGAGGAGAAAACAAAAGTTTTGATTTATAGGAAATTGCCAACTACTTATAACTACAATACTTCTACTGAAGCAGCAAACATAAAGGAATTTTATGTCTCATTCTGAGATCAGAAGTGTTTCATACTCAAATACGTTGTATGCCATTACCAAAATGTATTATGGAAATACATAAAAGTTTAACTGGAAATCTGAATATTTATAGCATTTTTCCCCCTCTTATTTGCACAACTTTCCACACATGAATTTGTCTACTGTGAGGTCAGAAATATATGTTTTCTTTTGGGGCTGACCTTGAGCTGTGAAACTATGGATGGCTGGAGAAGAACAGCAAAACTGAGCTAGAAATAATGCAAGCAACAAAAAAACCAGACCTCATAGATATTCAGAATACAGGAGTTCTTCGATATTATGAAAAGATAATACACAGGAGGATAATAAAAAGAAAAGTATTTTCAAGTGCATTAAAGATATCAAACTTGAAAACTTGATTTTAGCTGGTATAAGCTGAAGTAACAAAAGTGGCAAGACAGGCTCGTAGCTCATGTATTTGAAGAGAACAAATATCAGGCTATCAAAATAAAATGCAAGCAAGGAAAAATGGTAACTGCTCACAGTATTCTTGATATAGAGACTTGCACAAACTGCCAAATCTGAGACAAACTGTAACCAGCAAATCTATAGATTTAGCATTCAGTTGTCTGTCATCTGGTAAAAATCACAGAAACCTAGGCAGTGATTGTTGAATAAATCAAATCCTTTTATAATAAGACTTAAGTCTACAAAACCCTCATCTTTGTACTAGAGACATTTTTTTCTGCCAAGAAAACAGAGATTTTACTGAATGTCACTGAGTGAGTTTCTACTCACTCGTGCTCCAGAGAAAACTTATCCAATTTGTTTCCTTTATAGATTAAAACAAGAAGTGATGATGTGGATTGCTGGGGGAAGGGGTGGAGTGAGGGTGTGTCCTGAACATGCTGGAACTGAAAAAAATTAGGAATGTCTGTGCTAAGTTGGACTAAAAATCATACCTGAGCAATGAACTCTCTGCCTAAAGAATCCCAAATCAGTTGTGATTAAGGTAGAAGAGATTTAGCATGTTTTTTCCTATGGATAATGTCCGGAATGTCTGAACTGCTACCATTTTATACTTAGTTCAGGTGTCATTACACTACATTTACAAAAATAACTTCAGGGAAGATGCATTTCAACTATATGCCAATCGCAGATACAGACTACACAATTTATAGTGCTTCACTATTCTAAAATATACTCAGAGTAGGAAAAAAATTGAAATATCATTTGACTTCAATAAGAAAAATGACAACAACATGTACTTTGTGTGGTCAAAAACTGGTTTTCTGAGTTTGTTTCTCTGGTGAGGAACCAGTTCTCTTCAAAGTTTTTCTAAGGACTATATTTTTTCCTGTCTTTAATATCAATGTTTGCTTAAATTATGATTAAATAGAGAAAATTATTTTCTATTTATAGAGTATGTAAGACACATATGTAGTTTTGAAACACCTCAAGAGTAAGGAAAAATTAAAAGAAAATAAAAGAAAACTAGAAGTACCTATTTAATCGATTTCATCAACATATGAGACTTAGGATATAGCATACAGCTGTTGCGCTTACTGCTTTTCTGAATTCATGCCTGTGTTACTGGAGTGGTTATGAGGAGACTTTCTTTTCTTTTAAGGATATAATGATATATCATATCATTTTGATATATTGGAATGAGATAAAGATGGTAGGTTTTTGGCTTCTTTTAAAAAGTTATTAGAAACATGAAACTATAGTGTGCTTTGGGTTGGAAATTATCTTAAAGTTTATCTAGTTCCAATCCCCCTGGCATTGCTTAAAGCCCCATCCAATCTGGCCTTGAATACTTCCAGGGATGGGAAATCTACAACGTCTCTGAGCAACCTGTTCCAGTGCCTCACCACTCTTACAGTAAATAACTTCTTCCATATATCTAATCTAAACCTCCTCTCCTTCAGTTTAAATCCATTGTCATTGTCCTATCACTACAGGCACTGGTACAAGGCCCCTGTCTAGCTTTACCCGCTGGACACATTTCCTTTGATGCGGCCCAGGACACAGCTGACTTTCTGGGCTGCCAGCGCACACTGCCAGCTCTTGTTGAGTTTCTCAACAACCCCTTGAATTACTTTGTGCATTCATTCCTGATAGAAAATATTCCTAATAGTTAATATGAAATAAAAGCACTGTTTATATTCTTTTTATATACCTTATGACTTTTTCAGCCAAACTATTCAAATATTAAGGATGGTTACAGAATAAAAAGGGGAAGCTTGGGCAGAAATTCCAAAATAGAAACACAAAAACTCAACAATGCTTAGGTAGCAAACTTTTAGCTTTCTGTGACTCAGAGTAACTTTGAATCCTCTATTTAAACAACAGGAAATAATACTATGTGAACCTTACACATTACAATAGAAGACTTTTTTGAAACTCTCTCTTGATTATGATGCTGTTATTTCTATATTAGAAACAAGAACCAGCAGATACATGGCACATTCCACCTGTACAGAATAGTTTTTATGTTCTTGTTTTCTGAAAGAATCTTAATGCTCTTTTATGGTATTTTCTTTTCTTCTGTTAAATTATTTAGATGTCCCCTTCAATAAAGTAATTAGGCATTTTTTCTAAAAGAAGGAGTACTGCTTTAATGTTTTTATGGTATGGAAATATCATTGATTCTAGCATATTATGAGGATTCTAAGGCATAGTACATACATATTCTAAGTACATAGAAGTAGCTGGACACAATTACCTTGTTTTTCTTTACTATTAAGTAATCTACATTGCAGAACTGCAAGCTGATTCACCAAATTATTCATAAGGACAATACCCTCATTCCCTTCAGTAGTGTGCGTGGAAGTGATAAAACAAACAAACACTTTTGTAACTTTATATAGCCTGGTAGACTAAAAGAAAACTCTCTTGGCAGCAGGTGGCGGATGCAATGAGGATATAGCAATGAACATAAAGAGAATTGGTGAGCAACAATTAGTAAGAAAAGCACACTTTTTCCCCCCATTTGGTACTTTGTTACTTATGCAACCACATTTAGGGAAGTCATTGTCATACCAACAGTCACGTACTTCTTTCCTGAAGATGAAAGAGATGAAAGAAGGATATCTGAAATTCTGTATGCAAAGTTTTGGGGTTTTTTGTTGGTTTTTTTTTTTGTGTTTTTTTTTTTTTTTTTTTTTTTAGAATGTGGGCAGGAAAAAGCAAATATGTGTGTACATATTCTGAAAAGAAGTTATATTGCACAGGTGATAAAATGCTAAGGAAAATGCATTTTAATTTTCCCGTTTAAGAGTGTGATTCGGTGATATGTCTATGTAAAACATTGTCGTTAACCAGACCAAATATTTAATGGGAAAACCTAGGCAGCTGAAGTTTACATCCTGAAATTGAGAGTTAGGCACAGTTGCACTAAATTCGGCATGACTGGGGACAGAGTAGCTTCACTACACAATAATATCTGCATGTTGCATTACCCAGGTCTGATCATAGCAAAAACCCTAAACCTTCCAGTTTGCCAAATTTTATGTCTCCCATTGTTTGCAAAGACATAATCATTGATTCTGCATCTTCACATATAAGGATTTCCGGTGCTTTGCATAAACATAGTGGGATTGCTTTAACTTGTAAACAACATCAATGTAAAATAAATAATACAATTCAACCAACCCTTGGTTTATTTTATGGAGTGATTTTGTATGATGTGGTCCACAGCCACATGGTGCTGTTAAACATTTAATCTGGTTAAGTCATGAAAAGTTAGAATGATACTTCATATCCATATTTATTGTAAAGCTGAGATCAGCTTTTTTATCAGTCTGCAGCCTCTGCATCATCTAGCTTTTTAAGTGATCCTGATTTCTTATGGTGACATGCCTAGTTATGTTTCTACCCAAGATACCTATAGCTATTTAGCTGAAGACTAAATGGGTGAAAAATGCACGTGGAGGAACTGTAAGGTGTAAATTAGTTATGGTAAAATGCCTAAACTTACACCCTCTGAGTTCTGCAACAGTTTGTTTCTAGATGGATTTCCGGATATTTCTAGACAATAGGGATGAGTGCAAGAACTTGAAAACTTAATTAAGCTCAAGTTAGTACAAAATTACCTGTCTTAGCAGAAGAAAGAAATTGTCCCTGTTGGCCAAAAGTCAGCTTGCTATATCACTGCATCTTACAAAACGAAATAAAGGACAACAAGGGAGTGAGTATGTAGGATAATCAAGCAGAGTAGAAGCACAGAACTTTTTAATTCTCAAATAGAATCCATTATTCACATCTGCTGCAGGCTGTCATTTATCCTTTCTCATCTATGACAGCATTTTAGCAAGCAATTTCTATTTATCACAAGTTTCTATTCCAGACAGAGATATGGACTTTTCCTCAAAGAGAGTAAGAAGCACAAAAGCAATCCAGTCATTTTTCCCATATATACCTTTCTCTTGACATCTCTGTCATAGTCCTTGTCAGCTAATGCAGAAGAGCAATGTGATTCTGCTTACAGATTCTTATTTAATAACATCTCAATTAGGAAAAAAAATATTACTATGTAGGAGGACCAGTGAAATTTCTAATGGTATGATTTTGATATAAAAGAAGGCTAGTAAAAGAGCAAAGCTACAAAAGCTATGTAATATGCTATCTCTTTTTTTACTATTTCGTTTGATTCTTGTACATGAGTAGAAGGAAACAAGAAGCAGGGTCAAAGTTTTCGCAAGCTGCATCCTCATTTCCCTGAGAACCGGAAACATGTTTGTATTTCAAAGACTTTTTCAGTAGATTTCTTCCCCTACATGACCTTAATTGTATTTTGACAAGGACTATTCCTGTTTCAATGACTCCTCATGGCATTAAATTCTTGTCTGTACAATGGTGTTGAACTTACTCCACCATTTCCTGCCAATTCATCTCTTCTCTTGGGTTTGAATTATGCACCCCAGGATATAAGGCCGGGGTGCTTTACCTATACTCAGTATTTATTGGAAAAAGATTCTCACAAAAATAGTGATCAAGTCTTTTGTTTAGTTTGCAACAGTTAAACTGCCATCAAGGTGTGAAGGAGAAAAGTTTCTCACTTTGCTTTTCTTAGTCCACTGTCATGGTACACCATTATAGTCTTGCAAAAAATCCTTGTGCTCTCATAAAGGCAGGTTTTCCTTAAAGGTTAAATGTCACTTTTCCTGACAGATTCCCTATAAGTATAATGTTACGGTGGCTTAATGATTCTAGCTCAGCCCTGCAACAGCAAAAGCTTAGACAGGTGTCTCAAGAGAAAAATCCTCTAAAAATATGCTTGCAGAAATGTTGTACTAAGTGTTGAAAATTGGTTAAATTACTTGCAGTAGGTGGGGGCATATAATTCTGTTTTCTTCTTTTCCAAATCCTATGACTAATGTTCACCTTTATAAAAGTTATTTTTGCTTTGGGAGCTACTGCAGTTCATCTTCTGGCACTTTATAAGCACTTTGTAGTAAATCATCTGGACCCAACTACCTGATCTCATGTATTGGTTCATCAACCTCTTTCTTTGCCATGTTAAATCGTTTGTAAAGTTAAATTTAAAAAAAAAAAAAGAGGGAAATTATTCTGAATTCATTAACATATAACTAAATTAACTCCACGAAAGTAATTCAGCTGGCAAAGGTGAGTGATATATATTTATTTTAAATTGGTTTTGTCAGAATATTCTATTAAATTAAATACAAAAGTTACAATTTAATGAAATTATTTCATCCTGTCTTTTTAAAAGGCTTGATCCATTAATTATTTAAAGCAGAAATTATCTATCTTGAAATGAATGCACTATTAAATCTGTCTGTAAGTTGATTTGTAATATACATTGCAAAATTTGTGTCTAGCAAGATATCTTGTTTGTTATTTTGAATGGGCTGCAGCCAGTATGTCAGGAACCTGCAAAAACCCATTGAAAAAAGCAGTTTCCTCACCTCCCAAAACTTCACAAAAGCAATGCTTAACCTTTGGCATAACATTTTCCGGATATGGAGGCATTCTTATTAAGGAGCAGTGCAACATGGGGGCAAAGTCTGGGATACTCTCTTTGCACTTCCTACCTGCTGTCTATTAAGAATATAATTAAGCTGTCTGTGGCTTTTATTTTGTGCATTCATCCAATATGTGAAGGGGGAAGGGAAGCCTCAGACCATTCTTTTTAGTCTTCAATTTTCCCATTAGGATGTACTCAGAAAGGAAATTAAATTGGTGCTGTGCTGATGATTTATTGCAGGAAGGAATACAGTTTACATAGAGAAAAGTGCAATTTTAATTTTACACAGTTCACTAATAGCATATTTATATGTTCTTTCTATAGGCATTGCAGTAAAAATGACTGTGGTTTTGTCTTCTAACAAGGGGAAAAGATAAAGCTTATTTTCACTTTTAATATATATTTCTAATGTATATTCTGTACAACAAAAAGGAGTTTTCTAATTAATTTGTATTATCAATTCAAAGAAAGCTTAATTTTTAAAAACTTAGAGTCTGTTTGCATATGACACTAACATATATCTAACCATATCTTAAAATATACTGGCACACATGGGCACAATTACAGAATTGCAGTAAAAGTTCAAAAACTTTATTATGCATTTTTAAATCACCTAAAGTAGTTTTCCAAAGTAACCTAAATGATGCTGCCTCAATCAATCCTTTGGAGCTGGCAAGTTAGGAACTCCTGCTGTTCATGCTAATGTATTCTGCATTATTATCTCACTTCAGATGATGCCGATTTGTGAATCAAAATGTTAATTAATTAGATAAACAATACACACCAGTGACTTGGATTAGACTTGTGTAATCTCTATGTCATGCTAACACCCATTTATTTAACCTCTGGGTTAAAAATACAGTATTTTCTTGAGTATGGGACACAAACATGTTTTTTTCAGGAACTGTTATCTAGGAGATATGGAATATCTATATTCCCTGTTACAATTTAATATAATCTAGATTTTTTTTATTATTATCTCAAAAGTTATTGCACTGTCTTGTATGAGACAGCTCTGCATGAATCTTGTAGAAGGGATTTATATTTCCTCTTTTTGCATTATATCCTTAGTAATTTGGAGTTAACTTCACCAGATAGCATATGATAGCATATGTTATTTGATGTGGGACACTGTGTGCTTTTTTTCCAGAGCCGATTCTAATTCTGATTCCAGGTACTTAAATTCATCCTCTATACAAAAGGAAAAGTACTTGCATAGTTAGTAAGCCTTTGCTAGTTCACACTTTCAGAAAATAAAGCACCTAGAATTACATATAATGATTTCTGGAAGAATGGGATGTAATTATTCCTTCACTCCAAAAGACGTTGCAAGGTCTTGAATCAATACCATCTAAATCATTTTTTTCTGACAAGCTAATCTATCTGCTACCAGGTTGGTCACATCTAGTGTTGTACTAGATATAAAGTATCATTAAAAGGACAAAATTCCACAAATACAAATTTAAAAGTTTATAATTATATAAAAATAATCATATGGCACCATAATTTTAGTGAATAAGAATTACTATACATGCTCAGTACAAATGAAAAGACTATACTGGAATTCTTATATACACGATCATTTGACAAGGTAAAGGCCTATTAGAGCTGATTATCCATCTTTTCACTTTAAATTTTGCTTGCAAAAAGATATCTTTTTGAATAGTGGGGCTGTTTTTTTCCTTCTCTGAGAATAGCCTGACATAATGAAAGAAAAGTACCTATTGGTTTTGAAGATGTTTCTTCAGCCATTTTTCCCCCCGTTTTCGATTATTCATTGTTGAAGACAAAATAGGAAAAGAAAAAAGAAAATTAGAAAAAATAGAAAAAAATTTTTTAAATGGAGAAGAAAACCAAAGTTCTTCCATTCCTCAAATTTTAATGCATAAATTTCTCCAAACCAGTTAATGTGATGTTTTTAAAATCTCTGCAATCAAAACACTTAAACATTTTTTCTCCTATTTAGTTTTGATTTGCTCTTTATGTCAACATTCTGTACAGAAGTAGATGAAAGGTCTTATGAATGGACAGGTAGAAGAAAAATTTCTAATGAAGATGGATGTGTTGTTACTGCTGTGTAGCAGAGCATTAAACTTTCTGACACAGGTTGAAATCACCACATTACACAGAGCACAAAGTGATGTGCAGTGATGGGCAGAAAAAGGTAAGTGAAAGAAGATCTGATTAAACACTTAAAAATACTATTCTGATATATGCCTTTGAATACTGAATAATGCAGCACAATTTTAGAATATTTTATTTCATTTTGGTCTACTGTTTCCCTTCTGGTTTATATTAGTGACTCAGGTGTGGTATTCCTCTACTACTCTAACATTATTCAACTTCTCTTGGCATTTTGCCCATTTACTATGATTTAATACTATATAAATAGAGCAATAAGGCTGAAATATTGGGGGTTTTAATAAATACATATTTTATTTTAATAGTGCTATTTACTGAACTAGCTAGTTTTTATGGTTAAAAGTGTTTTTGTTTAGCTGAAAAAACCAATCCTCCATACATTTTAATAGCTCGGGCTTTGCAACATACTCAGGAAGATCTGCCTAAAAGTGGTACTGAGCCATTGTTATTCCTAGTTTAAATAGATTGCTCAAAGCTGGCAAAATCACTTTCAGAGTTTCCTTTGCAGGATTGGTTTCCCTATACAAACCCAAACAGGAGGAGCAGGAGACCCTCGAAGAGCAGAGATGCTGCCTGCTATAGCTACATGAGCAGTAAAACATTAATGGGAGGGAATCTAGGGGAGATGAAGAAAACAACATAAGGAAGCAAGACTGAGAATCAGTGATAAGTAAGGAGAAAGATTTCAAAGACAATAAATAAGCAATTAATTATGAGAACAATGGGAACTATCTTCTAGTTTGATGCTGATTTTTAGCATCAGCTATTGAGGAGCAAGAATGCAATTTATACTCACAATCTTAAGGGATCTGCTTGAGACCAGATGGTTGCCCAAATCTTTATCTATTTATCAATAAGATAAAAAAGTTTCAAGGCCACCAAAGTAACAGTGTGTTTTATTGGATTTCACAGAAAAAAAAGTCAACATGATTTCATGTTGCTTCTACTTTTAGTGTTTTGCTTAAAGAAATTAAAATGAAATCACTTTCTCCATAAATAGATGGTACAGACTGTTTTGTGGAACTCACATTTTTCAAAGTCATGAAGAAAGCTAAATAGAGATGTTAATATTCATGCTGAGAAACCAGGTTTTTGTTTCAACAATGGCCTTTCTTTTATCCTCTTTTTTTTCTAATGCATATACATATTTTCTTCTTTTCTCTCTCTGAAGTGCTTTTGAAAGTCTAATAAAGGCTGCCACATGTTATTCCAGAACCTTTTATAGAGATCACAAAGTGAGACAATACTACGTTATGTAAATGCCCATTGCCCACTGTAGGTGTGTCAGGGATGATGATTTATTTCTTCCTAAAGCTGAGAAGAAAAGAGGCGTGTGAGGGGCATGCACATAGCTGTGATATCACCCCAGTTAAGGGGTACCTTATTCTTCACATTTTGCATTATGGTTATCATTAGATGACTGCACACCCCCACACTGAACCTGGGGTAATGCTCTCCCCAGCAACCAGGCCATATGTTGTCTTGATTTTGTGTCTTGATTTTTGGGGATTTTTGTTTTAAGCCTGTCGAGACCCTTAAGAGTCAAGAGATTTTAACTTCTGTTTTGACTCAAATAGGCAGAAACAAATTTATCCTGATATCTACAGAGACAAACTTTTTATCCAATACACAAGGGAAATGTCTAGGCACAGAGATTAGGCATAATTTTTCCATCCTCCTTCTTGTTAAAAGCTGCATTCCCACATACATGTTTATATTTACAACATATCAGTATCTCATCCAATCCTTTCTATCGGGGGGTCAGGGGGAACTATTGCACCACTTTTAGAAGTGCATGGAAAGATTTGTTAGCAACTTCTGTGTAGTTAATGACATAGAAGTTATATAATAGACCATTGCTCACCTAAGGCCATTGAACCTTCATTTATCAGGTCGTGTGGAAGTCTGTCCTTTGAAAGCAACTACTGTCAACTCTTGGAGTTCTTGCAGACCTTTCAGACTCTCCACACATCAAAATTTTCTATGGCTAAATTTGTGATTTTTTTTTTTCCTGGCCTACTAGTGTTTGGGTTTCTGTAGTACCTTTGAGAAGCAAATAATTTCTGTTGTTGCAGATATTTCTTTTTAGCTAAGACATACCTACATGAAAAAACTCTGTCTTTGCTTTGTTTTAGAACTACATGAGCCAAGTTCTTTTGGAAGGAGGATAACCATGACAGCACAAAATTTTACTCATAGATATAAGTCCTTCTGAGGAGTTAATTGGCTGCTATTGCAACACTTCTACGCTTTCAAAAAGCATTTTGGTGCCCAGTGGATCTTATTAATCTCTCAGCCTACTCAGAACAATGTTTACAGCAGTTTGCAGTTCATCTATAAATGTTATCTTTCACCATTGGTGCACTGCAACCTATGCAGAAAGTGGCAAACAATGAAAGATAAAATGTGTGGTGGCTTGTTCTCTGGCTCTGCACAATCCTGGCATGCTGTTTGTTCAACATTTTCTGCACAAAGAGAATAAACATTTTATTCTTTATCTTTTCAAATGTATCAAAGTGATCTGTTGATTTTTATAGATGGTCTAGAGATTACTTCAGTGGCGATGATCTGCATCAGGCAGGAGAGACCTACTTACTACTGGTCTCTGTTCAAAGTAAGGGAAGAAAAAAGAGGCAACTTAGTTTGCTACATTGTAAGGTAGTTATCTAAGATAGGCCAAGTGAGCCCAGAACTGTTTCTCCCATTTATTAATACACAAATTCTAAGCAGCTAGCACAAAGATAAATCTGGTTTTTAGATATCTAGCATGACATAGCCCAAACTTCCTTGGGTTGAGAGTGTAAGATTTCATAAGCATTTGGCAAGGTACTCTTTCATACATATGGCAAAAGTTTTCATATGTGGATGTTTCAAATGTTTTTGTTATTTTATTATTTTAATTTTTTTCTCTTCCTTTAAAGTTTGAGCTTGACTTATTCAGCTTAATTTTTTTTCTTTTATTTATTTCCCTTTTTTGGTATTTCTTTGTGTTGTTCTCATTGTTACAGTAGTGATATAGAGTTATACATACATAGAAATTTTGAAAGTAGTCCATTATCATTGTATGGTTTGGCCACGTCTTAGAAGGTTTCCTTTTTGTGACTTAATTCAGTTAATTCAGTTTCTTCACTTTTCCTCTTTTGTTTAGGTTTTTTCTATGATAACATGAATTCTTCAATTCTACCTAATATTGTTTCAGCCCTACTGTTAAAATAATTGTGACCAATATTTTACTAAACCCATTTGATATTTTTGTCACCCATTCTTTCCTCTAAAGTGAACAGGGACTGTTTTTAACTAAGTTTCCTGCATGATACAGCACATAGGTCATCATCTGAATTATCTGAATTCTATCCAATATAGTCTGTCACGTTGTTTCATTTTTCCCTTCTGCATTTTGTATCTTTTTTTTTTTTTTTTTTTTTTATCATTCAGTATTTGTCCTGGTGTTAATTCCTTACCCACTCTTACCCAAACACACAGTGAAGAAACTATATTTAGGACTCTCTTGGATTTCCTTTCTTCCTTTTTGAAACAACAATAACATTCTAGTTAGTTTTCACTGGGGCAACCTAACCTGGCTTTTTACTCTCCAGTTTTCTTCTCTGCCATTAAAAAGCAATAAATTTAGAACCAATAAATGCAAATGTTCCTTTATGCAGCATATAATCAACCTGTGAAATTCACCCTCACAGGAGGCCATCAAGTCAAATACCCTGGCTGAATGTTAAAAAGAAGTGGGCTAATTATATGAACACTAACAACATTTGTAACTATGCATGCTAAAATTAATAATAAGGGTAAACCAAATATCATGCTTTAGGGCATAAATTGATTAGCTGCAGGTGTGAGGATGGATTTCTACTCTTCACAGAAACATGTGCAACTGCTGAGAGGTTTCTTTGAAGAAGATATGAAGCAGCTTTGAAGGGGGTTTGCTGTATTTTGGGATTGAGTTTTTTAATTTTGTTTTTGTGTGTATTTCTTAATTTAATTAGTTTCAATTTGTTTTCAGTTCCTCTTAATGACTTCATATTTCTTTCATTCAATATAAGAACATTGTAGGAAATGGTAAGGTTAAGCATCCCCTACAGCCCTTCCTCGGAGACCTAATTGAGGTAAGAGACTTTCTTGTACTTTTTGTCTAGGAAGATGAATACTACAGAGGTAGGAGTTCAGTATTAATGAACTGCCACAATATCTTTCATTAGATATTTTACTGAATTTTACTCTCACTTATGTCTTGGTGCCACTCAACAGTGATCCAGAAAATGATGTTCAGACCATCAGCATTTTTATATTTCCCAGCTTGGATAATCTCTCAGTTATCTTCCTTTTCCTCTAGTTCTACTTCTTTGTCTTCTACCTAAATTGTAAGGCTTTAGGGTGGGTTCTTCTTTATACTAGAATAATCTCATTATTGTGTGCGAATGCAGCAAGTAAAAAACTAGAGGCCTGATTATGCCGAGCTAATATCCTAATTATGATAAGAGATGAAAACAAAAGCATTCAATGCTATATTGTGGATCTTTGCATAAACCTTTATCCTAATTATTCCTTCCCTTGAAAAATTGAAATATCTAAAAAAAAAACCAAAAAAACTCTTATCTGACAATGACCTTCTACACAGCCATGTCATTTGCAGAGTTTTTCCATTCTCAGCTTACAGATTTACTTTTTTTTTTTCTTCTAAATATTGGCCTATTTAAACTACCTTGAGCTTTTAGAACAATCATTTTCCATACATTTGAATCACAAACATGTTACAGTCTTGAATAAGTTCAAAAATTAAAATGATGTATTCTTCTATCAGTCATTCTTCCTAACAGACAACATCAGCTTTTATTTTTCTCATTTGTAACCGTGGATTATCTTAAATTTCTGCAGATTCCTACATTGATGTGAAGAGGAACAACCTAGACTTAAATAAGGTTTCAGTTTCCTTTAGAAAATCTCCTTTAAAAGCTCACAGAGCTCAAGTAAATGTTGATAGTCAGTAAAGCTGGGTGACCAGTTCTCATGTGACTCTTAAAATTCTCTTTGGATTTTTAACAGGAGTATTGATGAGCTCTAAAGAAAATAGGTTGTGTCAGTTGGACCTCCTATTATACTCAGGGGAAATAAAGCTGATATGAAGTGAAATAAAGAGTCAACATGAACACAGGATGGTTGGTATGCAATGTTATTGTCTACAATATTTCTGCCTAAATAAAAATCTCTAGTCATCTTCTTCAGCTGATGGGAAGGTACAGGTTTTATCATTCATTAGACAATGATGTTCTAAAAAAATAGTTGGCAAATAACTAGTGAGATGCAAGATACAGAAATGTCATTTGTATAATAATGTTTAGCCACTTTCTATAAAAGGAAAAAAAGGGAAGGGAAGAGTTATTGTCTGGGTCACAGGTTCATTATATGCATAAACCCACTTTATAAAAACGTTATGATCTGCAGTCTTAGCTATTTTAAGCTATTGTTCACTGGAGTTCAATTTTAAAAGCATATTCTGAGGAGCGTCTCTGTAGACATGTGCTTCAGTGTGCATTTAGAATTTCAGCTGAGATCTGAGAGGAGATATTCATGGATTATCTAACAAGCAGCATGATCAAAATACAATAATTAATACATTATATGACTTGTAAAACATAAATGAAAATAAACCAGAGATAGGAACTCGCCAACCTTTAAACAAGGCTAACCTATTTATATAACAAATGCCTGCAATATTTCTCATGAGTCATTCCTTCCACTCACACTGAGAATACATAATAATCTTCTGTTCTGTACCCAAGGTAATTTATTTCTCAGAAAAAATGCATGCACATACACATAGATTTATACAGACACATATACATACGTATATATATTTACAGAAAATATATTCATAAGATAAAATAATTCTAAAGACTAAATTTTCAAGTATGAAATGCAAATGTTTATACCAGTGATTAGTGTATGAAGATTGTTTGGTTTGCTGAATGAAAAAACTGTAGTTAAAATGGTGATTGCTATTTCCTATTCTTATGCCAGTTCATTTTTCTTCACTTATAGAATCCTTTATTAAAGGGTGCAAAAAATTAACATCAAACTGAGCTCATTTCATTGTTGCCCTAATTTATGTAGAACCAGAAGCTTGCCACAAAAATAAAAAATAAAATTTAAAAAAACCTACCAAAAAAACCAAACAGAGCAATGGAAAACAGAAGTGGGTTTTTTGAGATTTTAATCATTATATTACTCTGCCCAAGAATTAGATGATTACATTCTCGAGTTTGTTTTGTCTCAAAGAATTTCAAGACCTGAATTCTAGAACTTAAGCACCCCTAAATCATTGCATTAATCCTTTTACAAAGGAATCCTTCAAAGAGGAGGAAACAAATTGAAATAATCTGACTCCTAGAAGCAATTACTTCTTAGAAGAAATATGAAAGGGTATAAAAATAGCTACCTGTTTGCCTCATAACCTCTCTCTGAAAACCTTGATAATGTTAATAAAATATTATTGTCTGCATTTAACATTCAGCCCTGGCTTATTAGGTGAAAAAGGCATATCTGCTTATGACACTGCCTCTGGATGTTCTGATTTAAATGTCACCTGCTAAAAGATTCTCATAATGTTACCCATTCTCAGGGGGCCTCTTTTTTATAGGGAATACAGGTGAAATCAACCATGCTACCCAAACTGATAAAAAGTTATTTTAGAATCCAGATGATGTACTTCAGTATACAAGTCCAACATAAAATTTTCTTTGTATTACAGTCTTGCACTGTTCTTAACTACAAATCCAATTTCCAGTACACACTGAACACACACTGAGTGGAATGCTACTAAGTGCTTGTTTTCATATGGCATATATTGAAGCACATGAAATGCAATATTACAGTCATCTCAAATGAAGTAATCTGAGAACAGTAAAAGAGCTGGAGAGAATAATTACAAAAAATTCTGCAAATCCATTGAGGGTGTTAGTAGTGCCAAAGATCTGATTTTCCATTCTCATCCGTTTAATTTGTATGCTTAAAGAAAACTGTTTAGTGAGAGGCTGAAGTGCATTTGGTAGATCAATACTCCATTGATGTTGATATTTGTCAGCATTTTCTTTAGTTGATGATTTATAGGATGCCAGAAGCATTTATAGAATACTTAACTCTTTGTCATGTCTCAATTTGCTCAGTGCAGGAAATGCTTATTCTTTATTACACTGCATTTTTTAAAAAATAAAGGACATGCCACAATAGATACTTTATATGTGCACTTAAAACAGAGTTACAGTGCTGCTAGGAGTTATTAGGTTGATGATACTTGGTCTAAAATCTAACTAAACTAGATTAAAAACTTACTGTTCCTAACTGAAAAAAAAGAAATCACCTTTTAGCCTATACAACACTACTAAGAGTGGAAATAATTTCTGTCTTTGAATCCAGACTCTTCTTTAAATAACATAAAAATAATCAAAAATATGCATTCTTTGAAGCCGAGTAGCTCATGCTGCTGGAATTAAATCTGAGTGCAAAGTTTTTCCCAAGATCTGTTAAGAAAAAGGTCTTGGAACAAGGAACTTGTGGCTTTCTGTCATAAAAATATGTATTGCAATCTTTTAATAGAGAAATGTAATGTGCAACATAACTGATAATAAGGGGTAAAATACCTGACTAAAAATAATGCCTAGCTCTTACACAGCACTTTTAATCAGAAACCTAAGAGCTACAGTCTTTTTCAGGTATTGTGAATCTAAGATGCACAATGATGAAGCAAATTCTTCAAATTATGGTTTTGGCTATGTCAGATTTAGCAGCAGCACATGTGCTCCTGCTCTATGGCACGATGTCCAGCAGAATCCAGTCCCTAATGTTGTACCCCTGGGATCAATGTCAAGGCCAACACTGTTTAACATCTTCATTAATGGCCTTGATGGTGCGACAGAGTGCACCCTAAGCAGGTTTGCAGATGACGCAGGTTGGGAGAAATGGAAAATCAATCAAACGGATGGATGTGTTCCTGTTCCTATCTGGATTACTCTGTCCAGGTCTGGTTTCTGCAGATTAAGGGACAGCGGCAAAGGCTGGGAGAGATAGGACTCCTCAGCCTGGAGTAAAGAAGATTCAGGAGGGAACTTATTAAAGAATTTAAATACCTGATGAAGTGAATGAAGGGAAAGGAGACTGACTCTTATAAGCATTGACCACTTAAAGGAAAACAGGCAACAGCCACAAATTAAAATATAAGAAATACTACTTGAATATATGAAAAAAATAGTTGAAGGGTGATTAAACACTGGTCATATATCACAGAGAGGATATGGAGTCTTTATCCTTAGAGATATTGAAAACACAACTGGGCAAAGTCCTGATCAACCTGTCTTAGAAGACCCTGTTTGAGCAGGAAGGATGGGCCTGTTGATCTTCAGAGGTCCCTTTTAAGCTCAACAAGTCTCCCAATCCCAGTTCTCTGACATCTATCCTGAGTAGATGATCACAAGTAACAAGCTTATTTTCCTACTTTATTTCCACCTACAGATGGAAAATCCCTCATTGGTGAATATACACTAGTGTAGAAGTGAAGTAATGCAGTGATAAAATATACAGCAATTTAAGGCAATGCTCTAAATATAGCAGGGGAATATTTTGAAATCAGAAGAGATTTGTTTGCTGCTAAGGTAGCAAAGAGAGGCCAGCTGTTACAGAGCTGCAGTGTACTAATTAAACAACTAACCACAGAAATATTGATATTATCTAAAATCATTTGTTTTACAAGGGTTTTGACATCCTTCATGGTGAAACAATGTTTAATATTTTATTCATGGAGTAGTATGAAATATTTTTAAGTAAAATCAATGCTGTTCTTTTATTAAGAGCAGCATTGTACTTCCCAGCAGAGAAACAAAAAGCACTATAAGTAAGGAACTGCAAAATGAGAAAAGAAATTCGTAGCTATTGCTATATGATATACCTTATCACTACACAGAGATCAATAGTTCTTATTCATATTTATTTAAACACGTATCAACCCACCTGGTTGTTTTCTTTCTTTCTCTTTCTGGAGCCTTCTTCCAGCAAAGGAATGATCCGAAAATCATCTGAGAGTTTAATTTACAGATAAAAACACTTGCATCTTTATGACACATTTGCTGAGATTTCTGAAGCAAACACACCTCAGCAAAGAGGGTGGAGTGCATTGACACACATGGGGAGGTTTTTTGAGAGAAGCAATCAATATAAAAGAGAACCAATGCCTTTACTACTGACAACCAAATATGAGGTTTGTAGAAGTTCTGTGTTTAAAGGCCAGGATGTCAGATTCATTCAGAAGGATGATGATGGTGTAACTCCAGCTGCCAACTAATCCCCACACAGCCAGTCACTCACTCCCTGCGCAGTGGGAGGGGGAGAGAATTGAAGGGGTAGAAGCAAAAAAGATTGTAGGTTGAGACAAAGACAGTTTAATAGATAAAAGTGTCACATCCCATTGGGATTTGGTGAGCATTTTTGTATGTGAATCAACCTCTCTTTGTACACCTTTGTTACTAGTATTGTTGCTCTTACAGTTAATTTTCCTATCTCGTTACTGTTTCCAGTAAACTGTTCTTCTCTCAACCCACAGTTTTTACCTTTTTGTGCCTCCAATTCACAAGTCCATCCCTGGAGCAGCAAGGGAGATTGAAAGGAGTGGAGCGGGAATGAGCAGTTGCCATTTGGTTTGGGACAGTGTCGGTGGTGGGAAAACACTAAATTAGGGAGTGCCATTCCTAAATCAGAATATTTGGGAAGACAAGCCATCATGCTAAACATACCACTCTTCCTCCTTCCCACATTTCTATATACTGAGCATGATGCCATGTGGTATGGAATATCCCTTGGATTGGTTGAAGTCAGCTATCCCAGCTGTGTACCGTCTCAGCTGTGCCTTCTCAGCCCCTTCGCTGGTGGGATGGGGTAAGGAGCAGAAAGGGCCTTGGCTCTGTGTAAGCACTGCTCAGCAATAACAAATACATCCCTGTGCTGCCAACAGTCTTTCCAGCACAAATCCAAAATGTAGTCCCAAACTAGCTACTGTGAAGAAAATTAACTCTACTCCAGCAAAAAGCCAGCACAACAGGAAAGCTTTTGTGTTCATTCCAACTCTGTCGCCAGTACAAAACTTCAGCTTAACAAAGGTTCATTTGTTAATATGGAAACAAAAGTGAAGAGGGATGATGAAAAACATTTTGAACAGTTTGACATAAAGTGCGAAAGAATAGGGGAAACAAATGCCTTCCCAAAATACCTTTCTTAAAATATGTATGCAGTGCAATGACTTGATTAGTGAAATTGAAAATTGCAGATGAGAACATCACAGAGCTTTTCAGTTGCACTTAAAAGAGGTGAGGATGTGGATAGAAGGAGAGAATCTTTTTAGGATAGTGCAGCAGCATTAGAAAATAATTGTTATAAAATGAGGAAAAAAGACCAATTAAAAAATCAGAATCTGCTATTGTCAACAATTAAGTCTGGAAAGCTGTTCAGGAAATGCCAACATATACCTCTCCTTTTTTGATTTAGGACATGCCTGTCTTTTCATTTTGAATAGAAGCTATAGTTTATTAAACATGTCTCATTTTTGACATAACAAGTAAATATTTGACGAAGAACATTAAGCCTTTTTGAAGATGAGCACTTTGCTTTCTCTTTTTAACCATTCACCAGGACTTGGTGCTTGATAGGTCTTTGATTTCTGGTCCTGAAAAAAAAGCCTTATCCCTCCAAGAATTGTATTTCCCTGGCACTGTTGCCCCCTCAATTTCAGTTACAAAAAACTCCCAAATAGGTAAATCTACTTTTTAGGTGATGAAAAAGAAAGTCTTTGATTAACTGCAACCCCTCTTCCCTCCTGCCTTGTGAAACTAGATCCAGAAAGCAACTTTATAAATGGGATCTCTCCCATTTTCAGGTCCCTAGAAGAAGATGAGAAAGTTGTGGCTATTTCTGTTATACTGGTCCTGGCACATATGTTAAAATCTTATAATCTTTAAAAAAAAAATTAGAAATTAAAAATCTCAGACATAGAGATCTGTGCAAGTAATTGCATTGACAAAATGATGAATCCTGACATTCCAGATGCTAAATATTTGAGTTTCATCTATCCAGATTTGTCAACCAACATCCAAATCTTTACTTTCTTACTCCCTGCAGAAAGTTCTGCATAAGGCGATGATTTTTCCACACTAATCTAAAAAGAATAGTTAATGCTCCTCCATGCAACCCCCTAGATCATCTCCAGGGTGTTCATCCTTTAACTGGTTCAGTAGCTTTAGCACTGTGAAATAAGCTCATTGCTGCTTAGACCCTTCATTAGAGAATTTCAACACCTTTTCAGGGTTTCAAAAGTTAGTGTCCTGGGCCATTAGAACTCTGAAAAAATTGCATTTTTGACAAGCTCCTACATCATGTTTTTCAATGCTGAAAAATACTTTCCATAAATTTAATCTTGCAGATCTATTGCATCTTAAGATGCTTCAGGATGTTAAAGTTTCTTATTTTAAGATTTTTAAGTTGAAAGTGAACATGTTCAAGGAAGATTAATCCAGTTTGAGTGAGCAAATACATGAAACCAATGTTCCCAAAGTCCTGGAACCTAAGTTGACAGAACCAAAATAGCAAGATTTTGGTTACACTGCATATCTGGAAAGACATATTTCCAAAGAAGTATCAAGCTCAGCAATAAAAGCACAGAGGACCTGGTTCTGAGAAAATACTACAATCAAAATAAGAGCTTTAGGTTTGAGTGTCATGAGATAAGACACTTTGGTAATTTGTTTGTTGTTACACTCAAGGAAAGAGCATTTAGTCTTAAAAAGTTTTAAAAAACCTAAAAAACAAAAGAAAACCAACCCAACAACAAACAAAAAATTTAAAAAACTAAATCCTTACAAATAAACCACCAAATAAAAAAAAAAAAAATCCACCCACCAAGAATGTATCAAAGGCAACTGGTGAATCATCAGCTTCTTGTATTCGTACTCACAAATCAGAATTTTTACTTAATATTACTTACTCTTTCTGCAATGGTTGTGTAATCTTAGCCATGCATCAGATCTCTACATTATCCATACAAAGAACAAGGCATTAATCCTTGGAAGGTAATATGCAATATAAAAATGGTCACAGTTTATGATAAACTCTCACCTGGTGTCCTAGAAACTCTATTGTGTCAGGCCAGGAGTTTATGTGTATACTTATTTTGAACACTGACAACACAGCACAACAGCAAGATATGTCAATTCTTTATGTATATTCAGCAGCTGAAATTGACATTTTTATGGTAGTGCCCCACACAGGTTCTTTTCATTCCTGATGAATACTAATTAATCTGAGCACTCTAGGACTTTACACTTTCAGGTTACACTGCTCACTTTTACAATAAGTGAGCATTTATTAACCTGAAAGTGTTACACTTTCAGGTTAATAAATGCTCACTTATTGTAAAAGGTTGGTCATCAGAGCAATATAGTCTTCAGTTAGCTACTAAGTTTTCTTAATACATGTGATTACTTGGGGAATAAATCAAAATCAAAAAAAACCCACCACAGTAAATACATATAAATATGCATGTACATATGCATCTTTAAGCCAGGAAGAACAGAGGTAATACTCAGAGTGTTTCTGGAAAAGGCATCCCCACAGAAGTGAAGGAAGTTTTCCATGTTCTGCCTTCCAATCCACAGTCAGAAAGCAGGACTTGGCACAGGGCAGCCTTGTCTAGACTGGTGCATCATCCAGAAGAACAATGAAACTGATTGCTTCTCTGTGCTGCTCCACAGCTCTACATCAGGCATGTTCAAGCCAGTGCCATTGTCCCTCTCTCACTCCCTGATCCTGCAAGCCAAACACAGACTGCCAGTGCAATTGCAATCTACCTACCATAAGTTTTGGCCAAGTGGTGTCCCAGGGTCATGGTACAGTTCCCAGTACAGCTAAACCAGTGGGATTCAGAGAGGTAGACTGGAGGACAAATGCAATTTTCAGTGTAAACCCCAGCTATAGCATCTTCTTTGTCATGGTAACAGAGTGAGGCTCATTATATGACCTGTCAGAATGCTGTCTAGTGCTTCTGGACCACTACAGTTTGATTGAAGAGAGATCTGGCTTAGGGGGCAGTTGTTCACTGCTGAAGGCCTTTGCTCTTGTGCATGTGTTGTTCTGCCTGCCTGCTGTTTTGTCTCATTAAATATTTCATATTTCACAGATATATTAATTTGTCTTTCCAGAAGCAGCCTTAGAATTACATTTGTCACAGAAGATTATAGAGACCTATCTTTTTTAGGAGATGGCACACATTATCAAAATTATATTTATTAATAAATATCCTTGTTCTGTACCTTTTTTTTTGGTAATGGAAGCTCATACTGAGATTTTATAAGACGTTTATATTCAGTCAATTTTCTGTAACTTGGGACAGCCTTATGGATTTAAAAAGTTTCCTGGCATGATAAGGGCATCACTTAGAGAAAGCTGATAACATTGATTATAAACTGGGATGATTTTGCAAAATAAAACAAAAGTTGCATTTGTATGGTTTGTAAGTTCAGTTAAATCACTGTTTAAAATGTGTGATTAATCTAAAGGCATATGGTTGGATGAATCATGGTCCTCTTCAGTGTTTTGTTTTGTGTATTACAGACCAAAGTCATGTTTCTTTGGAGTACGCCTAAGGACAGAATTTGGCTTTAATAATGTACTTTTGAGCAGTCAGGCATTTAACCTAAAGACTGTGTTGTCAGAAAAGTTGTTTGATAGTGGGAATTTTTATGAACAGATTATACAAGACTCTTTGGCAGCACTTCTCACATAGTCCCAGTAAATCAGGCACAACTGCTTTATTGAAGTAAATGGAGTTAGATAATCATAAAAATGGTGTAAATAAAGGGAAAATTAGGGCCATCAAATTTGAATACTGACTGTCAACATCAGATTTTAAGAGATATTAGCCTTCAATTTTCAGTGAGACTGCTCTTTCTCACAGTGAATGCCAGCCATTATAGGCATAGCCATAATTCTGAGAAGAAGTTATCGTATCTACTAACATCCACACAATTTCATGCAGCCCTGTGAATACAATGCTGTCCACCTCTACTCGCCCACCTGGAACACAAATTTTGCTACTGCATTTCACTGCTCACCATGCTATCCACCCTTCTCTGACTGTTGTTCATTTTGCTCTGAGCTGCTAAATCACCTGCAAATAATAACTCTCTTTGCCACAAGACCAGTGAGTTTTTGTACAGCTAAGCTTCTCAGCCCCACTAGAATTTCTTAATATTTATAGACCTTGAATTAAGCATCCACAAGAAAGGATTTCTGTATTTCCAGGAGACCCAGTGAACATTTTTCTTAATATAAAGTAAATTAATTCACAGCTGAAAAATGTGTACCTCTAATAGTTTTTAGCATCTCTAATATATTTGTTTATTGCAGATGTTTTATTCTGAGTCACATTAAAATCACAGGATTGAAGTTGTTGTAAGTTGCATTTATCAGAATAAATTAGGCTTTTTTCCTATCTAGTGATTATTTTAACTCAAGCTGTGACAATTTGGAAGGGAATGATTACACATTTATTAGCCAAAAAATAATAATAATTTATTTTAGAGGTCCTACAAAGCAGTCTTCCATGAGAATTTTTTTCTCCTTGTGCATGACAGTAAGTCATTCTGTTACTGTGAGTTTGCTGAGGATGTATGTGGATTTCATATAAACATCCAGCCATTTGTGTAGCCTTCTAATTATTTTCTGATTTTCAAGGAAGAAAACCAAGAAATTATGGATTTGGATCAAATGCACATGACTTCATTATTCATTATTTTAAGCTGGTTAGTTTTGTGAGTCTGGGGAGTTTTCAGGGTTGAAAATAAGAGAAGGAAGCCATCAAACATTCTTTTCAATGATGACTCATTTGTTCAAAAGACTGTGACAAAAAAATACATGTATGGTTGACAGGAACTCTGCCATTTACAAAGGTGACTTGAGGTACAAAATAGAAAGTGGTTTACAGTAATATTACAGCCTTTTTATAGTGCATTAGCATTGCAAATATGTCCAGACAGAATTACATCTTCTGTTTATGCCATATTCTATATTCAGATTAATAGGCTTAATTACTTACACGGTCTTTTTCCTTCAGTAAAAGCTCAGATTAACAAAGATGCACAATTTAGAGGTCAAGGAACAGAAAAATCTTGTAGTAGTAGTAGTAGCAGTGGTAGAATTAGTAGTAATAGCACAGTTATTCCAAAAATACCCCTGCAGTTTTTTTTCTAAAACTTCAGGTACTTCATATCTCTTGGGTACCTGAAGAGTATGGAATACTTAGATGTAAAATTTCTGATATAAATTCTGTCTTACATTGAAAATTCTTGTAGCCAGTGGGCATATTCTAACCTTAAGCAATCTAATATTCTAATCTTATAAGCAATCTGCTTTCAATATATTCTTTGTTGGTATGTCAAAGTTGGAATAAGAAATACATTAGAGATATTAAGTTTAATAATGGGGCTGTGTTCTGTTCACAGAAGTCAAACAGATCACAAAACATATACAAAATGAATAAGAGCAAAAAAAATAAGGCATTCTTTTATAAGCAGCAATGGCATCCCACTCAAGCTCACAAACAGCACATGACAAAGCCCCAAACCAACCAAACCAAATGTTGCTGCTTAATCCCAGTCAGAACCAAGCTTCACCCAGCAGCTCACTCACTCCCCTATCAGGCAGACCAGAGAGACAATTGGAAGGGCAAAAGCTAGAAAACTTGTGGTTTGGGGTAAAAACAGTTAAATAGGGAAAGCAAAAGCTATGCACACAAGCAAATCAAAACAAGGAATTACTTCACTGTTTTCCATGGGCAAGCAGGCAATTGTTCAACCATCTTCAGGAGAGCACGGCCCCATCATGTGTAAAAGGTGACTTGGGAAGACAAACAGTGTCACTTTAAATGTTACACACTTCCTCCTTCTTCCTCTCACTTTATGTGCTGAGCATGATGGTTTGGAACCTCCTTTGATCTGTTAGAATCACCCTTTCCAGTTGTGTCTCCTCCCATGCACCCACCCAAACCTCTTGCCAACATGACAGTACAAAAAGCAGAAAAAGCCTTTTGTAGATTCTCAGTTAGAATTGTAGATTTTAATATTTCTCAAATCATAAAAAGCAACAAGCCAAAATATTTTCAAGGTCCTTAGAGTGCAAATTCAACTATGAAAACTATAAGCAATTCCTACCAACAATGACTTACAGTGAGCTGTTCAACCATCATCAAAGACGACTTTTATCTATTTAGGTTTCAATATAGATATCATGTAGGCATCAGAAAAAATTCCTGGGATAAGAATACAGAGTATAATAGAAAAATGAGTACAAAAATATTCCTTCTAACAAATGCAGCCTGTATGGTCAAGCCCTCACAAGAGATTAGGGCTTTACAAAACCATAACCATCTGAAAATAGCTCAAGAGTAGGAAATTTCTATACCTACATAGTTATCCATTCCATGTATAATACAGGGATCAGTTTAGATTTTCCATTTAGTCTATATTTTGCAATGGTTATGTGAAAGACACACAAGCAGTGTAGACTGCTGGTGCAATCAGGCAGAATAGTAAAAGATCAATATTATAGTTTTCTGCACTCATAGGCAGGCTTACAAGCAATTCTAAAATCAGAGTTGGATTGCTTTACTTCATGTGCATTTTGCTCTGAGAAGTCACTGTGAAAATGCTACCTTGAAGCTGTACCTCTTAATTGTTCCTGGATCTAATGTGCAGTTAACAAGTTAGATTTTGAATTAATCCTGAGCAATTCAGCAATTCATGGCATACACTTTGTTCCCTTTTACATGTGCTTTCATTGGTACTCAGGAAACTATGCAGAATTAATGGAAATAAATAACGAAAATTGTTTTCAGTGATTATATACAACACAAACAGACAAACAGATATTCTGTTCACAAAGTATTTTATGTACAAGCCTAAAGAGATAGCATATTAACAGAGAAAACAAATCCTGTATAGGAAACAAAAAATATTTACTTTTTAAAAACCTTATTTCCAGTTAAATTTTTATTCTCTGCTAAATTTCATAAGTAGATGATTGTACTGGGCACATGTGATTCTGCAGTCTCAGAAACCTTCAATACTACCTATCCTATAATAATGGATGTAAGAAAATCTATACAAAACAAAAGAAAAATCTATGAACAGCACACAGAGATGTGGGTGCATAGAAAGTAAAGGATGCAGACAATAAATCTAGTCCAAGGCAAGTTTTCAATCAAAAATATCACCTTCCTAATCAATCTTCTGTTGATATAAACCTATAAAAGCTCTACTGATGTCAGAAAAGCTTGGTTTTCCTACATGTTTTGGACAGCCCAAACATTCTTTCATGATCCCTGATACAGTTAATGGAACAATACTTATCAGCAAGATTAGTTATAACTATGAAGTTTTCTCAAACACTTCCGAATCAAAATTTTGTATCAGAATTTTAAATGCAGGCTATGCTATAGAAAGAACCAATCAAACAATCATACAAAAAAAAAAAAACAAAACAAAACAAAAAAAAACTATCAAAATTTTCAGCCAACCAAGCAACTAAAACCTCCAAAACCCAACAAATCTGAGCATTAAATTAAAGTCAAAGACAGAAAGTTTTTTGGTAGAGACAATAAAATGAGGGATAGTAATCTCATTTGATACATTCCAGCTATTGTGGAAATGAGCTGTAAATGAGTATTTATAGAATTTTAAACCCCCCGCATGTGTAGTTTTGGAGGAAAGGTAATAGTATTAATTATTCAGTAAAACAAATGTACATTTCAATAAGAAATTAATATTTCAACTTTTCTGAAAATAAAAAAAAAATGTGGGAGCCTCTCATAAATTAACTTTGAACAAATTCTTCATGGGCAAAAAAAGATATTTCATTATGTATTCAGAAAAAAAAAATATAAAATCAATATTATTCATTAAAATTGAGGAAAAGAGAAATTGGATGCGAAGGTGTGCGGTCCACAGCAACAAGTTTAACATAAAACTACTTGTGACAAAAAAAAGATACAATTTCAAGAAGATGTCATCCACAGATTTTGCTCATAATCTCATTTGTCATTTTTGCTCATAACCTCATTTGTCATTTTGCTGACAATAAATAACAAGAGATAATAAGAAATAATATTTCCCCGTTAGAAATTCACATTATTTTGACTGAAAAATAAGATGCTGTTCAGATATGTTGCAAATACCCTGGAAATCTTCAAGACCAGGTTGGATGTGCTTTGAGCAACACACTCTAGTGAAAGGTGTACCTACCCATGGAGGGGAGGTTGGAACTTAAATGCCTTTAATGTCCCTTACAACTCAGGCCATTCTGTGATTCTGTGAGTCTATGAAACTTCAGTATCTGTGAATAATTAGTACCAAACCACAACAGGCATTTCCTCAATTTCGTCTTTACTTCTTTTTATAAGTGGCTTTGAGGTTTTTATTTGTTTTGTTTTCTGTTCAAAATAGACATCTGCTAAACAAAAGCCCCAAGTTGAGAACACCTAAGCAATACAGAAATTATTTTCTCTAATTTAATTTTCATCTATGTTATCAATAATTTTACCTGATTAATCTTATCATTACAAATCTTACACTTTTATGCCTTAGAGGTACACCAGGTTATTAATTTGCAGTGATAGGGTTTTAACAAATTCTGGTATATCCCATTTTCCATGAAGAAGCTGCTGTCTGGTTTTATAGTAGAATCCCTTACTAATTGTCAGCCTGATTCTGTAGTTAGGCTGCTGTAGCCACAAAGACTCTTAGTTGATTTCAAAAGTCTTTATTTATTAAGTTGCACTTCTGTATCAGGGTTACATTTTTTTTTTCATTCAAGAGGGAAAGAGGAGAGAATCCTAATAATTACCTGGCAAGTTTTTCCATTTTCACATTTGTATTTATGTGTCATTCAAATGTCACATGATCTGCATTAAATGATTCTTTGATTGATAGCTGAATGAAATCCCAAAATGGATTAACAATATAATTCTTCATCAGAATTCTCATTCAGAATGGCTGCTGAAATATTATTAACAAATACTACAATAACAGCCAAAGGCAAATTATGGCTGGCCTTAATTTTTCCACTTTTCTCCCTTTTGACGTGGAAGGAAAGGCATTGTTGGGACATGAAGAGATTGAGAGCAAAAATTAATAGACAGAAGATTAAGATAATTAGGTATTCCAGCATACAGATAACCAGACTAGCTAAGGAATAGACATATGTTGAGAGTTAGTACATTATTAACCAACATTAGTTAAACTCAACACTTTGACATTCAAAATCACATTTAAAAAATTGTGAAACATAATTTCAAGAATTAAGAAGATGTTAAGTGTTAAAAATTTAATGTGTTTAAATGATGTAGAAGTCATACCAGTTTCTTAACACGAAGCTCATAGAGGTCAGTAAGTCTCAGTGCAGCAGGATGGATAGGTAGCTTGTTTGATGGGCAAAGTGCACAATATGATTTCGATGGGACTGTAAAAGCAAAGGAAGTGTAATACAAAAGACTGTTTCTTGATGAAGGGAAAATCTATGGAGTGAGAATCTCTGTTACCCTATAAAAGAAAGTTCACTGGCTAATATGGTGATATCATTATTTTGAAGGTATGAGGCATGTAGGCATTTCTTCAGACACCTTTAAAGCCATTAGTGTCTCCACCAGCATTATGGGGCGTCATGTCTTAATGTCCCATTATGCAAGAGACCACAACAGAAGCAGATTGTGATAACAGGTTTTTTTTAGCTTAACCCTGAACTGTTAGGCAACCACAAAAGTGTGGTCAAACAAGGGAACAAGATACCTAGAGAAGTGGGCCCCAAACCAATAAGTATTCAAGAGGTTTTGGGGGCAGTGCCTTTAATAGCATACTTTAGTTTTTGATCAACCCTGAGCTGGTCAGGCAGTTGGATTTAGATAATTGTTGTAGGATCCTTCAAACTAAAATCCTCTCCTCTCCTCTCCTCTCCTCTCCTCTCCTCTCCTCTCCTCTCCTCTCCTCTCCTCTCCTCTCCTCTCCTCTCCTCTCCTCTCCTCTCCTCTCCTCTCCTCTCCTCTCCTCTCCTCTCCTCTCCTCTCCTCTCCTCTCCTCTCCTCTCCTCTCCTCTCCTCTCCTCTCCTCTCCTCTCCTCTCCTCTCCTCTCCTCTCCTCTCCTCTCCTCTCCTCTCCTCTCCTCTCCTCTCCTCTCCTCTCCTCTCCTCTCCTCTCCTCTCCTCTCCTCTCCTCTCCTCTCCTCTCCTCTCCTCTCCTCTCCTCTCCTCTCCTCTCCTCTCCTCTCCTCTCCTCTCCTCTCCTCTCCTCTCCTCTCCTCTCCTCTCCTCTCCTCTCCTCTCCTCTCCTCTCCTCTCCTCTCCTCTCCTCTCCTCTCCTCTCCTCTCCTCTCCTCTCCTCTCCTCTCCTCTCCTCTCCTCTCCTCTCCTCTCCTCTCCTCTCCTCTCCTCTCCTCTCCTCTCCTCTCCTCTCCTCTCCTCTCCTCTCCTCTCCTCTCCTCTCCTCTCCTCTCCTCTCCTCTCCTCTCCTCTCCTCTCCTCTCCTCTCCTCTCCTCTCCTCTCCTCTCCTCTCCTCTCCTCTCCTCTCCTCTCCTCTCCTCTCCTCTCCTTCTTCCAGTAAAACCGGAAATTTACAATTCAGTCCCTACTTTAAAGAATACTAAAGTACAATATTAGACTGGATAAAATCCTGATCTCTTTCAAAACTTGTTATTTGAATTCCTAATAAAACTTTGCTTTTCAGCAAGCCAGTTCATTTTCTGCTGTGTATTCATAACCCTGTTTGATCTTAAAATGTTTAAACAGCTATAAAAAATGATGCAGGGACCAGAATTGCTTAAGAAATTCATCTGACTATAGGTGTGGAGATGTTTATGAATATCCTGGACTTACTGTAAGTGGAAACTTTCCAAAACATCTACATCAAAATAAAAAAAACCTCTCACAAAGACAAAGGTTATTTACAATTCATACAGTTGAATTTCTAATACCAATGATCCCTACAAATGTGATGCTTAAATTGTTCATGAAGTTGCTTGATAACTTCTTTTATTTGTGATCTGCTTTTAAGATTATCTTTGCCTTACCTGATTTGCCTTAATATTTTGATGGAAAGATTTAACAGATCTAACTTAGGAAACTTCAGACCTTTTTTTTTGATTATAATTTGTTCATATTCACCCTTTTCCGAAAGGCTGAATCACCCTTAGCTAGAGTAATCTTTTGGCAGCTCTGAGTTCACTTTAACAAAAAGCCAGAGAGCTGAATATAATTTACTAACGTTTATGAGCAACAGATAGGAGGGATTCATACTACTACCTAGTCACTTGTTGATTCTGCTGGGGTACTTGCTTGTTTCTTATTTGAGATGCAATGTACTTTTGGATCCTATTGAAAAAAAAACAGATTTAGAATCTTAATTTGACCCTCGTGAAAGATTGAAGTTAGCCTTTCTCTACTATCCTAGTTATTAGGATAGTAAATTTCTTAAAGCAATTCAAAACTAAGTATTCTCAAACAGGTTCAATGTATTTTGCTAATACACAAGAATATAACATCAAACTGTTATATTATACCACCTTCCACTATATTAGCAATCATACTGTATGTGATGACACATGTTCCAGCAGAAACCTTGGGACTACAAGGGGAAGGAGGGTTCACTATGTATGCATAGAAATTTCACATTGCCATAAACCATTCCAGACTAGGAAAACAATCCCCACCTACACTCATTAACAGAGGCTCAAAAAGAGATTAGCTCCACCTCTGGCATGTTTTATTGAACTATGATTTTTCAGTTCCATCTGTTCTTCAGAGATGCCTGTTCATCTAGCAACCAATCCCAACAGATATTTTTAAACTGTGAGAGGAGTTAGCTGGAGCTCTTAACAAATTGTTCCTGTCATCTACCATCAAGTTTCCAATTATCATTGACAGCAGGAACAACCCATGGCCAATACCTATTTCCACTTCCAGGTGAGAGAGAAAGTTCCCCTGAAAAACTTTATTTCAGCTAAGATACACAATTTGTTCAGCTGAGGATACACCCATCCCTCATGAAAAATGTTGACGGAAACTGTATTTTTTTGGTCCTGACTGCATGGTGATTGAAGCATTTTTTTTACCAAAAAAAAAATCAGCTTAGGATTCTCTGTCTACATTAAAAATTGGTAGACCATAAATTACAATAGATTGAAAGAACATGTTCCTGCAGTTTATCAAAATACCCACTTTGGCCAATGTTTTGTAAAAGTGTTTTGATGTTCAAGAAAAGCTTTGCTCCAAACTTTCATAGGGACTTTTCACCTGATACAGTTAATATGGAACAATACTTATCAGCAAGATTAGTTATAACTATGAAGTTTTCTCAAACATTAGCAGGATGGCTGGGTGGCCTGACCCTCTGCTAGTAAGACACAGAGCCCTGAACAACGGAGCAGACAGACTCCCTGGTGGTGCTTGAGAAACTTACTCAGGAATTGTCTGGACATCCAAGTTGTCATCAGCCTCTGATGTGCTGGGTAGCATTATTGCAAGACAGATCACATCTTCTAGGGCCCAGCAACATCCTCTGGTGCTATCTATTCATACAGACCTAGATGTTGAGCTCAAAAATATTGCTGAGCTCTTTGAAAAAGTTCTCCTGAATTGGCATGAAAATACCCTCTACTAGTGCCACCAAGTATAGTGATCACTTGAGAACCTTAAATTTACTTCCAGATCTCTTCTGTTGTAAGTTTTTTTTTGTTTGGTTTAGGTGTTTGTGGGGGTTTTTTGGTGGTTGCTTGTTTTTTGTGGTTTTGTTTGTTTATTTGTTTTTGATTGTTTGGGGGTTTTGTGGGTTTGTTTTGTTTTAGGGGTTTTTGTTTGTTTGTTTTTGCTTTTTGCTTTTTTTCCTTAATGAGCCTGAATTCTGAAAGAGTCCAAATCTTTCTGAAAGTATTCAAAGACAAGGGGACATTTTTCAGTGTGGCTGAACAGAGTGCAAAACAGAAATTGATCTATAGCATAACATCAGTGTGGAATTTTTTTGCCTGTGTATACGTTTGTTTTGCATACCATCTTATAGCCTAAGCTTTTAAAGAAATTTCTTTGTTTCATTTTCTTCTATAATGTTAAGGACTAAACAATATAAATATTACTTTTTGGCACATTTAAAACAGGTTTACATTATTTTTCTATCTGTCATTTTCAATTTATTTTTCCCTGTAATTGATGTCTTACCTTAATACAATACATTGAAAAATCAATGAAAATTTGTCCTGAAGACATCTGGAAATTTTTTAAAAGGGATGTCTACAAAAAAAAGGGAAGTCTACTCATTAATATTCAGTTTTCATTTATGGAGCATTATCTTCTCCATAAATATTAGTTACAATTCTAAACTGATGTAGCAATTTGTAATGGTTGAGAATTTTTTCTCTAAATAGCTTCAGGAGAAGGAAAGAGGGAAGTTGTCTTTAATTTTGCTTTGAAAATGGCCAAAGATATTTTAAATTAAATTTAATGTGAGGCAGTGCTACCCAGACCTTTAGGGTTAAAGAACCAGAGAATCTTCTATTTAAATAATCAAAGACCACATTTCATGACATTACCTACATAACACAAATGTTTGACCACTTTCCACACCAGAGGAACTGCTCACATTTGTAGGTTTGGGTAATGACAGAAATAGGAACAGTTTATATGGCTTGAAGATCTGAAGGGACAAATCTGAAGGGACAGAGAAGACAAGAACCTAACAATGGGCAATGAACCCACAGGAAGTTCCATGGCAAGAAAAATTTACAGGCTATAGTTACATCCACAGCAAAGGCAGTCTTCCAAATTGCTCCAATAGCCAGTAATCAATCAGACATCGTATAAGTCACTGGCAAATGTCTTTTCTGTCTGTCATACAATGTTTCCAAGTTAGATGCGTTAGTTTGGTCAGCTACATGCTGCAAGTCAGCTGGGATCAGTCTGACAGATTAAAGCTCCCTCACTGGAAGTCTGGGTTCAAACACTATCCTGCTTTGTTCCATACCCTCCATGCTGTCATCCTTGACTGGCTCTTTTTAATTCCTTGTCCAGACAAAGGGACAAGTGAGCTTAATATTTATGGTGTAAAAGGAGGGTGTAATCACACTTACCCATGCCTCTTTTACTTGAGGAAAACGTCCATAGGACAGAACATGGGAGATGGAGCGATACTGTACATCATAAAAGATGTAAGTTCACTGCTGTTGGAACCTCAGTTCTCTAGCTGCAGACCATTTATTCTTGTCTTGGTCTCTTGAAACTGTGGGTTCAATGAATATCTTGCTGTGACTAAGATAATCCATCTTTGGTCCTATGAGTAGCTGTTAATGAAAAAGTAAGATAGCAATCTATACAAGAGTTGAGGAATATTACTCATTATGATTAACCATGGTTTCTTGTCATGTTTCCATCTCTACTATATGTTGCCAGCAGATATGAAGGAGGGCATTAAGGTCAAAATCAGATGATATTTGAGTTCTGATTGAACTAAAATAATGCTTTTCATCTTCCTAGCACTGCAGAGAACAAAATCTGGGAAGGCACAGAAAAAAGAAACAGCACAGAATGCAGTAATCAGTCTCACTTCTAAATGCATATTGATGTGAATACCCAAAAGGAAACTTGAATAAGCTAGTTCTGTCATCTAGATATTTACTGATTCCAAACTGTCTTTGTGAAAACTGCAATTTTGAGAGCACAGAAGAGAGCACTTAATTCAGCATTCCCTGGAATAGAAAAATAGAGAAGCATGGTATCATTTGAGTGATTTATTCTGCTTCTTTCTTCAAGACCACTGTATTTTATTCTCTTGAGAAGCCTTGTATCTTTCAAAAAACCAGACTGTGACGTTAACCAGATATTGTCAATGAACCATCACCTGGCAACTGGAAATTAATTTGATGAGTTAATTCCTGGTGACACGGCTTTTAAGATACAGGTAATTCAAATGGATAATCTATATGCTTGTCAATAGTTTTGGAAAGCTTATTTGTCATCACCCCAAAGTTTAGAAGCAGACCAGCTAAGTTTTCTCATCAATGAATGGCATTTTGGAGATTGCTATGAGTGAAGCAGTGGGATGGTCAAAGGATTAAAAGACCTCCGGATCCAGATCCAGATCCAGTTTTTAATAGTTTAAAAAGCAGCATTCAGTTGCAGTAGTTTGTTTAAAAGCATTTAGAGATTTGGAATTAATGGATCGCAGTTTCTTTGAGCTACCAAAACCTATGACAGAGAAAATAACTCATTACTTTAATTCTATGAGGTTCAGATCTTGCTTTACATTTGTGTTATTTTGTGATCGGTGAAAAAAAAGCAATTGGAAATCATTTCTAACGGTCCTGACCTTGTCATGATCTATGCCATGGTAAAGTGAAATGAAGATCTTTGTTCTTAAATGTTATTTAGAAGAAGGTGCTTCCAAATGCATAATCAATTGCTGTGTCACCCTTTCAGGGCAGCTAAATGATACTGTAAAAATCAAACACAGATGATGCTCTTTGTCCTTGAGATGTGACAGTTCCTTCAACTTAAGGTTACTTAATGGCTGCTCTAATGTGTACCTGAAGATATATTTGATTTAAATTACTTTAGAATAATGGGTCAGAAAGAGCAGTTAAATGCCTTCCTTGCTCAGCTGTCTCAGCTAGTTAATTGCAACCGGGATTCCTGCAAGGACTCATGCCTCACTTAAAAAGCAGGAAGACACTTCTGCAAGGAGTCCAGTGTGAATTACAGGCTGCAAAAATAATCAGATCCAGTAAAAACTTTCTCCATGTTCAAAGATATTTGGATCAAAGTGCTACTTTTCTAGTGTTTCTGTTCAATCAATTATTGCTCTTGTGATGATAAAAAAATATGCCACCACAAAATTCTATGACATCTTCTTCCTCTGACATTTAGACCTCTTTTACTAGAATTTATACTGCACAGTGATCTTTCTTTGAAGATGAGGATGATTTGCTTTGAACATATCCCAGTAGGTTTTTTGTTTGGTTTGAATTATGTTGGTTCTATCTGTTTTTGGTTTTTTTGTGGATTTTTTCCAGTGTAAAATCTGTAGGAATGCAACTGGGATGGGAACTACTGAGCAATGTACTGACTCCTCATATTCCTTCCAGTCAAATGTCAGTCCTGCAGTCCTGGTGTTTGAATACAAAATGCGTGTGTCTGTGTGTGCGTGTGTGCACCATTTCCACTGGATTCCATGTGTACTTTTTTATACACTCAGTTATTGTGCTGTTCTGATGATTGTGGTTTATCCAGAGCTTAAGTAAATTTAGGACTAAGTAAGCAGTCAGTTTCAATTTTGCAGTCAGAGACCCAAGTATGAAGTTATGACTAGCTTATTCACACTTATTTTTAATGGATACTCATATTCACATTTTTAAATGAAAAAGAATAAATGAATAGTCAGCTTCATCTCCAGACTATCTGGTCTCTGGAGTTTCTTATATAATTTATACTCAAGGGTATTGTGTACTCCTTGAAGAGCCGAGAAGCTTCCAAGCGCAGTTAAACAGAGCCAGTGAAACACTGACATTCTGCTGGATGTCTCCCTCACCTTTTTGCTCATCAAAATCTTAATAGCCTTTTACCCCATCTCTACTCTCTGCTTTTTTCTTGCCATGTATTCCTAGTTCTTCATTCTCCTAATGTTTCCACATTAATGTTCTCCACTTTACCCAATCCTCCTGAAAATAAGCAGCAGCTTGATCCCTGTCTTTTTTTCTTTCAGAATTATTATTCTAATGATGGTGAATCTGGACATTATTCACACATGAAAATCACATGACATTATATTGATTAATAATTTTCAATATGGGTAAAAAGTAACATAAATCCTGAAAGATTTTCACCTTTGACAAATGCTATTTCAGGTAAGGGAGATGTTACATGAACCAATCTTAGCATACTCCCAAGATAGCTTACTTGAGAAAATGTCACAACTGGACAAAAAATGGAATCCCTGTCCTTTGGGAAATTTTACTCTTTAATGTTTGTTTTCCAAGTAGCATATACCTCCTTGTTGGCAGCTAAAGACAAGACAATCCATTTGATATATTTGTAGAGCTGATGGGTCAGGATCATGAGAACAGGAGATTACTTGATGCTCCCAAGGAAGACAAGTTTTTGGAGAACCAAATATTCCAAACCCTTTCCTGGGGCTGCAAGACTTGGGGTAGTGACCAAACACTACTTCATTTTGAACAGAATGTAAAGCTCTTTTTGTCCAGGTGACAAGAGAGAAAGGCATAAATCATGATGCGCCTGCAGCAATGAGTAGTGGTCTCTAAGATGAAAAGGAGGTCCAAGATTGCTTCTATACCCAACAGCTGCAGTAAAAATAGTACCCTAACCTTTTACCATGCTCTGCCCCATATTCTTTCTACTTTACCTTGTATATCAGAACTCATTTTCCCTTCCCCAGTCTTTCAGGAACACCAAAAATTCAGTCTTCTCTAGGATCCCTTCATGAATAACACAGAGCTGATTCAAGAACTTGTCCATATATCTAATGTTATGTTCCATGCATAGCAATATCAGAACTGGGACTGAAGACATAGTAAGAAAACCTTATAGCACTGAAGGTTGTTAATTGTATATAAAATAGACAATATTGTATATATTCTTGTATTGAAGGCCCAGGTTTATTACTGGACATGTGAATGACTTGATAGCTTATGTAAATTGAATTTTGCATTTGTCTGAAGAGAATTTATTGGAAATGCATATTTTCAGATCAAACAACACTAAGGGACCAATGCTAATCTCAAATGAATAATTTTTGGTGTGACAAATCTTTACTATCTTGCTGCTGTCATTACAAAAACCAATTGCAAGAGAACTGTTCACTCATCACCTGAGATTCCCTGTTCTCTGTTCAAAAAATATGCCAGGAGTTACTTCTATGGATGTAATATACCCATCTAAATTTCTGTAAAATGTACCTGATTAAAAAATATACCTAATTGAAAGAAATATTTTTAGACCCAGTGTCCATTTGATGATGTACCTATTCTCTGCATCTGTATCTATTTTGTTTCAAAGGCAACATTGAACAAAGACATAACTTTTTCAGTTTGTATAAGTTTGACTATTTTTTTCCATGTGATTCACAAAATGATTCATCATAGAAACTTCAAAAAAGCTTTGGAGGTCATTAAGAGGCATGGTATTCCTACAAACCAGTCTTCCAAAGATGAAACTGGAACTGAGGAGTCATAGAACAAAACTGTCCATGAAACATTGCAGACAGTATCATAGCCACATCATACAGCCAAGTCATTTCTTAAAGACATTGAGGAAGAGAAGTATATAGGAATACTTAGAAGAAATGGAGTTAGAATAATGGAGTAGCAGGATGAAGCTTTCATTAAAATTAATGTTTAAACAATTTGATTCAGCAGAACTGAGATGCAGAAAATATATTTTCCCTAACATAAGATAACAGCTTGTCTACCTGTTAGACCTATTTTTTTATGTGCCTTCTGCCACTTTAGATGTCAACCACTTTGAGGGGTTGATGAAAATATCAGGGGAGAGAGACAAATGGCATATGGCTTGGCAAGTCAGAATGCTATTCTAAAAGCTAAAATGGCTAAAACAGATGAATGGAGAAAGAAAGGGTGAACACACCACAAAAAGAGTTAAAAAGTAATAAATTTCATTGTCCAAAAATTACAAAGTCAAAAATTGTAACTTTAGAGAAAAAGAAGATAGATATTTTTAAAGCATGGCTTATTATCAAATTTCTGTTATCTTCTTTTTCAAAGCATGAACTCATGTTCTGAAATTATTCTCAAAATATTAAATAGAGAAATTGATTTTAAAACATTTAAAGCTGAGATTCACTCATTCTGTTTATTCCAGAAAACAGAGTTTATGAAAAGCAGAGTTGGCAGAAGGAAGGGGTGAAGGTCCAGTAAAAGAAGGTGGAGATGCAAGAAAAAAATTCTATTGTTGATGCAAATGAATTTTATCTTTGCCATTCTGGAGCTGAGTTGTTTGTGTTTTACAAGGTTTTTTTACTTGTTTTGTGGTTTTTGTTTGTTTGTTTTTTTCTGTTGATTGGTCAATTGCAGTATTTTTGAGGCATTTCTTGACAGGTCATGGGTAAAGAATTTTTTTTTCTTGTTCCTGTATTAAAGACTGTTTCAAATTGAGCAGATAAAGATACAAAGGACATTGTAAAAAAGAGTAATTGAAAGCAGACCAGAGTTTTATATAGGGCTACAGAGCTAAGAGATTTATGAGATAGCATGCTGTTGAAAGGGCATGGAAATTTTGTTTCAGCTGCAGACCAAGAGCAAATATGAAGTTTAACAAGGACAAGTGCTGGATTCTACACCTTGCATGGGGCAAGCCTCGATGAACGTACACACTGGGGAATGAGATGCTGGAAAGCAGCGCTACAGAAAGGCGCCTGAGGATCCTGGTTAGTGGCAAGTTGAACATGAGCCAGCAGTGCCCTGGCAGCCAGGAGGGTCAGGAGTGTCCTGGGGGGCATCAGGTACAGCATCACCAGCTGGGCAAGGGAGGGGATTTTCCTGCTCTGCTCTGGGTGGGACAGCTTCATCTCAAGTCCTCTGTGTGTTTTTGGGTGCCAAAATATAAAAAAGACATTAAACTGTTAGAGAGCATCCAAAGGAGGGTTTATGAGGATGCTGAAGGGTCTTGAGGGGAAGCCGAATGAGGAGCAGCTGAGTTCACTTGGTCTGTTCAGCCTTGGGAAGAGGAGACTGAGGACAGCCCTCATTGCAGTCTGCAACTTCCTCATGAGGGAAAGAGGAGGGGCAGATTCTGATCTCCTTTCTCTGGTGACCAGTGACAGGACCCAAGGAAATGGCCTGGGGCTGAGACAGGGAAGGGTTGGATTGGATATTAGAGAAAGGTTTTTCACCCAGACAGTGTATGGGCACTGGAACAGGATCCCTGGGGAAGTGGTCACAGCACCAGCCTGACAGAGTTCAAGACGCATGTGGACAACAGTAACATGCGCATGGTGTTACCCCTGGGGATAGTGCTGTGCAGGGCCAGGAGCTGGAACTCGATGATCTTTGTGGATCTCTTCCCATTTCTGTGATTCTGAATGCTGTTTTGGGTCAATTGCTAGTAGAAGAAAGGGTCCATCTTTTAGGAGCTCATCAGAACTTGGTCTTTCAGACTTCAAGAGCTGGTCACCTTTAATCTGTTGTACTGTCCTTTCTTCTGGCATTACATCTTCCTTGTAATATGAGCTAAGATATTTACTGTCTAAAAATAAAATAATATTAAACTACATAAATGTGATTTTATGTGTAAACAAAATTGAAATCTTCAAAACGGCCAGTTCAATGACAGGTGTATATTTCTGAGGAAGACCTAAAGGAATGTATTTTACTTCCTACTCTGCATGCTACTTTCTGATCACTGGAGACCAATTGAATACTGAATTACTTTGGATCAAATAAAACATTTTATCTTTGACCTCTATACACACTAAAATAACACTTTACAAAGTATAGTGGTACCAGAGGGTAAGGGTCTAGCTGGGAGATAAAGAATGTTTACTCTATTTTCCTAACTTTCACAGTATGGCACAAAAGCACAAAGAAGCAAATATTTTCACAGAGGCCCCACTAGAGTCCTTGGCAAAATTTCACTTCCAGAAAGTAGAAGCAGATGTGTTCACCCCATGATGCTATATAATTGCTCTGAAAGATACTATGAACAGAAAGCCTCCATATAAAATATATTGTTGATGACCCACCACCACAAAGTAGAAAAAGTAGTTTGCCTAGGGATAAAGACTAAAATTCATGAAGACACCCAAGTGATTTAGAAGCCCAAGTTGGTCCCATGTTCCAAAACTGAAATATGTTTTTAAGCTCAAATCCTCAGGGGAATATTTGACTTAATACAGGATGCAATAAACTCAGTGGTGCCAAAACTAGATTGCTACCAGTACCTGAGCTAGTAAATTTAAAATTGGCTCATCTGTGATTGCAAGACTACCCTAAGGGTTATTGACTCAAATGCCTAGTTAATTTATGACCATGGGATTTTTAACTGGCTTAGACCCTTTGGAAACATATTTGATATGAATCAGCCTTACAAGGCCCAAAGAGGCTTTAACTACCATTGCCATCAGAGGAAAGTGAAGTTTAAGAAGAAAATTAACGAAACACAAGTGTGAGAGTCAACAGAATGAAGATAAATAATTTTTTGTTTTGTTTTGTTTTGTTTTTTAATGTAGCAACTTCTGAACAATGTTTAATTTTTAATAAAAAACAATTTCATCATAAATTTATTTACACGTAGACATGATGATCTTAAAAGTCTTTTTTAAACTAAATGTTTCTATGATTTTATGTCTCTAGCTATAAGTGATTATACATTGTGTTTATACATTTCTACATAAATTATATATGTCTGCATATATTGTATATATCTACACACATTATTGATACTGCTAAGTACAAGATGACAAACCAAGTGGTTAACTAGGCATAAATCCAATGCACCTGTGCTAGGAAACATGCATATAATGATTAATGGACTGACTAAATACCACATCTAGCGTAATCTCCCTTCAGAATATTCTCAGTTATCCTAGATAATTAATTGTTGATTCATCACATTTTACTGCATACTTTGTCAAGTAAAAGAGAATGTTTCAAAACATGTATGTACTATCAAAAGGTATCTGTTCTTTTACAGTAACCACGTATTGTTCAGTCTTGTCAACAAAAGGGTCAGATCAGAGAAATACAGTTCCTAAAACAGAAGTAATTTCATGAGAAAAAATTAAAAAACAGCATGCTGTAGTTGTCATGTTCTAAATACAGAAGTTTTTCAGAGCAAAAATACCTATAGTTGGCTCCAATATTAACCTGCAGTAAGCATATGCAAGGATTCTGCTAAAAATGTTCCCATTTAATTTATAGTGAATACTATATCCTAAATTTACTTCACCCATCTATTGGAAACATCACTGCAGCTTAATTATAAGAGTTTTCTATGATGTCAAGGCAAACAACTACTCAGGAAAGTCAGCTTTCTTATTTTGGAATTTCTTGACAAGCTTTAGCAGATCATAATTTCTGAGTGATACTTGGACCTGTTTTTCTAATTTTTTTTTACCACTTGACCAACAAGTTTTTGTTTGCAGCTGCTCCATCCTATATGCTCTCCCTCTGAAATTCTTTCACAATGTTTGGTGCAAAGTATTTTGGTTTACTACGTGGATACTTGTAGAGTAACACTTTTCTAGAATTTGAATTAATTATCTGATCCTTAAAGCTGCACTGGCTATATCAGTGAGGGACATAATAATGTATTATTTGGAATGGTGACTTCACCACAGTCTGCAGTAATTAATTATGGTTTGCTTTTACCAAGGTAGGCACATATCTTTTAATTCTTGCATTTCAGTTTGATATCATTGAAGATAAAATATATTTGCCTGGGCTCATTTAAGGTGAAGTGTTCCTTCAGTATTCACATTATTACTTTTGTTACTTCCTTCTCTCTTATCTGTCTTGTTAGGATCTCATATATTAATTTTTCTTTCAGTTAAAATGGCACAAGTCTGATAGTGTCCTCATTACCCAAACTGTTATTTCTCCCTCTGGCCTCACAAACTGTATTAAATGATGTTTCTTTTGGGGGAGTCCAGTGATGACATTTTGAGTAATGCTTTAAACAATGGGTCTCAAACTGGATTTAATTTACATTTAGTAAGACATGTATGGTATGGTAAATTAATTATTACTGACAGTTGAACATGAGTTTTGAGAATTAATAGTTAAGGAATGAATAGTATGTTTATTATATTGAGAGTTGCAGAACATCTATTATATTTCTTTCCAGTAATGAAGTGCTATTTGTTTGACATAAGCTAATTATTTAGTCAGGTTTAAAAGAATAATTATCTAATCTCTGTTAACAGGCTCTGTTAATTAAAACAAGTAGATTGAAAGCTGCATATGAAAATAATTGAATGTTTTTTTATTTTTTAGCTACCTCTTTCTTTCTTAAATGTTTTACTACCAGAAATTTTAAGTTTCATGACTTCTGCAAGGGACTCCAAGTTAAGTCATGGCATAATATATCTTCATCCATAAATTTGTACTCAATCCTCTATCAACAAGGGACAAATTAGATATCATATTTTCAAGATACAGCTCTTTGCAGGTTGTAGGTATTGGTGAGTTTTTTTGTTGTTTTCTTTTTATTTGTTTGGGTGTTTTTTTGGTTTTATTTTTGATATGGTTGTGGGTTTTTTTAATCTTCAGACTGAAAAAAATTTGAAATAAAATAATACATTAAGAGTTTTCTTTGTGTGTGATTTTGTTTTTAATTTTTAAAGTATACACTTCAGAGGATGTTGGATTCCAAAGTTCTGGTAGCTTAGTAACTTCAAATGATGCACTGAAATATATCATATTGGCTTGGTAATTTTGTTTGTGAATTTTTTTTTTTCGTTAACAGTCTAATATTATTGTTCAATTTTGCACAGATTTAAAATTTCCTGGCTGGCCTTTATACCATCTCACTTTTACATGACAAGTTTTGAAAAAATATATTAAAATATTTCACATAAACATTTCACAATGTTTAAAAGATTTTTAGTTACTGGAAGTACGATGAACCTGATTGTTCATCATCTTGCTCCTTCTGCACTCACTGGCCTTTGCAAAGTGAGGGTAAGGACACATAAAATATGGCAAAGTATTTTGTTAATTTTTACCCTTTAATCTGTTCATGGGTATAAGTGAGTGGTTAAAGAGGAAGTAAAAGTTACCCCCAGTCACTACAGAATATATCTCTTTTCTTCTACTCCCCATTCATGGTTGCAAGGCTGATCACACGCACTGAAGAGTAATCTTAATTCTTGGGGGTCTTGTCGGAAAAAAAGATATCCAAAGTTTTATACTGTTTATATTCTTGATAAAGAGGAAGTAAAAGTTACCCCCAGTCACTACAGAATATATCTCTTTTCTTCTACTCCCCATTCATGGTTGCAAGGCTGATCACACGCACTGAAGAGTAATCTTAATTCTTGGGGGTCTTGTCGGAAAAAAAGATATCCAAAGTTTTATACTGTTTATATTCTTGAACTGATACATATGTATGGTATTAAATTGACCTTTCTGTTATTCTTTTGTTTTGATTGGGTAGCCAGTCTGCTTTTTCTTCTATATCTACTATAATAAGGCTATAAACAATGCAGGAGTCAAGTGACCACCCAATCAAAGTATAAAATATTGAAAAGGTCAAAAGAGTGCAGCTCACTACTATGATTCATTGAATATAAATTAGACATTAAATTTCTGATATCTCATTCCCTTGACTGAGTAGTAATGAGAATGGAAAATGGTAGAAAATTAATCCTTTCTCACTAAAAAACTTGTAATGAGAATGTGGAACTTAGTAGTAACATAACCTGTTCTCATTACAGTCTTCAGGAAAGGGTCTTTGTGGTCTTCTTCAGATGTCATAGCTGTGATACTTTTCTCCTTAATAAAATAGTACAGTGATTGTGGTTATATTGCATACTACTCCTTTGCATTGGTTTTCTGCACTGCACAACTGCCCTTAAGTGACCTTTCATTCACTGACACTGGAATTTCTGCTGTACCTACACTTTATATTAATTTAAACATACCTTTGTGTCACATGTATTTTCAGTGCTGCTTAAACCAGTTAGATGCCTACATCCTATTGAACTTCAGCGTAACTTGCAGACTGAGGTTCGTCAGAGCATTTTGTGAAGTCTAGCTTGAGAAAAAATTAATAAACCAGGGATGATTATCCAAATAAATATGTGTACACGTTGTCATTGATTGCAAATTATCAATGGGATAAATACCAGAAATGTGCTTACATACCTACACACAAACAACTTTCTGACAGAAAAAGAACTATTAATATCTACTTTCCACATTAAATTTCTCTGTGCCCACAACATATAATTTATCACACAGAATCTTCTGTCTTGTTGACTTTGGAGTGCTTCCAGAGTTTTTCCTAACAGCATTTAGACTGTAAGGCCAGGAAAAGTAAAACCAAACAAAGTAATGCAACTGAACAAAACTTTATTTTGCTTTCCGTGAAAAGGTAGGTATAAAATAACTTACCTTGATAGAAGCATATAAGTTAATGTTCATTTTTGTTCTCAAAAACAGAACACAAGTAAAGGAAAAATGAGTACATTTGTTTTTGATACTGAAAAATTCATGCCAGAGCACTTTGGTTATGAAATATGAGAAGGAAAAAAATATATTACGCAGTGTTCAATTAAGTTATCACAATGACCTGTTTCCTACTCCATAGAAGTGATGGGATGCATTTGTTCTGGTAGGGAGAGCAATCTCTCCACATTGGCTCTGCACAGGAGTGCATCCTGGCAGACGGTCCCACATCTCACATCTCCCATCCTGGGACCCATGCAACAAGTGTGGTTATTTAGCCAGCAAGGCTGCTCTATTGTGAATTTTACATGACCACATTGGGAATGAACCCAAGCACAGTACTCTTCTGCAACCCAGTAAATCTCTGATGCCATGGGAAGAGGTTGTTATAAAATGTGGAAGGTTGTAATGAATTAGAGAGAGATGGTCTTCTGTAGAAGAGATTGCCACCCCATTCATCTGCATACAGACACACTTGCAAATTCACACGTCTTTTTCTAGGTCTATAAACACTTGCATGCCAGCCAGAGGCAGCCAAACTGAAGGTATTTCCATGCAAGCTCCAGTCCACTTTGTGCAGTGGGAAATGACGGCATGCAAGTCTGTGGCTGCTCCAAATACCCTTGACAGCTGCAGGTTGCAGAACTACCCACAGGCAACCCAGGAAAAGCATCTGCAACAGCACAGCAACCTGGCCTGTACAAATTATGCTGGCAGCAGCTCTGGTTCTTGAAACACTCTACAACCTGCAAAGTAGAAGAGGGCTAATCTCACCTCTTCCACCTGATCTGTCTGTACAAGTATGTGAAGTGACTTCTACTATCAAATTACATATATTCTCTTGAAGTGGTTAGTGAGTACGTACAATTATACATATACTCATGTAGACACACACTTCCTTATGGATCATCTCTGGGATTTCCAAATGACTTTATTTTTCTGTAAAAGCGGTCATGAAAATGCCCATGTTTTATTTGCTGTTTTTTGCAAAGTTGTTGCTAACTTCTAAAAGCAATCTGCTCTTCCTTATTTTTAATGCTATTAATTTATTAAAATTTTCTATCAATTTTTTTAACAAAATATTTTAGGATATGCCAGTTAATTTCATGTCAGGGTCTATTAAAAAAAAAAAAAAACAAATAACTTTGACACTTAAGTGTTACCTAGGATGAAAGAATTGCACTGCAGATCCAAAAAGGATCCTGAGACTTGCTGAAAAGATGTGCTTATTAAAGACCTGCAAATTTTTGTCTCTGTCCCAAAAACTCACTAGTACAAATATATGTACTCAGTAGCTATCTACCAATTTCTTATCCCATAAAAACTTCACAGATTTTGGTAAATGTCTATGGAATATTTTCTCAAATGAAAAATTTATTTTTAATTTATTTCTTTCAGTTTCCTGAGAATTAAACTGTCGATTTCACATTATCCTCTGTAATGGGTATCACCTTGTCTCTAAATGCTCTCTTTCCAGTACAAAGTTTGAAATAATTCTTATTTTATTCTGGTTTTCTTTATGTAAAGTCTCTGAGAATTCATCTATAGGATCAAAATTTTCCACATAGTTTAATACCAAGAGGTGCCTGCCAGAAGTGACTGTTTTCCAGATATGCTCATCTGTGCAGTTAAGGCCTTGGTAGATGGCAGATGAGTATAGCTATTTCCATTATTTAATTTCTACTCCAGTAATCTCCATTCACAAGTTGTAGCCCTCCTCTGTCTTTGTAGTATCATACTCTCGCTTCATGAGGCATCTAATTTTCTGTTTTCTTCTGAATGACCCTATTCTTGAGAATTCAAAGTATCAAAATTTGCGTGGACAATGGGAGACATTAAAGATTTTTCCTACTCTGTGAAAGTTTAGAAGTACACTTGTGCCCTTCACCCATTAACTCACCAGTGCAAAGTCAATTAAGCACCCTTCTCTGGACACACGTGGCCAACAGCTTCAAAATTTTATTGTTCTTTGAAAAGTAGAGATCCATAATTCAATGCCCTTTGCAACCATAGTTCCTGACCCAACTGTGTGAATTATTGACAGTGGTCAATAGAATTACATTGTTTTTGAGTAACAGCAAAGTTTTAGAGCCTCTCTCCTGAACTGCAAATGGACTGTTTTTAGTATTAGTATAGGAGAATTATTTTTAAGTACATTTAAAATTCTGAAATTAATAGTTGAATATCAGATTAGAATCTATTAAATGGAAAAAAATTCTGCAAACTTCAATGTTTGCAGAGATAGGGCATATATAAGACATACTGTGTTAAGAGATGCCCAAATGGCTAATACCATTGGGAACGACTCAAAGAATACAGTGATGAAAAAATTCTTCCAGCTACTTGAACTGGTGCTCCTTGGGAAGAGAAAAAAGAGAACTTGGTAGACTAAAATCTCTTTGCCACAAATATCTTGATCACTTGTACTTATCCTGACTTTGTCCATTGCATATTTCCATCCTTCCCCAGCAAGGCATGCTTACTCAGCAGACTGACCCAAGTAGGATTTAAGCAGGAATTATGCATGTGTGCATAGTGGTGGATAGAGAGTTAAAAACATCTTTGTAAGCACTAGTAATTTTAAGAAAGAAAGTATATTGGTTTTTCAATTTAAACACAAAAATGAGCAGAATAGACCCAAAATACAGAGTCCAAACTGCAGAAGAACCTCTTTTGGATCTTCAGTAGAGCATGGATGATGTCTGGATCTTCACCACCATCACCAAAGAAAATCTTTAATAGACTTGATAAACAAAAATTTACTATGTGATTAAGTTACTCCATGTCCTTCCTTTGAAAAAAATCTTAAGGAAATGAACATTCATAAACTGATCTTCAAGTCAAACCTTTAAAGAGAATATGCTGAAATTGTATTTTTGGGACTGGTATAAACATATATTTATACCACTGTATGGTAAAACATGGTTTCTTGGAACTTTCACTCAGTACCTCATACATATTAGTCTATGATGCAAAACCCCAAGAGCTTTTTTGTTATAAAACCAATTGTTATAAAACCAATTACTACTTCAAGTAACTGACCTGGAGAAAACTATTTTCTCTCTTCTATAAAAAAATGTCAGGATTTAAGTGAACCTAATGTACTAAGGTGAGCAATTTTACAAGAGAAGAATAAACAGTGGTGGAGAAAAAGGCAACTATGACTATCCCACCCCCTCCACTTCTGATCAGCCCTGATTGCTGACTAGAAATTATTCTTAAAAAGGAGAATGGAAAATTACCCTCCAGTCTCAAAATTGGGACCTTTAGTTGTGTAAATTGTTGTATAATACAGATATATTTTTTCCCCTGTTACCATTAAATTGTTGTTGATTAAGCAAAACTTAGAATAAAGCATATATGAAATAAAGATCCTTAGGCATTTGGCTAAAAACAACATTAGCTTCTCTCAGGCTACTAATTCTTACTGTGAAAAAGGTCAGTACAATGACATTAGTAAAACAGAGATATTTCTCAGCCTCCTACTTTGTCTGCCATGTATAAAATCAAGAAAATTGTACCCTATTCTTTGGACAAGAGCACAAGAGCATGACCTGTGAAGGAAAGCTGGGTTGGAAAGAAAGATTAAAATATTTGAAAATAATAAAAACAAAACCAACCAAACAAAAAATAAACTTCTGGATAATCTTATTTTTATTCTCAAAGTCAAATTATTCTGTCCAGGAATGAATAAGCTGATATGAAGAAAAAGTCTGAGCATCTCCTGGATGAGTTTGGATTCTACATGTTGACAAAGTATCTCCTTTCTAGTCTCTAGGACCTGTGGTATTATATTGTTTATTATGTGCCTACTTGTGGATCAAATTAAAAAGGTCACTTGCATTAATCAAAAGGTCTGTAATACTCTCAGGAGTCAGAAATTATCTGAAATTATATGCTTGTTCTTTATAAAACTACTCCTTAATAGGTAGCAACACAGTAGGAGCAGAATATTATTTAGGTATTCCTACTTTACATGCTATGCACAGTTACAATGCACTTCTCTGCCAAATGATTTGGAAATTCTTACTGTAATTCTTTGAATTACAATAAACCACATGCCTTCATGAGTGTGTGGTGCAAAGTCACTTGGCCTGAATATTTTAAAATGTGCTACATAATTTTAGCTCAGCGTTCAAGTAATGCTGCTGTTCCAGCTACACAAAGATCATTCTCATAGAAAAAGCTAATTTGAGCTATACTGACACTCAGGTATCCTTCACTGACACCTTACAAATAGTCCATTGACACTTCTCTAAGCTCTAGCTCATGAGACATGAGCTAGATGCAGACCAGTGATGTAGCTGGCCTGGTGACAGAAACTTTCTGAAAATCCAGAAACTTGAATTTTCAACTCCTCAAAATTTTTCAAATGGACTCAGAAAATACTACATTTGAAAGTTTCTTCCCTGCTGTAAGGAAGATGTAGGCAATAAATTTCTCTTTTCCATTTACTCTCCTTAAACTGAGAACAATTGTTGTGCATTGACTGGTATGGGACAAGGTGTGGGGTTATGGTCTCCTCTGGTCTTCCACATACATAAGAGGTGCCTGAAGGCCTGGGCAGTAGCCCTGAAGAGAATGCTAACACACTCTCTGTCACATTTCTGGTTGATGCTTGGTCTTTGTGTCTTTTATTTCCATTGACTGATGGAAAGGTACTTTACTAACCCTGCTTTGCTGGAAGGGCTGCATTATACACATCAACCCAAGTAATAATCTTCTCTCTATATAAATGGAAACAATACATCTATATTGCCTGAACCCCTGGAAGCATCTTTTGAGCAGAGTTTGGAAATTTAGAGCAAAGGAAAAAGATATATTCCAGAGCAAGCCTACAGCAAACAACCTTGTCCTATGGCATGGACTTTTTGAGACACAAAGTTCAGTGACAATAGAGCACAGTACTACAATATTTGCAGTTTCTTTAGAAGGTTACAGTGCATAATGTGAATAGGTCTTCCAAAGAGAGCTTTTCCACAGAAACTCTTTATTATTACTATTATTATTGTTATTACTGTGAATCTGTAATGATTGCTTTGCTGCTGTATATTTCCCACTCTGACTCCCAGGTACAGAAATGACAAAACGCTTCAACAGCTGATAGGCTGTCTGTAGGGTATTTCCTGCTCAGTAAGAAGTGGCAAGTACAAGGCAGCTCACAAGAAAGCCCATCCTTTAGCAATTTATAGCTGTATTGTGCACAGTCTGAGTCTTTTGAGCAGGGTCTTTGGACCATTCTCCTTTTGTCCATTCTGTGTATATTTCCTTGCTTGTTGTTCATATTTTGTCTTTTTTATTTTTTTCCCCTTTCCATACTCTTTTCTTTAAACAAGGGTAGCTGCAGGCTGCTCCTCTAGTTTCACTAGGGTTTTAGACTTCAGTATTAGGTCAGATCTGTGAACTCTCCTCTTATGTTAGAAACCATGAGACAAATCCTTGGTCACTTACAGTCCATGAGAATTTTGCCTTTGACTTCAAAAGGATATGACAATATGCAGATTGTCATATCTGCAAAGATCCAGAAAAGCAAGAATTTATTTTCCTCCCCATTTAACTCTTTAGCAGTTGATGTTTTTGGTCTTCGGATATTTAACTCATTCAAAATTATAAAATTATATAACTCTTCAGTGTAGACTGTCTCACATGTGTTTATTAATCCACTCTGCTGAAGGGATTGAAGATCATTAGCTATACTTACCAGCCATTAAAACGAAATGAAAGATGCATTTACTTACGATCATCATAGTGACTGCTAAAAGGAAAAGAAGCTAAGCTCAAGGCTTCTCATTTCAGGACCAGGATCTTACCCTAAGGAGCCAGAGTAGCAGCCTGAAAGAGATGTATTTACTGAGGGGTCTTTCATTGTGTTTATTTAGTTAGTAAAAAGATAATTGGTGGTCTGAAATGAGAGTCAAACCACTACTTCTGTGTCTAATTCTCATAAAATGTATCTCATATTGCAACCAAGGATGAAACATATCTAAATTTCACTCACATATCAAGTCCACAATTGAACTCAGCAGGTAATAACTAGTAATAATTTATCAGATGTATTTAATGAAGAAACACCTTTAATTAAGTCATGCTTAAGTTTCTGCATGGATCAGAAGTGGGTCCATGGCTCAATTAAACTGAGGTGCCTAAACACCACAGCAATAAAATGCTGTTGTGATTAATGCTGTGTCTAGTGGAAACTCATAATTTTGAAAACCAGGCCTTGCTGCTGTAAGGGACTCCCAAAAGTTGAATATCTGTAGATTCATCAATATGAGAAGCACTGCAGGTGCTAGAACTGACTAATCACTAGCTAACCAGTACTGAAAGTTAAATAATTATTTAAACATGGTTCTATAAACACACTAACAAACACTAACAGGAAGTATATATTGCATCTTTCTGAGAGTAATGAGCTGCCTTGTACCATGTCAGCTTTCACTTATCTGTCCTCTACATTACACTCTGTTTTGAAACTATATCAGATATTCATAGTTGAAGATGCTCAAAGTTACAGTTTCCAGTCCAGTACTGAAGAGCAAAAGAGGATATTACAGTTTAAATACACACATAAATATGAGAGAATTCTGTTCCTTGTGCAGTTTTTGTGTCACTCCAGAAGGGCTTCAGGGGAAGAAAAAAAGGTAAGTATATTACTTCTGGTTTATTTTTATTGAGTTTATATCCAGTGAATGATACCAGCATGTTTTGCATTGGTTTCTATGAATTTTGTAGAAGAGAAGAGTTCGTGCATTTGGGAGCATAAGATAAGCATTGACAGAAGTACAGAAGAGTATGTGACAGCATGTTACAATGTTAAACACTGTAATTTCCAGTATTGATTGACTGTTGCTGTGACTCACCACGGCTGTGCTGGCTGCACAGTGTGCTGCTGCCAATACCACACTATCCAATGTTCCTATGAGTACCCAGCTGTAGTGTAATAGTGTACTGTGGCATTAGGAAAAGAAAGGCAAGCACACATATATTAGGAATGCAGATATAGATTTTACAGAAAGGGTGTGCTAGTGGGTCAGGTTTTGCCATTGGCTATTCACCTGTAACAACCACAGTGAGTGAAGAAACTGCACAGTTGAGGCTGTTGAATTTCGTAAGAGTCACAGTTTGGTCTGCTCATCTGTACGTAGCATTTTATATTGCTGCTACACATTCAGCCTGCACATTTCCACCGATAGAAAATACACCTGAGTGCAAATAGTTAATTTCTTAAATCCTCATCTGAGCTGCTATATGTGGGTCCTTATCTACATAACTGTGAATGAAATGCAGTTCTCACTTAATAAGACATTAGGATGCTTACTGAAAAAAAAAAAAAAATCTGTGACAAACAACAACCTAGAAAGAAATATGGATATGTTCTTAGACGCAATAATACAACCCCTCAACAAGGCTGAAGTTCCTCCTGGTTTTCCCTACTGGGTGAGAACTTAATGTCCTCAAAATCATAAGACACAGCATACCTCCATGGTGGACAGACTCTGCTATGCAGCATAAAAAAGAATAAGGATGGACCAGGCATAACTCATAATGCAGGCTCCTTTGCAATGCTGCAGATTCCCTCTGGCTTTGGAAAAACCAAAATGAAGGAGCATGGCAGGTGTGTATAATGATGGAGGAAAACTGAAGGAGCATCTAGGAGAGACTGTAATACTAAGATTCTTCTACTTTAGTTAATAAACATATGTTTACATTTGTTTGGTCTCCAAATTCTGTTTGAGTAAGATTAGTAAAAAATATTACAATCAAAAATCTTAACGGTTGATTGAACTTCAATTTCACCTAGTGAAAGTCAAGATAAGTTTTAGCATAAGACTGCTTTACTGACTCTGTAATGGACAAATATCAGATTGTCCATGCTGTCAGAATCATTAAGAAAACATTTCTGACACTGTGGCTCTCCAAAGTAATAAAGAATTGCCTCCAGACTTTCAAGAGAATAAATTGTCACTCAACAACTTGTCATGATTCCTGCCTTCCTTTTTTAAGAAACAACTCAGGGTGGGGTTGAAAAAAGATACAGCTGTAAAACAAGTCTCTTGTGCAGATTTTTGCAGCTTTCATTAAATAACAATCTTAAAACACCTCAATTACATTAAAAAGTACGTACCACTATCATATATGTTATGTCCTTATGCTACGTGCATTTTTGCAGTTCAAGGGAAATAATCAAGTCTTATCCATGGTACACTCAGTGCAACCACAGTATATATCATGATGTCTTCTCTGAGCCTTCAACAGAACAACTCTTGCTGAAGAAGGTGCTTGGCTGATTTTGAATAACCAGCAAGAAGCTGTTTAAGACTCAAGTATAAGAAATAAGAACAGGTATGTACCATAAGCTGGTGAACAAATGAGAAGGAAACACTAAAAATATTAGGTATCTTGTTCAGTTTTGAAATCTCAAGATTATTCTTGCTTTACTTTAACGGGAAAGAGTTCTGCTTGTGTGTCTGACTGCAAAATCAGGAAATTTTTAGTCCTACCTCCAATGAAGAAATTGAGCCTGACAGTCAAATATTCAGAAGTGTGGAGGCAAAATGTCAAAACTAAGCACACATTTCTGAGTAGAACTTTTGTGCATTTCTAAAGACAAGCAGTCATAATTTTTGTACCCAAAGGTGGCAGGTTGGAGTATATGTTTTATATTGTAAAGACATCATAGTTACAAGAGTTTTTTTAAATAATAATTAAACTTTTAAAGTAAATGGAATAAATTAGGTGACAGAATGGAAAGTATCAGCATCAGGTTATTTTGGAAGGAAACCAAAGACTGGTTGGTATAAAAATAATTTTTTTTTTTTTTAATCCTCAATTTGAAAATGTATTAATCTTTCATTTGTACTTTATGGCGAAACCATCACAAATGTTTTTACTGAGCACTTAATGACACTCTGAACCTAGACTTTCAGAAGTAAACAGAGTTCTGATATCTGCCTCCTCCATTATCTCCTTCACAGTCCTTTATGTCTGAGGGTGAATATTTTCAGTCTTTGTCTTATTCTCACAATGCAAAGAGCTTTGTGGAACAGCTTTTCAAGTAACATTTCAAAGAACAGAGTGCTAATGATTTCATTAACATAATGTCTGTTCACAGATTTAGCTGTAGCTGAGCCAATGCTTTGCCATTGCAGTGAGATTTAACAAAATTCATTAAACCCGTATGTGTTAATTTCTTACTCTTTAACTTAAATTTTAATGTAAGAAGTATGCAGGACATTAATTTACTTGCAAATTTGACAGTTTTCATATGTAAACATTTTCAGAAGGATTGAATAAATTTCTTTTTTTTAGAAAAGCTGTCTTTACAGAGTCAGTATTGCACATTCTTCATAATAACATATGAAAATCTAATGAAAATGGGGAAGATGATTGGTAAAATTACCTTTATTTTCTGTATCAAGTCTGTAGAGTGAATAGCCAAGAATTATGCTGTCTTCTATTTTATTAACAAGAATAGTTTAGTAGTTTATTTACTTCTTTTATGAATATTAACAGGGATGATTAAATTTTTTAAAAATTACTGAAATAAAAAAAAAGGGCATCACCTCTTTCTGACTCAAATTGGATTTCATTTTCAGTAGAAATCATACCAAACGTGGCAAAGAAACCCATTTAAGTTACTGCAGTTGTTCTAACTAGACAGTAGATAAGAACTTCAGTTGAAGGCTTTAAATTGCTTCAGATGCTTTTTGCATTATAATTGCTGACATAGGTGGCTGGTAGAAGCATCACTCTAATTCTGTGCTTCTTTTTTTACGTCTACACATTTCTAAATTGTACTTGTTTCTAGTAATTATTCCTCCACAAATACATCAAGATCTTTAGAAAAGCACTAAAAAGTGCCTTGAAGACATGAGAAGGTTGAGTAGCATGGTAGTTCAAGCTCCATGTTGCTTTCTTTCTGTAAAATCAAAATATACTACCTGGCATCCGATTAACCATGGCATAAAGACCAATCTTCCTAATTTTAATATTTTTAATGATTTTCTAAAGCCTTCCATTGTGTGTCATAAGGAGATTTTTTAAAATTCATTATAAATGAATTTTTGGCTAATGTTGTCTGAATTTTATGTTGTTCCAATGGATCAGTGGACCTACCCACAGCCGCCAGCAGGTCTTATGTCCTTTTAATGATAGTGCACACTGCAGAAGTTCAATGGTTTTTGCTATCCTCTTACTACACCCTCTCTTCATCCATTAATGTCCACTCTAACTCTTTCCTTTCCACAGTCATTTGGGACTCCTTTTCACACAAAATCCTGCTCATGCAGATTTTTAGGGGAAAAAAGGTATCTCAGCAGAAATCTCCTTTGAATAAATCTAGTTGGAAAAGGTTCTTGAAAAAAATCTCATTTTCCCCCTTTTACATGAGTCCTTTCTGAAGCTCACCTTATAATTGCCTGTCACAATAAGGTATTGTTTTTTCTTTAGAGCTCAGATTAATTCTTTTTTCCCCATTCATACATAGGGTCAACCCATGTTTAAACTAGCTAAAGAGCTTTTCAAGATTTCAACTGGGTTTATATTGAACTTTATCAATTTGGCCCCCACATTTCCCACATCATTTCATCACACCTTTACAGGTTCGTTTTTTTATGTTCCTTCATATTCAAGCTATTGACAATAGTCATGGTGTCTTTTTTGCAGGGTAGCCTGGCTTAATGGAGCTAATACTGATCAATCTGTGCAATGAGAATCCCAGAAACCAGAGAAGAAAATAGAAATCACCATCAGTTTCTCATAGCGTAACATCTCATTGCAAATAACTCATAATATTTATACAGTAGGAAAATCCATTTCTGAAAATCCCAGATAGAATCTTGACATCCTCTTTACACTAAATGTCACAAATCCTAGTGACTTACGTAGAAAAATGTTGTCCTTCTAATGATTGTGGTCCTCCTGCTATTGCCTCCACAAGCATTTCTGGGAAGCCTTGGATGCTATAGCCAAGGAAAGTATTCCTGCCATGTCTTTGAGCTGGTCACTGATGCCCAAAGTTTGCAGGGCTGAGATCCCTCAGGCATGCTTTTTCAAAGCTTAGATTTTGTTTCCTGGGATTGTTTTGGCATATTTGGCTGCAACACAAATTCCAACAATTAGACAGATAGATATGTCTAGTTTTATTTCATACTTTTCCATGGTAAAACCATATTTTTTAAATATATATAGTAGTAACAAACAGCTATTCTGGGTAAACTAGATTATTAAAAACTGCAGCATAATGATGCCATGTAGAGAAACAGAGACCTAGCATGACAGCAGAGCTGTTGAAGTAGAGGACAAGGGATAGAATGAAGGAGAGAGGAGACATGGGATTGTAAGAGAGAGGTTGGCATTGAAGACTCCAGAGTTAGAAACAGCTCACCAAAGGGCAGGCAAAGAAATGCAACCATGGGAGTTGAGTAAAACAAATCTAAGGGTAACAAAATGAACAGTAAATAAGTACTGAACATATCCAACCCACACTGTATACAGGAAATTTCAGTGTGACATGGACTTGCAAACCAAGGAAGGCAAGGGTGTAAAGCACGTTACCAATCAGCCCCATGTAGACCCTATAGTGAGGAAAAGAACACAATTGTCATTGATTTCACTTTTGTTTTCTGAGGGAAAAAACCCATTAACATCATCACTGTCTTCCTGGTGAACCACCTGGGACACTGCCAGATACTTTTAAATAAATCCCCCTTCCACCTCCAGTCAGACTGAAGCTGCTTACCTTATGCTTCAGAGGGTTCTAGATAGATAAGTGTAAGAGCAGAGAAATTAAATAGGTACTAGAAAAAGTGCATATAAATTTTTGAATTGTATTGTACTATTGTCATGGATTGTATTATTTTTGTTAAGCCTTTTTCTTTAATAGTTTATTTTTTCTCTTTTGTTTTTCATAAACTAATTAGATCTGTACTAACATTTATTTCATTAGGCTTTTAAGATTTCATTGACACTAGAGATAAATTCGTAGCTTTACATGTAAGGTATGTTTCTGTTTTGCCAATACAATATTTTGAGTGTAATGGGCTCTCTGATTAATATAGAAATATTCAACCAGAAATATATATCTGAACTACTCATCTCAAATTTTCTTTGGAAGCAATAAAAATCAGTCCATGATCAATGGAGTCAAAGATGTAATTCATCTTAAAGCAAATATTTAAAGTATATTCTGTTTGTAGTGATTATAAAAGGATTTTCAATTTGTAGCTTTGACAGAACATTTGCACTGAGGTCTTCTGAAGTTAGAGATGAGTTTCATTGTGTTTAGTACATGAAAGTTAGCATAGCTTTTGTTTTTATATTATGTCAGAAGCTTTTACTTCAGCACACATTCAGCATAACAAAAAGAGTATAGCTTTGAAGTATCTAATACCACGTTGCAGGGATTGAAGTAATCACATGCTTCAGTATTTTGATCTGTAGCAACAAAAAATAAGCACAGTGAGCCTTTATCTGCCATATACTCCACCACAGTCTTTGGAGACCATGTACCCATATAAGTAAACCTGAGAAGGTTGCTCTTTTCCATGTTCCTGACACCCTTTTTTCTCAAATTTTCCTGCAATTGCTTAATTCTTACAAGAGCATGTCTCAAAAATTTAAATCATCAGATGTTGTAATCAGAGTATGATTGTTTACTGTAATGCTATGGGACTACTTACTAGAAAAAGGTCTGCTCTAATGTACAACATAATGCTACAGGAAAGGAAAACAGTCACCCAGTCTGACATTATATTTCCCCTTTGCCAGCCTCCTTAGCAGCAGAGCTAAGAAGCAATCTTATAGTTTCCCCATTCACAAAACACACAAAAAATTATCATTCAATTGAGTGTGACACTGCTCATCTGTCATATTTTTACTTCAGTAAGGCAGGCTTCCAAACCTCAAAGATAAATAACAAACAGCAATTTTGAAGTTAAAAGTAAAGGTAATATACTAAATATTTACAAAAAGATAATTGGTAATTCTACTCAGCTCTCCCTTCAAGAAATAAATTAATCTGGATCCTGTATGTGCTAAAGCAATCAGCATCCTTTCCAAACAGGACCAACAAGAGAACAGTGCAATTAGTAAGTGCGGGCACAGCCTTGATTTATAATGAACCATGAAATAAAATACTTTATATACATGAACACAAAACACTTTGCATTCTTGCAGTGATTTGATCTTTAAATTTCAATTTTGTGCTTCAGAAAAAATTAGCTCAGATCTTTCACAGGCAAAGACTTTTTTACTTACTTTCACTAGCTTGTTTTAAATAACCAATAAGTGTTCCTTGCTTTTCATTAAAAAATGAAAGATGAATATAAAAATATTGGTGAGTTTATTTTGAAACCACTTACAAGTTGGAAATACCTAGCCTTATATGTATTTTATTATCAATTTATTGCACCAAGTTACAGAGGTTGTTTTATTTTTATTGGTTAATTAGACTCAAAATCTTCTTCAAAAAGAACATATCCAAGAATTATATTGTTAGTCTGACTAAATCTTAACACAATAACAACAGAATTATTATTACTGTCCTACTCACCTACCCTTCTCTGCCCCTCTTACCAAGTCATGCCCATACTTCTCTATACGGCATTTTTACCCGGGATCATAGGTACTCCTTTGCAAGAATAAGTGCTTATTATTACAACCTCTATGTTATATGTCCATAAATGTGTATTAAAGATACGTATATTTTTGTATCTTGGTAACATGTATGCACCATAGAGTTGTACAAGAGTTTTAGATGTAAGAGTCCACCAGTCATTAGAAAATTGTTTTTAGATACTCAAACTAAACTAATTGTTTTTAGATACTCAAACTAAAACATGGCTCCAGAAAGGCACAGAGAAGTCCAAATATTGTCCAACAAACAGTGAAGCATGTGCTGTATGCTTAATGTGGTCTGTTATTTTCAGTGGCAGCATCATATATACTGCACTTCAAGGTTATAAAGTCTTCTAAACCAAAACTAAAGATTACTTATGGGGATATAATTTCAAAGAATTTTCTTAGGCAGTATTGAGGTTATGTTAGAAAGAAAGACTATTTATAGAACTATAAAGCACAGATTTCCAGTAACAAAAAGAAGAACCATTCATGAAAAAGCAAAGATCAATATTCCAAGCAGTCTCATTGATAAAAATTTCAGGCTTGTATGAGACAGAGTGGAAAAACATAGAACACTGGTAATTTCTGTTGATGAAGGAGATGGGGAAAACTCTTTCTTCATGCCACCAGACACAGAACAAAACAGACCATGGCTCATTCAAATAAAGGAAGTTAAGTTTAAATATATATATATTTATAAAAATATATATATATATGTAATCACATACAATTTTCACAATACAGAATTGGAAACAGAATAAATTGCCTGAGAATGTTGTACAATGCCATTTCTGAATAGAGAACCAGTCCAGCATAAGCTTGAAAAACATAATTAGGTACAACACATCATTATACTCCCTGGACATAATTGCTGGAGCTAGCAGTCTTTAGGAATCCTTCTAGCTTTTCTCTCAGTTTCAGTAAAGAAAATAATTAAATTTTTGGCGCCTACCAACATTCAATGTTCCACTGTAAGAAACTACTAAGACTTTGGTTAGCATTGTTTATTTCCTCTGATATATTGACCTAAAGTGGTGTTTTTAGAATTGTGAAGAGTTTAGGTAGTAACAGCACAAAAATGTTGTACTCATTGTGGTTTTTCACTATGGCTCTGCATAATCACCATATGCCCAGTTCTTATTTCACCAGCAATGCTTTAGTTCTAGTAATAGGACTGATTCCAAAGTATATCTTCTTGGTACTCTGTAAGCTGATCCTGTGATTTTAAGTATGCATGGAGATTCAGTGCAATACAATACACATTATTTTGCCAGGAATTTTAAAAATTGTATTATTAGGGAAACACATTTTTGCAAAGCTTATTAAGGTGAATCCTAGAGTCTCATCCATATACAAGTATGAAGCAGACATTTACTGATCAGAAATTTAAATGGCTTGTGTCTTTTGATGAATTCTTGAAAATATGTTGAGTGGAACAGCATTTTCCAGAGAACTATTACATTCAAAACATAATTAAGTCACAAATGCATGCAAGGCTCATTTTTTTTCAAAACAAATTGAAATGTATGTACCACACATAAATACATCCATGAACATCTGCTTATGATAGGCCAGAGAAAATGTCTACTCTTCACTCTGAAGAATCAATCTAGAAAATCTAAGGCTAAAAATATTAGGCTAAAGCATGTCATGTTACATATTAGTGTTATGAAAAAATATGCTGAATCATATTTTGATTCTGAACAGTAAGAGTAATTGGGAGGGGTTATGTATGTTACATCATTAAAAAATCAAATTTGTACTCTAAATATAATTTCAAGTGCATCTAAATATAATTTCAAGTGCACCATTAGTACATAAAACTCTCCTTCTTTCAAAACTAATTGCTTTCTTAAGAAGAAGATAAGTGAAGTTCACTGGCAAGAAATGCTTACCCCAGGCAGAGGGTGGGTTGGTGGTTAGCTGCTGATGATGTTTGTTGAAGCACTTACTATATTACTTCAGGTTTGAGTGTGATCCTCTCCTTTATGGCAAAGCTGGGTGTGTTAATATACCCTGCAGTGATGTTAAAAGGTTTAAAGTGGTGATGCTGTCAAACTTGCTGTGTCACCACTCTCAAAGCTTTAAAGCACAGTTACAGATTGAAAACTGTTTATAAAACCCCCATATTCATACCAAGTAGATCTATTCCCCATATGTACGTGACATATATGAGCTTATGTTACTGAATAAAGCAAAAGTTTTGTAATATTAGCACTGTGAAACCAAGACAGTTCTCAAAGACTGCATGGGATTTCACTCTGGTTCATATATCGCCACCAAACTTGATAGATGAATTCCAGCTGAAGAATATTTATTACTGATGATGATGTAGAACAGAGGAGGAGCAGAATCCTAGTTTAATTAGGATTCTATAGGCAGTTATAAAAATTAATATTTTGACACTCTCTCACACACACACAAACTTTAAACAAATCAAAGTAAACAAAACACCCCCAAAACGAAAAAAAGCAGTCAGGGAATCATTATGAGACAATGGAGAGTATTTATCCCACTACTTTTGCTCTTGAATATCAGATTTATTCAGAAGAATAAAAATGGGGAGCTCAGGCTCTCTGTCAGTCAATGACAGATTCACAGAATCACACAGAATCACTAGGCTGGAAGAGACCTTCAAGATCATCAAGTTTAACCCATGCCCTAACATCTCAAGTAAACCATGTAAACCAAGTGCCACATCCAGTCTTTTTTTAAACACAACCAGGGATGGTGACTCCACTACCTCCCTGGGAAGACCATTCTAGTACTTTATCACTCTTTCCAGACAAATCTTTTTCCTATATTTCCCCAGCCTATATTTCCATTGACACAACTTAAGACTCTTTTTCTGTCAATTGCTGCCTGGAGTAAGAGACCAAACTCCACATGACTACAAAAACCTTTCAGGAAGTTGTAGAGAGTGATCAGGTCACCCCTGAGTCTCCTTTTCCCCAGGCTAAACACCCCCAGCTCCCTCACTTGTTCCTCACAGGGCTTGTGTTCCAAGCCCTTCACCAGCCTTGTTGTCTCCTCTGGACGTGCTCAAGCACTTCGATGTCCTTCCCAAACTGAGGGGCTCAGAACTGGACAAAAGGTAGCTGTCTGTCTCTGAGAAATAGGGAATATGTATGTATTGTAAATGTGAATTTCAAGTTAGGTATTTATAAGAACCTAAAATGGGTTCTAAGTGGGATGTGAATTTATACAAGCATTACTCTCCACCACTTCAACAGACTTATTGTGAAGTTCCAACACTGTTAGGATTATACACAGGGGAAATTTCTTAAGCATAACTTTCTTTACGAAGAGAACTGACACTTTTTCTGTGTACTTAATAATATTAGTTTCTGAAACTTTTTTTTTTTCAGGAAGTAGAATATATTATTTCAATAACTACCCCCCTACCTACCTACCTACCTATCTGTAATTTGAAATTCCTTATTAGAGCTTGTATACTTGTATCAAGCAAAAGCACTCTGCCATAATAGTTTTACTGGAGTTAAGACTGTTTATCACTCTTGCCTATTTGTTCCTGCATGTTTAACACCATGGCCAGCTAAAGAGACATAAAGGATATGGATGCTGTGCATGTCCATATGCGGCTATTCTGAAACTCTGGGCAATGCTGTGCAATGCAAGTCATAATACAAGTTTGTGTAGGTTCCTCAAGTATGGGACTTCAGTGCACTGTACACAAGCTTTTTTTCATTTTAAACTATACTTTGTAGCTTAAAAGAACCTTGATATATTTCATTGTCAAGAACCATGGCAAATCAGTAGCTCACTGTAGCCAAAAACCTTATGTTATATGCATATAGTCTGCTTTTAAACCCTCCTTAATGTGATAAGGTGCAGTCCAAGTTTTTCTTGGACTGCTGCAATCCACAGCTGACACCCAAGGATTTTGTTCTTCCAGCTGCTTCATTCCTAACCAGTACCACTAGTTGTGATATGAATGAGATTAGATAAGAAAGCTACATAAGGCAATGACTCTTCCTCTTCTCTTTATAGTCAAAAAAGAGATGCAATTTCTTTCTTAAGAACTTACACATCAAATTTCAAGCTCAAAAGAAATAAAACACACACAAAAAACCTGTATACAACAAACATTAGGAAGAAACTAATGTGTATCCTTAATCAGCATCAGTTGCTTTATCTTGTACTACTTCCATGAAGATGCAATTCCAGCATATGGAATTAAATCTGTTCTCAGTTTCAGGCAAAGCTGCTGGTCTTTGGAGGGCTTTGTGAGATCAGATCTATGTCCCAGACATCAGTTCTCACAGTGACCGCAAGATCCTGGCAATAATGTTTTCTCACTAGGACTGATAAATTTGCTGTGCTGCAGGAAGAGGTTTGTGAATATGGATCACAGAATTTGTACAGGTGCTTGGCTGAGAAATGACCTTTTATTGCTTTCAGCACTAAATACAAAATTCATTTCTTTCAGCTGACACTAAATACAAAATTCATTTCTTTCAGCTGAGCTTTCTTCCATCAATTCTTCACTCATGTAAATCTAATAACCCCTACCCCTTAGCTCCAAAAAGAATCAATCTTTCTCTCCCAAAGGATATAAAATAAAAAGGGTTGTTCATTTCTGTTTTAAAATATTAGGAAGGTTTTACAGGGATCAGGACTCAAAAAACATGAAGATTAAAAGCAAACTGAAGCAAAGGCTAGAATCATTGACAAAATTTAGATGGAATTATATGTTTTCATAATGAAAAATACATGGCTGATGACTATTCAGTGATTTTGATTTCTTCCTTTTTACTTTTTTTTGGCAGGCATCTGACTTTTCTACTCCCATTTTATAGATAGACAATACACAATGTAATACATGAGGCAAATTCAGTGGTTTATCTCTGGAAACCTGTTAGCTCACACTTGACTAAAAGTCCCATAAAATTAAAAAAAACAAAAAAACAAAAAAACAAAAAACACAAAAAAACGAAAAACAAAAAACCCAAAACAAATCCAAAATGCAAAGCCTATTATTTACTCTCCTAATAGGCTATTTCAGGACAATACAGAATCTTGTGGGTCTGAATATGTGCTAGACACATGAAAAAAAATGAGTGTTCACACAATTCAGTTTGAAAAAAAAAGATTAAAAATGTTTCCAGCAAGATGACATTACTGAGAAGTTTATACTAAATCCCATGTACAAGCTACATCACACCTTTCTCTCTGAGGTCTTTTTCCATGTTTCTGATTCACTTGCCCAAAGCATTAATTTTTGTATGTCACCATCCCTTGGATGAAAAAGAATGATTGCTGTGCTATGGGTGTCCTAATTTCTCTTTCGAAGTTTTTGAAATTTCGAAATTTCTCTTTCGAAGGTTTTGAGGCTACAGAAGGGCTTATCTAGAAAACATAAGACAATCTGTAGAAAATATAAGGAGAAGATTCTCCTTTGTTTGTGGCTCTGAAACTGATGGAGTGCACCCATCAAAAATTTTTGACAGATGGCTGGTGATACCAGTTTACTTTGGGATTTTACCAACTCCTGCCACCACCATATAATTTGTCATTGCTAAAATTGACTGTTAGGAGCTTGACCCTCAATTTTAAAAAATTATCTTGTCTTTTGATAGAATTAACAAGAAAAAAAAGTAAAGTCACAATTTTTCTTAAGTTTTTGAGAATAATAATAATTGAGAGCAAGTTAACTTCATTTTCATATTAGCTTTCGTGTATATTCCCCACCTATGCCATGTTAAAAACACCCCCAGTGCCAGAAAATAAAAGCAAATTACATACATGCAAAAAAAATCACCTTTGCAGTGTTAATTCAGTGGTGTGTTTTTATTACTTGGCCAATCATTACACATGACCTTAGTTTTCCTATGTACAAGAATGGATTACATTCAGGAAAGTAATGAGGGGCTCACATTTTTTTTCTCTTCTTTTTCTGTAAAGTATGGCCTTAGGTCTTGTTTGCACTGCATTATTCAAACTCTCCTTTGGAGCCATTTGTTTAGACGTCTCTGTGGTGCCCATGACTATATTTCATGAATGGCAATGCCTTTAGTTTTACAACTGCCTAAAACGTATGACTGCAATATTATCCTCATTTTACACTGGGTAGCTAAAGCACCAAGATTGAGAACGACTGATTTGGGGAATTCACAGTCTGGGATGACTCTGACTTGATTGTTCTGCCTGCTTACCCTTCTTGGATCTCATGTCCCAAAGGCTGCAAGTTTCTACTTGCAAGCCTTCACCAAGTTTCAAAAGCACATTTTAGAGAAATGGGAAAGGTCATTAGTCAGCACTGTTAAAAATGTATTTTAAGCAGCTTGCCTAGCATCAAGCAAAAATTTTGCAGCAGTATCAGGGACAGAAATAGAAATCAGCTTTTCAATGACCTCATCAGGAGGTAACCTTTGTAGCCTCGCCGCATGCATGGTACAAGTTCCAGCTTCTGTAAGACAGAGGCAGGGGGCCCTGAGGTAGTAGCCTCCCTCATGCTCCAAGGCATTTCATTTCCAATTTCCAGTCTGCCCTCTCTGAGATTGAAGTTGAGTCTTGTGGTATCAAAGAGTGCAGAGATGTGTCATTAAGTGCATAACGGGACCTATGCTGGAACAGACCAAAGGTCACTCAGTATCATGTCTAACAATGGAGGAAAACTGTAAGAAAACGTTGAAATCTGGACTGACATAACTTTCTACCTTGCAAAAATAAGAAGCTTAAGGTTTCTCTCACTCGTATATTCTTCTGGTTTTTTTCTTTTTTTCAAGGCAGGAGTTGCATCCATGCTAATGTATTTAATGTTCTCCCAATGAACATTCATTAAATAAAGCTGCCTAATTAATTTCTAAATATTTTTTGTTTCCTGCTATCCTACAACACAAGCCTTCATAGCTATAAAATATATTTATCCAAAGAAGCCTACAGACCTGTTTAGCACATTGTCCTTGTGGAGCAGAACTGAACATCTGAAACCCTTGGGTTCAGAAGAGAAATTATCCTGAATCCGGCACATTAAAGGATGAGTGCTTTAACCCAAATGTACAAATCAAGATAGTGATTGCCATGTGTAACCTAAGGCAGTGAATGTGTCAGGTAAGCTGTTTGAAGGTATAGATTGTTCTGGCACCCCAACTGCTGTTACACGGGAGAGTTTCTCTGATATACACTGTCTACAGGAAAAACTCCTGATTAATGTCTTTTACAGCTCCCAGCTAATACAAACACAAAATGTTCCCAAATATTCCAGGGGCATTATAGACTTGAAAGCAGATTATATCAAGAAAGCTTTGCTGATATTGTTTAATACACCTGAATTCCCAGTACAAATAGTCCTGCCTACTTTCTCCCCTTATATAAATATACACAGAAATTTAATGGGCATTTTAATGCTAAAGAATGAGTGATTTTGTCTCTGAAACAAAACTGGAAGATGTTTAAAATTCTTTAAAAATTATATGCATTTTTTCAGTCTCCTTTGCAGATACACTAGACACCATTTTACCATATGAGGAAATGTTGAGAGCTTCACATTATATTTCTTTTATGGATTCCATGGAGGTTGCTAAAACACAGAACTCCAAATAGCTTAGGAATATTCAACTCAAATGATTAGAAAGGTTCTGCAATGTAACCTTGAAAGAATTATAACTTTCTGGTAGATCACAGTAGTAGCCACACACCAAAACCATATATATATCAGTGAAATGAACCACAAATCAAGGAAATTATAAATGAAAGACTTTTGTCAGGTAGCCATAAAAAGGAAGCGCTATTATACATCACACCCAAAAGTTTTGTTTTAAAATTTCAGACACTGTTCAGTCCACTATAATTATAACTAATAAGCAGTAAAATGATTAGTGGGACAACTTAGGGAAGCAGAATCTATGAAAGAAATTATGTAGTTAATGGAGAATTGCTCAAGTGATAATTTACTAAATATTGTTGTAGATTCCTTGTGTCGAGCTGCAATAAGAGGAAGATGCTACTAAATTAATTTATCCTGTTTTTTTAACTCATAGATAATAACTACCTATACTTTTATGCAAGGTAAATCCAGTATTTTAAGCTAGATACCTGAGGTTCGACACCCAAAGTCTCATAGTACCAGCTGTTGTACAGATCTTTAGCTTATGCATAGACTTAAATTGCTGAAAGCAGACAGCCACATTTGAACATTGTTTTGTCACAGCACTGCTGTACTGATTCAACAATTAATACAATCTGTTACTTCATTCTGATTGGCCCCTGTATATCTGACATAGTTGCTAAACAATTTGTTCCCTGAAAAGTGAAAGAAAGGATGAAAAGTGAAAACTGGGCTGTATGTGGGTTGTTACAAACACTGCCCAAAAGTAAAGAAGAGTATAGTGAGCAGTTATTTATTTGAGTGGCACATATTTACTTGAGAGTGCTGGTCATTCTTCAATAATGCATATCACCTCAAGCTAGGAAAATGTGACTAGCTAAAGGCAGGGATACAAATGATGCTGTGTAAGCTTTTTATTCCTTTCTTCAGTCCTTTATTTGCAGTGGGGAGGGGGCAGAGAGAGGTGGGTGGAAAGAATTTATAAGAAAAGGCTTGGTGTGCTACATTTGCTGTCTGGACTTTTTCTCACTGTTTGCCTTTAAAGTGGTCTTACATGCCTGTTGCTCTAAGAATAAATAAATAAGTTTTAAAAGGCCACATTTTCAAAGAATTTGTTTTGTGAAAGGTCTTGACAGATTTTTAAAGCTAGCTATGGAAAAGCAGCAGGAAAAAATTCACACCTGCACCCCAGATTCAAAGAGAATCCAAACCAAATTATAGTTAATAGCTGAAAAGGTCAGTTCTGCTTTTTTTTTTTTTTTTGGGCATCCATTTTCCTGTTCATTATGCTTCCAAAGTTTTGAAGAAAAAAAATCCCTCATATTTGTTTAAATCCTGCAGGTAATTGTCTGTCCCAGTGCATTTTAAATAGTAAGACTCTACAGGATACAAACTAAAGCAACTCACTGAAGCTGACAGGCCTGAGGATATCACTTAAGGTTTCTTCATGTTGTTCCTCTGACATATGACATTCCAGGAGGGGCTGTACCACTCCAGAAAACCTCAGTTAGACCCTGACATAACAAAATCGCTCTCAGAGGAACTGGACACAAAAAGTAGTGACACAGTGCTACAGCCAGCAGGACATTTTAGTGAGTGACCACTGGCAAGTTAGATTTAGGACCAATACACTAGTTTTCATCTGTGAATTCCAGAGTTCTTTGGACAGATTTATCTGAATAAAGGACTTCTAATTCTATGCAGCATTCCCAATGCAGGGAAAGTCAATGTCAGAACAAGGATCAGAACTGAGCTCCTCTGAATTTATGCCTGTCAGGATTTAACCAGCTGGCTGAACTGTGGAGTTTTGTCAAAACATTATAAAACTTCATTTTGACATGTAGATAGCTCACTGGGGGGAAGAAATTCATACTCTTGGTTGGTGTTTCCTCATACTTGCTGGGCATTTCAGATCAATTTAGGAAAGGATAACACTAGGGTGGAGGCTGGCCCTTTATGTTCTTTGTTGGTCAGTGATAGATCAAAAAATCTGTACGATATTACAAAAGCCTTCACTCACAGTGTTAAAGTCACTCTGCTCTCTGCCCTCCATCCTTCCTGTGAGCTGTGGAAGGCATTTCTCTGCAAGCATCACTTTGTGGTTTTCCAGGACAAGGATGGAGCCATCTTTTTTTCCTAAAGCAAAGGGAGTTGCTGCTGCTGGGCAACTTTTAACTTATTGCTCTTCACAGTACCTGCAGAAATGAGCCCAGTGTGCTCAGAAGAAAAGTCCATCTTTCTTTATTTTGTGCTTTCACAGTCCTATATAATTTACTAAATGCTCCCCAGGGGTCAACTTGTGTAGCAGCGCTGTGCATTATGTGGTAACTGCCGTGGCAGTACTTACACCAGCACTGGAGAGAATGACACCTGAAATGCTCCCTTTGGTTTTATAGTACAGAGCAGTGCCCTCTGCAATGCCTCCAACTTTACAGTAAAAAGAGCTAGAATGACTCACTGTCCTACTTCAGATTCAAGAGAAAGCAGACTTTTGCCTTGCTATTAAGGAAAGAGGAAAAAAAAAAGCTTTTAAGCATCTCCTGTTCCAGCTGTAAGGATGTGGCAGGCAATGTAAATTGAGCATTCTTGGCAGGTAGCTTCTTCCTAATGTTTATGGGTCAGGTTGTCAGACATGAACAGCAGGGTCAGCCAACTTCTTTCCTACAATAAGTGACACACATTTTTACTTGTAGAGATCTAAGTGATTTTGTGCTCTGGCCACCTTTTCTCTCTTTTAGTTTACCAAGCAAAATTTTAAATGAACTTTTAAATTATATTTTAAATTACTTTTAATCAGATCGGTATCTAGATACAAAAGACATTTTATTTTCATTTTTTCTGCTTCAGGTACTGTGCCAGTAATTCATACTTTCTTAGCATTACTTTGTAATAACACAAACCAGCTACCACCAAATACATTTATCTCTTGTGTATGTAATTGAAAACAATTAAAACAATTAAAATAATTCAGTGGATGTGAGTTTCTGAGGAGTTTGTATAGAGGTGTGAAATCAAAGTTCATTTTTTTCCTCCAACTAGAATTTTTTTATTCAGTTTTATAATTTTATTATAAAATTATAGAATCAGGCTATTAGGAGTGCAAGACACCTCTAGAATTCATGGTGAAACACCAATGATATGACATCTCTCCTGGCACCAGGAGGCAAAACTTTTTAAAGATATAACTTTTTCATCCAAAATCCTACCAAAATCTTCCTGAGGAAAAGAATTATCATTTTTTAATCTAAGAGAGATGTCAGGTAGTCTCACTGGATCTCAGTAACAGAAGAAACATTTTCCCAAAGCTTTTCTCTGTTACCAAAGCTTAATATCATGCCTTTGTGGAGAGAACTAACATCATTCTCAGAAAATATTATTTCCATAATGATTTTTTTTTTTCTATTTTTCATAGATTTCTGTGTTTGTATTCTATATTATGTTTTTTTCATCCCTTTAAGTGATTATATTACTATAGATAAATGCTGATGTCTTTCTCTTGGGCATTTATTTTATGGAAGAATGGACAGAACCACGGAAGTCTTATGAGTTGCCTGAGCATATGTGCCCTGTGCCTAAACGGCACCTTAGAATAGCACTCGTGTCTAGCACTCTCAAACAGATTTAGAATCACCTGCTCTTTAATGAAACTGCCAACCTTACGCCAACACCTGGAATAGTCTAGGAAACCTAGTAATACCAGTAGGCACCTTTAGGATATGCAGCTGCATTGCTCTCCTGTTTCAGAGAAGTGTTAAAGATCCAAGCAATGCCAGTAAAACATGACTTCAGAGTTGTTACTTTCATAACCCTTGTACCTAGAGTGCATGGCAGAAAGAAGGATGAAGCTCAACACAACTTCTGTTGTCCTTTTAAAATCCATCTCACGTAGTCAGAGGAAAGCCCACTGTGACACAAGCTAGGTCCAAGAATTAGAGAATTATCTTGGACAGACATCTTTTCACTCTTCCAAATGCTGTATTAATTAAATTCTCTTGTAATCTTCTGGAGTGGCAGCAAAAAGCTGCTGTTGTGGCAACCCTAGAGCTGTCTCTCATGAACAGGCTCATGCTGAAAAATTCAGTTTACAATAGCTTCTTCTAATAGCTCAGATACTTGGCTTTAACTGGTATTGCATTTTCAGAGTAATTGTGACATTTTATTTGTATGACTACAGAGAAAAATATAAATATTTCAACAGAGGGAAGGAGCCAGTTTCCATTTAGATCAATTAATGTTCTCAGGTTATTCTGAAATTTTACCAAGCTCTTAATATATAAAATTTTATTTTACTTAAATGGAATATGGAATGGTAGTATTCTACAGAAGGTAAAAGTAGTCTTTTTTGTTAAAATGCCTGTATCTGCAGTTTCCTTCCATTTTCAACAGACGCATTAGCTTCACATTTCTATTTTGTACCTAATGTCATAATATGATATTAAAAGCCCCAACCCTGGTTTCTCATTATGCTGAGCTTTACTAGCATAATTGTTCTCCAGGCTTTGCTTAATTATATGCCCCACCATGTGTTACGTTTCAACATCCTAAGTGGTACCACCTTACCGCTAGGAATATTAAACAATGAAAGGTAACACTCTTTTGTTTGGTTACACAGCATGCTGTGTCTGAATTTGGTCTCCTCCCATAGATCCCCCCTCCCATCTTCTGAATTATATCCTTTACAAGGTTTCAAATACGGGCACTTACAGTCATACTTTCTTAAAATGTTAATATCTCTGTGTGTTTTTTTGTATTCCCATATCCCAGATATACCCCAGTTTTTCAGAAACAAATTTAGAAATTAAAAAAAAAAAAAGAATCAAAAAAATAAAGAAAGAATCTACAGTGATTCAGAAGTTCTATTTCAGGTCATTTTTATCTTACCCTCTCAAAATGACAAGCTAGAAATCAAGGTGAAAAATAATGCATTTGAAAAACTACTTATCTGCAAATGGTTTTTCTTAGCTATGTAACATTTTGTTTACCTTAAAGAATGGAAATACTTAAGAATAAATTAAAAAAAAAAAAAAAAACAACCCAGGCAGTGATTAAAAAGATACCATAGTTCTTGATCCAGTTAAATTGAGTCATAGAATTACAGAATCAATTAGGTTGGAACTCTATGATCAAGTTAAATCTAAGACCTAAAACCTTAAAGTCAACTAAACCATAGTGATATGTCCAGTCTTTCCTTAAATACCTCCAGTCCATCTAATGTTGGATGAGAGTTCTAACCAATACTTTTACATCCCCCAAGTTTTTTCATTATAATCCAAAAACACAGAACCTTCTGATCACACAAGTGTTAAACATTGACAGTTTGACTAACCAACCCAGAAATGCCATTTTTAAATATGAGTGTAGTTTTTCCTGAGAATAATTTTAAAGAGTTTGATTTTAAGAAACATATTGACAATGTCCAGGTAAATGAGACAAATAGAATTGTTATATAGTCAACACTCTTCTATATCACCCAGAGAAACCGTGAACCTTTGGCCACTGAAGTAAAAAAAATGTCTACCATTAGTTAAACCAGCTTTTTTGTCACACTGAAAATGAGGAGATATTAGGAATGTCACAAAGACAGAAAACTATTTTAATAGATTAGCCCAAATAAAGTTAATTTTGCTTTAGTTTGTGGCTTATTTTCTTTCACAAATTCCAAGTCATAATTCTAAAACATAACCTCTCAAAAAACAAACAAAAAAAGAAAACCAACCAACCCAAAAACAAAAGCTGAAATTAAATCTTATTGATAAATCATCCTGAAAAACAAAGTAACCTGTCAATCATTTCCAATCAATAAATCCTAACATTTAATCACAAGCATATTTATTCTTCAACATGGATCCACTTCTGTCTTTAAGCTTCTAATTAATAATTGTGTTGTCAAAATGCAGAATCATGAATAGTCCTTAAGACTTTTCCTGTACAGAAGATGATGAATACTTGTGCTTAACCAATCAAAAGTTCATTTAGTTGTTAAAGAATATTTGTCTTTAAAGTAGAATCATTTAATTATAAAATTATTATGGTTGGAAAAAGTCTTTTAGATCATCAAGTCTAACCATTAATCCAGTCTTGCCAAGGCTACTAAACCATGCCTCCAAGTAGGTTCAAACATTCAAAATATTCATGTTTTTTTTGCCATTTAAAATATAATTTTGAATGTTAATGAAAGTGAATATATAATTAATGATTATTGAAAAAGTCACTTCTCTCTAGGCTGTGTACTACTATTCCATGGATCTTAGTTAGTACAATGGATTTATTGTACCAGGATGGATACTATGGGGCAAATTATGTCACCCATACTGATACTACACATCAAGGATGTAATTTTCTTTACAGAGTGTAGATGAGATGCATGAAAAAGAAGTGGAACAAATTCTTACTGATTCACTGAATAATGAAGAGAGAGAGAGAGAGAGAGAGAGGGAGAGAGATAGAAACTAGATTGTTTCTAGGGTGAGTATGTCTAATACTGGACAGTTTCTTTCTGCTAAAGCTCAGATGAAAATTAGTCTTGGATGGGTTTCTGCTTACCAGCTACCATTGAAAGAAAAACTTCCCCATTTTACAATGATCTCTGGAATTTCCAGATCCCTCTTGGCTTCTCAGTCCTGCATTGTGAAGGACCCCCGAGTAATCAAATTTACTTGAAAATTATTTTCTCATAGGCAGACAAATGCACTAAAATAATGCCCGAAGACAAATGCTGACACTTGCTTTTTGCCTCTTCAGAAAATTCCTTTCATAGGCTGAAACTGCTATGGTAGCTGTTTCATTGATCTATATAAAAATTAAAGTAAAGGAAATACCTGTAGTTAAAATGATGAAAGTGAATTTATTTACTGATAAAAACTGAATAATTTTGTATGCAAATATCTGAAGCTTTGCCAGTGTTTTTCATCCTCTCCTCTCTGAACTTTTCCAATGTGTTGAAAAGGCATTATAGTAGGCATTTTGCATTGTCATTGGCTTACCTCAAAGGCATATGCAATATCCATTGTTGACAAAACAGCCTATTTTATTTAGAAATTCTTATATTTGCTCTCATCAGCAGCATAATGAAAGATTACAGTTTATTAAATCAGAGCTCTCTCCCTTTTCAAGATAAAGTTACTTCACTACATTGATTTATGAAGCATGCTTTTGTTTGTTTGTTGTTTTTAGAATTTTAAAAAATGCATAAAGGTATTTGGGGAATAACTAAAAGGAATTTAATTCTTTAGCTGAAAGATTTGTACATGCCGCGTGTTTTCCTGGATAAATAATCAGGAAAAGCGATCTTGTCCTAGCTGATCACAGACAGATAATGATCAAATGGTATTTTTTTTATTTAGTGTCTTGTTTAGGAGTTGCACTGACTGTCTCAGTTTCCAGTTTCCCAGCTTGCTGGGAAAAGTTGCAGTAATCTGTTCCTATCCTCAGCTTTTTCCTTCCTTAAAGAACTGTCCACAAGAGGGCTAGGCATAGCATAGACTGAAAACACAAACCAAAATTCCTTAAAAATGTAATGAAGACAGCAATGTCAAAATTTAATCTTGAGATGGACTGGGATTTTTCTGAAATGCAGCACTTATAGTAGATAGAAATTCATAAGACTACAATATGATTAAATTTGTGTAACTTGTAGATGATCATACAGCTTAACTGACAATGGAAAATTACAACATAGCAAAAATGACTACAGAGCAGCATTGTTCATAGAGACTTACTTGACTAAGATTTTGTTCCAAAACCAAACAATCAGTTAACAATCAGTTAATCAGATATCATGAAACAACATAAGTATTTTCAACTGCTAAATAAGGAACTTGTCTTGCAAGAAAACAATTTTTCCCTAAGGCTACTCTCTACCTTCATGATTTATTGCAGACCTTCAAAATTGGAAGAAAGCAACAACAAGAACAAACAAACAAACAAACAAACAAAACCCCAAGCTAAAGCAAAACCACAAAAAAAACCCCAACCAACCCAAAAAACAAAGCCACCAAAAAAACCAGTAACCCCAATGTAACATCTATCTTGCTTTCTTTGCAGTTTTCTCAGTATGCACTTATACCAAACATGCCCATTCTAGTGAAGACAAGAGAAGAAAGGGAAATTAACAATGTGAAAAATAGAAATTCAACAGGATTTATGCATTTGTTACTCCTTTAAGGAAACTAAATATGCTATTGGACTATGACAATACTTTTTCCTTCATCAAACTGGCAGGTTGTCCTAGGGTGACTTTATGATGGTTGTAAATTTGTAATTTTTCTACAAATTTAAAAATTTGTAAATCTGTAAATTTCCGCCCAAATTTCCTCTAAACCAGGACGCAGGTCTTAAGGAATCAAGCAAATTTTGGAGCCAACTCTGTGCACAAAAGAAAATATAATTATTTCATGGACAGAATGTTGTTTGCTTTAGCACTGTTGAAAGAAGGGAATGAATTTTTCTATCCGGCCAGCATGACAGTTGTCTCCAGCCCTTCCCATTTTTTTGGACATGGTGAGCACACTCCTCACCAACAGAGCCCTAAATAGCATGGACAAAGCAGCCTAGTTACTGTCCTGTGCCCCAGTGTGTCATCCTTCCAAGAAACACTCCCAGCTTCTATTTTGTTTGGGATACACTCTCAGGGATACCAAGAGCTAAAAAAAGAGGAAATCAAACTGAATTTTCAGTGAAGGTCGAGTTCAGAAAAATTGCAGTTCATATGCATAATTCAGACAGTATTAAATCCTACCCTAACATTTCTGCATCTATATTTTTTGTTTTGCTTGGTTTGCTAAAATTTCTGATCATATGATTCTAAACAACTTAGGAACTCCAGATTTCAAAAACTTTCTTAAGTCAAAGTGCATGTATCATGCTGCAACGATACTTCTACATTATGCTGGGTATGAACCAACCTGGCACAAAAAAAAAAAAAAATTTGAAAAAAAGGAAGAGGTTCATAAGAAGAGTAATACAGCATCTAGGTTTTCTGTATAAAAAGCTTAGTTTCACATGTTTTATATAAACTCAGGGTACAGACTATGCTTAAAACAGCAGGATTTTTTTTTTTTTTTGCTTTTCTCTTATAAAAGCTAAGAAAAAAACAGGGAAAAGCATTTGGATTGATGCCTAAAGTCTCATTTTAAGGTTCTGTGAGCTTTTCTCCCAGCTGCCTAATGCTAGAGAGAGACAATGGTAGAAGAAGAGCTACAAAATGTTCTACTATACATAAAAAGCTGTATTGAAAGACCATTTTTAAAGTTTCAAATCAAGTACTCAAAAGTCAGCAAAGCAAGAATTAACTCCCTCCCTTCATATCCAAAAGCAATGTAGTCTTTAAATATACCGTGATACAGGGATTTTTTTCTAATCATCCCCCAATTTTTCACGTACCCATCACATATGGGTATGTGAAAAATGGAATTAAATTAATCAGCAGGTCTTCAACATTTGGCTTATTTTTATTTTTCAGTGTGTGTCCTTAGGCCTCACCCAAGCACACCACTCAAACACTGAGCTGAAGACAGAATTATTCATTCCCTTCTGGGCTTCCCTATGGTTTTCATCATGCAAAGCTCTGAGAGCTTCCTGAAGGTTAATTTATCTTAACAAAACCTCTCCGAAGTGACAAGGTAATATATTCCACTTTACAGACAGGTAGCAGAGACACATAGACAACAGCCACTTCTGAGCTACCCAGGGCCCAAGTTGTGGGATTTTGTCACATTTTATAATAATCTGCATCTTCAATCACGTCATTCATTCACTTTAATTGCAACTGTGACTGCTCAGTGCTTCTTCATATGAGCCATCTGGGTCCTGAGATGGGCATTCAGAAATGAGAAGCTCACTGTTATTGACCCTATGTGAAATGTCTGATGTAAGTGAGTCCCTCAGGAACTCAGATGGTCAGAGACAGACTCTGCTTCTAGGCAGAACTTAACTGCCCTGAGAGGAAGGCATTCATTCTCTTCCAATGCATGTAAAGTATAAGCACCACATATGACAGACAGCTTTCTTTACTTTCCAGGCCTAAGCAAGAATCTATTCTTAGACTAGCAGAACTTTGTCTAATGAGTGAAGTATGAATCCAGGTTAAAAACAGGAGGGGTTCACCTGAAGTAGATCATAATTTCCTGGAATGAAAGAAATTGATTAAGATAATAGACAAACTTCATTATGATATTTATTTCCTAATTTTCAACCCTTTCATTGATGCTTAATTTTGTTGTAGAATCTTTCTTTTCTCTTACCTTTTTCCTGTTTCTCCAGATACTAATTGCAGGGGGGTTGCACAGCTAGTCCCTTTGCATGTCTGTTCACTCTGTGAAAATGTCATATATGTGCTAAGTCAGCATTCAGGGCTCTGAGAAATTTAGGGACCATGAATGAATGCAGACTTCTAAGGGATGTGAGCTGCTATTGAGCATATGCAATCCATTTTTATTCATATTTTTAATAGTGGCCAAATGCGCAAGAATTTTCACAGGAATGAAATGTCCAAATACAAATGATACCTCAAATATCATGTTTCTGATTTGAGGAGGTAGAGTGTAAGAGTATTTAAAATAAAAGATCTTTAAAGTAAAATAGAAACTAATTTCTAATATTTTTATGATCCTCTCCTCTTCCACTGCTGGTTTCATAGATAGTTGATATACATTTGAATAAGTGGAGAAAACCCAAAGGTAGCAACCACCACTTGAAACCCTGAAAGGCAAAGCTAGCATAGAAACATTACAACCCAAATATATAGTTTTGCAAAGTACAGATCTATAAAGTGTGAGTATGGCTTATGTTTATGCAGAACAGTAATCAGAACAAGAAGTCCCACAGAAGTAAGAAAAAGCATCACTTAGCAAGTGTTCTTCAAACAGGTAATTGTCTCAAATGCTACTAGTTTTGAAGGATTCTACATTTATTCTCGGTCATGAGTAAGGTTATGATGTTGCTTCCTCATGACATAGCAGTCAATTGTATCAAATTTCTGGGAGTCTACAGTGACAAAATATACAAATGGGAGAAATTCTTGTCCCCAAAGAACTTAAGACACAAAAAATTGTTTAGAGTTTCTCTCTTTAAAGATCACAAATTCTCTGAGCATAAACAAGGCTCTCATCGGTTTGGGTACTAATAATTCTATGTGTGTGTTATCTCCTTTAACTGAATAAATATTCAATTATGTAAGAAGTCCCTGATACTCTCAGGTTTGATAGTCAACCCTTCACAAGCTCTTTTCCAAGTTATTACCAAAAAAATTACTACTTGAGTTATGGTGCTACTTCCAATATATAATTACATACTGTTGACAAGAGACAACAGTGACGTGCTGGGAGAGCCTCATCTGAGCACTTGGGTTAACAAAACCAAAGAGCAACCTCCAGTGAGGAAAATCAGCTTCCATTTCAACTTTTATAAGTCACACATTTCATCAGACAATAAAAAATTTTCCTTGAAACTGTAAAGAAATCATTGAAATAATGATAAAAGAGCTGAAAATACCAGTCAACACAAAAAACAATATAAAAGATAACTTTTTTCGGTTTTGTTTTTAATTTAGCTTGTTGTATAGCAATACAATCATGGTCTCAAACATCAGCTGATCAGTTTCCTACAGGGCAAAGCAGCCCATATCAGTCCATGTCTTTATGGGACCAAAGCACTCCAACCTTGTTGCTGATAAGCCAAACAATAACTTTCATTTCTAACATTTACTGATCTTGAAATCTCCATAATCACTTTTTTCCTTAAGAGTTAGAACAGATGCACAGATCTGGGATCTGTAAGCTGGGCAGAGTTACAAACATGCAGAGCCATTAATGATTTTGAAGGAGCATTTGATCTGGAACATGTATTGCAGTTATAATACGATACAGAAGAGATCTACATAATTCAGCTCCAAGGCATCATAAAAGGGTCTTCCATTTTTACATTTCATTGGCATGTTTGAAAAGTAATTCCACTGTGCATGGACAAATTTTTCTGACCTGGGAGGATGTCCTGTGATGTCTCATCTGTTAGAATCATTAAGAGGGAGGAAAAAAGGCACCAGGAATCTCACATGCACCGTATCATTCATGTTATAAAGCACAGCTGGTACTTCTCTTAAGTTAGACTACATTAAAAGTCTTTCTACAGCACAAATGGCAGAGATTTCCCACAAGACAACTAGGCATTCACTGCCCAGATTCATAGAGCATGGTTGATTGTGGAGAAGTCACACCCATCAGGATGAATTTTAACATTGATAATGTGAGGTGGATTATTTTTGCTTTCTGTTTAAAGTATTTCATCAAATCATATGGCTTGTTGCAGCACATCAATAAAATAAAAATAATAAACATGTAACCAAGTTAAAGGATTATTTCCATGAAATCCATTTCCTGATACATCCTCTGTTCTGATATTTTAATAACCATATATATATATATCTATATTATTTTTTATGTCCCTGGGGCATTAATTTAAGATTTCATTAGTTCCATTGACTACAAGTTATTTGGCAGAATTATTCTCTCTTTTAAATTAAAATTTGATAAAATTAAATTTACCTATCAAGTGTCTTGAATTGGAAAAAGCAAATAAAAGAGAAAAAATAATCTGTTTTTGTTTTCTGCTTTCCTTCTAAACCAGGTGATACTGCTTAGATTCTTTTTCCTCCTGTCTAATTTACATTTAACTTGGCTGCTGATAATATGTCTCTAATTTTTAATTTCAACTGATTACTGATGACGTACATGGGTTTGAAGTGAATCCTATAATCAGCCTTCATTTTCAGGAGTGAGTTAGGATTTTGGCTACCCATCTGAAAAGGAACTGAGTCCTTTTATGGAAATTATTGAAACATTCACCATCTGAACCTCTAAAAAACTCTATAGTGTGTATTTAATCATTGAATAACTGACAAACCTTGACTGTTTCAGATAATTTAGGTCTACCACCTTTAAAGACAGGTGCTTCTCTTTTGTTTAACAGGCTTTCTTTGGTTTTGAATATATCCATCATGACCTCCTTTAAAATAATTAAATCTCTCTGCTAATAGGAAATCTTTCAAGTAACACAATTGTTTTCTCATTAGGGGGATCATTTTAATAATTTAAATTATATTTGATTTATTGTATTAATTTTTTACTCAGAATTATTGCTAAGCTTTAGTTATTATGACATGAGTGGAATAGGCTATTGCCATCAAGAAATGGCTCCCTTATTATAATAAATAAAAATGGGAACTCACACAATTATGAAAGAGAAAAAAAGAAAGAGCTAAAATTGAGAAAAAAAGATTGTTCTCCAATCAGATATCATTAGTCCTGTGAAAGAGATCTCTGCAGCTATGTCAGATGTTTTGTATGCATGCAATAATTTGGCTAGTGCAGTGAGTAAGGTGAAAGTTGCATTTTGTGCCATTGTGCAACTACTGTACCCCCATTGCCAGGAATGACAGAACCTGTCCTGTTCCAGAAAAACATACTGCTTGTGAAGATAAAATTCTCCTAATTTGGTACCATGCTGTAGCTTTTTTTAGTTTGTGATTAGCAGTTAAGTTCAACTATTTGGCAGTCTGAGGACTCTTTTCAGTTTCTATTTAATCTTTGTCTCTGCCTTCAGAAGGTATTTGGTGATTGCTTAGTGCAACAAGCACTTTCTAGATGGCTTCTTACTGCAAGCAGCAGGGTGATTTCAGCCTGAGAGAACGTCTCTCAGCGCAGATGTGTTTCAGGGTGTTTTGAATACCTATAACACAGTCAAGGTTAGTCTTATCTGAACATTATTAATATACATAGGCAGAAAACAGGGAACAAGGAAGAAAAGATTCACTGCACAAGGAAGCATTCTTTAAGATACTGTAAACACCTTCTCTAATGTACATAAATATATACAATAATGTGAGTAATCTGTAAGATATGAAAATCCATTTTTATCTAGTTAAATATTTTTCTGTAGAAATGTGTATAATTCAACCTAAGCACACTCTAAGTATCATCCTCTTTATTTGCCTTTGAAGACAAAATGAAGTAATTTTAATATAAGATGCTAGAAGCATAGTTACTTGGAGCAGGCAGTAGCAAGTGTGACAGGATTACTGAGGAACTGTTTTCCCCTCAGATCCTGTAACAGGGAAAGAAAAAGGCGAAAACAGAAACAGCTTAACTCACCAAAAATCAAACCACTGCATTGCCCTTTTAGCCACTGAGTGGTTTGGGTTGAAAGACCAAGATTATATCAGTACAATAAAAACTCCCTCTGTCATAAGCAGTACACTATTCAAAAAGAAAAACCCCAAAACCCCAAAGAAACAAACAAAAAACACAAACCCACCAAAAAACCCTGCAGATTTAGCCCAGCATCAGAGGCAGTAGAAGTTAGAGCAGGTAGAGGTGTAGAATATGAGGAGGGAGAAGCAAGGGTTAAAGGCATTATCGCAGCCATTAGAAGGAAAAGTTGTAGCAATACAAGCACAGTAGACTTCTTTCCCCCCACCCCTGTCCCCCCCCCTTTTCCTTCCCCTACTCCTCTCTTCCCAAGCTGGATCAGTGTGTAGGGAGGGCAGTCATCACGCCATCCTGAGCAGCAAGAGCTGACGCTGGACGAAGCTGCCAGGTAGCTGAAAAAAGGCACAGAAGGCAGTTGATACCCACTTTTCAGCGGTTTGTGTTTTTTTAGTCTGTATCTGGACTTCAAGCAACACAGCGCCTGAGACAGCTCGTCTGAACCACACTGTATTGCAATACTAGCTCTTCTCAAAGAAAAAGACTCCACTGAGCAGCAGAATGCTGCCAGTGTCGCAGCCAGGTCTACAGTACAGAGCCTTTTTGTAACATTGCAAATTTCTTTCTGTTCAGATATTTGAAATACATACATACACTTATATATCAGTTCTTTCTTTTCTGAGGACACCTTTGGCTGTTTTTGGTTTTTTCTGTTTGTTTTTTTTTTCCTGATGTGACTTCTTCCTCTTGGAATGATGGGGATCTTTTTAGCTTATATTGGATTCATTTTCTTTTCAGTTATGTATATTCAACAAGGACTTTCTACCCAAGGTAAGATCACTTATTGTCAAATATGTGTGTGTCTGGTTTGCTATACTAAAACAGACTGAGAACAGAATTGGGGGGGGGGGGGGAAGGAAGAAGGGAGAAAATAAGGAAAGCAATGAAAATGTGTAAGAGGTGAGGACACCAAGCATCATATTTACATTTAGTTTGTACAGAAAAAATTGCCTGTAAATAGGAAAAAAAGTGAGAAGTTTCCCCAAAGTAGAAGTATAAAAGGCTTCCTTCACCCAAATGCAAAGAGGGAAATAGCAGGCACCTTGCAGAAGAGTGAAGGGGTGCTGGGGAATGGACATGCATGTGTTTGAGTTGTGCATGTTGTTATCGAGGCATGCTTGCATACAATAAACACCTACCCGTGCATGCATAATTATTGCATTCAGACCAAGTACCGGCTGGCTAAACCTACTGCTTCTCTTAAAATATTGCAGTCTCCTTCTGTGCTGCTTTCCCTTTCCTCTCTTATTATCCTGCAATCCTCAGAGTCAGACCTTCATTCCCATTCCGTGACTATGTGTATTTCTACCACTCTACCCCCATAAAAAAAAAAAAAAAAAAAAAAGAAAAAAAAGAGAGAGAGAGAAAAAGACAAAATCGACTTCTTTGAATGCCTCCCCCACCCTTGTCGCCTTCCTCCCTCCCTCTCCGCCGAAAGGCGCGCCTTGCATTTCAAGCAGCCCCGGCGCTGCAGGAGCCGGCTGTTCGGGACCCCGGGGCTGCGGCGCCGCCGTCAGCACCACGGACAGATCCCGACCGCTGCCCGCCGCCCCCGCTGCCCCCGCCCGCTGCTGCGCCTGCTGCCCGAGCCCTCCGCCCCCTGCCCGCTCCCGCCGCCCCCTGCCCGCCGCCCCTGCTCGCCCTCCCAGCCCGCAGCTCCCCGCGGCATCCGGGGGGATGCCGGCAGCAGTCACCTCCGTGTCCCCACACCGCTCACGCCTACAGACCAGGAGGGGAGAGAAGGAGCAAACCGAAAAGAAACCCCAAACCAAACTTACTAGCACCTAACACTCAAAATGTACGGTCCTTTTTGGCAGTTTAAGTCGGTGACTAGCAATGGCTGGCTGGTGGGGGCGGGGGTCTGAAAAAGGGGCACCGTGGAATATAAAGCTAGCAGCTTTGAAAGTATTTGTTGCCAGGTGCAGATGTAGGGGTAAAGAGAAGTAACACTGGTTACCAAATTATCCCACCAATTCCAGGCTGGCTAGGAAGACTGTATAAAGAGAGGGGAAGAGGGGAGGAGACAGGGAGCAATATTTCTTTCGCATCACATTTCCTTCAGATCATAATATGCTCTAGTCAATCTGTAGCTATTAATAACAGAAAGTGACATTGCAGAGTCTTTCCAATTTTTCCTCTTCTTGAAACACAACATTTATTTATTAGATTGTTTTTCTGCAGACCCCCTCACTTGACTATCATGATTCATTATGTTGCACAATTTTAAAGTGAGCAATGGGGAGGAAGAGAAGGAAATAAAGACTGAGACTTGAAAAATTACTGATGTGTTTGACAATGTCTATCAGCATTAGCTTTTATACCTAGCAGTGGTAAACTGAAATGGGCAGATCCTGTTGAAGGACTGAGATACAAATATGAATGTTAGTTCTAGAAAGTGTCTTCTGGGACTGAGAAACAGAAGGTGAATTGATTTTGGTCTGATTATGCAAGCAGAGGTTCTCAGAATCTAAGTAACTAAGTCAGGTAAAGCCTATGAAAAGGACATTTGACGAGTTATTGTAACACTCACTCAGAAGAGTACCCAGAGGTGCCTGTGCCATTAGCTGCTTCAGCTGGCTGTGGAATGTTTAACAATTTACAGGTCTACAGCTCAACCCTACAAAATACAATAAATCAGTCTGATTTTTTTCCTCTCCTAAAGTGGTCTTGTACAAAATTCCTCAGTGAGTCTGGTGAAATACTGCATTCTGCCCAAGGGTATTTGGAGCTAATTATGTGAAACTTCACCAGCTCATGAGAGCAAGCAGGGGGATCTATAGCATTTCCCATAAGCAGAATTGAGAGTGTAAAGAGGGTGGATTTGTGCATAAGGGAGGAAAAACATACCTGTATGTGAGAAAAACCAGGGGAGATAATGTGTGGGACATTCAGGAGAAAAAAAAAAAAAAAAAAAAAAAAAGAGTGGGAATAAGAAAACTTAAAAAAGGGGGGGAGGGGAGAAACAATAAAAAATAAAAAATAATTTAAAAAAAACCCAAGAAGCAGAGCATAACTTATTAGAAGGTAGCAATCTGTTATGCATTTGTTTTACAGCAAAATTCACAGAGTTTCCCCGAAATGTCACGGCCACTGAAGGGCAGAACGTGGAGATGTCTTGTGCTTTCCAAAGTGGCTCTACTTCGGTGTACCTTGAAATCCAGTGGTGGTTTCTGCGGGCAGCTGAGGACCAAGAGGCTGGTGCTGAGGTGACAGGCACTCAGGTAGTGATCCTCTGCATGGGGGCATAAAACCATCTGGAGAATGCTACAGAAAGGATGGGGAGGAAAGGGGAGAAGGAAAGTAGGGAAGAGCAGAAAGAAGGAGCAGAAAGAGGTTCTGCATCTCCCAAGGGACTTAATTTTGACTATGAAATAACAGAGCAGGAAACTGCAGAGGAAAATGCTCATCTCAGGGGTCGGTGCCTTTGGTGCCTATCACTTCCATGATGCAGCCAGGGCTGCCCACAAAACCACACAGGTTTCCAAAGTCTATTCCCCCACACCTCCTCCCTGCCTTTTTAATTTTTTTTTATTGTTTCTTTTCCTTATTTCATTCTCCCTTGGAAAGCAGCTGTTCAAAGATTGCTCCTCGTGGGAATTTTGTATTTCCCATGTGGCAAGATCCTACACGTGCCTTCCAATTTCCATCTAGCGCAGCCGAGGTGGCAGCCCCAACTCCGTAAGCAGCTGCCACAGGAGGGCACACGCAGGAGGGGGCGGGGGAGGCAGGGGGAAAAAGAAGTAAAGCCTAAAGAAGTAAAAACCCACAATCAGTCAACGGCGTGATTTCATCCTTCTGAGCGGGACAAGAAGGGCTATGTCCACTCACACTGCCATTAGGAGATGCTCGTCCCTATGGCCGCTGCTATCTCCTCACCGGGCGCGGCAAAAGGCGCCCATGCGAGGAGGGAGGGCGGAGGGTCCGCGGGTCCGCGTCGCTCGGCCGCCCGTGCCGGCGGTGCCCGGCTGTCCCCGGCTGTTCCCCGGCTGTCCCCGGCTGTGCCCGGCTGTATCCGGCTGTTCCCCGGCTGTCCCCGGCTGTGCCCGGCTGTGCCCGGCTGTTCCCCGGCTGTCCCCGGCTGTGCCCGGCTGTGTCCGGCTGTGTCCGGCTGTCCCCGGCTGTGTCCGGCTGTGCCCGGCTGTTTCCCGGCTTTGTCCGGCTGTCCCCGGCTGTGTCCGGCTGTGTCCGGCTGTGTCCGGCTGTGCCCGGCTGTGTCCGGCTGTCCCCGGCTGTGTCCGGCTGTGTCCGGCTGTGTCCGGCTGTGCCCGGCTGTGCCCGGCTGTTCCCCGGCTGTCCCCGGCTGTCCCCGGCTGTGTCCGGCTGTCCCCGGCTGTGTCCGGCTGTGCCCGGCTGTGCCCGGCTGTCCCCGGCTGTGCCAGGCGCGGCCCGCAGGTGGCAGGCGCGGCGCGCCGCTCCACGGGCAACGCGGCGGGAGCGGAGCGGGAGCTGAGCGGGAGCGGGGCGAGGGCCGGAGACCCACGGCAGCGCTCCTTTCCCTGCAGGTGGAGTTCCTGCCCGAGCGGGACCTGGACAGTGACGGCACGAAGATCAGCGTAAGTGTCGCCTCAGGGCGCGGGCAGTCCCCGCCGGCCGGGGGTCCCTTCCCCAGTGAGGGTCCACCTCGCCTCCGAGCGCCCAGTGCTCCTGCCCCGCATATCCTCCCTATCCGCACCGCAGATAGTGGGTAGCTGGGCAGCTCAGCGATTGGACTCGATGATTCTATAATTCCTTGACTACTTCCTTGACGGCCCTGGCAGAGGGTGCCAGGACAGACATTCCCCATGCAGCCCTCCCCCCCCACCCCCCGCACCCTTGGACATGGAGGCACAGACCAGCATGGTCGAGGCAAAGTCCATGATCTGTTTGTACCTGTGAAAGATTCAGCCTGCACCTATCCTTGCATTTCTTGTTCCCATTTACCCTGGGCAACTGCTGAGTCTGCCTTAGCACTCCAAAGTTGGTTTTAAGGCTGAAATTTGTCCATAAAGCTGCACTTGCCTTTAGCAGGGTGTGCAACTTCTTAAATGGGTGTTTTCTCAGGTCCATACCTGCTGGCAGAAAGAAAGCTGGGAAAGACTTTGGACAAAACCTCCCCATTGGGAGCAATCTCAACTCTTGACAACAGAGACTCAGTTTTATGAAAGTGAGATTCTGACACCAGTTACCAATCTGCTGCTTGGAGATTAAACCAGAATCTTATCTCAACAGAATTATAAAGCAGCGTTGCTCAAATCCCCCTGTTCCCTTGCAGGGAAAGGATGCCTCCCACAGCCAACTCATGTCCTGTGTCAGGCACAGCCTGAAGGCTGCTTCTGACCTCAGAATAGGTCAGATCCTTTTCCCTCAGCATCCCAAGAAATGTATGGTGGTGGGATGATGGTGTGGTGCTCACTGCAGTGGAAAGACACAGATACTTAGCAGATACTGCAGCATGAATATTCCCTTTCAGCCCACAGGGGTTTTCCCTTTCTCTGGCATAATCGCTTTGGAAGTGTTTTTTAGCTGCAGACAAGGCTTTGAGTACCAGTAAAGCTTAAAACAGCAACAAATAAAGGGGAATAATTTCTGACAAATCCTTTTCTCTGCTGTTTTTTGATGCCTACAAATAAGAAACCAGATAATTACATCAGGTCAAAGTACACCTAAGTATAGCTGAAGGGGATTTATAAATGAGGACCCAGGTATACTGTGTTCAATACAGTACATATGGTAGCCATACTTATATTTTCTGTGATACTTCTCACCATCGACTAGAAATGCTTTGTGTCATGGACCATATCTTCAGTTGCATTTGTAGACTATCTTACAAATGAGGCTCACATGTGGTCTTTGGCTACTATTCTACTAGACATAGGGCTAGCAGATAATTCATTCCTTATCAGTACTGGCTCATTTGAAATCCCTGAAGTAGTCCACAAGAACTGAGACACAATATAGACTGTAAAGCTTGTCTCATCTTTGAAGTTACAAATCTCTTTCATTATGTATAATAATGATTAATGAGAAGGTATTTACAGTGCTCCTATAAGCTTGCATAAAACATTTATTTTATATTTGTAATAAAAATAGTCAACATTATGTTGCTGTCTAAATCTTCTTTTTATCTACTCTTTACAAATGTAGCCCTATTTTTATAGGCATACACAGCTCCATTAGTAGTAATGTAAATTATCATAATGAAGAGAAAACTAAGGTACATTTAATAATTTTTTTTTTAATGCTAGATGTAGGCTGAAATACACCATTTCTATCTGTTCTAAATGATAAAGCAGCACAAACTGAAAACATGCATATATGTTACCTGCAAGAATCTCTAAATTTCAAATACAAAATCAAAAACAATTCTGTTTTTCACCAGGGCTATGCAGCACTGTTAATTTTGTGGCCCTTGCACAGGAACAAATGAAGTCACAATATAACCTACCAATCTTCTTTCAATTCCTATGAATCTTCTTTAATCCTTTTGCTGAACATGAATTGTTCAGTAGAGATATATTATTATTGAATATGATTTAAATAACTATCCAGCACTTTCTGTGCAATTAATATTGCATACATTATACCTGTGAGTATGTAATCTATACTTTCAACTCAGTTTGCCAAGTATAAATTCAGAGCTGGGTACAACACAACAGGCTATAAAGTCCATCCAGTACCTTAAAGCAATGACATATTCATGAGTATTGCTCTTCAATTTATCAAGAAGGCATAATGGGTGCCTTGCCAACACTGGTCACATTAGGCCAAGCTGTCAGAAGCAATATATTTTAGAATCCCCAATAATATCTGTCTAGCTTCAATCTAGTAGTTTTCTATTTTTGTGATCTAGCATGTATTGATCATCTTGATGACTCCTTATTGGCTGTCACTGATATGACACAAGGCAAACTTTGCGTCCATGTTTATGTAACGATGGAAGTAAACCACCTTCAAACCTTCTGAAGTTCTTCAAAGCTGAAGATTTATATTCCATGGAATACCTTTTAATTTGCTTCCTGTGGGGCAACAGATATTAATTCAGATAGAGAGTAATAGAAAATTAATTTAATATAAATTCTCTTAAGTGATGAAAATACAGAAAGGAATCTGTGTTAACTTTTCCCAATGCATCTTAATACCTATCACTTATTTCTGGATGTATAATTTACTCATGTTTGTTTTAATTATCAGAAATAAAAAATATGTTATGTTGCCCTCAGATATTAGAACTAATTAAAAATAAATCAGGAGTCTTTTTTTAGCTGACAACTTTTAAAACAATTCTGAACATGTGCTTCTAATAAGTATACAGATAAACAAGGGAAAAGAAACAACCTGACACAATATGTCTTGTTATCATTAACAGAAAAAAATACCAAAGGTTTAGACACACTTGAAGGGGACAAACTGAGTGCAAAATATAGTTTCAATATAGTGAAGAGTACAAGCTAATCTAATAAATAGTTATTTGCATAGTTTAAATCTTCATCTCCAACAAAATTGTTAATGCACTAGTTCAGAAACAGAATTATTCAATAAAGCCAACTAACTGGAAAGGTTTAACCAATAAAGTACACGGATACTAGGTTTACATAAGAAAGCTCATTAAAAATGTTCATGATCTTAAACAATTAATTGGAATGAACATGGTAGTTTGGGTTTTTTTTCTGAAGCTAATTAGATTTCAGAGCAAACTATCTAAGCAGATTTGGAAAGATGATTTCAGGCATCCTCATAGATAAAATTAGCCATACTCATCCTTGATGTAACTTTCCTGCAGTAAGCACAATCACACCATCAAGTAAATAGGTGCTATGCCCATAGAGTTTTTCCTAAGAAAAAAGAATTCATGATAGTGGCTTTTTCTCTGTTTTTTTTTTTTTTTTTTTTTTCCTGGAAAATTTGCAGACAGTGAAGGTACAAGGGAATGACATCTCCCACAAGCTGCAGATTTCAAAAGTGAGGAAAAAGGATGAAGGCTTGTATGAGTGCAGGGTGACCGATGCCAACTATGGAGACCTTCAGGAATACAAGGCCCAGGCATTTCTCAAAGTCAATGCTAACAGCCACTCCCGGCGAATGCAAGCCTTTGAGGCATCCCCGATGTGGTTGCAAGACATGAAACCTCGTAAAAACATCTCAGCAGCTGTCCCAAGTAGCATCCACAATTCTGCCAATCAGCGTGTACGTGCCACCTCCAGCCCCGAAGCAGCAGCCAAAATCCCCAAACAAAGTCCGCAGTCAGGTATGGTAAAGCATTTTGAGCTTTCATTTGATTGCTTACCAGCATGTAAAAGGAGGCTAAATCAACAAGGTAACCAGGAATTGTGACTAGGAGAGTGTGGTGCTCATTTGTTCCTCCTTCTTCTGGTTCTATTCTTCCTGCTATCTCTTTACTTCCTAAAATCTGAAGAATAAGTTTCTGAGCAGAAGAAGAAAAAAACCTTAAAATTCTATATGTGGATTTTATCTCTACCAGTTTTACCTACCTAAGGCTAGCTCTCAAATCAAAGCTTAGTTTTTTTCCTGTAGTGTGTGTGGAGAGACAGGGGCATGTCAGTGAATAACTCATCTCATTTTAAGATGTCTGTGCATGATAAATTAAATAAAACACTCATCCAGATGTGTTTCTTCCTAAGTTATTTTACACTAGTCACCTAACTTATGCCTACAACATTTTTTTAAATTAATCTACTTTCACTGGCAACCCTATTTTCATAAGGAACTTGGCTTCTAAATCTAACCAGACCTTAGAGACACCAGATAGTTTCTCTGTTGTGTAGGCTTTAGAAGGACCATGGGTGTCTCAGAGAGTGTGTTTGTCATCTTCAAGTGCTTGATCATTGGCTTTGAATCAAGGGTTAAAATGGCAGTGCCTCTGTTGTCTGTCATGTAGAAATTAGCATTTTATACATTTTGTTGGGGAGATTTTGTTCACCCCTACATACATAACCTATAATCAATATCAGTCTTCACTTTCTACATTGTTATCATAAAATTCACAGTTATGCAAAAGTACATGAATATACAGGAGGTTCAGATCTATATGATGGCAATAGAGAAATGGACAAGATAAAAAATTGAGATGTAAATTATCAAATATCCTCTGTAAAACAAACTGTGCAAGTTTAAGGATTTCTGTGTTACTTCTGTTTAAACTGAGAGCCAATGTAAGGTGCAAAAACACAGCATACCTTAAAACGTAATGGAAACTAATTAACTCTGATGCATCATTTTTCTGCTAGTATGTTGTTAAATCAAAAACTGTGAATACAACAAATTTCACAGCACACCTGTTGTGAAATCACTTCAAAGTTACAGCAAGAAAAGTTAGAAAGACTTTTTTATGAGGAAAATGCATTTTCGTACAGATTGGAACAATATGATTATTCATATAAAAATTCTTATTGCTGTTAAAAAAGGTGATGCATATACTATCAATATTTTACCTCTGTATACACTTTTTAAAATTTATGTAAGTTACATTCAGTTTTCTTTTCCTGAAATGAAGCCACTTTCATTTTTAAGCTCTTCCAAAAATATCTAAGCTCTTAGAAGAAAATAAATATATCACTTGATTTAAAACTACCATTCTACCATGGCTTTCCTTTCAGATAAACATATGCATTTCTTATTTTCCATTTGACTCATACACTTCAAAGCAGCAGACTTTTCCATAAAGGGAAAACTCTGCTTCCTATTCCATCTTATGTGAAATTAATTAAAATAGTCAGAGGTTTATGAAATATGTAGCAACTGACTATACTGCATTGCAGCCGAAGTGTGCACAAAACATCTAATCCACTAAATCATTTTGGATATATAATTTATTCTATGGTATTTTTTATGTCCTTAGTCCAAGCAATGTCTTGACTGATTACTGGACATTTCTTATTTGAGATCTTGTAAGTTATTACATGGAAAGTTCCTGTTACGAAAAAAAAAAAATTAGTATTTTTACTTGAGCAAAGATTAATGCAGATCATGTACAGACAATCCTAATCAAAATAATTTTAAAATTGAAAAGATAAAACATAGTTTATTAGCTCATTTTTTATGATCAAGCACAGACAAATGCTACATTCATCAGACATGTAGCTTATCTACTGAAGAACTAAAAGTGTATCAGGAATCACTCACTTAATTTAAATTTAATGGTCACTTGCCCCACAAATGATTTGTGATATTTTTGATATCCGATTTTAGACATCACTTAAACTGTTGACAACCAAGATTTGCTTTCCTTTACTTGAGAATATCTTGGCCTGGCTTTTCCAGTTGTGGTGAGATTTGGATTTTTGTTCTATTTTATGGTTGTTCTACAGTAATAGAAATACCCACAGAAGCACAAGAAAATGGAGACTTTTAGCTTTATCTAACTTAGAGGAGCGACTTCAGCTGAGGGAGGGGATATATAAGTTGTGGGACCTCAAATAAAGCAGAAATGAGATTTCATAGATGTTAATAGTCTATCTTTTTATGATAGAGAATGAACACAACTTCCTCACTTTATCAAATGAGAGTCTTCTCCTCTTTAACATAATGCAAACCATATTTATGCATGTGCAAGACTGGTATGTGATTACATTATATGTAAACACTGTATTCATCCAGCCTAGAACTTTGAAACATGTTCGAATACAAATGTAACATAAGTACATATTTGTACTTGAAAGATGTACACGTTGTGATGTTTGTTGCAAGATGTACACGTTTGTTCATGTTGAGTAAAACACTGACTTCAGCAATACTGATTGAAGAGAAAAGTACTACTAACCCTAGGTAATTGTATCAAATATTCTCCAGTATAAAGAGCTGGTATGTAGTTATTGGCAAACAATAAATTTTACTGCCATGCTCACAGATTATTGTGAAATACATTTAAAACAATGGGAAACATGGCACTGTGAAATTATTGGAAATTCTGTATTCAGCTACTGCTGAAGAACTCGACTACTAATAGATGAAAAACTGACTCAGATTATATGACTATTTTGTCCCTAAAAAATATTTTTAAAAGGTATATAACAGTCTACATGACTTCTTGTATCCTGAAGTACACTGCAGAATTTTGTTTATTTCTTAACAATGGATATTTACTGTGTAGCTCTGTAGAAACATTTTATAGTCACTACCATTTTAAAACATCAGCACTTCCCAACTGAACAGATATTTCTGCTATTCTCTTACTCATTCAAAATAAAAATCATATACAGTATCTATGATAACTGTCAGGGAGCTATATAGCCACAGCTGACAAATCAAAGTGCTACAAGGCCCATTCAGTATTTTCCACTGCTCTGAAAAATATTATCTGAGTGTAAAAAAAATATATTTATTACTGTAAGCATAATGGAGATTCAATGCAGGAAGAAATAGCTAATGAGAACACCTCCCACAGAGTCTTCATATAATATACTAAGAAGCACTCAAAGTCAAAAAAGTCAGGCAAGCAGAAATCAAAGCCAACACAACTTGACCCTTTCATTTCATAATTATGGGCTGCAGCAAAGGAAGTAACCCATCACAGCTTAATAGGAATCAGAGTAATTTGACAGAGTAATCTGCATACATCCAAAAAAACATCCTATGCATGTGGAGTGACAGACATATTTTTTTCCTGAATTATTCATAACAATCTACCTTAGTCCAAAGGTAAAAGTACAGACTTATGACAAAACCTGCAATTCTAAGGAATTAAATGGGGTCCAAGAGTTAAAATGAATTCAGCTGAAAGGAAGCTAAATAATCTCCAAGCTGCAGAAAATGTCATTGTTTCATGGATACAAATCTAAACTAACTCTGCTGTCTGCATTCAAATCACTCAACATTTATAGCAACAAAACCAGCTGAAGAATTTGTTGTGCAGAGAATGAGTATATTCCCCCAAGCTCTTCCTGTTCTGCCAATGCTCTGTTAAAGCACTCAAAGCCATTAGTTGCTTTTCAAACTCAAGAAGATCAGTCTCAGAGAATTACAAATGAAGAAGTGACAATTAGGTCAATTTTCTGCCTGCTTATATACAGACTCTGCACATTTCTAGCAACTTTTTGTTCTTTCATGAAGTAAAAAATTCATCTATCAAGCTATCTACATGCCAAAACTTCCTGTTATGATGGCAGAGTTCCAACTAATGACTTGAAAAGTAACTCAAAGGAGAAGGTGATACTTACCTAGGCAGAATGACCTGGATTCTTGGCATCATAAATCACAATGAGAAGCTTATCATCAGGCATGAATGCAAAAAAAAAAGAGGATAAAATTTTTTTCTTCAATCTGTTCATACTTATAAACTGAGGACATTACTTCCTGTCTCCATTTTTATCTAGAGAATCTAGGAAACTTTTGTCATCAACCTATTTTAAGCGCTAATTTTATGTCCAGTTTGGAATCTTTCAGAATATAAACAAGTTTCCATGTTGGGTTTTTTTAATTCTTTTTAATTTATGTTCCATCTCCTCTCAAAGCAAAGGAACAAAATGTCTGCTCTACCCTCCACCAAGGTGACAGCCACCATTACTGCTTTCTTCCCTAAAATAATCTTTGGCTTTCATGGTTACTGTTTTGGAAACTGAGTCCCCAGAAGTCTGGGACACACCAACCATTACTGTGATTGTGGCTTAGTAAAAAGTCATGTTTCTGTTTCCTTTGGACTTCATGAAAGCAAAAGCCCAATTACATTTTTGTTCTTCTTGTTCTGGACCTTATCCAGCTGTTCTCAGAAATGCTTGCAAAAACACTATTCCAATTTACACGTATATACACTGCAACCTCTGTTTTTACTTGAAATATACACTTTAATTCCCTCTTCATGAAAAGATGCTGCTCTACTTCTTTTAGCTTCTCAAAATAATGGAATCAATTCAAACCATGTTAGTTGATGTAGCCCTAATAGCTATTAGCTCTTGACCTTGAAACTGTAAACATCTTTTGAGAGGTGCTAATGTGCTCTGAGTAAATTAATTGACAAAGCAACACCTTTACAGCAGCTAACCCTCCACCCACTGTTTTGTTTTTTTTTTTTTTAAGGCAAGTATTTCCAATGTAAAATATGTAAAATCCACTCAATAATGCCTTATGTTTCTTTTAAAAAAAACACATCTTAATTTCTTATATGTGTACTTAGTGATAGAAGAAAGTGCATACAAGTACTTAAAATCCTGTTCCTAGTGCTTAGTTCACCTAGACCCAGAAACAAACTTCCTGGTGTATCTGCAGTTCTAACTCCTGTCACAAGCACGTTACCTGTTTTTTGTAGCCATCCTTCATTGCCTTTGCCAATCACTGATACTATACCACTGTCAATTTCTATTCATTTTCCTCTTATAAAAACACAGGTTTGGGAATTAAGAAGAGAAAGCAATCACCAGCTTGTTCCTTTTTTTTTTTTTGTTCTACAAGTTTGAGCATTTGTGCAATCCCACATTTCCGTAACCAGACTGAATACTTCATTCTTTCTGAAATCAGAGATACTATTTTCAACCTTAGTTATGCCCATGCTTAAACACTGATAATGAATCACAAGAGAAAATAATGGTTTTCTGAAATTTCTTGAGACAATATTTGGGATTTGTTGTTAAGTATATTACAGCATCACTGGAACTAATATGTAAAAATGATGGTATTTGGATGCTGCATTTGTTACTTTTTTCTCATGAAGCTGTTCAAGAAACAGGGAGAACAGACACAGTTTTAACTAAATGTACAAAATCTAAGAAGATAATGTTACCCTTTACCCATCTACATTGTAGTTTATATAACACACATATACTGAGATCTTTCTTATTATTTTAGTAACATTAGCAGTGTGTTTCACTGTCAGTCATTGCTATATATGCACTTAATCATATATCTTCCTTTCATTTAGCTTCTTAAAAATAAACCTTTCAGACTAACCTCGTGTTTAGAACAAAATTCGCATACAAAGCTCTGGTAAGAGACCACTCAAGAGCTCTCAGAGTAGCAGAATTTTAGTTTTCTTCTACATGCCTGATACAACTTTCTTTGGTAGATACTACTATTTGCAGATTGCAGGTGGGCACACATTCAGTAAACAAAGAGAAGAAAATAAAGGAAGAAGAGAGAAAAAGAAAGGGTGGGGGGGAAGCTGTGTATGATTTGTTTGTCAACTCACTCAAATTGCTTTGCATTGCTTCACAATCAGACAGATTGCACTGGGTCACCAGAGATTGCAGCATATGTGACAGGGCCTGCTCTTGAAGTAACTGATGGGATTTCCTTGCTTCAGAACACAACCCATTTGTTACATGACAGATATACAGCAAAGCAGAGGATATTTTTGCTTTTTTCAGATGAGAAGCAGGAAATTTACCTTCTATGGTGTCCTACTTCATTATGAAAAACCTTTGCATCACATAAAATGGAAAAGAATGGTTGCAATTATCTGCTGGCTGGAATGGATACAACTCTGCTGAAGTCTAAAGGATGCCATTCATCTAAAATAGCAAATAAATTTGGCTAAAGGATGAGGATGAAGATGAATTCTCCTCTACTCATTATGTGAGAGTGAATTACAGGAAGAATTGAAGCTTTGCTCTGCTTGTACCAGCTGATAAAGTTTAGGGCAGTGAAGGTTTCTGGGAACTGAATGAAGGGAAGGAAAACATCTGAAAACTGCTCTTTTTAGCTCACAGATTCAGAGGGAGAGGGCATTCTTGATGGCGTGTTTTGTTGCTTCAATTATTTTCTGTGTGCTTTTTCTTCACCTTTGATCAACTTTTTTCTAGTATTTCTCTTTGAAATCTTAGTCTAGACTAGCTAGAAAGCTCAACAATATCTTCTTATTCCCTAGAGAAGGATTTTATATTTTATTAAATCATTTAAAACTTCAAAGATACTCTGAGACTATCACTGTATTTATGCTAGAGTAATAATAAATTCTTCTTTGTTGATGATAAAGCTGGATGGTGCTTGAAGAGAAACTAATGATCTTGCTGCATTCCTTGAGAAGAGTACTCCAAACTCCATTTTACCCTATCATAAGGAAGTTGCCACTGTACTTTTTGGCAGTGCAAATTGTTAGCCTGTCTGTGTGTGGGTGTTCTAATAAGATCCATCTCACTGAAGTTTGATCCCCCACCTACTCACGAATGCTACTATCTTGGAAAAACCTGCCTAATTTTCTGTGAATAAAATTGTGAAAGTTAGTTGCACAGCCCCATTTACAGTGCTTCAAACATTCAGTCTGTGTGTTCATCAACCAACAAAAATGCAAAGAAAAAATCTGGATGCTACTTATTCTGCCTGCTTTTACTGCTGTTATTACCTCAGCTGCTGTTTTTCCTGACAATGACTGAGGATTTTGGCCACCAAATCACAGCCACGGAGCTATAAGGATTATAAAAATTACTTCAACAAGGCTACAGAAGACAGTGCATCCATCTCCATTCTGTACCACTGAAAGAAAAATTTGAAAAGACAAGATATTTTGTCAAGCAGCAACAATAAATCAATCATGAAATGAAGAACTAGCAGTAGGTCTTACAGGGAGCCATACATTCAAAGGGTGAAAGGCCCTTTAGTAGAATTATAATGTTAGATAATATGACTACATAGGTTTGTGCCTGTCTGAAATGCTGACAAAATAACATGTCAATTACCTATTTTGTACTTTTGTGAATTATTACCACACTTTTAATATTTACCATTTAGTGACCATCTTTTACCTGAAGAATCTTAGACTATTGATTAATGATATTTCATGGTTATGACTGATCCTACAGCTCAGATGTATTTGGCCAAATATTTTGGAGCCTCATTCTCACAGTCCACCATTTTCAAACTAATGTACTGTGGTTGTAGGAGTGATTTTTAAAATTATTTTTATTTGCTTTTTTTTTTTTTTTTCAAAACAGCAATACCAAGAGTGAAGGCTTTGGATTGTGAACACTGATTTAGCTCTAGCAGTTTAAAGCAGTTCTTGCCAGACAAAGTATTTGTCTTTCTCCAATCAGAAGTTATTGTCCCAAATCTAGATGGCAGGAGGAAATACGTGTCCACTGCTCAGCTTTCCTAGTTCACAGTGTCAAGCCTCTATATTGCCATAAAGGCATCAATGACAGCTGTTAAACTAAAAGACGGCTCTTAAATTGAGATAGGCGAAGAGATGGCATGAGGTTTTCTTGTATCACTTTTACTATTGGGGATTTAATTTCTATAAGAGGGGGAGGCAGAGAGATGGAGGCACTATCATCTTAAACTGCTCCAGCTAAACCCATTAAAAACTTGTGAGTCATAGCTCTTAGACAGAGGCACCTTCTGTTAGTCAGAGACATTTAATCTCTGTAACAACTGCATTATTCACCAGGCAAACAAAGGATCAGAGGCATGGTCTCTGCCTCAAAACGCTTGCTATCTAGGAATCAGTCAGAAGAAAACACACTCATCCAGTGGAAATGTAGATTAATTTCATGAAAATAGTTCTTATATAAATGAGATAAACAGGAGACCGGGTTGACTGTATGTCAAACATAAGCCTGAGTGTCAGGCTTATGTTTGACATACATAATGAGAAAAGGGGAACTGCACATCACATATTGAAATATTGACAAAAAATCAGATTTTTTATTCTGTCTGTGTTATAATACCTTCTTTGCATATGTTTTTCATGACAGGGCTGTTGAAGATGATAGTGTAATATTAAGTATCACCCACTTAAATTTTCTTTCCAATAGATGAATGAATTAATGAGATAAAAAAAGCAAAAGGGTAAAAGGACAAGTGAAATTCTCTTTTTCTTCAAATAAAAGTCCTGTTGTAACTTTATGGTATCTTTCAAGAATGGCTACATTTGCTGTTTAATTAAATGTGGTGTATATCAAATATACACAAATTTATATGCACATTACAAAAATGCCGAGCAGTTGGTGTTGGAGGCATGTTTAGTTACAACAGCACAAGCTGGCTACTAAAAAAAAGATATTTTTGTTAACAGCCTAAATTCCACCTTCATTCAGTAGAGGGCATAATGATATGAAAGTAGAATGACAATATAAAAGTATGAGGATGAGTTACCACAGAACAGTCATAAAAAAACTGCATTTGCTTTAGAATCAGCCATTTCATACAGATAAATACAAATGCCCCAGTTTATATTTTTTCTGTCACACTTAAAAAAACGGTCTAAGAGATTTTTTATCTGTGGTTTTGAGAGTAGGATGAAAGAGAAGAATGAGAGGGAGAAGTGCCCAGTGCTGATAAGAGCAGTCAAAAAACCTACTGCCAGTTGTTCTGAAACAATAACAATTATCAATTGCATTTGGATAAGCTTTCAACCCTCCCCCATCATCTTTGAAGTAGTGCAATAGGCATTGTTTCCTGGACTGCTTCTCACACAAGTTTTATTTAAATAGCTAACACTGATATTTCATAGACTATATGCAAACATCTCTTTCAGCAGCCATTTTCCCAAAAAGTACTCTCTCACTGAAATAGAAACAGCTGAAGTCAATGCTTTACTTACACATGTGAAAAGAGTTTAAAACTTTAGAAGTCCAAAGTTGGCACCAGCTAAGGGAAGGAAGAGAAATAGGATGTCTGTTACAAATGGCTGATGTTTGGACATTTGTGACTGTAGGCAGAATGTCATTCTCCTGAGAAAGTCAGGGAAGGTGGAGAGATTGGCTAAATCAAATACACTATCCATTTAATCTTTCTGAAAAGCTGTGTTCAAACTCAGCAGTCACTTTTGGCTATTTTCATCAGAAGAGTACAAATATCTATAAATGTTGATGAACTGTCCATTTTAATTATATGTTTAATGATCTTGCACCTCCCTCCTGTCTGTTCAAGGCAAAAGGATGACAGGGTTGAATCATTTTTGTGAGCTCATTTTCGTCTTTGAGAAAGACATTAGATATTCTCTCAACTTCTTCGTACTTCATGATGGCCCAATTAGGAAGCCTGGGTCTACTCATGAGGCTTAAAAATGAGATATGAACAAGAGCACTTTTTAAAGAATTAAACAGTGAATGATGACTCTCAGATATGTTCTAGTAGAAAGACAAAAATGACAAGAATTAAATATTTCTCTAGGTAGGAGTTAATGTCAGGAATCATGTAGAAAGTGGTGTAGAATTAATATAGTGGTGTGTAGAAGTGATGTAGCAAATAAAATTGCAGTTAATTTTATACCGGTATACCCTTAATTTTAGTTCTGTCCATCTTGGCATTGTGAAAATGAAGAAGTCATTCAAAATCCCACTCCTCTTTCCTTCTCCTTTCATACTGCTATCTGTTGTCCTTTTATAATTTTGTTATGGCTTGTTCTGGACCACTGCCTGAAACTAAGTATAATTTGTCCTACATGCTACCAATATTTGAAGTGTCCTCTAGTTTTTTCTCTTCCAAGTGTTTCCATCTCAAGTTTACATTAGAACATGACCTGAGGTGTAGCTGGCAGCAAGGTAAAGCCTGTGACCTGTCTTAGCCCACAAAGGGTTCCAGAAGTTATTATGGCTCAGATTTCTGGGAGAATTCTCTCCTCTGTTTAGTGTTGGAAAGTTATAACTTTTTTTTTTTTTTTCCCATTACAAGACTGAACACCTCAGGGTCCCTATCTAGTAAAAGCTAAGGATTAAGCATACATCTAAAATCCCACTTCTCTTTCTCATTTCCACTTCTGGGCATCATTAACGGAAAAGGAATAGGCATCAGATAAACAGAGCTTCATGCTGAATGCAAAACCTAAGTAGACTTCAGGGAAATTCAATACATAACCTGTTCTAAATTTCTGGTGTGTGAGACAAATTCATTTGCCCTCTGCAGTATGTGATGAACAAATCACATTATTTTAAGCGGATTACTGTACAGCCAATTGAGAAAAATGGAGTAAAAGCCTAAAAAAAGGGATCTCCATTGAATATGAATACTTACTGCTCAACTTAATTCAGTCATTCAGTTCCCCAAAATTAAACACAGACAACTGAGCCCTAAAACACAGTGAAGAAGTCATTCCCCCAAAGAGGGAAAGGGGAATTTTACATTTGTGGATAAGAAAAATTCTTCCTGAGTTTGGGTATATTTATCCCATCACTATGGAAGAGATATACACAATAGGGATTTATGCAATTCAGAGGAATAAGAATGATAGCAATTGGCAGGCCAGAGGGAAAGAATCTATTTATTGAAAACCCGTGTGAGACATTTTCAAATAAAGATTCATCATATCAGTCCTACTTGGTTTTACCTGTCTTTATGGAAATAAAACTGCAAATATCCTCCAAGTAATCTTATGGTTCATTTATGTCCCCAGTAAAATTAAGACAGATATCACATGAACTTTTACTTACTTTTCCTGGAAATAATGCAAAATTATGACTTTGTCTGGGTTCAGTTGGGGCTGACAAGAAGAGTATTTCAAATCCAGCAATATAAAGCAAAACTAAATGTTGCAAAACCAGGCATTTAAAGATGGAAAACCTCAGGACAAATTCCTTAAAAACGAAACTTCCAAGGTTTCAAGAGCTCTGTCATTTCAGAAATCAGTAGAACAACAAAATTAACTCATACCCAGCACAGCCCAAATATATGTCTCTGAAATGCATGTGTTAATATTTTGGCCTAATGTAATCTGTACAGAGAATCTGGGATGAATTTTTGTGTGACTGGTTGTATTTCTCCTGTAGTGGTCAGCACAGAGCAAGGTCTCTACTAAGGCATTACTCGTTCCTGTGACCAGTGGGTTACTACTTAAAGGAAACTCATTGATACCTTAACTAAACGTATATGTTTAGTAAAGTACTAAAGAAATGCTGTTGAATTTTCCGATTCCTTCTGTTATTAGTGTGAGAATACTCTACATCGTACACACAACTGTAAGGAGACAATTTTAAGAGGCTCTGACAGTTATTGAGGCTCAGAGTGCTGGATGCTATTACATTCCAGAGAAATCCTAAACCTTAAAAGCACAAGGAATGCCAAACTTGCTAAACTTCAATTCTGGCAGATGCAAACTGTTTTTGACCCAGGGTGGTTTACCATGTAGAGTACTTTTACAAATAGAAGATGCTAAAATTTTAGTTCCTGAGGCAGCTGCTTTGTTCACAATTCAGTGTCTTATCCAGTTGTGAAAATGAATGGGCAGAATTATTCAACCACCCCTGCTTGCAAATCCCATGTATCATACACAAATTTTGACTGATCAATATCTTAGTAAAGGCAAGGCATCATGCCTCTTTGCATTCAGGCATGGGATGAGTAACAGTTGCATTTTACCAAGAATTTATATCTTCTAGTGGCTTTATTTTATAATTACATGCTCTAAAATTAATTTTATTAACACAGCAAAATTGATGTTAAGCTGTGTTGATGTTTAGTGGGGTTTATACACCATGAGCCTTAAAATACAAGCATTTGTGACAGAGACTTTTTTTTTATTTTAAAGATTAAGGTCACAATTATTTTTCACTATTTTTTTTCCTTTGTGTTCCTAACATTTAAACAAATCATAAATTCAAATAAAACATGGTTTCAAACACTTTAATGTCATGAACTAATCTTTCATGTTGTTGCACAAAAACTCATAATCACATGCCTTTGGCAATATAGCATTTGTTTACAGGAGAAAGCTAAGTATTTCAGGGACATTTGCCCTTTTGGATATCTGTTACGAGCAGGAAATAAAAGACAACTTATGGGAATTTACATATCACAAGAGGAATTTAACTGGAGCCCCATGGCTGACAGGTGAAATAGTGAGAGTAGTGAGAATGTCTGACCTACACATCAAGCGGAGTTTAACTAATAATGTAGAAATAATACACACATACATTACATGACAGTTCTTCTTCTGAGTGACTGTCTTTGACGATTGTATAATTGCAGTCCAGCTTTACCCAGTGCTGTTGACCTGCAATAAAATTTCATTTAGCTCTTATTATGTTAATTATAAAATAATGCTGGAAATGATGGGATAATGAATAATCAGTTTATCAAATCCACAGCCATATAGACAGCTTTTTACTTACATTAACATGCTGTCTGTTCAGGTGATACTATTCAAGTCCTAGTCAGAATGGTAGACTGAAAACACACCTGCATGGAAGTCTGAATTTGGATACAGTGGAATTGATCCTCTGATTTAAGCACCCTATGACTTCCAGATGCCAAGACAAAATGAAAATTTGTGAATACTTTTTGTCACTTTTTTTTTTAAGATGAAAAACAAAATAATAAAATATGATCAAAAATGACAGAGCAAAAGAAAGAAAAAAATATTAAAAAGCTGCTTTCAGTTTTGCTATGTTCTTTTTCTACTTTTGCAGCTTTGACTCTTGTAAAATTGAAACAAATACTTAGGTTCATGAAGGAAAAAATACAATTCTTCTCTGGAAAAAAAAAATTGAGTACACTTAAACTTCAATTTTATTTCATAAAACATCACTGGAAAGGTGAGAGCACACCTAATAGCCATATATGTCACTGTATATTTCAAGTCAAGTTGTGTGGGCTGATATAGGACTGAAAATTTCTCTCTTTGGATTAAACAGTATTTTGGAAACAAATCAGATTAAGATCTAATAATCAGTTCCCAAGACCTTGCAGAGGATGCTGTCTATTACCGTTTTTTTCCCCAATAATCCTAATAGCCCCTTTTTCCACATATAAACTGAAATTGCTTTCGTTGTTAATTGCCTTAATTTTTTCCAATATGTTTAAAATTTCTTTAGCTTGCACTTAGTGCATGCACTCTAGCCTAAATCCCCTGAAAAATAAACAAACTTGCTGTTTAAAGAAGAGCATGGATGTAGAACATGTGAAATGATTTATGCAGAAACTGAACATTATAAATAAAAAGTTTATGTGCAGGCATTATAAATTACCCTCTAATTTGGGGATCTACACATTGTCTTATTGAAAAAAGTAAAATGATAAAAAAAATCAGAGACTATGTTGTCTGCAAATATGGCACTGTTTTTCCCACTGTCACATATCTTGAGTTAAACTTATATATCATACTTTTTCTCTTCTGCACAGCTTTAAAATTCTCAAATTGTAACATAATTCATTGTTATAAAAACTCTTAAAATACATTCATGAAATTCATCAAAGTTCCATTATATGTATTTTGCAGACAAAATATATGTCTAAGGACCTCTTTAGAGTTGTATTGAAATATATATCCTTAGTTCAGTCAAAAAGAAACAATATTAAATGGAATAAAACAAGTACAAATAATTCAATACATCAGAAAATTATCTAACTCACAAAGATTCTAACTCAGTTTTGCTAACCTTGTTAGGGAAAGAAAAGCCTTCATGTAAAAATCTGTCAACTTACAGTTTTTGCAGAGAGAGAGAACAAAGACATGCTGCAGTAAAACTAAAACCATAAATCGAACTCTTGGATTCGTGATCATAAATACTATCTGTGTAGAACAACACACTGGAAAAAGTTGCAGCAAATTTGCTTGTGCATTTGCTTGTTTGTAATACAGAACAAGTGTCCTGAGAAGCACAGCAAACCACAGCAGAGTACTGCAAGGAACATCAGACAGGCAAGAGAATGGTAGGGCTTCCCACTCACATCTTCTTTCAGTACAAATTAAGCTCAAAGTTCCTTTGGACTTATCTTGGAAAAATGTTATTAATGTCTTTGAGACAAGTTTTCATTTAAAAGTTAATATTTATTTAACAATTCAGTTTATATATGTATAATTGAAATAGTAATTACTGTTGCTTAGAAGTTTTTCTGTATGTGACAGAGGACTAGGGATCTTTTATGGAAGTTGCTATATATGTAACATCTTACACATATATATTTACCCAAGCAAGGAGTGTTTATCTAAAATACGTGATTTAGTTTAATCCCCATTTCAAGAATGAAAAAATTACTAAAGACAGGAACAAAAATACTTCTTGCTTCACTTATAGTTAGCAGACATATAGAACAGTGTTACATCTGAAAACTTAAAAAAAACAAGTGCTTGCCTGTATTTCTTTTTGCTTTCATTGTGTATATTCCTTATGATAAGATAAATGTGCTTTTGGGGGTTTCAATGAAATCCATAATTTATTTTAATATTAAGTACTTTACAAAAATACCTTATACATGATTAATAGATTGAAAAAAACCAAAACAACACTTTATTACAAGTCCATCATTCTCATGGATTACTTATAACACCATTGTTACCCTGTTATAGGACTGATGCCTCTAACCATCAATAATATTTATCCTTTTCAAATATACAACACAGATATAAAATCTATTAATCATGCATCAGTCTGTTCTAATCTGAACTTCTACTTACAGTGCTACAAAATTAGATTTACAGTTTTAACCTCAAGTAATTAGTTTCAAAATATGAATGTAATTCCAGATGATATGGGGAGTTATCAAGTACTAAGACTTGGAATGTAAGACAACTCATGCCCTTGATGTGTGAACACTTCAGTCTAATCAGTCTAGCTCAAAATGTTTTTATTCTGCTAGCATACTAAATATAGCATTGTGGGTTTAGAAATAATTATATTACCATTGTTTTCATAAGTTTTTAAAAGAAAACAAAGTCTGGGATAATATAATTTCTCAAAAATAAATAATCCAAACCTTTTGGCAGTCTGTTTCCCCCTTGTCAATAGCACAATCATTTGCCTGCATCTCCTCCGGTCTACAAGAAAACACTCTTTAGCCACTAGATTACTTTTTTGTTAGCAGTCAGTGATGTGATGCTGGAAATGATTTTGTAAAGAACACTCTGAGGTGGAAGGTATTTGGTTTTGTTCCTCTTGGTTTATGGTTTCATTGGGTAATATTGTTTAAAAAGACAGACAAGAAAAAAAAAAAGCAAATCAAAACAAACAAACAAACAAAAAACCTCCCTGGGACTGAAATACTTTGTATGTGTTGTTGTTTGCAGTGCATGCCAAGACATTCATGGGCACCAGAGCCAACCTGGCGAGCTAATTAAATAAATAAATGTATATGTTTAAAACAGCCTTATAAGGAGCATTGGAAATCTGCAAGATGAGCGAATATCTTATAACTTCTTCCGCAGGTGCGAGGATAGCTACAAGCCATGGACTTTCTGTCCTGCTTCTTGTTTGTGGCTTTGTGAAGGGTGCTTTGCTTTAATCTAAAAGTGCTGACTTTTTCCAATATCACTTTCTCTTCTTAAAGCAAAGAGCAAATCGCCTGTAAAATCCACGGAGCGGACAGCAAAGTTGACCCTAACCTCCAACCATCACTCTGCACCCAATGTACTCTAAATCTCTACACAAGGAGCACCTTCTTCAGGAAGTACAAACAAAATTAATAAATAAATAAAATAAAATAAAATATTATAAAAAAAGAAGAGGATACCACGTTTTCTTGATATATCTTATTTTCTTCGGCGTATCACTGATATTTTATTTGAAGAGAACTGGTGTGATGTAATCAAAAGTTTTGTAACAGCAAGACCTAGTTTCCGTTTCTTTCGGAGAAGCCTCATCCTTGACTTCTCAGGGGTTGGCCTGTGAGTCCTCAGTATTACAGAATTAATCATGGATGACATTTGGTTTCCTACGCTGAAAGAACCGTTCCGGCCTGGAAGCAAAAAGAGGCCAAATAATGAAACAAACTATAGTGATTTAACATAAATAGAATACATAAAAGCTTTATCAAAAAGTCTTTTCCTTATCTTCTTCTTCTTTTTTTTTTTTTTGTATGAGGAATAGGAATATTCTACTAAGCAGCTCAGCAGACTATGGGATGTTGTTTCTGAAAAACATATGAGGATATTTTTCTTTTGAGATTTTTTTTCTTTTTGCTTTCCAATATATTATTTTTTCCCCCTCTGAGGTTTTTTTTTCCTGTCTTTCTGTTTGTTTCTTGTTCAATGATGGCAAGTACCAACTTAGGCCAACCCCTGATGACTATGTGGAGGTTTATATATATATACATCCTTTTTTTTGTGTGTGTGCGTTCTATATTTCAATGTGTTTTCTCTAATTTTGCAACTCCTGTATATGCAAAACTAACTTAAATTCTGTAAATTGCTTACAGTCTGTGTGATATAACTTCAGAGTAGACATACTTTGGTCCTCATGCAAGCCAGTTTTTAATATTATCTGTATGTCGTGCCACCAAGAAACATCTTTATTTCCTTTTTTGACAAAACACCACTTTTTAGTTTTTAATTCAGTAATGTGTGGATTTTGTAATGCATATCTTCACTTTGTCTGGTTTGGCCCCTTTCAGTCCTCTGTTTACTCTGTAAATGCACATTAAAATTTGTTATGGTCTCTAGAAAATGAATTATTTTAGTTTGTATGTTGTGTTGGAGTTCAGATGCTGAAAGCTCTTTGAATTTGTGATGTTTATAGAAGATGAAGTGATTCAATCACTAAAGACTGCAAAATGAAAATGCAGGTTTGCAGTCAAATACTGCACATAAAGGAAGCTTAGAAACAGAAAACAGACAAATAAACCAGAATGTGTCTTTAAGGATGTTCTTTTGGTAAAGAATTTTAGGAAAGTGAATTTATTACACTGATAAAATATATTTGCATCACAGCTCCTCCTACATGGCCAAAGAAGTGTCTTTCTTTGCTTTTTCTGAAAGTGGATTGTCATTACTCATTGATATTCTTAATTAAAATACTTTTTGTCTGTGAACTGAATGTGAGAATTTGGCTGTTGAATGATGTAATATGTGTTACATGAATTACATTCATTAATGCAGGAAGCAAAAATTGCTACCATTTGCAGCTGCAATCAGGAAGGTTTTTTTCTTTTTCCCATCTTTCCACTGATGCTGAAAAATTCACACCCTTTCATTTATCAGCACAGACAATCACATACACCACATGCTTATTATGATCTATTTATAACAGCATTAAGTAGCTGCAGTGTGGTCAGCTGTGTGATTTCTCCTCACTTTGTAAGTACTGCAGAAGAAATTTTAAAAGTATGCTTATTATCTCACCAGTCTGTGGCCTACAGGCCTAACATTTTATTTGAAAATGCACATATGTCTGATGTCTTCCCCCATTACTTCCAAAGGGTAAAGAACAAATAAAAGCATGGAATCAACATTTTGTTAACCTAATGCTTTGAAACAGGCGAATATATTTGTGCAGATCTCATTTCCTATAAATTCTGTTGTATACGCTTGACTGGGAATAGTCAATCTTTCTTCGGTTTTAGACAAGTCTTGGCAGTAGTAAAGAGAGCAGAAGTTCAGCATAATACAAACAAATCAGGTGTAACCATCAGGAGAAATAAGATTTCTTTTATTTCAACATAAAATTTATGACCCACTTAGAATGTTGTATATTGAGAAAGTTTTTCTCCATAGTTATAACAGTTTATCAGGCTACTGACAAAGAAATTAAAAACTCCCCATTAAAATGTTCTGGGTCAAAGCCAATATTGTGGATTAGAGAGGACAGAAAGGGGAAAGAAAAAGTCAAGGGTCAGAGTTTTTTTGAGGTCTCGCTTTCTGAACACACCTGTGGAACCAAACTTTGAGAGTTCTGGAGAAAAATCTCCATTTTCTTCCAGAAAGAGATATCTATGACTGGACGATGTGAGAATATCCTGCTTGAAGCTTGAAAACTTCAGTTTCCATTGGTCTTAACTGGAACCAAATGCTTAATGTCACATGTTTCATTTGTTTACTGTATCCATATATCTTGTATGAATATTCCATGTATGCACATAGAGGCTGCCCATCATGACATAGGGCATTTGACAGCACAGTCTAGCCTCACATTGCTTAAGTTGTTACTGTGTTAAACTGATGCTGTGTTTTGCTTTTAGCTGCTTGGATATAAATCACCATGTACTAGGAATTCAGATTAAAGAACGAGCTGAAATTAAAAGCAGAATTCTAGACCACTTGGTTAGTGTGATGCAAGCCAGAAGACATTCCCATGCTGTGATCTGCTACTGTACAACTGTGTCAGCAAAAAAAAAAAAAAAAAAAAAAAAAAAAGGACAAAAGAAATCTATAGAACTTTTGAAAAGCCTTTAAATTTCCCATGAGATACTAAGAGGACACAGAAATTGTCCTCCTTCCCCTCTCAAAACAACACATCCAAATTCTTCAGATGAGTCTGATCCAGCCCTTCTGGTTGCAGATCTAGAGCACAGCTTTAGTTTCTGCCAATCTGTGTGTATGCAGCAGCAACTGGAGCAGGTATTACATTTCTAATTTTTAAACTATGTCTTAACAGCTATTCTCCAAACTGAGAATCTGCCTGGAGCTCGTAGAATTTCTCAAAATGGAAGTTAAAGTGCAGTAGACACCCTTGTTTCTAAGAATTCTGTTATGAATAATATTTGGCATAGGAATGAAAATACTACTGTTTTCTGCCAGGTGCAGAAATACATTTTTAAATGTATTTTTAAACACAAATACATTTTTAAAAAGTGGCTTAATTAAATCTTGAAAAGCTCCCTCTTGAGTAGGGTATCTAGAAGGGCAATTTGCATCTAGCATTGTAACATCTCTCAATTCAATATCCTTATCCCTTTTACAAAATTAGTCCATTTTTGAGGTGGTCTTTTACATGACTTACGCTTCTAAATTTGTGTCCCCATAGCCTCATTACGTATGGTTACTTTCTTCAGGTCTTTCCAACAGGTTTTGTTTTTCATAGAAGAATATACATGGGTAAGTATGAAACACATTTGTATTTCCAGATATATGCTATCTACACTCCCACACTTTGAGATCTGATGTCTCATCAGGCTAAAAGAAATGTGTTCCAGCCCCATGAGGCGTCAATGACAGCCTTTGTACTACATGGAAAAAAGATCCATGGCATTTTGGTACTGCTACCAGGGCTTAGTACTGCAACAGAGCCTGTCTCAAAAGTTCTACTTTTCAATGGTTATGAAATATTCCTTTAAGGTCTGGAACTTCATTCATAGAAGTTGCTCCATAACATGTTTGAACGTCTCTTTCTTAATTGTATTTGGTAGACTTTAAAAGTCTATTAAGAAAAGTACTAGAAAATTTGAATGGTAAGCACTGAATGTATCAGAAATAATTGTTTACTTTTTACTTCTTTTTCAGTCTCAATATTGAATACTTAGAGCACTCCCTGAAGGCACAGGTCAGAAGTAGGTATAAACATGAGACACCATAGCAAAAATTACAGGACTCTGGAAGTTCATACTTTTTCATCTAATTCAGTGCTACTGTGATTCAAGACCGGAATATAACCTAAAACCAGTTTTTTTTCACATTCATTCTATAAAGTACTTTTGCTTCATTCAAATAAAGTGAGGAAACCGTGACCAGTGCAAAAAATCTGAATGCTTGCCTGATATTTTTCAGTGTTAAACACTTAATTTCTAATTATCTTTAATTTCTAATGATCTTAACCTCTAAAGATCCTAAGTGATATCATAATTGAAATAATCATTTAAGTAATTATTAAAGAAAACAACAAAATGCCCCTCCCCCCCAAAAAAACAAAACTGGCACTGCTGACAATCTTAAATTCCTTTCTTAAAATAAAACTTAAATTAAAAAAAATACAAACCTTTGTCATTTGCAGAGTATGGGAACATTTTTCCATGACATTACTATTGGTAAATGTCAAACGTGGTTTTTAGAGCTAAAAGCATTAGGAACCAAGATTGGGATCATCATATTTTGTAATATAAATTTTTAAAGGTTAATCTTCCATGATTAGCTCAGATAAACAATGCTTAGCACACAGTAAATTGATTAATGCAACTCACTATAAATGCCTTCAGTCTTTTGTTCTGAGCTTCCTAAATACTGATTTGTTTCATTTCACAGTCATAAAGTTTGCACATACATTGACATAGCTAAAAGATTTTACATAGTTTTTCTACTGTTATTCATCCAAAGAAATGTAAGAAGAAAGTTAAATTTGTCGTAACAATGAATTAAAATCAATTGGTGAAGATACTTGCAAAGAAACAAATGTGTGCTTTCTTGAGAGTCAAGTTTAATTGCAATTAATTATTTAAATTCTCCTTTTTGTGTTATTCTTTTTTTGCCAACATTTCAATCAACTTATAAAACAATGCTATATATCTTATTACTCATTACAAGGTGACAGGACAAAATAATGATGCCTTTGTTATGAGAAACCTAGGGGGGAAAAGGTTTTTTAATTTAACAATATTTTAAGCTCTCATTGTTTACCTCAAAATACCTTGAGATATATTAATACATATATAGAGAGAGAGAAAGCAAGAGAGATAGGTATATATAGATATAAATATATATAATTCCCAACTCTATCATGCTGATAATAGAGATGACCTTCAGATGGGAGCAAAGGAATTTTTCAATTATTGAAATGCTCCTTTACATTGATATTACAGCACAGAAAGAGGTCTTATATGTATATGAAACTATTTATTGAGTGACAGCTCATAAGGAAGCCAAAACATACATAATAGACTATTAATTCCTTTCGTGTTTTTATATTCCATGAACTTGAAAAACAAGAGAGAAGATTGCATTTGACAACTAGCTGCTTAAAATAAACCATTTCATTCAAATCTTTGAAGAAACGAATTCCTTATTAAAATGACTTGTATAGCTATAACCTTTAAAAATATATGGGGTTTAGATTTTTAAGAAGATATATATATTATATATATTATTCTTGTACATAAAATTGGGAAGAAAGGAGATAATTTCTTTTGTTACTTCTGATAGAAGATTATGTTCCTTGCTGCTGATTGTCTTCAATACAAAATGATTTAAAAGACCCTTTAAATTACTGACAACCATACTTTGAAAAGAAATATTCTAATTTTTCTGATCATCTACAATGCACTTTAGTTTCTGCATATTAACCCACACTGGTTCAGATTTTAAAAATGTTTTTTCATCATAATAGAAAAGAAGTAATCCATACTTTATTAAAAATAAATGTCAGCATGTTTACAAAACCACCTTAATGTCTTTTTATTTGGTGATTCAGGCACAAGATATGCTTTGTCCATATATTTAATCAGCTCAGTGGGGCTAAGCACTGAAAAAAAGACAAAGGAAAAGCACTGAAAAAAAGACAAAGGAAAGTGGTTCCTAGTTGTTCCACCTACTAATTGAAATGCTGTGTAAGAGAGAAAGCAGAGGTATGATTCTTTCTGTTTACCTACAACAGTCAACAAAGAACCTTCACCAGATCTAACAGAACAAATCACTGCTATAAAAAATAACAGTGGTAGTTCAACTTTGCAATAAGGTGAAAAACAATGAAATTGAATGCAATTTCTTTAGCAAAATGCAAAGTTTTTTCTTCCAAAATTATTACTCTCCCCACAAATATGAAAGAAGGTCTTGAAATTTAGGTCTTTGAACAGGGAAAGTATTTGTCCACCTCTTTCAACTGCACAATGACAATCCTAAAAAGACTCAGCTGTCTCACCATCTCTGTCCTATGTATGACTATTAATCATGAGGGCACTCAGAAGATGAATGTATGTTACAGAATAATAATTTTATATACTTACATCTTTTTTTTTTTTTTTTTTGCTATTTTTAACAGAAATATCTTTTTGTGTCATTTAGTTAACTTTATTTTAAAAAGTAAGGCAATGTTTGTATAATTAATTATCATTGTACATAATTTGTTGGAGTTTTATTTCTAAATAGTTACCAGCATTCAAGATAACAGAACAGGCTTTAAAAGTCTCCCCGTCATTTTCTAAAGCTGTTTGTGTGTCAGAACTACTTGCATTAATGGAAAAAACAACAACAACAACAAAAACAAACAAACAAAAACCCACCAAAAATCACAAACAAAACCTCTTCTCATCTGGAGTTCTTTCTAATCAGGAATAGAGATGCTGAGGAAAGGAGGTGACCGGAAGAAAACTCTTGGAGTGATTCTGGTGATAATGACCTGAACTTGAGCCTTTCTAGTATAATTCCTAGACTTAGCAAGGAAGTAAATTTTGAAAGAACTTAAGATGCCCGTGCAGCAGCAGAAATAATGAATGCAATGCTGCTGTCATTCTTGTGTAAACCACAGGACCTACTGAGTTTACACATGAGCACTTGGCACAAGGGCAGAATACCTGGCCTTGTGTGGATTCTAGAAATCTTAATGCCTGGAGCTGCTAGATACAGGCTACTCCCACCCTTCGGCAGAATTTGTGTAACTAAAAATTCTGTTTCCTTTTTAAAGTTCCCAACCCATAGGACAAATAAAGTATAGAATATTGAAAAATAATGAATATTGAACAGAATTTCTCAGGAGTCTCCTTTACTCTCTGTTTGTGATTGACATCTGTAATGTGGAAGTCCAACAAAACTGATCTCCTCAACAATAACCGCCATAGATGGACTTGGAGAATACTATTTGATGTGAAGTTTACATCCCAACTTTATTTCTTTCAATTTTGAAAAATATGTCAATATTGAAATAAATATAGGCAAATAGAAAGTAGCCAAATGACACATTGTGCCAAAATCCTCAGTCAAAAAATATTAAATGTGATTTCTCAAGTATATCTAATAGTAAACTAAACTCTTTTATTAGACACTTTCAAGAATAGCTGTTTTTTGGTCAGGAAATTTAAGGACAAATCTGGAAATTATGCTCTATTATGCATTTTATTTCAAAAAATAGCAAACTTAGAGCTGTTTGCAAAATTAAATGCTATTTAGTACAGTTATCTATAGAGGTAAACACTATAGATGTTTAAGGCATTTGTCATGAAAATGTACATATAACACACAGAATTGTAGAGACAGACCTGCTAATGGTAACACAGTTCCTTTTCTCAGCAGATGGATGAAGCAGATGGAAGACCTGTGTTTTCTTCACACTTTTTCTTACTGATCAGTAGTTGTCAGCAATAATGTCAATTCTGTTCTGGAAATATGTATACAGTGATTTTTTTTTTCGTATTAGTCTCATTTTTTTTCATCAGACTAGGCTTTTGATAGGTTTTGGAAATATGTAACACAGAAAAAAAAAACGGGGCAGTTGTATAGAAGTATGTGGGCCTTCAAGTACATTCACCAGACAAATACAATCAGATTTTTATTAGGAAAAAAAAAGACATAATGCATACTGTAAGATGTAAGCCATCTTACATACTGTAAGATGAATTTCTATATAAAAATAATATTTGAGACACTATTCAGAAAGATTTGCCCTTACATATGTCAAAAAAAAGGAGGCTCTACTTGCAAAATTCCTGCTGCAAAATTCTAAAACATTTTATTTTCTTGTTGCTAGCTCTATTGTAGTCCACATAATGTTTCAACAGTTTAGGATATAAAGTTGTACAACCATGCTGAAGTGGATGAGAAACATTTGTACAATCTGTTCCACCAGGTCATCTTTGAAGGCTCTGACCGCCCAGCTATAAAATGGTAACAAGCAAGTGGAGTGGCAGAAATGTTTTAAAACAATCATAGCTGTCAGGGGGGGATTTCAAAAGAACATCATTCAGGAAGGTGACACAAGATCTACTAATGAATCAGCAAACAAATGCTGACAAATGCTAACATTGGAATAATTTGTTTCTGTACTAACTGTAGATCTTCCAGAGAAAGATGAATGTGCTCAGTGTGTCAGAATCAATGAAAACACCATTGTAGTGGTTAATGGGCAAAAAGCAGAAAATATATTATGACATATATGAAACAAGCTATGTAATAAACTCTGAAAGTAATAAAATGACATGGCATATGTTTGTGTTGTATGCTGCTGAAGAAAACTACCTGCAGGTTTAAGCTCATTATTCCTGACAACACTGATACCAGAATGTGGCAATGAGATAAAGAGCTCACTCAAAATGAAGTTGCGATGGCCGAAATAACTGTATCCCAAGAACTAACTACATGAGTACTAAAGACAAATAGTAAAATTCTAAGTGAAACTGAACACTTCAGATAATAATAAAACCTACAGATCTAGTAGAAGAGTTTTATAAAAGGCTCTTGTGGTTGTGTAGCAAGCATGACTGAGAACAATTCATCCCCCTGTACTTGGCACTGGTGAAGCTGCACCTCAAATCTCTCTATTTAGTTTTGGGGCCCTCATGACAAAAAAGACACTGAGGCGCTGGAACATGTCCAGGGAAGTGCAATGAAGCTGGTGTAGGGTCTACAGCACAAGTCTGATGAGGAGCAGCTGAAGAAGTGGGGATTGTTTAGCCTGGAGAAAAGGAGGCTTAGGAAGGACCTGATTGCACTCTACAAGATCCTGAAAGGAGGCTGCAGTAAAGGAGTGGCCGGTCTCTTCTACTAAGCAACAAGCAACAAGATACGAGGAAATTACCACAATTTGTGCTGGAGGAGGTTTAGTTTGGATATTAGGAAAAATTATCTCACCAAAAGGGTTGTCAAACACTGGAACAGTCTGAACAGAGAAGTGGTTGGGTCACCATCCCTAGAGGTATTTAAAAGACATGTAGATTTATCTTTTAAGGATATTATTTAGAAGGAGATTTGACTTGTTAGGTTAATGGTTGGACTCAATGGTCTTACAGATCCTTTCCAAACTAAATTATTTTATGACTCTGTGTCTATAAATCTTCACATTTAAAAACTAAATATAGCAATCACTTACTGCTGGTGAGGAATGAAATTACCCTCAGACATATAATTCCATGTACAAATTATTCCAGGAGAATAGTTCTGCTTATTTCTGTGAAGCATATAGATATGGCTACCACTGAACACTAGATATTGAATAAGGTGGACCTCATTACATTCTGCAAAAATGGACAGTGCAGAGATTTCAGAAATTTTTCTGACTGGGAACAGAAGAAGGACCATGGTAATTACTAAGACTGTAATGCTGTACTATGCCTTTTAAATTACCAGTGAAGTCCTGTTTTAAATTTTCAATTTTTGTACACTGTACTTCCTTTTGAGTAGAACTGTGAAAACAATACACTTTTCCATATCCTCCTCTGTAGAGTTTTTAATCTTCAAAAGGAAGACACTAGTGGTTTATGATCAGTTTACTGCCAGCAATTCTTAGTGGGAAGAGAGGTAGATATGGTAGTTATGTCAATGTATCACAAGTAGAGCATTAATCCTACCTCTACAAGGTAGAGTAGCTGACACTCTTATTTTAAAATTAATAAGATTTTGTAATGACGTTGATTGACAATATTATTTTACTCTGGTTGGAGGTACAGGCAGATAATTGTCACATGCCAAGAAAAAGTATCAACTTAGCCTAAGATATTGGGTCATTCTGCTGACTACATGGAATATTATTTAGGAGAAACCTGCCTTGTATTAATTTTTAAACTGATTTCTATCACCATTAAACATTGTGCATTTTGGGAGAGTCTAGCCTTAATCCTAATGCAGTTACAACAATCTTTCTACTGATCATTTGAGCAAGAGTGAATGGGACATGAATGAAAATGAAGGACTGTAGAAGTAATACATAAAAGTTAAACACATGTAGATTGGCATAAAATTTATGATCACTACTGCCTCATGTCTTTCTGGCAGGATCTACCATAGAAACAAATTTTTGCCTTTTCCTCTCCTACTCCCTTAATTTTCTGGTTTCTTCTCATGCATCTATTGTAAAGGAATGTATAAATATGATGTGCTCAATTATTAATCATGTATCATTCAAGCCTGGCAAGCAGCTTCAGAAATAAAAATGCAGAGAAGACTTAAAATTATATCCCACTTCAGGAATCTTACTAAAAATAGCTGGTTCCTATATGAGCCACATCCTGTTGATTTTTATCGCAGAAGTACCAGGCTGGAATTCTAAGCATTCATATACTGTAAGATATATTCGCTTTAAAAAAAAAAAAAAATTGAATAAGTCAAGCTAACTGAATCCAAACTCAGGTACTTTTTTCTGCTGCAGTAGTAGAAAGAACCTAACAGAAGCAGAGAAAATGAAAAGTAAGGAGTGGCCAGAAGAAACCGCTATGTATTGACCGTAACTCTCACATACATACACACACTCCTTCAGCCTTGCATGGTGCATTTCCTCACTGTAGGGAATGAGTGTAATCTATAGCAATAATAAGGAGGAAACAGAAATTTGGAGTGAAGCTAAGTGTGGAAAAAAGGGGAAGAGAGATGTTTTCTCTAAGTATGTAAATGTTTGGTCCTTTTCCTTCCAATATGCAAATAATTAATTCCATATTTATTTTCATTGACAAATTTATTCATCTCAAATAAAGTCTGTTTTGCTGACAATGATAATTAGTAAGTGATCTTCCTGACTCCATACTAATCCAGAATGTTTCTCATTCCTTTTTTTTCTTATCTTCCCCTGTCCTACTGAGGAGGGGGAGTGAAGGAGTAGCTGAGTGTGAGATTGCCTACCAGATGGGACCAATATATCATACCTTTCCTTTTTCTGGAAAAGAAGAGTGGAAAAAGAAAAAAAATAAAATCTTCTCACATATTGTTAGCTGCAGACTGTATGGGATAATGTCTCTGACTTTTCTTTAATTTCAACAAATCCTTACTGGTTGTTTCTAATCTTCTGGAGTGAATTGTTAGATCTCAGAGGCAACTGACTCAAAGGCATACATACACTTCATAAGCTATGTCTCCCTGCCTGATTCATTCCAGGAAAATGTTGGAATTTTTTAAACAGTTCTGAAATTTGTATTCAAATGCAATCTCAGATTGAGCTAATTTTCATTCTGTCAGCAACAAAACGGGCAACCTCCTCCTTTGTCAGGGTCAGAGGTTTAGAGCACTCAGCTCTAGACCACACAACAAGACAATGTCTCATGTTCTGGGTTCTTGTTTCCTTACATTCAGTAACAGCAGCTTGGAGGGGGCAAAGCTTTCTTTTCATGCTGTTACAAAATCTCTGTAATTTCTCAAGAGAGTTGTTGGTGTCAAAATATACAAGATTAAATATCAGAAGGTGTAGAATGACAGTTAGTTGATAAATTGGTCATCTGTGAAACTCAGCCTCTTTAAGGAATCATCACAGAAACAAACTAACAATGTCTATCCAGATGTCCTTGCCATGTACTTGCTATGGGTGACTACCTCAAACAAGCTTGGTTTTTTTTTTCCCCTGATCACTGCCTGCTGGTAAACATGATGACTCTTTCAACTTCCTTCTCTGCATTGCTTTCCTTCTGGGTGATTTGTTGCTGGATCCTCTGAATGCTTATTTATTCATGCATTTATTTTTCATTGCAGTTCTTTATGTCTCTTGTAGGAAGGAAGACAAAGAAAAAGGAAGAAGAAGATTTGATGTGTCTCTTGGCTAGAAATATTTGTCCCCAGATGGAAATGAGTAAGGTTCTTCGCATGGGTAGCTGGGGTTAGAAAACAGTCAGTGCCAGGCCAGAGAGACAAATTAAGATTATTTTTCTTTAGAACATTGTCTTTTGAAAATAAGAGAGTAGCAGTATCAAAGAAACCTATCAAGGACTAAGATTTGGTGAGCAGGGACCTCCAAAACCAGATAGAGGCTGAAGCTTTTTATCAATGAGGGCACCTTGTGAATGTAAATAAATACCTGAAATAGATTTCATGAGAAGAGGAAAGATATGAGAAAGAAGAATTTTGTTTCTAGTCTTTAAATTAATAGTTACTAAAACCCAAAAATGAAAAGGCATTCAGAAGAAATAGGAAACTGAATCTATTTAGAATTTGGTCTTGAAACAGATATTCTCATGTCTCTGAATGACTATTTGTGGTACAGTTTTCCCTCAGCTAGGTAAGGAACTTTAATAGTGATAAAAGTTTTTAGCTGGTAGGAGGTTTTTCAGTATCAAATTCTTCTCTTATAATTTGTTCTAAAGCTGATTTTGTAGTGATACATGACAGGTTTTGTAAATTGCCTCCCATACTGCTTTAACAAGAGGTTCAACTTTTCTTCAGAGTCATTCTGAACAGTGATAATGATGGTCTTAAATAGCATAGAGGGAAATCACCAAAACAGCCTCAGACAAGCAAGGGTGAAAATGTATGATAAGAAGGAGTTCAGACTGTGTAAAACGGGAAAAAGTCTGGTCTGCAGTGAAGAGGCAAAAAGAAGAAAATAGGGAAAGTTCTGATAGCAACAAACCTATTACAAATTATTTAGAAGAGCACAAATACTAAACACAAAATATTCCAGTTTATCTGATGAGAAATTTGAATAGCTCTACAATCAACTGCCTCTGTTCTGTGGCACTGGTTAAGCTATGTAACACCAAAGGAAAAGAGAGATAAACAGAAAGCACTCTTTATCACTTGTTCAATTCTGCATGCTAAAGGAACAGAAATTATTACATAAAACTCTACAAACAACCAATAAAATCAAAAGAAGTATATTGATCCGGCTAAATCTCTGTGAATATTTCACATCTCTCTATTATTCTATTTGGTGACTGCTAAATTGGTAATTACACCATACAGTTAATTATACTTTAAGTTTTCCCACACATTAGAAAACTTTGACACTTTATAGATATGTTTTTATTTCATTAGAAAATATCTCTGTGATTTCTGTATACTGACCTATGAAGTGACTTGTCACTTTTCCTTATGGAAAAAAAAAAAATGAAAGGAGAAATTATAGAGGATAATAAAACTACAAGTGGCATAAAGTAAGATGGACAGAAATTGTTAATTTTCTTTTCCAGTGCAGGAAAGAACAGGTGTCAAATTGAGACAGTAGGAAGACTTTTCAGGACAGAAAAATGTATGTGCAAAAGACCTTGTAAAACTAACACAGATCCAAGAAGTTCACGTAGGTTGGTAGACTGGGAGATGGAAAAGGTTTATGGAAAAGAAATTTGTGGTGAGTTGCAAATTAATAGGACGACATAGACTCAGGAGATTTTCAATGTGAAAATAGCTGGAGCGTGAAATTAGCATTACACAGAAGTGTCATTTTATAACCTTGTCCCGCTCTTCCTTTTTCAAGCCATTCACTTGTGGATATTGAGGGATACAGAACACAAGTCAGCCTTTGGCTTGAGCCACTACAGCTGTTTAAAGTGTGCTAGGTTCTATAACTGCTGCCTCTCATTCATGTCTCCAAGTGAAACCATAAATGTTTCTTCAAATTTATTTGACTCCATGAATGTAATATAGCCTAAGTAACTAATCTATGAATTCTTAAAACCCTTTTAATAACCTGCAAGCTTTACTTATATTCCTACTGGATATTTATTTATTTATTTATTTATTTATTGCATTTTGTGTGTATTATCCACAACCTCTATTGTGACCATATTTCCTCCCCCTGTTTCTCTGACAAAGTTTTCCCTTCCTATTATTTCTACCACTCTCAGTTTCTAAGAGCATTGAGTTTTACAATTGAGCTGAAATAACACTCTGTTCTGGGTTTTTTTCTTCTACATTTAAGCTGAAAATTGGCAGCACTTTTCCTGTCAAGTATCAGGTTTAATTTGTGAACAGTTATTATTGGATTTAAATTCTCTTTTTAATCCTGTCCCCTCCATTATGTAGAATAAATTTTAGATATGTAACTAAAAGGAGACTCTTGTCCATATCTACAAATATTAGACAAATATTTTAACGATTTGATGTCCCCTGAAAAATTCTGCCAGTAAAATTTTAAAAACAAAATTCTCACTTTTAAAACAAAAGTTTTATCTACATAGTTTTATCTCCCAACAGGAAGCAGTCTGCTATACCTGGCTTGTTCAGACAATATATCCTTGGTTAAGCATTTATCTCTTGCTGGGCATACACATCAAGCTGTCTTGCCAGTTCTTTTTCTTATGCAGCCCTAATGTACTTTATAAATTCTACATCAGAATCACTTTATCCAATACTGAATTTTATTCACATATCAGCTGAAGCATAACTGTCTAGAAACATTCTGCAACACCTTCACAGCAAAAGAGATCAACAAATTAAGGTGAAAATGCAAGGATAAGTTTTCAAATATACACAAATTAAGTAGCTAAATTAGTGTAATGATCAGTATACTATCTTTACACTTAAGGAGAGTACCAAGAAAAAATTATTAATCTATAATAGGCAGAAGTCTTAATATTATTTGACATTTTATTTTTATTGCTTAACATTCAGAAAACAATCCACTTTTTAAAAGCAAACATCTACCACTCATTTATAGGATGTCATGCTTATTGCTTTCTTCCATGTTAGAGAATTACGATGGTATTAAGATGCTGCCTTATGTTAACTCCGAAAATACTTACTCATTCTGGTAACAGTGCTACTACACCAGTTTCAAAACAAACACTGCTTTCAACATTAAGCATTGAAGTGGCAGGCAAGACTTGTTTCCATTTGTGTCTCCCAAATTCTAAGATCAAAATGAGGGGATATTTCTTTAATATTAAATTAGTAAATAACCTATAGCCTTGCTTTATACAGTGCCTGCTTTATTCAGTATTAAAAAACATCCTCTTCACTGGCAGCAACCAACCGTATATATCATGGAAACTCAGAGTTGCCTGCTTCCTTGCTTACTTCTAAATGCTGAAAAATCCAAATCAAGTTGTTATACCAGCATACAGTTGATAAAAATCAATGAAGTTCACCACATGGAAAACCAGCTATAACAATTTGTTCTTCCATCTTAAAAAAATAGACAAGCTTTTACATAAAATAAACCTAAAACATTGGCGTATTTATTTAAATTATTCAGTATGTTTAACTCTATAGACATAAAAAAGAGAAAAAAAACGTGTTTCAAAAACCATAATCTAGAAATATAACAATCACAATTTATTTCTACTTCCTAGTTTGTGCAATACTATGGCTTAATAGCATGTATCCATTGACTGCTCTAAATGTATTTTTTCTGTATTTTTACTGTATCTGTGTACATATATAGCAAAACTAGAAATGGTTCAATGAAAAGAGTGTATACTATACAGTGAAGTCTTCTCTAAGTAATTTTTTACCTGCAGAACTTGGATAGTTCAAAGCCCATTTTCCACAGGGTTCTTTTGTATATCACTGATTTATTGAATGTGACCAGAGACTCTTTCATTAGAGACTTTTAGAAAGAGTGACAAACAGTGCTCAGAAATTTAGTTGTACAATTTGTCCTGTATGGGAACAGTGAAATTAAATTGGTGACTCTCAAGGTCCCTACATATTAAGTGCTAGGTGTTTACAAAATTTAGCAACAAACTCAAAACTGAAAGATTTTTGAGCATGAACAATCGCCTTGTCATATCAACAATAGCTTTTTCAATAACTTCCAAACAATACAGGATTAAGAAACACAACATTGATCATTCTAATCCATGTTTTTACAGTCTGTAATATCTTTCATTATTAGACCATAAACTGACAAAAGTATGATTTTAATAGATACTGAAAATACACTTGAAAGTATTTGGACACACACATACATTAAAAGTATCAGACAGTAGTGTGTAATCTAAATTGTGAAATATGTTTTGAACACTATGTTTATAGCCCAGAGAGTTGATCGATGATTTGGAGAAGGGCAGACATCTGGATCATTATAGTATCTGTATGAACAAAAAAATAGAAAGATGATTTCACAGCCATTTTTGACTTCTCTGAATAATTTCAATCTGACTATGCAAAAACTCTTCCCCAAGCAGACAACAGCATTGTACCCATATCAATTATTGTAGGCAGTCAATGTATGGCTGCTGAATAAGTGATTCAGTCCTTACAGAATTGGTATTTAGATCTGGCATCTGTTTTTCTTGGCTTCTTTCACTGCTGATTCTGTCAGTTTCTTAATCTGAGTCCCTTGCTTTCTCTTACATGCATAGAGATTTTTTCATTGCCTCTAAATTTTCTGCAGCAAGCAACAAGTTGACCTGTCTTCTTTCCTGTGATCCTGTTTTGTTCAGACACAGTGTGCAACACATTCTATAATCCTCTCAAGGATATTTCAACCTTAGCATATTGTTTGATTTTGGTTCCCCTCTCTATTGCTCCGTACACAAAGGACTGTGAGACAAAATGAAGAATCCACTGTAAAAGGTAAAATACTTCAGGTAACAATAGGAATTTTTCCTCCCAAGTACCTATTCCTTAAACAGAACAGAAAAAAAGTCCTAGGCCACCACAAAAGACATTCAAAACCTGAAAGGCAGCAAAGGAATCAAAAGTCTTGCTGATAACAGATTTCTAACAGTGTTTTCACAGCCATGTCATCACTTCCTTCTCTTTAATTTAGATGCAGTAAAGCCCATTTCATCTCTTTCTATCCTGAGAATCTTAATAGCTATCAAACTTAGACCCACAAGCTGCCTAAATATTTACAGGCAATGTCAAATCTAGCCATGGTACAGAACAACATGGTACAAAACAGTGTATAGTGTGATATAGTCTAATACTATATTACACAGTGTACATATTATATAGGGTAACTCAATATACTGCAATACTGCTTAAAGCTGCTCAGGACCTTCTGTTAACCCACCCATATTCAGGCACGGTAGTTTAAAATGCAAACACTTTGGTAGTGGCCAAGGTCAGAGACAAAATGCAGTACTAAAAATCCCTCAGCTATCACCCTGAAGGGCATTTCTAATGTTAATCCAGAAATCTAATTAGGCAGCCTGACTAAAAAAAATCCCACTTGAAAAACCAGTTAAGGTCATTAAATTGAATAGATTCCAGCTATCATGTGGAACAACACTAATCATATGGAATGGTATTCGCTGTTCACTTTAGCATTACCAAGCAAAATATTTGCATGCAATGTAAACAGAAAAAGAAAATAGTGCAATATTCAGTCCTTGGAAATGGAAAACAGAAGAACAATCTGTAATGATGGCCAATATGACCAGCATTTCCTGTACAGATGTACATGCAGGTGGCTCACAGACATGAGTAGATGAGCTTAGAGCACATTTTTGGGAGGGGTTTCAAAGATGGTTGAAAGACTGCTTTCCATGATAATGAGAGGATGGAAAAGAATTTCTAGAGGCATCTGTTTTGCAAGGATCTTATGTAATATTCATTCAATGCTATGGATCTCTTGCTGTCACAACCAGTGACAACAAAAAGGGACTTGGAGAAAAACAGAATCTTAAAATATTAAGGGAAGTAATTATACAGAAATATTTTATTACTACTTATTTGGCATTGTTTCAAGCAAGGTCACAAAGCTGTTGAAAATATGCTTAATTTTCTGTGAACCTTCCAAAAATGTCAGGGCAAAAATACAGAAAACAATGACCTTTCTGATTCTTACAGAGACTTCAGAAAATTGCTTCCTCATTTCAGTGTATGCTTGCCTCCTGGACTTTTATTTTAAAAAAGGCAAAAAATTTAAAAGAAGCAAAAAAAAAGCAACAAATTTATAATCACCAGAGGTACATAGAGTATATTTCATCTTCTCTGTAATATTCATAAAGTTCCACCTAATCAATCACTTACTCATTAGTCCTTTTCAAAATTCCTTCCGATTTATTCCATATTATGGAATACTGAAGTACAAAGGCTGTTGAAATACAAAAGCCAATTGTAATTTCTTTTACTGGCTGCTCAGTTAAACACCACTACTTTTCCACATGAAAATAAAGGGATTATTTTTTCATGCTTTCTAATTCTGTGGGGTTTTTTTCTCATGTTTAAAAACTTGATGACATTTGAAGAGCTATATCATTCACTTTAAGATCTGAAAGTAAAGTAGCAAGTCTGACTTTGGGAATTCCATCCAAATTCAATAATTGAACTCTTGAAGTCTGTGTGAGCTCTGCTACTCAACACACAAATAAGGAGAGCTTCTACAGATGTCTGCTTCACACAATCTCACGTAGTAAAGGTGTGGTTTTCCCGTCCTCCTTCCCCAGGCAAAATTAACTTACATTATTTGCCCAGGAACATTTCTCTGTGTGTGACTGGCCCCCCTTGCTCCTTGCCCTGGTAGCATCCTGCCAAGGAGTCCCAGAAAAACCCATCTGTCCACATAGTGCATCTGTCTGCTGCATCTCATCTTTGAATACTGTTTGCCATAAATTCCAACACATAATGGAACAATTTATAATAATTAGGGCTTTTAGAGTAAAAGTGGAGCAGCTTCAGAGAGGTTGGTAAGAAAGGAGCATCAAATAGGCACATGGGTCATTTGGCTCAACAGCCTTAAAAATTTTCTTCCTTCTGCCAAGACAGCAGTTAAATAAAATAAAATTAATTCCTGAAAGCATATGTCAGCAAAATTTTCCAGGGCTTTTACATTCTCTTTAATAAAAACATTTCTTAGAGGCATGCCATTATTTCCCACCCTCTAAATGAGTTATTTACTGATTTTTACTGACTATGAGCAATCCTAGTAACATTTGAAATACTAGTAGAATACTTATTTTATTAGCCAACACTACCTTTCTACTGTATATCACCTTACAGGAAATGAAACAGGTAAAAACAATATACAGAGAATTCTTTTTGAGAAGTCATATTATATTCAGATGACTGTACTCAGGAGAAATAGCTTTGAATTTAGGGGAGAATCCCTGTTCTCTTCAAATCTTTCTTTTCTGTCTTGGGTATACTCCCAACACTCTTGTGATTCTATACTGAATAATATTGATAAATTCTATACGGAAATCACATTAGCCTTTCATAGGCATTATACTGATAAGAAAGAGAGAAGGATAGAAGGATCGTCACTTGCTGTTTCCATGTTATGATTTTTTTAGGGTGAACTCTCTAATTCCACCACCAGTGCTAGTCATTAAATAACAAGATTAATTAATGAGAAGAACAGTCTATTTTACCTTGGCATACATTCATAGACCAGTATGGTTCTCCTGATGTTTAAGAAAGTTTCATATTAAAAATATAATTTCATTTAAAGAACTCAGGGTTCTACCAATATGCAAAGCTTGCTCACCTAAGTCTCCATTTGTAATTAAAGGGACTTCAACAGTCCCTTGTTCAAAGAAAAGAGATTTTTTTATAATAGATTTGTAGCTTTTATATGTGACAGCAATGGGTGGAATTATTTTTAACTATAAAAATATCCTAAATCTTATCCTCTAATATGTCTGTAGTACTTTTAGAGTTTTTCTTTTCCTGTGGTTTACACAAAAGCAGGTTGTTAAATTGATATTTTGGTCTGTGGGCTCCAAGCCTAGTTCTCAGCTATAAGCAGGGGCAACTCTGAATCCATTTGAACGATATCAAATTACAAACTTAGGGATGTAATTAGAGTCATCCTCTCGTAATCATTTAGACTTTAGACACTGCCTCCTGAAAAGCCCAGGTTGATTTCAAGCTCTGATTTGCTTCTATCATCTCTGTTTTTTTATTCTTTTTTTTGTTTTGTTTTGTTTTTTTTTTCACCTAGCTGCTCAGTTAACAACATCACTGTGAGCAAAGCCTCTTCTAATTTGATTTTATAGTCTGGATTTTGCAGACACTCAAGGTTTTAATTACATTGACTGCATATGCTGGCACTAGCTGAGCCAGTTTTTAAGCCTGTCTATGACTGTACATTATGAAGCTGTTACCATGGGCAAGGTCTGCTGAGTTGCAGTCATTTACAAACTTCCACATAACCTACCAGATTCTTTTTTTATAAGAATGAAATATATGTCTCTTCTGTCACAGTACAAATACAGCTATTTGATTTTATGTTACTGAAGTTATATTATTCATCATAGGCTATGCATTCCAAATCTTGGAAATATATATCTTGCATATTCTGCCGCCAGCTCTATAATATATTTTCTTTAATCATTCCTTTCTATATCTGAATTTTATCGCTCATTTACATAGTGCCCAAAGTTTTGGTGTTGTTTTACTCCCTTGAATTTACGTATTTTAACTTGATTAATTGAATTGACACATTTCTGCTAAATCTGTACAATTGCAACCAAACACATCAGGAACAATATTCATTTTTTCCCTGGTGTTCTTGAACTTCAACAAGTCCTACTGCCACAATTATCTAGTATGCTTCTCTTGCTGCCTTTTAATAATGTGCTAGCATTCCAGCAGTTTCACTCAACAAACAGACTCATAGGAAAAAAAGTCCATCTCATTTTCACAAAAGCTTTCTGCCTTTCTTCTGAAACTGTGAAGACCTCTTCTGTGCTGCTTTATGAAAAAAAGGAAGCACCAGGAACCACAGGTAAAATAAAATAATTATTTATTTTAAGCAACTGCCTATGGATACTATAGTAGAAAGATATCACAACTTCTTCTTTTATTGCCTTGTAATTTCTATGGAAATTGAATGTGAAGGGGTTATGAAAGTGAGTGTGATATTTCCTGAACAGAAGCATAAATGGAAAAAGTAAGAGATTTTCTTAGCTTTTAGCTGAACTCTAAATTTATTAATTTGACTCTTAATAAAGACTTAATGATAGATACATTTAACTTAAAAGAGTTTCTGTTCTATTGCAATAGAGAAAGCAAAATATTCAATTGACTTCTATACTTTGATATAGAAATCACCCTCCACATAAATGCTGGCCCAGATTATATTTCAAAAAAAGAGGCACCTTCCATAAGCTATGGCACCTGCCAGTGTCATTTTGGAGGAGGGCTTGGGAGACAGACCCAGGCTATTGGACCTACAGAAACCTGGATGTAAGCTTAGCTAAAGAAATTCAATCTAGTTGTAATAATTGACTATCTCATATGAGTCTATGTGAAAGATTTTCACTTATGGATAGTGGATGGTGAAAAAAGGATTAAATTTCTTGAAAGAGATAATTTAGTTATTTGATATTGGCATGGAATTTGCATATTAAATTATCCAAATTTGCAAATGGAAAAAGACATCAGTTTGCAACAAATCTTTAAAAATTCAGCATTATTTTATAATTTTACTATATCTATTCTACTCATTCTAGCTGAACAATGAAAAATATGAAAGACAGAAAATTAAATTGAATTTTTCTTGGTCAGCTGACATATGGTGAATTTTCTGTTGACATCACATGTAAATCCATCGCAGTCACTCTTGAATAGTGGTTATAGGAGACCCAAGGCTGAGCAGATAACCTTTAAAAAAAAAAAAAAAAAAGAAAACATGAGTGGATATAAAACAATTTATCCCACTATTTGAGCAGTATGCCAGTACTTAGCATGTACAATACAGTCACAGTGAATATCCAGTGTATAACCAGTTTTATTCAAAACATAGGCTATAGAACAATTCACTAGATTGCTTTTTCCCTTCCTCTAGTTCTTCATGATCTTAAATTACATTTAAACACTTCAGACAAAGAAAAAGTTTAGACACAGAGGCACAAAGTGTTTTCATAACTTTTTTTTCAAAAAGCTTTGCATGTAATTTATATATTTGCCTAAAATTGCTCTTCTGCTAATCAGTTGCATCCATAGACAACATTTCCTCTTTCTTTGTTGTAAATGATTTGACTATGAATTATAGCTCTGACACATTCTATTCAATGTGACAACATTCTTAATTCTAGACACAAGAAGCTCTGGCAGTTTTCTGATGATCTATTCATATGAGGTTCTTTTACATATTTCTACATTTTTACTGTGAAGAAAATTAACTCTTTGAATTGGAGAATGAACTCTCAAAGAATCTACCCTTCAAGAGTTAGGTTCCCCAAACTCTGATTCTTATCCTGGTAATTCTCTTCTCTTGGAAGAATTTCTACTCTTTTATAGAAGATACCCCCAGTCTGAATGGATATACTGGTGTGCAGGAAGCACCATCATACCCAGAGTCCACTAAAGGCATTCATGGTTGTTGTCAGCATTCTATTATGGGTAAGTAGATAAATTAATATCTACTTAGATCTTGCCTTTCCCTTGTGATCATAAATATATTCAACTGGTACACTTAAGTCTGTAGAACAGGAGTAAAAAAGTCTTTTGTTGCTGACAATTTTGCCTGTTTTTCTAGAGAGAAAACTCCATGTTGATGTTCCATTAACAACTGTCGTATGAGACAAAAATTTTTACTAAAACATATTACTTTTTTCAGGTTTTTATTACTGTTCTTACAGACCTCCCTTTTAGAATACCAGCATAATTTGCTGGTAACAGCTGCCTGAATATGAACCACAAACACTAACCAGATGAAAAAGGCTGTGTAACATTTAGGAGAACTGGGGTTTATATCATAATTAGTGAACTGTTTCTGCAGAAATACAGGAAAATTCACAGAGCAACTGCAATGTCTCAGGACTCCTCATGATGGTGTGTTTTCCCATTCAGAAATTCTGTAAAAACCAATAGTCATTATATACATGGAAGGTGGAAAGAGCCCACAAATTTATAGTAGTTGTGTCATTCCAGAAGCTGATAGTCAAACTGGTAAAAGTAGCAACTGCCTTGTTTATTATGTTAAAACAAATATTAATTAATTTACTGCATTTTTCTTGACAGTTCAACACATACAGGGTAGAAAGATCTAAAATGTTCTCTAATGCTTCTTTGACTCTTTAATTATTGTCCCTATCAATGTTTCCATGGTCTAGTTAACATATATGATCTATCAGTAATAACTAGTTTTCAGGTTTTCAAAATGATTGTGTATATAAGGTATAAATAATATATTTCATACATATGGCAAAATTATGTATGCTTTAGGGGCTGTGAAGGGAAGATGTGCTGTTGTGCATCTCACCCACAAAAAAACTCAGCTTTGTGTACTGCACAACACAGAAAAAAACTTGTTATTCCTCTGTAGGTGGCATATCCTTATCATGTCAATTAGCATAGGAGCGCTTGTGCGCAGATGACAAACTGAGATAAGATAGGTGAGATGATGTATCTCTGAATGTGTAGAAAGGAAACAACACAGATGAGTCCACATGTAAATCATGAAAGTGAGGTCACAGCTATCAGTCAATAAACAAATGTAGCCTATAGTGACAATATACACATAGTGATACTCAGAAGGAGCACAGCTCTCACAACTGTTTCTTCAAAGTCAGCAGAACAAATTGTGGATCAAAAAAGAATACCATACAATCGTGGGGAGCTAATATGTTATAGAAAAAAATAATAATAAGGGGTTTGGCTCAGAAATGAAGATTTCAGAGTATTATGTAATTTTTATTGAAATATGCTATCACATCCAAACAAGAATCCTGAAAAAAAAATTTTAAAGAACACTCCTACATGTTTTCAGTGTCATCATTCAAAAAAAATCTTCCCTTAAAATGAATCGGAAGATAAGTAAGTAGGATACTGTCTAGATAAGCAATCACAATTACTAGAGTGCCAAGGAACGGAGGGTCACTGGGTAAGTTCCCCAATGTGTAGCATATGCTGAGGTCATGAAAGCTGAAGCCTCATGACCTGCTCTGAAACAAGCTGTTCCCAACTAGTGGTCAATAATTTTCTGTATCATTTACAATAAATATTAAAAACCACCAACACAGTATGAAATTATGTCCACCTGCTTTCTAGGACATATTTGCATATTTGCTAATTGAACAGGCTATAGCAAGGAATCGCTGTGTAACAGATTTTATTGAGAAATTCTAGAAGCATTAAAGCTTAAGAATTAAATTTGGACTTAAAGTTCAAGAAATATGGAATTTTGGAATGCTTGTCAGCCTTTGCTGTAAAAATTTTACTTCACATATAAATCATGGGAGTTTTGCCATTGTCTCTAAAAGAAGTAAAATCACACCCTACTTTCACAACGTCTCAAATATTAGACCATAGGGAATTCAAAACTGCTTTTCTCCTCATGCATAAAATCTTCAATAATCTATAAAACACTATTTTCCTGTATACTATAGCTTTTTGACTTTAACACCTGTGTTTCATAAAAAATAATTCTAATAGTTTCTATTGAGCTATATGCTTCCCTCTGGCTTGTTCCTGACAGTATCTTAACAAAGTATCTCTCTAGTGATTCAGACTGGAAAACCATTGTATGTCAAATAGTTAGCAATTTATATAATTGTTTGAATAACCAAAACCAAGATTTGCATCCAAAGACAAGATCTGCACAGTGTCTAATGCAAAAACCTATTTGGGGTCAATCCAATTCTGCATGAAAGGAGGGGTCTCAGCCTCTGGAGGGAGAGAAGATTTACATGCTGTCTACATTCCTCTTTTTACTCTGTCTTATTAAAACAGTTATTTTATTGAGCCATTTTTTGTCAGATCTTTCTTACCAAGATTACAAAAACAACCCTGCACCATCTCACTCCTTCACACACACCTTTTGCCTTGGTACAAAACTATTTCAGGGCTTCCCTTGGCTCATCTGACTTTTATATTTTTCTGTTCTTCAAACAAAAATGGATTTGCAGTGCTATAAGGCTGAATAATCTTTTCCCCTAAGAAAACAGCCAAAGTTGCTATAGTTGCAGAGCTTTAGTTCTGAGGTAATTTACTCTCAGAGACAACAGTTTGAAGGATCTTTTAACTATTGGTGAAAATAAGGTTAATTACTACACTATTGCTGAGGGGCTACTATATATTCTAACCTAACCTGACCTAACCTAACCTAACCTGATTCAGCAAGAATCTTCAAAGACACATGAGTTGAGAAAATACTCAGTTAACTGGAGAGTCTTGACAGCGTAGAAGGTAACACTCTTTTGATAGTCAGTGGTCAGATGACAAAAAGATCAGGCAGTATTATGGAACACAGACCTCAAAACAAACTGTTAACTGATTGCTTTCTTCCTCAAAGGCTCACTTTGAGCAGAGGGAAGATGGCTTAAGTGTCCAGCTTCTGAAATATCTTTGCAAAATGCACAGCTGACAAAGTTCAGGAAGGCTGGAGAATGAAGACTGCTAAGCAAAATCTGTCAGCAGACTCCAGATTAACCTAGCACTCCATTAAAAGGGTTCCTTGGTTAGTAAAAAGATGTTTCAAAAGAATTATTATTTAAGGAACTTCATAATCAATCATGCTGATGGATGGTTTCATATTTCTGGGAGAGGACTGTTTCAGTACTGTGACAGGGCAAAAAGGAACAACAGAAAATTCGGCTGTGAGCCACTTGGCACAGTGTTTCAGCATATGCTGCTCTGCATCACAGTTTTGGAAGGACAGAAAGCTCTTAGGAAAGTAAATGGACAGAATCAATCTCATATGAGGCAGCCAAAGGCATAAATGCCATTTTCATCTTAAGATTTTTTCAGTAAAAAAATCTGATTCTCCCCATTAGGCAGCAGTCTTTGCTAATAAATGTAACACGTTTTGTTCAAGCTTTCATGGAGTAATATTGAAGTGGCAGATTTCCTTACTGAGAATGTCCTGAGCAAGTACTGAATTAACTGCAGTTACAGACTGGGCCACAAACTCTTGCACATAGAAGGATTCAGAATTAAGCTATGGCTCAACTACACAGTTTTCACTCAGTGCAAATGATTATGGTCTTTAGAGAGGAGATATTCTTCATCTGACAATCTGCTCCATGGCCACTGTAATGCTAGTGACACTGGTCTTTAATGAAGCCAGTGCCACTTCAGGATCCATCTGGAGTGATGAAGGTCAGCTACATCATTCTCAACGTGCCTCCTACCAGCACAGACCCAAAGGGGGAAAACTAATGGCTCATCAGTGGCACAGATGTGCCTGCAGGAAAATGTTCCACTGGTTATTTATGGTTGGATAAAACAATTTACAGAGTCTCAGTGGAGCCAAAGGGCTATAACCAGACTTGAGAATCTATTTTCTTTTTTAATCTCCACGGGAATTTCCATATACTGTAGCTACATTGCATTCACAGAATGTCTCCCTCAAAGAAAAAGCTGTTTCATCCAAACCCATTGTTTGAAAGAGGTTTCTAGAGGGGGTTTTCTACAGAATATTTCCCACTAAAAGATCTTGTGTTCAGAGTAATCTACCCATTTAATTGGGGCAAAAGAATACAAGAACTATTAAAGAGAATTAGATAAAAGGGACAACTACCCAGTGTCTTCAACAATCATCAGAAATACCTGATGAACATACAGTTTAATATTAATGTTACTCAAGCAATATATTCTAATGTATACAAAGGTATTTTTGAAACAATTTTCCATCAGAAGAAGGGGGGGTTCTGTATTTTCAATTTTGAAGAGATTAAGGACAGAAGAGCACAACACTTCCCATGTGACAAATTTCCTTTTTCAGATAATTTCTGCAAAAAGCAAGGATTTGTCTTTGGATCCTTAGCAAGGATTTCTCTTTAATGACTGTAAATTGAAGTTAATCAGAAGAAAAGACTAGGTGAACCTTGAGATGGACAAAGCTAAGGTATTCAGAAGATGCAAAGAAAAGATGGAAAGAGAACACAGAGAAGTCAGCACACAAATGAAGCGCGAGGTTGGGAATAAACTGAAAAAAGATGGTTAAAACTTAAGTAAACTCTTCCTGATTGTGGTCTCAAGTATTTTTTCTGTCTTAAACCTCCAAACATAATTTATTAAGTATTCTCATTACAGCTACATGCTAGTCTTAGTACATAATTTAATAATATTCTTTAAAAAATTAGTTGCTTAACTTTCATAAGACATTTCCCCCCCTATTTGAGTTGTGGAAAATTATCATATTCCTTAAATGACTTCATATATTTAGGAAACTTTCTACACACAGGTGCGTTAACATTGAATTAATCTATTTGTCTTCATATTATTTGTCATACACAAAACAGAGTATAACTTTTAAATTAAAAATATAAAATGTGTGTCTCAAAAGTGTTTTACACAAATTTAAGCACCCCTGTCATAAAGGGAATCGTCATTTCCTTCAGCTACTACATCATAAGGTTTATACTAAGAAATAAAATATTTTCCTGATTTCAGTATCCATTCTGCATTATCTGTCTCTAAAACATCAAGATAGATCCTGACACTTGTGCCATCATATGTAAAGAAAGGATTTTTATATTATTTCTCAAATTCTGTAATTTAAAATACTGTCCAAATCCTCTGTTGTGTTGTTTTAATTTACTGTGTTTAACAGAAAAATGTAAACTCATAAATAAAAACATTTTGGTTTTCTACTATATAGTCAATCTATTTAGTCAGAAAATACTAGGCAGATCTATAGTCACAATACTCCCCAAAACAAAACAACAACTAAATACAAAAAATAAAACCAACCAAACAAATGAAACACCCAAAACCCCAAAAATCTCTATAAGCAGGATATATATGTGCATAAAAAAGAGGAAGCAATAGCTAGTATTTTATATGTAGCACATGACAAACACTTTCACTCTCTACATAATTCAATAAATCGTGCAGACTATTGTGATTTTTTTGAAACAGTGATTAGATTACTCTATTGCAAATAGCACAAACAATTTAAAAATATTTTTGAACATTTGCGTGCAGTTCCGAAATTTATGTTTGCATTGTAACTTATTAATTATTTGTTTATGCATTCAAAAATAAAATAAAACATGGAATCTTTTAAATTGTTAATGATGACAAGAAAATGTTAAAGAAAGTAAATTCTGGATCTCCTCCATCAATGAAAACAGTAAAACACTACCCTTAAATAATGATGCTTTTCAGAAAAATGCATATTCATATTAGCAAATAAATTCTTAATTTTATATCAGATATACCTATTTTAACCTAATTTCCTAGTGGAAACTACTGTGGTAAATGACAGAATTTACAAAGCTGTGAAATGGACAGAAGAAGCATGGTTGAGCATGTTAAAGAATAAAGACTTTTGTAACCATTCTTTGTACAACTTATATGATATCATATGGCTTGCTACTTTAATAAAATAAAGGTTTGCTAGCCTAATTTTAAATACAGATTTGAAAATCATAATGCAAAGTATAAAATACAAATTAATATATTTATTTAGAGGTGCTTTTTAGAAGCTTGCACAACATTACAATTGTTCAGCACATGCCATTTTGACATAAAGGCAGGATAGACTCCTCAAATACATAAAACACAAAGGCACTTGCTCAAGGTAGGATACATATTTCTACAGGAAGTTGAAGAGTCCAAATAAAAAACTGTGCCTCTTCACCTATATTTATTTTAGCTCTACTCCAAAATACCTTAACAAGTGAAACAATCCAACAGATGATGAACAGCTGTGAGCTTCACAAACTGTCTCTGGACTTACTACACTGGACATAAAATATTGAATACACTACTTCTAAACAAAAATTTAGAGGAGTGCAATTTTAATTTAACAACAGGCTTTCCCGTAAGCACAATAAAACACACTCTAGCCACAGAATAACCTTCAATAAAATCAATAAGCATTAAGAATTTAAATAGTTTCCGGGACTGGGGACTACAGGGTACCAAGTCTCAATTTGGCAAGGACAGAGTGCTTTGCTGAATAAGGAGTTCAAGATATACATACAGTTTAGCTGTAAAATATTTTACCAAGTATGGCCTATAATGATGAATTAAATGAAAATCAAGAATGTTTCTAGTCTTTCAAAAGTACTTTTAGCTTAAAATTAATTAAACTTCTTTTACAACACTTTTAATGGTGCAGACTTTTACATTTTCTTTCTTCCATTGCAATCTGTTCAACCATTCAATAGACTATGATTTTAATATTTGGTTCATGTCTTGTAAATTGATCTATGAAAAATCAAAAGTGTTAAAGAGATCAGTTGTAGTCTAAACAAAAATCAAATATTAGCTCCTGGAGAGCATTAGCTGGGGTTTTCTACAATATAAATTATAACCTGCAGTATTGAATTTCTTGTAAGAAATATATTGATAAAATACTTGCACTTATAAAATTTCCCTGAACAGTTTTCACAAAATCTAGTGCCTAGTCCACAAAGTCCTTCATCCTTATTTAAAATTAATATGGATTTTAACACACATTCACAGATAGTTACATAGGAAATTTTAGCATGCTTAGGACATAACTGAAAAAAGTTATTCTCTGAAGCATTTGCAATTTTAGGTGGATACCACTTGAGAAGTACACATGCAAAAAGGTGAAATGACTAGCTTCTGTCACCACAGATATGTCAGTGTCTCCATTATCCAGATCAAATTTAGCTATAGTTTGCATAGCGAGGAAGGGTGATTCACCTTGGGTCAAAGATTCAGTGCTCAGTAAAAGGCTAAAATTTTTGGTGACCTTATCTATTGCTGGCACTTGTCACTGTGGGGATCAATTTAACTTTACAGCATCCAAAGCATCTTTCATTCCTTTTTGCTGCCACAGTACAATTCCACACAATTCTTTCACTGAGTCCTCTTAGGTTCCCAGTGGGCACTTAAGACTCCCGGGGTAATTGTGTAATGGAATATAGTCTGACTCTCTGCAACCTACTGCCTTTCTGGCACTCCACAACAAAAACAAATAAAAAAAAAAAATCACCAGCATTCAAAAACCTCCTTTACTCTTCTACTCTGTAAAGCATGACTATAGGAGAATTAATAGTTTAATAGTTTTCTTTAAGAGAAAAAAAAAAAAAAAAAAAAGATAAATGTGAATAATGTGAATATCTACAGAATGCTAACAAAAACCAGAAAAAAAAATTAGTTGGCCACAAGCATTCAGTACAAAATTGAATTCATTGCATGCAGAGTAAAGACTGATTTAAATTCACTCATAAAAGCAGCATTAAGGAGAAATCTAGGCATTCAGACAAGAAGTTCTGATTTAAGATAAAATGCTATACAAGGTTATACCATACAAATTCTCAGGTTTTAATATATGTTTTGTTTTAGCTCATCTGGTAAATCTGGCGAAGAGAATTAGCTATGCAAGCCATCTACTCAACATCTCCTCAAAGTCAAACAGAATAAGTAGTTACAGCAGTTCTTCATCAAATGCTCTTTTAAAAAGTTATTTCTTATTTAATATTCTTATTGCATACAGGTGGTTGCTGGTATACAACAGCAAATTGAATGTGTTTTATAAAAACAGTTATAGATCTCAAATATTGTTGAGTAATTAATAACACTTTCATCCACCTTGTTTGCAATGTAAAAAGTCAGATTTCCAAGGGAAGCTGAAGGAGAGATGATGAACCATTTAGCTCTAAAAAAAAACCCTACATAAGAGTCCTTGCTATTTTGTCTTTGAAATTATTTAGGGGAGGGATCTTAACACTAATAAATTATACGGTAAAATGTGCACAATTAAATGTAATTTAGAGCATTTTAAACATTGATTTTCAAGTTTTTTTAAGAAGGTGTCACAGAAAAACAGAATAAGCAAGATATTTCATCACATGAACTTTTAATGCTTTAAAATTATTACCTTCAAAGGGAGGCAGTATCTCTAAATAAGACAATATGATGTTTTATCTGATTTGATTTCAAACATCAAGGTCTGTATGTTCTCATGCTGCACCCAAAAATTTTGCAAACATGAATTTAGTTCCCACATTCAGTGAGGCTGCTCAAGCATTTAACTACATATTTATATGGGTTTTGAGGAAAGCATCCATCCACTGTTAGGTGACAGGAAAAGTAAAAGAAATACTCACTGGTTTAGTACCTATATGTGTGTGTGTGTGTGTGTGTGTGTGCGTGTGTGTGTGTGTGTGTGTGCGTGTGTGTGTGTGTTTCTGTGTAAATTTTTTTACTTTTTTCACCTCAACCCTCAGTTCAGAGACTTAAACCAATTCAAGGACCTAGGTGGGTATGGAAGGTGTGTTACAGAGGCAACTGGTCTCTGAATCAGCAGATTACACATCACTGTACTGCAGTCTAGGTGAGCTTTCAAGATTAAGACATCTGTCTCTTACTTACAAGAATAACTCATGTTCTGATTGTCCTGTTTGAAAGTACACAATCTTGTCTTTAAGTATCTAATTACAGCATGTGTTTTGAGATAAACCTGAAAGTATAAATAATAGGTTATTTCCATCTAAACGTCCAGCTCTTCCATTTGGGGTTGAGAACAATCTCCCCTTACAGCAATTATTCTGGCTAAACCATCTTGTTAAAGAGATAGATGACCCAGACCCCTTAATCTTATATGTGGAATTACAAGTAAAATAGTGAATTTTCAATACTGATTATAGAGTCTGTATTTCAATACTAATTATTGAGAGAGTTAGAAAATTATAATGTCTCTTTTCAACTTCAGATCATTTCAGCTCTGTATGAATCATTGTGAAATAAAAGCAACACACAATTTTTTCTTATATATATGTTACTTGAAGAGAACTGGGAATATTATTTGGTGCATACATTGTAAACACACGGGCTTGTAAATACAGATTGGTCAATTCCATCTTTTAAAAGAAAAACTTCATGGTTTTTGCTTTATTTATTTTCTAAGATGTTTTAAATAAGGAAAAACTATAAAAGCCATCCTTGTTGTGGTTTTTATGGTCTTCTATCACTGAAGACTTTTTTTACATGTGACATATATCAAAAATAGCAGTTTAATAAATTCAAGAGACACCTTAATCAGAAGGCAAATAAGGAGTATGAATGCCACTGCTAAAGAAACAAAACCTGCTTGGTACTAAATTTTTATCATTTCAACAAAAGAAATTCAGGAAAACTTCAAAAGTACAAACAAACAAACAAAAACAACCCACAGATGTTAAAAATGTGTAAAAGAGTTCTGTCGTTTCAGAATATAAAAAGAGTATACTTTTCAGAATATAAAAAGAGAATACTTTACTGAAATTCAGAAATTGCATTCTCCCTGTCCAGGTGCACTACATAGAGGGCAACAGAACCCCATAGCCCATTAAATACCATGTTGCTAACAATAGGTCATATGTTTTGTACTGATGTTACAAGGACTCAGAAATTAGCTTTGCCGGGATTACTTTGTACTTTTCTTGACCTGCCCAGAACATTGTTTTAGATTGTTTAGCTGTAAAAGATTGACTAGGGGTCTATCACTTTTTTGCTTTATTTTTGTACAACTCGGTATTATATAACTGTAATCCTGTACTTACTCTTGCAAAAAATAGAACAAAATATTCATGGCTCTAACATAATAGCGTAAAGAAGGCTTGGTATGTCAGTGGAAGCTTTAAAAGCAGGTTGAAAACTGTGTAGAATGTAGAGGAGTCCAGATATGGGATGGTAAGAGAAGTGACCCAGGGTTGGCCCTAGAGAGCCTAGACCTGTAAACTCAACTACGGACAATTAAAGGAATGCAGGGTAACAAGAAGAAAAGCAAGTATATCCAGTATATGCAACACGCTTTCCAGATAGTAAATTCAGCTTTAACATGGACCTACAGACCTGCAAAGAAAGAGCAAACTTTGCAATGTGTGTTAGAAGCACATAAAAATGACCTGAAGCAGCCCCTACAGTGAGGGGGAGGCAGTTAATATGAGGTTAATACCATTACCATCATATTGCTCTTGTAAATGCACTCAGGATTCTGAAAACTTGCATGTCCAACTGAAGATGTCAACTGCAAGAAGCCAAGGAGCAGTAAAAGGGTGAATATAAATGCAAGGAAAGGGGTAGATAAAAAGAAGCCCATGTTTAATAATTTTACTTTATTACTATTACTGATTCTTCCATGATACAAGAGAGTTTGTTCATTTGTTTTTTCTTTATTTTTCTGTCACAAAATTGAAGCAATAAATATTCTTTAAATAGCTATTTAAGATTTAAATTACACAAAGAAAAAATATTGGTTTTACATAGATAAGATTTGTTTATTTTTGCCTGAGGAAGACAGAAACTTAAGTTTAGATCCTTGAAAAATGGTATTGAAAGATGTTTTAGTGTCTCAACACAAGGAAATAACCTTCTACTTCAGTTAAACTCATGCAACCTGATGTTCATTTGGAACAGTTCCCTCGCAATCTTCCACACACTCTTTTTCCTTCTACATACTCTTCTTTCAGATTTGTATGTACCACCCTTTACATTTAAAAAGAATTCACAGGGATATATTTTTTTATATATATATATATATATATACAAATATATATATATATATATACACATTTGATATATTTGTATTTTGTATATATTTGTTCAAGCACTTGAAGAAGAAAGATTTTTATGCTTTGCTGTCTACTTTTAAGATATTTAATCCTAACAGAATGCTATTGGAATAAAATTTTTAATTTCAGTTTCAAGTAACATAGAATGGAAGAAACACTTGATATAATGTATTTATTTTTGTAACAACTTACTCTGACAGGACTTCATTATACTTCAGGCTATCAACTGGAGCATCTGTTCACATATCCCTTAAACGGTGAAGTGGGCAATGTATCAGTACAAAGTGCATGCCAAAACATCAGAGTGATACTAGGATCAGTCCTTCCTAAGTGAAAATTAATACCTTTAGTCAAACTTTTGCATATGTCCTTTCTGGGAAAAAAAAAAAAAAAGGGGAGAATATATCCCACACATTACCAGACTATATTAGCTGCTACCCACAAAAAAGTAACATGTAAATAAAAACATTAGGAAAGACTACACAGAATATGGTTTCCCCAAGACAATACTTCTGCAGGACAAGCAGCCTATAGCCAAAGTAGATTGGAGCTATTCTACCACCAGGTAAAAAATTTCAAAACTGAAGGCATCTGTGAAGCTACTCATTTTCACTTTTTTTTACACATATTACAGCTACTTCAAGCAGATCTCAAAATCTGAAAGACTGTGGGGTTTGATTGAAACTAGTGCTAATTCCTTACTAACTGTGCTAATTCAGCAAAATGGTAAAGCTGAGCTGAATCATCATGCAAATCTGTGAGAAGCTTTAAAATACTAGCTGCAAAATGAAAACACATTTTACATTTATTCATAAAGCCAAGAGACTAAAATTCTGAATCTTCCTTATGTCTGCTGAACTTTGCAATACACTACAGAGCAAGAATAATAATATTAAAAATTTAAAAATAAACTCCAAACCTAGTATGAGGTACAATCACAACCATTTGGAATAGAATTTGCTATCCTTTATTTCACATTATGATAATGTGCAGAGAGCATACATTTCCTGATAGAGCCATCCGTTATGTTTACATTCCAGTACAAGGCACATGCACAGTATGCTTCATTAAAAAGTAGCATGTAAGAGAAACAGGCACACAGTTTGCATCAGAATTCTAGCTGCAGAGGACCCTAAAAATATCTACAACTGCACTTCCAGATTCACGTTCAGTTTTCAATCTCCTATAAGCCAAAACACCTGAATAATAACATGAAATTGGCCACTGCTCTGAAATCCATTGACCACCTTTTCTCACAAGAGAGTAAATATGGTAGAAGCTACACAACCACATTCAAGTGTTGCCTCAAAACAGACTACTACTTGCAAGCTCCAAAGAAGTTCTGCAGCTTTCAAAACATGCAAAAAACTGATAAACACTCCCAGCCTTCCAAACGTCAGAGAGCATACAGGCATAACTCCAGAGACAAGATATCTTTGTTGAAGATACTGCTCCAGAAAACAATTCAGAGGAGGAACTTAACCTGTCTTCTTCCTGAAATTGATCCACAGAATTCCTTCTTCACTAACAGTACAAAGAGATAAGCCTTCCTGGAAACTATATTTTGTCTGAATAGGCTCTACTTGAGTAGGGAAAGATGCCTAGAGGATTCAAGATAAGCATCTTCCATTGCTGCAAATTGTTGGTCCAAAAGTTGTGACTGACCAGAAGGCACTATGGTTACACGCCAGCATTTCAAAGGTCCTGAGCAGGCTGAAAACAATGAGACTGCATACATTGGGTAGCAATTGACCCCAAACTCCTTAGTCTACTATTTCCTATCTGCTATATGTCTCACTGAATACTCAAAATCAAGATTCAAAACAGCTCAGCAGAGGAGGAAGAAAGAGTACCCAAAAATTTTTAAAGGTAAGAAAAAAATTAAAGTAAGAAAAATTAAGGGGTCAGTTAAATTTTTTTCTGTTCAAAATTATGGCAAACTTCTTATTTAATTTCCAGGAAATTTAATTAAAATGTGGTGAGATTTAATGTAGATGAGTTGTCATTTACAGGAGGACTCAGTACTTCAGTAAGCCTAAAGACAAGAAGCCTAAGAACATCTATGGATTATATTTCATGGTAAGTTTATTATATGCATTAAAGAGAAAAGAAACGGAAAAAATAAAATGTCTCAGAAAAGTGTAATTCTCCAAAACGTATGGAGAACCCTATTCTTTATAACAAGTGACTTATATTCTATGTCTGAAATGTCTTCAGTTCTTAATTTATTTTAGGGATTAGAAACTTCTAAAAGTTCAAATGAGTCCCAGTTGTCATGTTATGCCAATGTAATGACATTGTTATGTGTAATATATCATCAAACTGACAATTTTGTAGTACAAAGGGGAATGAAAGATAATGGATTACAATGAAGGACCTTGAAAAGGTAGGTTTCTGAGTTTAATGATTTCAGTTTAGGAAAAAATCCTTTCTCAGGGTTGTTCATCTTATAATTGTATTTTCTCCTTCATTTAGGCTTAAAATGTTGGTAACAACCTAATCACTACCAAATGTTTCCAAATACTGTATTTTTAATAGTGGCCTTGCTTCAAGGCATTCAAAGCATTGCTGCCAATTGCCTGGCAATGTCTGAATATTACTGACATTAAAAATGGTCATTCTCTATATATAATGTTCTGGCCATTGTCCATTTTTTTGATACTAAGTGAACAAAATCCAATAAATGATTTCTCTTCAGGCTCAAGACGTTCTTTCTCCTTAGAATTTATGTGAAGTAAGTATTCATGATGAAGAAAGTAAAATGCATTTTACCTATTGTGGCATGTACCCAAAATCATAACAGAGTGCTAGAAATGTATAAATTTTCTAAATATCTCGGGATAATGTCTCTCCTTTTATTTGATTATATACATACACAAGCATATATCTGTACTAAAAGTAGAACTGCTACAAAAATGAAGGAAAGACATAGACTGCAAAATAGCCCACAGTCTTGTACCAACGTCCAATTGGTACAATTAGATGCAATTAGAGCTGGAGCTTGTACCAGACTTTCCCACATATCAGGTGCATATTCTAGCAATTCTGAGTTAGTTGCTCAATTTTTCAATCTGAAAATGCTCAGTCTGAAAAGTTCCTAAAGGAGAAGCTGATTCCTATTTTTAAACATGTCTTCATAACTTTGTATATCGGGAAAAGTTTGGGGGCACACTGGGCTGTCTCTGAAAGCACTGAACCATCCATAGAATAGTGTTACTGGTAAAGCTTCACTCAGTTTAAGAAAACTGTGCTCACTCAGTGTAGCTAAGGGCACAAGACTGAGAATACATCCAAAGTTCTTCGCCTTATCATAATTCCATGTGATTTGAAGTAATAGTTTCTCAGGGATCAGTATTGGGACCAATGCTGTTTAATATCTTTTTCAGCAGGACTGAGTGGGATTGAGTGCAAGTTTGCTGATTACACCAAGGTGTGCGGTCTAGTTGAGATGCTGGAGAGAAGGGATGCTGTCCAGATGGACCTTGACAGACTTCAGAGGTCGGCCCATGTGAACTTCACAAAATTGAACAAGGCAAAGTGCAAGGTGCTGCATCTGGGTCAGAGCAATTCCAAGCTCAAATATGGTCTGAGTAGAGAGTGGATTGAGAGAAGCCCAGAGAAGATGGACTTGTGGGTGTTGGTTGATGACAGGCTTAAATATGAGCTGGCAACATGTTTTCAGACCAGAGAGGAAATCATGTCCTGAGCTGCATCAAAAGAAGCATGGCTAGCAGGGTGAAGCAGGTGTTCTTCTCCCTCTCCTCTCCTGAGATCTCACCTGAAGTGCTGCATCCAGCTCTGAGTTCCCCAGCATAAGAAGGATGTGAACCTGCTAAAGCGAGATCAGAGGAGGGCCACGAAAGATGATCAGAGGTCTGGAACCCCTCATCTGTGAGGACAGGCTGAGGGAGTTGGTGTTTTCCAGCCTGGAGAAGAGCAGGATCCAAGGAGACCTTATAGCACCCTCCCACTACCTTAAGGGGACCTACAAGAAGGCTGGGGGGACTTGTCACAAGGACATATAGTGATAAGACAAGAGGCAATGTTTTTAAACTAAAAGAGGGTAGGTTTAGATAGGTATTAGGAAGAAATACTTTACTGTGAAGGTACTGGAATAGATTCCTCAGAAAAGCTGTGAATGCCCCATTCCTGAAAGTGTTCAAGGCCAGGTTGGATGGGGATTTGAGACACCTGGTCTAGAGGAAACTTTCCCTGCCCATGGCAGAGATGTTGGAAGGAGATGATCTTTAAGGTCCCTTCCAAGCCAAAGAGGTCTATGATTCTATGATCAAAGTCTTTACATGTCCAAATTCTAATGTTTGCAAAAAGCCTGAAAAAGTAAATACATCTCTGAAATGCCACTTGTATTGTGTGTAGCTGGCAAAATGAGGGCTACAGGGATGGCTGCTTTGGCAGGAGTTTAGAATGAGTCTTGTCCCAGACTCAGCTGGTTTCAGCCTTCTCCACAAGGGACCCACAACAGGACAAGGTAGAAGTTGTTGGCTATTTGTACATTTTCTCTGGCATAGCATATTTAAAGAGAGAGGAGAAAGTGTAAGAAATGATCCTGCAAGCAACAAGGTCTGACAAGAAGGGTGAGGATGTGCTCAGACATTCCCTTGTAACTCTTGCTGGAGCAATTTATTTCCCTACAGCCCATGTACTTGACCACTTTGGAATAAATATCCATCTTGCAGCCCTCGAAGGACAGAGCTCTGGAATGTTGTTGTTTATTTACTTTTAAGATTAAGATATAAAAGAATGTGTAGTTTGTGTGTATATTTTCAGATTTCCAGACCTACTATCTATTAATCCTAATGCATCACAATTGATCAAAGTTACTTTCCAATGCAAGATTCATGACAGTTTTGAGTTAAATTATTGTACTTCCTGAAGTTTGGAATTCCAGAGATATATAACACAAGTTTAGGAAGATTTACTTGCTATCAAATATCATATTCTAATTCAAACATTTATATTATAGGAAATTAGATGATTGGACTCAAATCAAAAGGAAGATATAGAACTATTATGATATGTCTTTTACGAAGAATTACCTTTAGATTTTTCACACTCTTCTTGTTTAGTTAAGTAACAAATAATTTCTGTACATAGATCTACAAATGTGAACAGGCATAGATACATAAGATAAATGCTTAAGCACTTACATGTATTAAAAGAACGGACATGTGTCTAGCCCTGGAGACAGTATGCTTTGTATCTGGATTTCAGATTATAGCAAACACTTTTGATTATTTGCATGTACAAAGCTGTATTTGGCAGTACATTTTAACTTCTTATAGTTAAGTGAGTCTCAGGTGAGAGATTATGCTAAAACATAATTTTAAATGCTAAAACACCATTGGAGAATGTTAGTTCTCTGACAATAAAGAGATTGACTCTCGATTCATAGTGCCACGTCATTCACTCTTGTCACTTCTTAGCGAATGGAGCACATGGGGAAGCTCAAGACTGCTCCTGAGTCAAACTGTTTCAGCCTACTCAGCCCACATATATTAATTATTCTCATTAAACAACACTCTAATTCTATCTGGTCCAAACTAGCAGAACCTATTCAAACTCAGAAGATTGCTTTATTGGCATACAGGTGTCTTCTCTCTCCCTTTTAGTCTGCCAAATATTTCCACCAAAGAAACTTAACCAATAGCTACCCATTTGATTTTATCTTTGATCTTATCAAAAACTGATACACTTCTTGAAGAAAAAGAATTTAGAATCTTTGACAACCTTCTACTGCCATTTCACCACCACAGTGGAATTATTGGAAGGCCACAAAACTGTGCAGAAAATTTTAACTCTTTAGCAGTTGGGTACCATTTATCAATTTACGTTCATGCCGCCAAAAAAGAAAAAACAAACAAACAAACAAAAAAAAAAAAACCAAAAACCAAAAAAACACCAAAAAAACACACTTGCCAAGAACTCAATATATCTTACCAAGTATGTGCTTTAAAGAGTATGATTGCATATCAGTTTATGGTAAATGGAAAAAAAAAAAGGAACTGGAACCTTTTTCAAATTTTTAGCTGTCAATAGTGCAACACTATTTCCACAGAAAGAAAAATATGGCCACCTGTTTTTTATTGTCGCATGAATAAATCATGCCAAAGATTGACACGTTCACAGAAGTGTCTAGTTTCTTCTATTTTGTTTCATTTTGGCAGCTGTAAATGCTTTTTTATTTCCCGAGGTGAAAATTTGGTCAGGACAGAAGGAATTTGATTAGAGAGAAAATAACTGTAGAGAAAGAAATAAAAGGCCTATGAAAACAGAAAGAAAGCAAATAGGGAAAATGGAGGGATGATGGTGTAAGCACCCTGAAGGAGACAAAGGTATGGAACTGAATCAAGCAGCAAATCAACATAAAAGAATGAATTCCCAGATTAAAAACTCTGAAAGTCACCTGGAAATTATGACACCCATCTCCATTAAAGCCAGTATACTCGGCTCATATCAGTTGAATTTCTACGTATTATAGCAATTGTGGGGTTTTTTTCCCTTCTCTGATTTAATGATCTGGGACTTCTTTTTCTCTTCTTTCCACCATGACCAAAAAGACAGAGTAACTGTTGCGGTGTTCATGGTATGTCAAGCAGAGGAAGAAGATTGAGCTTTAAAGCTATGCAACAATATTGGTTCAGTTCCATTCTCAATAGTAGTTCAATCACAATCACAATCCTGTTTTCCTCAAAACATCTTAGTGATTTCCCAACTCAGTATTAGCAGAGCCAGGTATTGCTTGTCTGATGAAATCAGATGAAACAATATCTAGGGTACTGCAGCTGCAGTAACAAAGAAACTGTTTTTTGGCTGCAAACTCTCCTTGTCTTGTTAGTGATTTGATGAATTTTTGCATATATGTATGGTCATGCAAGTGAAGGGGCTCCATTCAACCTGTTTTGTACATGGAATTTTGAGATACTGTACTCAGAGAGGCCCAGCCCTGAGAGTACCTACAACATTCCTTCTATTACATATTCCATTATATCTGGTCCTGTTTAGCTAGTAGACTACCCTGGAGAGTAAAACTAAATGGTTCTGCTCTACATAAAATGTGCATTAATGAAAATGCATTCATGACTACTCCTTGAAGTCGCAATGAAAATTTGATAAATAAGCAATACACCAAAAAAAACCCAAGCAAACTACTTAGTTGTTTAATGAATAAAATAAAATCTGTTTAATGAAATTGATAATATTTTGCCACTGCAGTATAATGTGAAGTAACTCGGAGATTTTCATTTACTATAATATGCTACAATAACTATACAGTTCTGATTAAAACCAAATAGGGACCAAATTATGAATGTACTACTAATAATGCTCTCTTCATGAAATCCTATAGCATATTTTAGCTCCCTAAGGATGTCCCAGAAAACATCAGAACTCCCTAGTTATCCAATGATGTGTAGAGATGTTATATTCTGTGTAATTTTTTTTTTTAGCAAATTAGTACTTACTAAAAATTACATGAATGAAACAAAGAATTAGAATTTAGGAAAATAGTACTCAAATTGGATGCAAAAGGGGAGGATGCCAGGGAGGAAATAACCCCGGGATATGTTTTCTGTCATTTCTTCAGCTATTCAACATATCTTTTCTGCATCCATGCAAATGGATAACACCTTTTCACACATGCATGCTAATTTCCTGTTCTCTCTCAAGCTTATAGTGTACTTTTTCAGGAAGACAGCATTACTGATCAACTGCTTTCCATGCACGGTATTTGGTTACTGATATTTTCTCAACTGACAAGGAAAACAAAGTAAGATTGACTTAGTTTAGCAGCTTTGCACTGGCTATTTATTACTGATTAACATCATTACTGGGGAAAGAAAGATAAATTCAGGGTATAGGAAGTACCACCCAAATATGTGAGGTCCTGAAAGATCTAATTCCTCCCCTTGGCTCCTAAGACAGGAAGAGTGCCAAAAGAGAACAAAGCAAGGTAAGCAATTGCATGAAACATTCACATAAGCACTTGAGAGACAGCACAGTATAAGGGACAGTTGCAGTCTCACCAATTAAAGATACCTTGAGGCCCATACTTACTAAACCATATAAAATGGGCTGAAAGACTAATGACTAATGACTCAAATCAACATACGCAAACTTAGATTTTAAAATGGTTGTCTTTACTGCTGTGACAGCTGCTTTATAGACTATTGCATTGTTAAATGGATCAATATTCCTCTGATGCTGTGGAAAATCTGAGATACACTCATAATCCGAGACTGACTAAGACATTAAATGCAGAACTCATTTTATTTAACTGCTCCATTTCTTTAAGGACTTGACTGTAAGCTGGTTAACTTCCAGTCTGATAAGGCAATATAATTACCTGTTACTTTGCTGTGTGAGTTATTCCCTGCCATGGGCATAAAAGAGAATGGAAAATGTAGATGCAGCAAATCTGTTGCTTTCTCCACAATAAGAACAATCAGAAAATAGTCAAATGCATAGAGAAAAGGGAATAAGCAGAGGAAATCTCTTAATCAAAGGGAAAATCCTTTATAAGACCAGTCACTCTTTCAAAGAAACAAACTCAAAGTCATGATGCAGTCAGGGAAAATAATTAATTGTTCTCAGTATTCAAAATTGTTCTCAGTATTCACTAAGAACATGCAGAAGACGCAGGCTTAAATTGCTTCCAGAAGTTTTAGGACAGACACTGCTCCCTTGAACACATAACTACTAGAAGTTGGGCTCACAACATATGGGAATTAAAAGTCAGTTTTCACAAGGCAAGGACTGAAATCTCACTGAGTTCTGCAGGCAAGAATAATTTTTAAATTATGATAAAAATCTGGTGAATAGAGAGAGGATAAACCTGATATTACAATATTCAAAGTCATAAAGGTTGAAGGTGAAGAGCTCTAGAAGAACTTTTCAAGAATGGGCAATATGATAGCAGACGAAATTCAACAATCACTATCTATTTAAGAAACATTAATACAAGAAAACTGATTCAGATGCTCCAAACAAAACCTTTTTTCTTTTTAGACAGTGCTGCATCATCATAAAACTAATGTTCTCAGCCAATTTGTAAAATCTGTAAGTACTTCTACTAACCAAGAATAAAAAAACCTTTAAAAACAAGGCTTTTCTTTGCTGACACCCTCAGCTTGAAATATTAACTGCTTTCCTGCTATGAATGCACCCTAAAGCCTTGTTCAGGTCACTGATTCTGTAGACAGTGCCACTCCATTTTCATATCATCCTCTCCTTCAATTGCTAGGGCTGAAGGAAGCAAATATCTATGGTTTATGTGCATGCCCTAAAGTACTAGAGAGGATGCTCAGAATGGAGAAAAAACATTGCAAAAGTAAGAGCAAGAAATGCATATAAACAGGAAAGTATAACTATTTTTTTAAATCACCTAGAGTTTCAGTGTTTCAGTTTCAAAAACACCTAGTGTTTCATACACTGCCTAATTACATATAAAAGTATTAATTAAGTACAGAAATATGTTGTCCTTTTAATTACTGAATACTGTTAGAAAAGCAAACTCAGTATTTAAGAGTAAAAATTGAAACATTTAAAAGAATATTTATACAAATTATTCCAAGAAAGGAAACCCCACACTTAAGTTCTTCCTGGTTGAACAGGATAATCTAGCAATGTTAACAGGAAAGAAATGCAGATAGAAAAATCTGCATTTTCCATTACTAGTGGAAAATATTTTAGTTGATGAAAATGTTATTTAAATAAAAGATTTAAGTTTGGAACTATTACCTTTTAAATAATTTTGTTCAAATATATCTCGATTTAGGGTTGTACAAAACAGCAGGAATTTGAAGCATTTTGATTTCAATGGTTTGATTTAGGAGGAAACAGTTGCAGTGAATTATTAAAATTTACTTTAAGCACCTGAATAAATTAATATAGATTTGTTTTGATAGCAGCAGTTGAAATTTGGCAGGGACTGTAACGATATGCTGATTTGCTTCTATAAGAGCTAATGCTGATTCATTTGAGATCTTCACAAGACCTTTTATATAATCTTTCTTGAGTATTATATTTTTTTCCTCCAATACAGTATAGTTTATTTTAACTATGAATGGATGATGCAATTTGATAAGAACATATTCCATATGAAGTTGAACCTTGAGGTCATTTTCCTTAATTTTTTTTTAAATTGCTGACATTATGTCCATGTTCTGCTAGGTTCCCTGTTTCTGTTACGACAGAAAGGACAACTGATGGTTGTGATGGTGCATGCCCCCCACATCCCTTCCTTGTTCTGCACTATGATTTCACAAATGCTCATTAGGCCTTGGCCTTGACAAATAGCACTAGAACTAAGCTCCTCTTGAGCCTCTCAGAAACACTGTCAGCTCCCAGCATCTAGTTCTGTATAATGAGCTCCTGTTTTTTGACAAACAGCTTTGGTAACTTAAATTTCTTGCCTGAGTAACAGCCCAAGTGAAACAACATTTTTGTTATTGAACTTTCAAAGAAAGTTTGGAACCCAAATTGCTGCCAGGATGGAATATTACTATGTCTGAATCCAGTGCTCTTGCAACCGTTTGAACAGCAGTTCTAAGTGAGATGCTCTGAGCTCTCCAGGACCGCAGGTATACATCTCATGCATGCTCCTTTAGGCCTGTATGTGTATGGCTGTGAATATGCAATACAAAAAATGTATAATGAGCATTGCTCTCTTTGATTCTTAAGTAATGTAGATTCCTAAGATTGGCTATAAATGAGTTACTCTTGTGCTTATAATAAATTCTATAAAATTTTTTGTTAAATTACTTAAAATAGGACAAAAATTTAGCACTTGTTAAGTTGAAATGCTGTTAAAACCTTTAGGCCTAAACCATTGGTCAAGTCCAGGGCGAAACTCGGCAAGGGGGTCTACTCTGAACCTTGTGACTCAATGGGAAAGTCTCTTTTTATTCCTTTTTATTTTGCCTTTTTCCATCTTCACTCTTTTTACATTCCCAGACTCCACACAGATAATTTTTGGCTGATTTTAGCTTTAGATTGACTGATTTTTCTCTGTGTGCTTTAACGATCTAGTAAGTAGAGGAGTGAATTTTTACAACAGATCTTGTCACTCTTTCACTTTAATAATATACCTGATTTTGCTGATACATTTGCTGATCCTTTGAACAACGTAAGACAATAATTTGCAACAAATGGTCAGAGAGATGATTCTTTCCACTCTAGTGTAAATTAGTTAATACTGGAAATATTGCAAGGAAAAACAATCGTCAAAATTGCGATGTTTTTTCTAACACAAGAATTCAGGTAAATCAATATTACTTTAGAATGGAATTTCTTCTACAAGAAACATGACTACTGTCTTTGGAAACACAAAGTGCTTTTCAAAAAAGCAGTTTCTAATTGCATGGTACATGTTACAAGAGATATGAAAACCTAAGCAAAATCATTACTTTGCAAATTGAGCTTTCAGCTTTAGGTGGTGAAGATGAAAGATGTTCTTTTTCTCTGGTTATTATCAAGGAAAAGTATGGAAGACCTCATCATGACAAACTAACACAAATGTTATCTGCTAAATGACTATTTTTCACAAAGTTGCTAAACTTTGATGTGAATTTATGTCGCCTGTGTGTAGATTACCTTAATGAAATATGACATGAGTTGTATCTCTGTACTTTAGCAAGTAATGGCATGTGCTAGAGATGGGAGGACATGCTATAGACCAGCACTAACCATTACTTTCTTTGGTGTCAAATAATTCCTACATACAAACACACCTTACACTAAACATAACATCTGTCGTAGGAGCTGAAATGATGTGAAGACACTAAGAAAGAAGATTTAAAGATAGATTTGATCCAAGAGAGAATGTTACTGCTGGAAAATAGCAGGCAGAGTAACAGCCATGGTGTATAGACTTCACCAAAAATAAATTAATTTCCTCTGGAAAATTATATATAAAGCATACTCTCAGTATATAATGGTGCACAGAGTTTTCCAAGGCTGAAACATTGTGATATATTTTGGAGCTAGGGTTTGCTGTTAAGTTTTTATTTCACAGTACTGAAAGCATTAATTTAGTTACTGCTTAGGTGACATTTATTTGTCAGTTTATCATTGTCATTTCAAATGCCATTTTGACACATACAGCAGTTAATCATTTTTCTGTAAGCAGTCATAATTATGGGAAAAAAGAGGGATTGTGGATGATATCATAGAACCATAGAATACTTTGTATTGGAAGGAATCTTTAAAAGTCATCTAATCCCCATATAATGAGATCAGGTTTCTCAGAACCTCACCCATCTTAATCTTGAATGTTTCCAGGGATGGGACATTCTTTGGGCAACCTCTTCCAGTGTTTCACCACCGTCATGATAAAAAAAAATCATGTATATTCGTATTTATTGTTATAATGAAGACTTCAATGTCTTTATGTTTTGAAAAACTAGAAGACCTATTCTCCCTTTACCTACAGAGTGCAAACTTAGTATGCATTAACTTATCCTGCATTTTTACTAGAGTTCTTCCCCATTCTTTTCTATCTTTACTAAAGAGAAATAATGAATAAAATTCCTAATCAAGAGAATCAGATAACACCAACCAGCAATTTTGTATAATAACATAAATTGTTAAAAATCTCACCACTTCAGCAACAAAATGCTGCAATCAATTATGTTTTAAAAAAATTATGGGGTTTTTAACACTATGAATCAGAATAGTTCATGCTACTTTGCAGGCTTATCAGGTACACATGGATACATAAGATGACCATTAACATTTATTTGTTTTTCCAACTTTTCCTAGATTCCAGCAATTTATGTTTTTGAGATGGAGTTTTCTTGATTCCCATTGGAACAAAAAGATTCTGTCATTAGTGAAATACTTGTGTGACCTTCAGAGCTGTGTCTCCAATTTCTTCCTAGCCTCTTGTTGGTCTGCTCAGCCTGCAGTCTTTTGGGACAATGATGAGCTACATATTTCTCGAGCACAAAATAGAAAAATAAGGTGCTACTCTCAGTTGTAATACAAATATAATTCTAACACAATTTATAAAAACAATAAACCACAACCAATTATATAGACCATATTAAAGGCTATGAAAATGGGCAAATTTTGATTTGCTCTAATCTACAATGGCAGTTTATTCTATATAGGAATCTTCATAACTTATGCTTTATTAGAGGCTCTCATATGCTTTTCCCTGAATTTATACCTTTTAGCCTCCAAAGAAAACCTATTAAAGCAACCAGTATGGAAAAAACAGAATTAATCCTTACAATTCTTGTTTGCCATTTATACTCCATAAGAAAACATTATGCTATTTCACAATACTAAATTTTCCTTGAAAATACTTCTTTATAAATCCATGACACACTAAGTATTCTCCAAACTGATTGAATCTTGGAGCATGAGCTGCAGGAATAAAAATACATAAGAATCTAGACATAACTAGCATGATTTTTTTTTTCATTTTTTATTTTTTAAAGTGAACCAGAGAGAAGCAAGTATTTAAATATTTGTAACTGAAGTTGAACTTCCAGTATCTTCAAATGGACAAGGCATGCATAATAGAAGTAAAGTCTACATGAAGATGTGCAAAACCAAAATATTTGGATCCTCTTTAGTGTCTTAATATTGCTTCAAAATGCCATAAAATAAAATCAAATTATACTTTGTTGTAGCACTGGTCAAACTAGAGTTTTGAGAAAAAAAAAAAAATATTTTTTTACTTATTACAGTTAACTTCAGCTTCCCCCAAGAATCCATTTGCCTTGATTTCCCTAACTATTATTTATTTCATGGATCAAGATGTGTATTTTTATTCTCACACACAATTATGCAAATTATACAAAAATTTCAAAACATATATATGGTCACTTCCACGGAGCATTTAATCCCCTGCCAAAATGGGAATTTCCTTCAAGTTTTAATTTTCTCCACTATTTGTGACACTGTGGCTTTTGCTCCTTCTCTTCAGGTAATTTCCACTAGCACAGCTGCAGTCATGCCGTCACTCCTTCCCCTTGCTCCTACCTCATCCCTTCAGCAAACAGGTAGGTTTGAGGAAGCAGATCAGCAGAGAACAAACCACAAAGCGCAGTTGCAAGGGGAATAGGGTAATCTGAGTTTGGTCTAGCTTTTAAAGCACTGAATTTTACTAGTAAATTAACTCTAGTTCCTGAAAATCTGTTAGGTCAGACCTTGAAAGAGCCCCATCTCTTCAGAAGTAATTATTCTAGGCCGGTAGGCATTCTTTTGGCAATATTTTTGTGTTCATTTTCCAGACAACTGTGAAATAGTGTCTTGTTGTCATTCCAAGAGTGGCTAACTCCACTTTAATCTGCTCCTGATACTTGCTATGTGCCTCTAGAACTGAAAAGACATCCAAATCGTTAGTATTAATCATTTGCTAAAGTAGAATACCTTTCAAACTGTTTGTAAAAATGATGGTGCTCATACATTGTTGAAGCATACAATTTGTAGCATAAATTTTAGCAAGTTATTTTATTGATACTTATAGACAAATAAGACTATCAGGGGAGTCCAACATTCTACCTTGTTATGCATTGATATGTCACTATTATTGCTGCAAAATATCTGTTGCTTTATCAATTCTACACTTTTTAACTTAAGATAAATATTTTTGAGGCATTTCCACAGATGTACGAACAAAGTAGTTGATGCACAAAGTAGTTCCAATTTGCAATAGAATAAAATTACCTACAACATGAGCAAGGTTTTGCAGGTTTCTGTCCCTCCAAGGGCTTGTAATCATAGATAACATTGCTAACATTGGCTGGTAATAATTTCAAGTGAAGAAAAGCATTTCTCTCTTGGTGATGAAGTCAAGGTAGTCTGGTTTGCAAGAATAACAGCAATTCCAGAGTAAGTAGCAGTTCTCAAAAGAAGGTAGATTTCTCTACAAATAAACCCACACATAACAGAACTGCACTTACCCTACGTCCTCACAATACTCTTACCAGTCACGACACAGACCTCGATTCCAAAAAATACAGATTCAAGAAGAACTTGAAACCGTTGCCTAAACTGATGCTGACTGCTGCAAGATGTACTACAATCAATGCTCACATCTATGACCCAGATGTTTTAGTTTTGACTGGGGTACAGATAACTTCCTTCACAGTGCCCTGCATGGAGCTGCATTTTGGAGTTGTGCTGAACAAAATGATGAAGATATAGAGATGTTTTTCCTGTCACTGAGCAGGACTTACACAGAGCCAAGGTATTTTCTACTTTTAGTGTACTGCCACACTACTGAGGAAACCAGGAGAACATGGAAAATTGGGAGGAGACACAGCTGGGACAGGTGACCCCAACTGAGCAAAGGGATATTCCAGACCATATGACATTATGTTCAGTATATAAAGTGGAGAGAAGGAGAGAGGGGGTTGTTTGGAGTAATGGAATTTGTCCCCTCAAGTGACATCTACATGTGATGGGGCCCTGCTTTCCTGGGGTTGGCTGGACCCCTGCCTTCCCAAAGGAAGTGGTGAATGAATTTCTTGCTTTTCTCTGCTTGTGCGCACAGCTTGTGTTTTCATTTCTCTATTTAATTGTCTTTATCCCAACCTGTGGATTTTCTAGCTTTTACCCTTCTGATTCTCTCCCTGACCTCACTGGTGGGGGAGTGAGAGAGCAGATGTGTGGGGATTGGTTGCTTGCTGGGGTTAGACCATGACAGCCCTTTTTGGAATCCAGTGCAGGGGCACAAAGTGTTGAAGATAATGTCAGATTTGTAATCTAACTTTCTCTCCAAGATTTAGCTAAGGTATCTTTGTTTCTCTATACTGAAATTTTCTTCTTCTGCTCATGCATGACTGACATACATGACTCAGAGCCTCACCTCAGAAACAGATTTTCAGCTAATAACCTGAGGTTCCTTCTTCAGTTATATACTGTGAAAATTAAACCATTAGGACATTCGTGCATCTGCCTTTGTGAATATGCAGATGTTGGCTAATACGTAAAAGTATATGCTCAAGTTTGAATTAATGATTTTACATTAGCTTTTACCATCCTTAAGGAATGCACATATAATATTATTTTCTACCTATGGTACAGTTAGCAATTTAGCCTCACTTTATTGAAAAGAGAACAACATCTGGGTAATGCCATTTTCCTTCTTTTCTGAGAATGAGAAAAGTATGTAGAAAATGAAACAATTTGAAAGAACCTTACAAAAAGGTACATGGAATAGTATTTTTCTATTCCTCCTCCTTTTTATCTATTACTTTGTCTACATCATTCATAATTGTTTAAATGGTAAATGGAATTAACATTTAATTCAGATATGTGTTAAATAGTCTGAGAATTTTTCTTCCTCTGGTCTTCTAGTTTGTCTCATATGTAACCTCTGTAAAGATGAGCAAATACTAACATCTTGCTTTTCTAATGGGTAACAGAGATAGATGAAACTGAAATTTAATTTTGGATTTTAATGTTGTATTCCATATGCAAACCCTTCATAAAGATGCAGCAGATGAAATTGTCATAGGAAACTAAACCTACCCGAGAGCAGGTGGACTACTATTGAAGCATATCTCTTATGCAGGATGTGGAAAATATGCAATTATGCTACAATCTCTCCTCACTTAAGCATGCTTCATCAATAGACTTACACATCTTGGTATCTATCCAGAAAGAACCCCAAAAAACCCTTCTGTAAGAAGATGCTTTTATATACTGCCACAGATGGGAGAGCATGTTCTCCACAGTCAAAACACCTCCTACAATCATCTTTTAGCTTGTGAATATAAAAATGGTAGAAGATGAATGTAGCCTCTAAGGAAGCTAACAGAAAGAAGAATATTATCAAATCAGATGGGTTTTTGTCATATGTTTATGAAAAGAAGAAGTGTGAAAGAAGCAGCTGTAAGTAAGAAGTAAAAATAAAAGGAAGGGGAAGATATTTAAAACATTTCAGTTCACATTTATTGAAAAAAAATTCTAGTAAAACCTGCAGAAAGCTGAAGGTCTATTTTGAACCAGTTCTGGATAAGTAGTCTGATAGCAATGTCTTGGTTTTTTTTAATCCGTCCTGTAAACAGTGTTGTGTTTGCTATTTATGTCTTGGCTTTCCAGGCTGGACACTCACATTTGCAAATTTCTGGCTTGAACATTTACATCCTGCTAAAGATTAAGTAAACTTCAGTGGGAACCTTTCAGTGAGTGATATTTCAAGGTTTAGGTGTGCTGTCTACTTTTTTTGCCCAGGTCAGAGTGTCTGGCCTGAAGACACTTGAATATTAACTGAAAAAAGACTTTTTGATAACTGAAACACAGAAATATGGATTTAAGGGACAAAAAAAAAAAAAAAAAAAAAAAAGGGTCTCTTTTGGAAAGGGGTGAGAATGATGTCAGATGAAATTAAAAATCCACTAAAAAGTTCAGAGCAACTACGGCTTGGTCTTGTAACCATAATAGAATGATATGATATAAAGGAGTAGTGGAGAGTCCCCGGGAACAGAATGCTATAAATATTTATTTATTTGAGAACTAATTGTTCAAAGATATTCAAGCAAAAACTGTAATAGAGTCTAAGTTTAAATAGTAAATTGGTGATAGTAGGTAGTATGAAAATATAACCTAGATTTACCTAAGATGATTATAATATTAAAAAGCACAGCCTCAAGGAAATTTTTATATGTAAATTACAATATAATGAACTAAAATAATATCAGCATTAAGAATTTTGTCATAGGCATGAGTGATCAAGCATGGGTGTCCAATCACCTGTGTTTGTGAAAGAAGCCTGCTTTAGGGACATCTGGAGTTTAATGTTGGAGGCCAGACTGAACCACAGCAGTAGATGTGGAGGCAACTGTACTGTCTCAGGAAAACAATTGTGTTTTAGAAAGGCATTTTCTTTTCTTCACTTACCATTTTTTATATTTCTTTCAGGGGATGAGGAAAAGTGAAAGATATGCTAGCCCCAGATGAACATTCCTGCAGAAGCAGTCAGGTGATATTCCATGCCCCTTCTACTTGAATGCTCAAATAACCTGCTTCTTTTGTCTTTTAGACTGCCTAGGGAGCTGTTCCTTACATTCTCCCATCCACTGCAGGAAATCTTTGTTCCTCCCAGAGCTTTCCCAGTTTGTTTACCACACATCTCTGAGTTTCAGTTTTTTCTGCTTTGACCCTCCTAACCCTAGCCAAGTTACCATTTCCTTCCCCTTCAATTCTCCCACCTACTCCTTTTTCCCCATTTCCATGTTCCACAGAACAGACCCTCTGTAACAGCCAAAGCTCTGGAGCTGTCCTTGCTTGTTCTGCCTCCACCACGCCAATTTCTGGCAGAGCCCATGCTACTACAACTCCAGCAGGTACCTATTTCTTTTCCTTGGCACCACAACTGTCACACCCCAGTCTTCTTCCAAACTTGAGCCCTGGACTCATTCTCTGAAAGGCATAGCAGAAATTTCACACAGTAGAAACAAGATCCTCAGGTGATATTCTGAGGGCAGAAAGAATGACACACAGAGCAAAAAAAGGGTGTTTTCTGAACTGCCCTCCTTCCTATTTTATCAGTTAATTGAAATGCTCTATATACCACTTTGCAGCAGTTTCAGGTCCCTCTGGATTCGATGTAGACATGTTGGCTATTAGTCTTTGCTCCTTACTCTTTCCTGCCACTGTTTGGCCACTGCTAAGAAAATAAAAAATAGCAGCTAGACATTTACTGCTTCTATCCCATTTTCTCCTTCTGGTAGAAGGCCATACTAGGATACAAATGCTGAACCACAGTCTGGCCTGGTACACTTGGTATCAGAGCACATCACAAAGGATTTACAACAATACATTTTAATTAATCAGTCTCCAGAGCTTCATCTGGAATTAATACTACACAGAGCTACATTTAGAATTATTTTTAAAACAAGTGTTCCAGTGTACCATTTTCCCGTCACTCAGTCTTTGAATTTGGCAATAAAGCCGGATGAATTTTTGCCAAGGTGATTAATTTCATCCAGACCTCTAATTATATTTGGGCAATTAAGGAGGAAGATGGGGGCAGTTCAACAAGTCAAGAGGATTTTATAAATAAAAAGTTTTTGAGTATAATGGAAAGCAGTATCTACCAAGTAAAATTATATAAATAGAGAGCTGGTGTTTACTGAAGAAAAATAAAAACAAAATCTGACCTTTCTGCAATTATGCAGGTTGATTTGCTGGATGAGAAAAATGCAGAATCTGGAATGAAACAGGAATGAGATTTCAGAGTCATAGAATCCAAGCAGAACAAGTAAATTCTGCTACTCCAAGACAACAAAAACTGTACCTTGAGTCCAATGCATACTGAGAGACACATTAGTCTTTAACTTTAGATGTTTCCCATTATGCTTCTTTATCTGGGTTCCAGTTACATAGTGCACTAAGCTACATTTGGCAAGGGTGATCAAGGACCTTTTGAAAATCAGCTTTAGCTGGTTTAAGTCAGAATAACAGTGAACTCTAATTTAAACTTTATTTATCTTTATCTTTACTCTTCTATTTATTCTACTAACAAAATATCTGCGTTGTGAAAACCTTGTGAGTTTCTTATTATATCAAATTTTATCTCTGTTAAGAACTAACGTACAGTAACCATTTCAAGAAATCAGAGCAGAGCTCTTTACAGACTGAGCCCTATATTCTTTAGGAAAGAAAAATAGAACTTAAAATCAGCAGGTGTTTAGATTTACAGAGGGTGAAAATTTTATATTTGTCGTTTAAAAAATGAAACATGATAATCACCACTTAGTTTTCTTTCAAGCACTTACTTCAAACAAATAATGCGAGAATAACAATTCACTTCCTGAATTTTATTGATACAGCACCACAAATTAGGTGTAACATTCTCAAAATGACCTGATAAAAAATTTTAATATCTGTTTTTCTGATGTCATGAGTGATGTTTCTCCATATTTTGCTTGAACTATTCGTTTTCACCAAAAGACATTTGAAGACAAATCTCATCATTTTCTGAGTCATGTCTAAAATAACTGTGAGACTGATTTTCCATTGTCTTGAAGTGCGTATAGTCATTTCAGTGGTGCAGAATGGTCCCACTTAAGCAATCTACTTAAAGTACATGCCCAAGTGTGTGAATCATCCCATTGATTTCAAATGAAGCATTTATATCTTTAATGAGAGACACACTTGGAAAAGGCAGGCTGAATCAGAGCTGGAGCAGGACTCAGTCTCTCTCCAGCTTGCATACTCCACTTCGTCCCACGCACCCACCTATTTGTAAGACCTGCCTAGGCTGAGTGAGAGGGTGACCAGGCTGCTGCTTCCAGGTCCCAAACACAACAGTCCAATCTGCCAGGCAGATGCAGAGCTCTTTTGGACAGATAAACATCATTACTCCAGCTGGTGGTATGTGTGTGCTAACTCACCCCTATACAACATCATTGTGTAAAACCTCTAAATGCACAACATTGTGCAAAACCAGTCAACTAAATAAATATCAAAATGAAAGAAAAACAGCAATATTTTACATGTAATTAATAATGTAACACAAGATTTATTAGTAAGGTGTAGAAAGAGCTGAAGTATGAGTAATCTTAGATTATATCTTTGGAACACCATTTCCATGTTCATAGCAGGATTATTCTGTTTCTACAACCAAGGTTCCTGGAGATGCTGAAGGTAAACAGACTGAAATTGTATATCAGATCATTTTCCATTTCAAATTTGTGTGTAATCAGCTGTGTTCACTAAATTTAGGTGCTAGTAATTCTTACAAGATATACACAAAGAGCAGAGACAAATGAAGGGTTGGTAGATAAAGTAGGTTTAAAGATATTCTAACAACTGAATCTCTAATAATCAATACTAATAGCATTTTAGAGTTTTATTTGCTCTATAGTTTAGTTACATTTCTTTTAGTTTCTTCTTACAGGGGTTTTAATTTCATTTCATATAAAAGAGAACATAGATGGAAAGAGATGTTAAAACTGTATTAAATTTATGAGTTTTGAATTTTTTTAAACTAACTTTTAAGTAATCTTCTTGTAAACACTTTAGAATTCTAAATACACAAATGATGTCTTAAATACAGGCAGAGGCCTGTTTACCTCTCCACACCATTAAGGTGCACTGGTGTACACAGATCTAACAAATAGCTTTGACATTCTCTACTCTTTTAACATTACTCTCCACAGTCCCATCTCTCTTTCATCACTTGTTCCACCATGCAAACATATTTTGTTGTTTTTATGTCATGACCTCAGTCCCACAGAACTAAAAACAGGGAGACACAGGTTGCCTGAGGACTGTCTAGGGAAGGATTCTGCTTCCACCTTATGGTGACCTTCTGGAAGAGAGGAAGAAGGCCTTACTCATCTCCCTGCTTCCTCTATTCTCAGTGGGAGTTTTCTGCACAGAAGTCCTCTGAGCCCATAGTTACCCTGCTGCCTTCACCTGTGCCACAGAAAAATGAAGTGAGACCTTCCGAATGAACTGGTAGTGTTCTCCTGCTGCTATATCCTAGATCTAGCAACCTTATTGCCAGGCAGAAAATACCAACCCAAGAACAGGGCCCATGGTACAGTCCAGTTACCAGTAAGGCTGAGGGACACCAGGCAGCTTCCCTGGGACCAAAATCACATCTAAAGGCAATATCAGAGAAAATTACCATGCAGAGAAAATAGTCACTTGCAATATGCCTCCAAATGTAACAGTCCACTGGGAAAAAGACAGAAAGCAATGCTTTACATAGACTTACCCCCCAAGCAAAATAACCAAAACTATTTACTATTCCCAAATTTTTAACTGCAAACAAAAGTCAGTGCATTGAATTAAAGAACTTCTAGACATTTAATCCTTGCTCTTCTTGTTCAAATCTTATACCAACATAGCATTGGCTAATGTGAAATCAGAAGTCCAATATTATTTATTTCTTAGTAGTACACATAAGCACTTCGCTACACATTGCCTTTTCTCATAATGACTCTTTTTTCTTGTATGTATCATTGTCACTTCATATCTACATTCTTCTATACATATATACATATATATCTATCTACATATACATATTTTTCTAATAATTTTCTTAATCATCTTCTGGTTTTTATGTCTTTTCTCTGTATTCAGCTTCATTTATTCCACTTCAGTTGCAATTATCCCACCTCCATCAGTATTTCCTTAAATATTGTAACCACTTTATTTTCTCTCCTCAACCCACTGTTGGTATTCTTTGTTTTTTTCTTCTTGGCATTAGTTATTTGTTGTTTCAAGAGTGTCCCTTGCTCCTTTGAATCCCTCCTAATATATCCTCACTTGTTGGGCCATCATGTTTGCTTCAAACAGACACCCACAAGGGCAGTAGAAATCTTTCTATTGCCAACAAAAGGAGTCTCACAGAAGTCTTCATGTGGTATATGGATCTGTATTCAAGCTAGTACTACACACTAAATTAGACAGAACATTCCTACCATCTGTTCAGAGTAGCTGTAAAGAGTGCACAGACACACAGAACTGCACAGCAACAAATTTTATTGGTCTTGGTAACCCTAGAGATTGTACTACACAGTGAGCACCATCTACTGGCATCCAATTATTTATACATGTATGTAGATATAAAGCATTTCTCTGTTCTTGAACTGAAAAAGATTTATTTTTTAAAGGGTTATGGCTTTTTTGCAGATCTACTTTTAGTTTCCTGTTCAGATCACTGCATGTTAATAGCTCCAATTCTGTCTGGAAGGGACAAAAATGCCATGATATTTAAAATGCATTATTTTAAATTAATGTAAACACACATAACACAATTTGGCGATAAATATACAAACAAACACACTCATATTAATGGTAATCTTGGCTTTGAATCACTTCCTCTTCAGTCTTATCCTGGTCAACCTACCTAAAGGAAAAAAAAAAAAGGTTCTTAATCCCACAGTAATAACTGCAGGTATTGCAGCAAGAATATAAGTATTGTTATTCTGAAAATCTCTTAACTACAGAAAGACTCTGCAGCAGGAGAGATTTTGAAATACAAATTTAATTTGGACAAGTATTTGGTACATATACATCAAAGTAAGAGCTGGACAGGAGTTTTCTAATCAGAACGATTTTGTAAAAAATGCACTTTTCACTATCTCAGAATGTTCTGAAGGAAGCTTTGATTTTCTTCTAAACTTTATACTCTGTGCATAAAACCTAAAAAATCTATTGTAGAAAAAAGAATCTACTGTAGTTAGTTTTCTTCTTATTTAAATAACATTATTTTGTGCCATTCAATTAGCATGGTTTAACATCAAACTGGCTTCACAAGTTATACTTTTTTTTACATAATAGAAGTGGTAGAATTTTAATATGATGATGTTTGGGTTCTGTTTATTCTCAGTTGCTATTGTTTCACTCTGCAGACAAATTTTTTAATTTTTATTTTAGCATTAAGCATACAAGAGTTTTAGTCCAATTTTACTAATGGAAAAGTCGGAAAAGACTCTTATTCAGTTCTTGTGCTTTCCAGAAATATAGAGGTTGCAGAGATAAGACTTCCCTTTCAGTTTCTTGCATAAGGAAGGCTGTCAGGACAATGTCCATACTACACTACTTAACTGAGTGTGCCCAGGAACTTTCGCCAAGTACAAGTATCATGGAGTAGCTTGTTGGATTTATGGTATTCAAAAATTATGATCACATTCTCTTATTCTCCACAGGACTTGCTGCAAGAAGTTGAACATTGGGAACAACCCTTGGAGTAATATAAACCTCAAGCTATGCCAACTGTTTAGGATTCACTAATTCATATTAAGGGAACATAGGAATAGTTTGATGGACTAAGCAATCATATTTTAGTGTGTAGAAATGATTGTTGATTAATCTGCTAGCATAGACACTGACGTAGAGGTTTAAAAAATAAAACTAATCCTAGAGACAGGCTGATTGAGTTGTACTTCACAAAGCTGCATGTTATGCCACAGGAAACCTGGAACCTCATATAAGGTGCACTAATTGGCTCATTTAAGGCACATAGGGCAGATCTACAGGGGTTTTATTCAGTGTTAAGGAAAAATTGTGCTTGACATCATTGACATGCATATGCCAATGATCAAATTATTTCAGAGCTGGACTTTATAAATATGAATCAAAAAAGAAATACATTCAAGGATATTCTGATATTCACCACCAGTTAAACTGTGAGTCTAAATGTATGTCGGCATATCATCTTATTTCAAGAAATAATAATACATACCAATTCTGTTTAAATTCTGGTTATAACACACTGGCTTAGCTAAAAACTTTTACATACTTTTAAATGAATGGCAACACTGAAAAATACCTAACCTTAAGTTGGACAAAAGAATTCTATGTATTTTAACATACTATCTGATCCAGAACAGGAAAGGCCACAGTTTGGAAATAAAACCAGCATAGTGCATAAATATAACCACTGCCTAGCTTTGTTAACATTTGTTTCTGGATGAAGACATTATTTCCAGACCAAAGATTAGTTTTCCTCCCTAAATGCCAGTTATCTCCTGAACTCTGGAAGACTTCTGTGGGACAATATGCACAAGGACATTTGGACTAACCCCGTGTTACCCCTACAGCTGCAGTCTTACATCTATTCTTCCCCCCTGAATTGAGATAATGAGTGAAGCTTGCATCCTCTCCTGGCATTCTATCCTTACTAAATTTTCCTCAGCATAAAATATTCTTTTAAGCAAAATATTTTGTTGGTCTAAAAAGCTATTTAATTATACTGCATTATACAAAATAAATGCAAATGAATTATCAAAAATGTTACTGAGATTTAGCACTGAATTTCTATACAGCTCTATTACTTGTGCCAAAAGTAATGAAGACTTTCCCTTTTCAATTTTAACTTTACAAAGGGAAAGCACAAATGGGCATATATATTTTATACTGTACCATACCTTTCTCAATTAGCTAGTGAGAATAAGTCTCTCTCAGATTGATAATTCTTCTGAAGATTCTCTTTCCATGGTTCCACATAAGATTATGTGTTTTTAAATTGATTTGTGCATGCACCACAAAGCTCTGGCAAGGCACATCTTAAAAATTGCAATAGAATATACATCAATATTTAAACACATTAGATACTCTTGAACTTTTACCTTAAGCAGTTTTTTTGGATTTGCATAAAAATGTATTTCTTTAAAGGCTGAGAAGAGACTGGAACATACACTGATTGACTCTAGATACAGGCATGCTTAATGCTTACTTTAAGGAATATTTTAGCCAGATAAAACGTTTCAGGTTCAGGACTTGAATTAAATGGAAAATTAGGGGCAAGTACCTTAGTAAGTGTAGTACCTTAGTAAGTGTACAAGAAGCAGAAAGCAAGGAGAATTATTTTATGAAAATTTAACCTTCTAAATTCCCTGAAAATGTTTTTGCAGCACCACAAATTTTTTTAATTTGAAAATGCATTTTTCAGTATTCTTTCAAAGTTTCTGAATGAAGAACAAGAGTTTCTGTGAATTTGAAAAATTAAATGTAATTCAGAAGACTTGCACCTTCACCCCAGGGGCACCATTACCTTAGCTAATCAAGTCTATTAATGCTCAGGTAGCTTGACAAACTGCCTGAGCATCAAGAGGCTAAATTCTACTTGTAGCTCTACTGCTTGCCAAAATTATGCAGGCTACTCTTGGCACCTCCTTGCCATTTCTTAAACAACTTCTCATCTCTACTGTGACTGAAGTGGCTCAGGAAATGCTAGATTTCTGTGGAATGACAGTGTATAAATAATTTCTTAGACATAAACCCCTCCCCCCCCCCACCTTGGTATTACCCATAAGCAATGACTGGAAACTTCAATATTACTTGATATAAAATTCTCATGTAGCTTCACAAACAAACAGATATGTAGTATTAGGCATATCTTGTTAAAAGGGAGAATCTGACTGGCTTTGTAAAACTGTTTTTTACAGGTACCATAATTCCAAATTTCGCCCAATTTTTATTACCAGCACACTCAGCAACAGACCTGTGTTTCCTGTTGGAAGCTATGAGATAGCACTGCCACAGGTGCTTTTCATACCTCAAGACTGATTGTACAGAGTCTAAGTTTTATTTTCAAAAAAGTAAAGATGGCTGCTGAGTTAACTTCTACACCTCAGAAATCCACAGAATACAGTAATTTGTGAGAAGAATTAATTCCACTACTGATGCATGCAAACCAGATGTAGCTGGGAAAGAATCAATACAAGAACCACAATTAAAACCCCCAGTTTTATTACACAAAGTTGGTTCTTGCATCATTGTTAAGCTATGCTTAACTCACACTATCTGGGGTTTCTACAAGCTGACAAAAACTGGCAGTTTTTTAGAATAAAGAACTCAAACAATACATGCCAGATGCATCTAAACTGCAAGTCAAGATGTAGTAACATGATGTACCACGCCTGAGTGCCCCTTAACCTCTCAGGGTGGTGACATTAGAAATTAACCTATCATCAGCAATTGTCTCGAGGCTGTATGCTGGCAATAGCACTGCATCTTGATATTGTGCTGTTGGGAGGCCAGTGTGATCAGGTAAAAGACTAAAAATTATCTTCTAAATTGCAAAAATGGAAAGCTGCCAGAAAAGAGAGATCTTTCTTTCCATTCTAATGTATTGCTTAAAATGCAATTATTCTCAAGCTTGTAAATCAGCTATAGGACCCCCCAGATTATTCTATGGGAAATCCAGGTCTGTACTCTAAAATAAAAATAAATATGTGAGACTAATGAACATAATAAAACCAGATTTTAAAATTATTTTTATTACTATTATTATTAATATTAGGTTTAGTGACTAGTCTAATTCTGCACAACAGGAAATTCAAATTTACTTATTTGATCTACAGGTCTGTTATCTCACAGTGGAAGCTGGATGCAGAACAAGTTTATTAGCTAGTCTGGTACGTTTGTTTGCAGACACAGGACAGTTCCCCATAGCCTTTCTATTAGGCAGCACTTAGGATCCAAATCAAAGAGCTTTCATTATATTCACAACACACATTATCTCAGCATTACATATTGTCCCTGATACTCATTTTCTCTTTATTTTCACCTCTCTCTATTTTGTAACAGACTCTGTACCTAACTTAATTTTCTTTGCTCCAGGGTTTGAAAGCTACTTTGTATAGCATGGCTGTTCTCAGTCAAATGCTGCTAATACTCTCTGTAACCAAATTTATCTGCTAAAGTGAGCTTTACACGTTTTGGATTGAAATTTGTCATTGCTGGGAGTGAATTTTAAAGTAATTTGAGCCTGTATTAGAAAAACAGGGCAATTAGAGGTCTAATTAATGTAAATTATTTGTGACAAAGATCTTAGGAATACAACTTTTTCTAAATGTCAAGGATAGGATTTCAAAGGTTCTTTTTTACTGAAGCCTGCCACAGTCCAGGTGGACAGATTGAAATTTTTTGAGCAGCCACAAGAATCCAGCTGTCAGGTAGTATTTTCTTAATGAAATGATTAGACATTAAAATAAGTATGAAAATCACTGCTATATGTGAAATTAGAGTGGCAAAACTCCACAGTATACATTTATAATACATGCACTTCCTTGAGTGTGAAAGGAGAACCTTGAATTCATATTCTGGATTTCTAACACCCCTGTTTGCTGAACAGCTTTCTACTGTAAGTGAAGCTACTCTTTAAACACCTTAAATTTTAGAAAAAATATAAAATTGAACTGTATTTTTTAGCACATTAATGAATAAGGTTTAAGAGAATACAGGACTTTTGACAGCATTTTGAAAGAAATTAGAAAATAAGGCTCGCTTAAAAGTGACATGGAGGTGTAGGTGGGTTCCCCATTGGTGATGCCAACCAGAATCTAAGATACCTGAAAAATATGAAGGAAGGTCATAAGCAAATGGATGAATCCAGAATAAATTAAAGCATGTTCAATCCCACCATGTACTAATCAAATCAGAAGAGATGGAACAAATATTTATACAACTTATATATCTTTATGATTGAAACTAATTTGGTTACTGTTAATTAGATGATTGAATAAGAGAACCTAGGGAAATTTGCTTGAGGAAACTCACATGTAAAGTACAGAGCACTAACAAAAATGTAATTAATTCTACAGTACAAATCCTAAGAAATCATAACTGCACTACAAAGCACATTTGGAAGTGATAGCACATCTTCCAAAGAGTGCAAGTGCAACATCAGTATAAGAAAAAAAAATCAAAGCTCAAAATGAAAACTTTTGGTTAAAAAATCTCTCCTGCTATGTCCTCTTCCCATAACTGGTGGAGAAGATCAGACCCTGACCCAGGTGCAGGACCTTGCACTTGACCTTCTTGAACTTCATGAGGTGTGCATGGGACCTTCTCTGACGCCTGTGTAGGTCCCTCTGGTTGGCATTCCTCCCCACCAAGATGTCAACCACACCACACAGCATGGAGTAATTGTGAAACCTGCTGAGGGTGCACTCAATCCCACTGTCCATGTGACTAACAGTAATGTTTAATGGCACTGGTCCTGATACCAATCCCTGAGGAACCTCACTCAGCACAGGACTTCCCCTCTATGTGTCTATTTAAGATGACAGTTTATTGAGAGAAGTTAAAGTGTTTTAACCCTTTATATTCACCATCTCAGTGGGTTTCAGGCTTTTGGTTCCACTGGGATCACTCATAGCAGCAGAGCTATAACAGAGGAGCATGCAAGTGTATGTGAATAAAGCAGATAAAACCTCTTTCCCTGCTTTTCCTTTTCCTTGCTTCCTTGCTCTTTTCTCATCACATCCTTCATCTGAACTCTGTTCCAGACAACACACACTTGTCTATGACTGAGGCAAAGAGCCTGAGCTCCGTCTCCGCTGCTTCCAGCAAGGTTGTGCTTCATAACTAAGCTTACCCAGATCTCAAGCATACTGAGCAAGAGGAATTTTACTGACAAGTGTCTCTTAAGCTGTTTGCAGGTTTACTGATGACTGTGGCTAGACTTTCTGCAAAAGACTTCAGTCTTCAGGTTTTAGGTTTCTAAAACAGGAAAGCCCTACAAGTTATTTGAATTAAAAATTCTAAACTTTTAAATGGAGAAAACACAAGCAATGTGGGGAAACAGGAGGGTTGACAAGTACTCCACACTGCAGCCTTGGAGGAAAGGCCTTTATCACAGTCAATTCAGGGATATTTTTTCAGAGGTGCAGCCATCTGGATATCTCATACCATCCCTAGTCTGGTTCTCAGTTCCCAGTCTAGAAAAGTTTCTTGATATCCATGAAGTCCAGGCTTCAAACTGCAAGGAGAAATTCTTCTCTAGACTTACCCCTTCAATTCTTAAGCTCTTTGTATATTGAGGAAGCTCAATAGCCTCTTAAAAGAAGAGCAATTTCCCATCTCCTTCCAGATGATTTTAATGGACTCTCTAAAATAAATAGGAGCAAACAAAACCAAAGGGATAATAGGACCATAAGCCATGTTTAACACGAGTCCTGACCCTACATACCCCTGCATAACATCAATTCGTAATTAAACTCCTGGGTTGGAGCAGTATCTATTACTGGTATATCTGAACAACTCTTACAAAGTGCCAAAATAGGATGGACTACGTAATGTAAATTCTGATTCTTTGCCTATTACTCTATCTTCTTCAAGTTGAGTTCATCACACTAAGTGGCGTTCGTTTCCTGAACAGCACTGTCAAACCTTCTAGCATCCACAATTACCACAACCCCATTTTATAGAATGAAAGCCTATTCTGAGACACTGGAATGCCTTTCTATCCCTCAGCATAAATTCTCCAGTCTTTTACCCCGAACAAGACAGCTGGGTGCTGCTGGGATAGAGCAGCATAACACTGTCACTGCTCCTAAATGGGAGGACTGTCTCTCAGCATAAGATTCCTCCTTTCCCTGGTTCTAACAGGGAAACAGAGGTGAGGAGTACACAGAGGCTGGCGTCTCCCAGCAAAAGAGGAACACTGCCAGTGAGGCCCTGGCCTCAGCTGGCAGTGCTGGTGCGTCCATGGGCTGAAATGCAATTGCTGCAGCACTACTTTTCCCTGTTGCTGGGAAAGTCACACAAGGAGCTGTGGTTTCAACTAGAGCCCTGCTAGGAGCAATCTGTTCCCAAGCCTGGAACAACAGTGTTAGACCTGATACACCTCAACTACTACTTGCTTCCCATCTGAGGATGCTGGGAATACCTTCTGCTCTGTCTCCAACATCTCTTTGTCCACTCTGCAAATCATAACAAGAAGGCACACTTCTGACCCTTTCCTTCTTGGGGCAGGTCAGCAGCTGCACAAAGCCTAAATGCCCCCTGACTCCAGAGAGGTCTACCTCTGTGTTCCTGGGTAAAGCAATAAATGAATAAGTCGCTCACCAGAAACTGTAGCAGATCTGACCAAGTCATACCCTGTTTCTGCTCTTCACCCTGAATCTCTGGTCTCTGTGTCACTGTATAGTCAGATAGCGCATGTATTTCCACTGATGATTAAACCTTTTTCATAAGACTCCAGAATGACTCACACTTTAAATATTATTGTAAGAACTCAGTAAAAGATAGAAATCTGTGCACCCAGAGACCCTCTTTAAAATATGCAGGTCTATGCTTTTCAAAATGTAACCAACAAGGCAAGCTTAAATCACTGCAATTCATTTAAAAGTGAGTTTGAGTGAAGACTATTTTACCCACTTGAAGGACTGGCCAATAAAAATTAAACTTTTTTATTGTTACAAATGCCATTGTGACAAAAATCTTACACACTGTATAAACATGTAATTCAATAACCAAATTGGTAGAAAGATTTTTTTTTATTCATCTGTAAAATTCTCCTCCACAGGTAAAAGGAAGAGTTTAAATTGCATGACACAATACTGCCTATGAACTCTCAGACATGAATAGTGTCAGAGTTTACATCATTGTCCAGAATCAGTACAATATTACAGAAGATTTGGGAATACTTTACTTCTCTTTCTCTCCAACATTTATTTTTTCAATTTAACCACAAAATCTTAAAAAACAAAAACAAAAAAAATTCCAGCAAGTTAACCTAAGAAATAAAAATCAAATATACATATCATAATATACCTATTATACATTATACATATAATATTTATATATCGATACAATTCATAGATTGTAGGAGAATTCATTAGAATTTTCTTTTTCTCATAGGAGAATTCATTAGAATTTTCTTTTTCTCAATGGGAAGAATAAAGTGAAATATGCCATACATGTGTTTAATTTATATGATATGGCTCTAGTATGAAAGAGTGATATTGCAGGCATTTAAGAAATTTATATTGAAACAATAATGCACAGAACTAATAATGCAATGAAGCCCTAATAACATAATGAAACACTTAAAACAAATTCCAAATTGGTATCAGGTTATTTCATAACTTTTCCTCTGGCCTTCCCTTATAATTTTAAGAGTTCTTTCATTCTCCCAGACTATCTTCTAAGCTAATTTTAATTAATTTTGTAGGCAGATATTACAGAATTGTTACAGCAAAGAAACAGGACTAGCACTAACAAAGAAAAAGTTACATGTTGCCAAAACATGACTCAGGATTTTTCTTAGTACGACAACATTTTAAGGACATGATCCAAAAAATTTCGATATAACTCTCCCATTAACTTCAACTGAATAGGAATCAATTTTGTTATTAGAAAAATAATATTCATGTCTAATACTTGAGCTAAACACGTACTTGCCTTCAGCTAAGTTAGCTCCCAGCACAATTCTTGTGATCTTTATAATTATTCCTCATGAATTCCTTATTTTATTTTTATTCCTCATGAATTTTATAATTGGCAAAACCAAGTGCATTTGTGTTTTAAACTTGAAACTTACATAATATTAAAAAACCCTTTCCATAAATAAAATCAATTTTAAGTCACCTATGCAAAATATTCAGTTTTCAAACACTCGTTCTTTTTATTACTGAATTAGTTGTCAGAACAACAGCAGACATTATACAATTTGAGTGAAGTAAATGGAAGTGTTATATAGGGGTTCTGTGAGTCAAGAATAAAGAATAAAATTTTCCTTATGAATTTCATGGCAACATTTCATGACAAATCATGCTGAGAAGAAATCGTGACAAAAGGAAAGTATTGAACTACTTTCTATCCTGGCAAACCAATAAAATGATAGAGATAGTGAATCAACAGTTTGTGTTAATGATGTCTAAGACTACAAAGAAACTAGGCTTAATAGATGTAACAGATACGTCTATATAATTTGTACACGGATAATAAGAATAAAGGGCTAATGCAGTAGTAGAAATCTGATACAAAATCTTAGTGCCAGACCAAAATATTATCTAAGAGTGCTTATGTTATCAAAGATACTAATACTGGAACTGCTTCATTAGGAGAAATTAAATTTACAAAATTCTAATGGAATTTCCTCGCCAGTTTATCACAGGGCCATATTCCTAGAAGGATGCAACAACTGATTGCTAATTGCCCTCGACAATATTTTTTATCACAACTTTGACAGATAAATAATACAAGCCAGAAGGACAGGTCAAGATAGTTGACCCTGTAGTTTGACTTCATTCCATGATAGAAACCCCAATAAATAGAATTATCTCTGTGACCCAGGGCCTAAATTCAATATTATAAGGTGAAAAACTAGGAGACCAAGTGAGTGACATGAGCTAGACAGAGAAAGAAAGGGATTTTAGGAATCAAGGAACTCAGACCTAAGAATTGTTTCTCTTTTCTTAACTTTTCATTAACAGATACAAACAAATCTGCTGGATTAGCATGGCTGCTAATGGGGAAGGTGCAAACAATATAAACTTCTAGAAACAAACATTTAAATTAAACTACTCTTAAGTAAAAGCGTCAACCTGAAACTCATACAAAAATGATGAATTTGCTAAAGTCTGCATCAGCAATAGTCAATTCCCAGTACCACTGTCAGATAATAAAAGCATATTATCACACCTGAACTTGGAGAAGTATAGGAAAAACTGTAACGTGGGATTTTGGATTCCTTTACTTAAACAGTATGTTTATTAGGCCCACATTTATGAAATGCCAATATGTTTTGAGTCATTGTCTGTCTGTTGTCCTCACTGCCCAGTAGTGTCTGACTGGCATTTTCAGTGACTCCTTGCTGAGTCTTTACATATCCAGCCAGTCAGCTGGAACTACTCTTTAATTTCCCACAAAAGATCAATCACTACCCATATATTTTGGGAACAGAGGTTACAGTCTCTACTGTCAACTCTGATGAAGAAGTTTCAACTGTTCAGAGGTTCTGAAAGTCATAACTTGGTCCTTTATTTATTCTCAGTACAGCTGGTTCATATATGCTTGAAATAATTTTACAACAAGATTCTGCAATGTCTAAGATTTCCCTTTGATGTAGTATGTAACAATATTAAAGGGCTTTTTTCCTACCTTCTTCCAGTATTTATAAATAGTCTATACATCCAGGTAAAATAATAACATTTAATTATGACTTCTATTTTTTTTTCCCCTCCCATTCTTCTGAGATCACTTTTTTCTTATTACAAATTCCAGGAGTCTCAAATACTGACAGTAATCTTTGACTAGTATTTCATTTTTGGAACATTCACAAGTTAACATTTTATTGTTTTGGTTCTTTCTAATTTGTTTAAAACTTGAGGAAGTACAGGTTTTTTACATTTACTTTGCCATCTTGTATCTTAGAAAAAAAAACAACCGAAACGATGGACTAAAAGATTCAATGACATTGTAGCTACATGTCCCCAGGTTTGGTCAGTAGTGAGGATGACAGTAAATATACGCAAAATTGCACTTCATGTACTGCCCATATGTGAATACACATACATACGCAGTTTGACATGCAGCAAATATTACTTTAGCAGAACACACAGGAGAAAAAAAAGTAACATTACCACAAATGTGAACAGCATAGATGGGCCAGTCCTGTTCTTCCTCTCCATTTGAGCAGTACTGTAGTCAGCTACTGCACAAAAGTGAGCAGACTATATGGATCACTCCAGAGGCTAAGTGGCCTTAGGCACTCAAGTCTATCCAGTGGCTTTCTGCCAGACATCTTGAGTCTCCCACCAGGACATAAAAGGACTTGAGATTTGCAGCCCCACTGCAGCTGATGGTATTTTGATTTCTTGTCATTACACACATATACATAGACAGTACATTTACACTCCCTTCTCTCAACAATTCTCTCCAGTAAGTTGTACAGACTGATGATCTTTGCTATTGCTGACTTTCATGTTCCCTTGTCTTTCTGGGAGCTGTTTTGGATTTATGGTTCCTGCAGCAGCTAACTCTCACATCTGGCTCTTCATTATTTCACTAGTGCTGTGCAAACCCAGAATATTCCACCCAGGAAGAGAAAGATAGGGTTTAAAAAGAAGACATGACACAGTATAACCACAGCCACGGTGCAAAATGTGGATAAATTTGCTGGGTAGCCATCTGTTTACAGTCAACTGGCAGTGGCATTTGCTCTTCTGCCTTTTCATATTCTTGTTAAGGTGCATGTTTCCATGTGCTTGTTCCTTCTTGATCTACCTCTGGTTGTCCCTTTCCCTGCCTTTGCTCCCCTACTTAAGAACCCCATATTCAGTTTACCACTTAAAATATCCTTTAGCAAATTTTACCATTCCCCATTCTCTTTCTGCCCCGTGCTGGTTGTTGCATCAGTAGCTTACTGTAGCCTTCAAGGCATTCTAGGAAAGAAGTTTCTTTGATGGAACCCTCTTGGTGGGTCACAGTGGGGCTGACTGTTCTCCTCTGATAGCCTTAGGAGAAAGGTACAAGCATTCCTTCTAACGTGTCTGATCATCTGATCCTCCATGGGTCTTTTTCTTTGTTCATTATAATTAGACATACAACCTAAAATAATCTAAAAGTACTTTAGACTAATAGTACAGATGGAAATATCTGTCAGAGAATTACTGATAGAAAGAAGGCCTTTGTCTTCAGCCTTCAGAGAGATGTAGTCAAAATGTAGATATGAGAAAAACTTCTGTTTTCATTCAGTTGCCTCTGGATATAAGAAGCAAAAATTTTTAGGTTTTCCTTGAACTATCAAACCCAGGTATTGCCTGGCCTAGATGAATAAGAAAAATAAAAAACAATGCCTATTAGAGTTTGATTTTTTTTTCTCAGTGAAAATGTAATTGAGTTTATTTAAGGGATGCTTATTTAAAGGAAATATGCACTCACATCCTTTTTTCTCTTTCCAGGAAGTTCAACATTCAATAGCAAAAAATGAGGCTACTTGTCCCACAGAAAGAAAATTGGTGGAACAAGCAATAACTAAGCATACAGTCTCTTTCACAGTTAAAAAAATTAAAAATTGGAAGAGGGCAAAATTATCCATTATATGAATTGCCCTAAGTCATGTTGCATCTGTAAAAGAACTGGGTGCCATTTCAGAGTGAAAGGACACACTCCTCTGGTTAGTACTACTTAAGTAGGCAGAGGACACAGGGGGAGCTACTCTTTCCTCAGCCATTTTTACTTTCCTGACAATTTCCCCGCTGTGATATTTTAGTCCTTTCAGATGTAGTTCAGCAGCTGATGTAAGAGCTTTAAGCAGCTGATGGAGTCATAAAAGGTTTGTCTGAAAAGGGTCTCTGGAGGTCACCTAATTTGATTTCTACTTGAAGAGAAGCCTTTTGCAGAACTAGGTCAGATCAGCCATGGCTTTGCCTACTGAAGCCTTGGAAATCTCCAAGGAGGTCCTATGACATCTCTAGGTACACTGACACACTGTTACACACACACACACACACACACACACACACACACACACACATATATATATGCCGATAGATAGAAGATAATAGATGATAGATAGATAGATAAATAGATAGATAGAGATATCTGTACTCCCATCCCCTTCAACTTGGCTAGGAAAGGATAATATCTAATATTCCAATATCTAATTCCAAGCTGCAATTCATGGCCATCGTTCTATCACTTCCCCTGCCATTCCTGAGAAAGTTTTGTCAGTGACCTTTGTAAGTCCTCTTCAAGGAGCTGCCAATTACTCTTAAATAAAAGCTGCATCAGCTCAAAAAAAAGTCCAGCCTTCTCAGCTTCTTATTCTAGTTCATGTTTTGTTGGTTCTGATTATCTTAATTTTTCCACCACTGAACTTGGTTTTCTCAACAGCTTTTTGAACTGGGAGAATAGAAGGCATAGGAAGTACTGCATATGCAGCCTCAGTAACACTGAACAAAAAGAGATAATAACTTCTTTTGATCTGTTAGTCACAGCAATTTAGCTCAGTATGCAGTGTGTCTTCCATAGCAAACAGTGTCCATTCATATTCAGGTCAAACTCCATTACTTTTCTGCAGGACTGCTAACTCACAAGTCTGTCCCTGTGTGTGCAGCTGCACGGGGTGATTCTGCTGCAGGTGTAGAGCTGTGCTCATTTCCTTCTTGAAATACATGAGATGTCCAATGTCCTGGTCAACCTGCTGCTGTGCATATGTTATAATAAAACTACATTAGCAAAAAAAAAAAAAAAAAAAAAACAACAAAACAAAACCCAAAAAAAAACCAACCAAAAAAACCCCAAAAACCAAAACCAAAACCAAAAAACACCAAACAAACAAAAAAACACCTACCAAATGACAGACAAAACCAATTCATTTTTCCTTCTCATGCCCAATTCAAAATTTCAGGCTAAATTTCTCTTGATACCTATGCAGAAGAGCTGCGTTGTAGTCAGAGCAACTGTCCAGGAACGGTTACTGTGTAATCAACTTGCAGTACCATGTCTGGATATTCAACATAATGAACATTCTGCATTTATCTACCATTGCATTCCACTTACTAGATATATCACTGACTTTATTCACGGAGTTCTGATGCCTGTAGCATCTTGCTTGTGGCAAAGCTTTCTGCTATGCTCTTCTTTAGGAGGAAAAAGTTCTAATTTTGGTGCCCACAATACCACATCTCACTGAAAATCAGTGGTGAGCAGACTTTAAATAGAACATGGGCACTTAAACAACTCTGGTAATTTAGTTCTTATTAAAGGGGTTGTGGTCAACAGCTCCATATCCTGGTTGACATTGGTATCATGCTGTGGACCTGATGAATCAAGTCCAGAGGAGGGTAATAGAGAAATTTAGAGGCATGGAACACCTCTCCCTTAAGAAAAGGCTGAAAGACTTGGTGTTGTTCATCCTGGAGAAGGCTCCAGGGATACATTATAGCAACCTTCCAGTACTTAAAGAGAGATTGTAAGAAAGCTGGGGACAAATGAATACAACGCATAAAAATCACAAAATTACTTGAAGTTTTCTGTTGAAGAGAAAAATCTTGTCTATATGCAGGCAGCATCTGTCAGAGCCAATTTCAAAGCAAAATACATTATAATTTTTGTCATATTGTAGAAAAAAAAAGACGATTTTGTCAGGTTATTAGGGATAAGTTTTAGAGTCTCCACATCATTTCACCTTAGTATCAGCCTCAATAAAAGCCTCATATCTTCCTGTATTAATTTTAAGTCCCATTCACACATAGGACTCACGGTTTAAATTAATAGAATGAGAAAGATTTAACCTCATAATATTATTCTCAGATAATCCTTATATCAGCAAAAGTATTTTAATTCCTTTCTCTTCCTGTAACTTCGATAGAGATTCCACTCATACCCTTAATCTATGAAATAGTACAGTAAAAGACCATGATTTTCCTCTCAGAAGACCTGTATATTTCCTATTTTTACAGGTGTATGAGTTGTAGCCTCATGATTCTTTATTGAATGGATGATTGAATTTTGAGTGCAAAAAGAAGTTCAGAGTGACATAAAATTGATACCTCATATTCCATGTTTTTCACAACTTTAACACCATTAAGCGTATCTCTGCTCTGCCCTTCCTTCCAGCTGTGACCTGGCATATCCCTCAATTCATATTTTCAGTTACATGACTTGCAAGGACAGAAACCCCACTTCTCTGACTGTGCTTCTAAACTATGTGAACCATCATGTCCTTTAGCACACACCAAATGCAAAATGTCACGTCTGAACTGCAGCTAAATGAAACCAAACTTGCAATTCCTATGTCAGCAATGGCTCAAGCAGGTGAAATTTCAGAAAACCAACTCCACTTAATCTTCTGTTATTGTATCCCCAAGCTTCCTTTGATAAAGTTTAGTATTGTTTGGCACTGGAGATTATGGAAAGGAATCAATTAATGGTTTGTACAGGAGTTACTAAAAATTAATGAAATTTGCTAAGATATATAGATTACCGTAATTCATCTGGAGAATAATAGATGACAGAACATATTTTCAGAATCCTACTACCTAGTTTTGATATTGATGATAATGCACAGGGCAACCCTTAGATGTCAAACCTGGAAAACAGAAGCTTTTTCATTTCAGCTGTGTCCTAGCTGAGCCCCAAATGATGCTTAAGCCTTGTCACTGATACCAGCTATAAAAAAGTAAACCAATTTCTGAATACCATCATGGCCCACAAAATTCATTCTTTCATGGTCTTGTGAACAAGTGGATGACTACAGATTTCTGCATGAAAATGCAGCCCTTTGGAATGGCAGCATTTATAATGGAAGCACATTTGATTCTTGATGAGTCAAATTTGAGTTTTACTTACAGGTTGAATAAAAATTTAAAATTCTGTATTGAACTAAAGGAATATTTGCATTCCTTTTTGCTTGACCAGCTGAGAGAAAAAAAAGATTGAACAGGTTTTTATTTTCACATTTTCCTTAAATAAAACCTGGGTAAATAAATACAGGAATTTTGCCATTTTAATACCCCTTCTTAAACAGACCTTAAATGATTTAGTAAAAAGATGTCTGTGTTCTCTTCCTTTGCATACATTATCTTTCAACATAAATGAGACATCATCTTTAAGGTTCAGTTATTGCACTATGTTACTATAGCAACTCTCAGGAGAAGTCTTTTAATCAACCTTCAACAAAAAAAACCCAACTCTACTTCATTTATAAACACTCTCTAAATTAAGCAAAAGATATTATTTTAGTGGTTAAATACCTGATTTTAACAACTACATAGAGCAATAAAAGATCTTTGCCTGTATCATGAAACCAGTGCTGCCTATAGAGCTCAGGGGAAGGACAGTCAAGGCTGGAGTTAGGGCAACATTCAGATGAAAGAATAATTCTTCATTAAACTTTGTGATTAAAGACCTCTTTGAATGTACCCTATTCTGTAAGTTAAAATGGCCACATTTCCAGTCATGGAAAACTGACACAGTTTCACTGAATTCAATGGAGCAAAGCCAATTTACACCTGCCGAGGCCCTTCCTATTGTATGAGATGAACAGTACATTCCTTCAGGATGAGAGAACTTTTTGATCATGCTCTCTGAAGTGAATGGGCAACTCTGAAAGCAAGAGGATGGCAAATGTTTAAATCAATATTAACCCAAGTAAAATTGAATTTGGATCATAACATTTTTTCCATTGAATGTTCAAGATGAAGTCCCTGTCCTGACATTGATAAGTGCACATCTACACACTCCATTTTCAGACTGAGATCTAAAATATTTTATGTCAAGGGCTATTGTTGAATATATATTAAAAAATAACAAAATCAAAAAATCAAAAACAAAACAAACAACTACTTATTTTACTTTTTATGTTAAATTAATTATAATTAGCCTGGAACTAACATTCCCTCTAACTGTATGACAACATATTTTTATGCCTTGCTGCTAAAAATAACTATCCTTGGAAAAAAAATCTATATAAGAAGTAAGCTTTAACATCAGCTATAGATTTTAATTCCAAACACATAGTACTTTAATTACAGATTTGGGATTGGTTTCCAAACTGCTGGCAGTCCAAGTCCAATGCAGCACTTTCCAACATTACCTTCAGTGGCCTAGGAAAACTGAAGCATATATATACCCACAGATGTCAAAAGTGTTTAGGCCAGATTCTGTGCACTCTTTCTTTTCAATTTTCATCTTTCTTCCGCTCTTAGATATCATTCCACTATATCTAAGGTAAGAAAAAACAGCTGGAAAGATACTCACTAACCCATCCATTTTCACCTTGTGTCGGAAATTGTTTTCAATATTTAATTACCATTTTTATTGTGTTCCTTCTTACCTGTATTGGTTTGATTTAAATGTAGCTGCAAAATGACAACTTATTTTCATTTTGAATACAGTGTTGAAGCAAAAGAGATATGGAATGAGTATTATAACAGTACAGCTTCAAAATTTCATTAGCAATGTATTTTCTACTTTAGTGAGAAATTGATGCAAAATTTTTGAGCAGCAAAATAGGTAGGTGATTTTGACCAGAGTAGCCAGCTGGGAAGAAAAATGTTTTACATTCACAAGCTTACATGCATTGAGAAAGACACAGGGTCTGACATGAGTTTTTAATAAACACAAAAGCAAAATACAATGTGGTCAGGAACAATGAATGGAGAGAATGATTTTTGAAATTTAGATACATATAGTGGTTTTCCTGATTAATTATTGGTTTCTCCTAGTATTGTTATTAACTCAAAATCTTCTGTCTGCTATGAAACCTTTAAATCAGACTACACCAATGTCTCAGTGGTGAAACTGAAATAAGGGCTTTAAAAAATTAAATCCAGCATTAAATGACAGGAATTTTGTTCTGAAGGTTCAGTTGTACACTAGATGAAATTTAATAAGCTAAACCATTAAAAAGTATTACAGCTGAGAGCATAGCTTCTTGAAATTCCATCCAATTCCTGTCCTTTCTGAAGGCACTGCAACTGGCAATAGTAAAAAGCAAAAAAAAAGTGAAAATAATAAAATTAATAATTCCATGGAAAAAAATAAATGAAGATTGGCTTCCTCTGTAGAATACAGTAAATCTTCCATATTATTTAATTTTTAGTAAGCTTTTTGTGCATTGTGTCATTTAGTAAGCTTACTCACTTCTCTCCACATTCCCCACCCTGGTGGGATGGAGGGAGAATGGGGGTAAAAAAGTAATATCTGTGGGTCGAGATAAGACGAGTTCAATAACTGAAATAAGGTAAAATATAATGACAATACTACTAATAACAAGTGATGCACAATACAATTTCTTGCCACCCGTTGACCAATGTCCAGCTTGGTCCCAAGGAAAGATTAGCCCCTTCCAGGTAACTCCCCTCAATTTACATTTTGGGCATGACATCCTATGCCATGGAATGTCCCTTTGGCTAGTTCAGGTCAGTCTCTTGTGCACCTCCTCACTGGCAGAGCATGAGACACTGAAGTCCTCAGCAAAAGCTAGAACATCAGTGTGTTATCAACATTATTTTCATACTAAATCCAAAACACAGCACTGGAACAGCTAGTAAGGAGAAAATTAACTCTGTCATAGTTGAAACCAGACTAAAGCACTAAGCTCCATCAGCAGTATTTTTGTCAAAGCTTCTCTGATGGCCCTTTAATAAAATCTGCTGGAACTTAGATTTCAAGACTTTTATCCCTTGTTCAATTCCATCGAGACTGGATACTTGAATTCAGAAGTTACAGAAGAATAAGTTCCATGTCACAAAGAGAGTGGAACAAACTTCATTTATTCAGGAAATTTTGCTATGGTAACATCTTTTTTCTAGATATTTCCAAATATTTAAAGCCATATGACCATATTTCAGTTTTAAATGAAGAGACTTCTGGAATTTTGCCTCACAGAAAACTTTTCTTCCTTTTCAAGAGAAAATTTTAGAAGATATGCATGGTCAGAATATTTCTAGGGAATATGAATGCCGCAGTTTCCACAGTTCTTTCTACAAGATCCTTCTGTCTTGCTACATGAGTTCTTTTAGATATTCTTTTACTTAAACCAAATTGTTTATCTTTTAAGTATATCTTAGTTCAAACTTTATTATTTTATGCATAACACAATAACAGCATTATCTCAATAGCCTTCCTATTTCCGGTTAAATTCAAAATATGAAGCAAAAAAATTTCCTGCAGTGACAGCAATATTCGGATTTATGCTAACCAGACCTACTGCAGTGGAAGCTGCAGGGGAACATTTTTCACCTAAGTGAAAGAAATGAAAAGCCAAGAAACAAAGTAAGTGAGAAATAAAAAAAAAGAAAAAAAAAGAAAAAAAAAAAGAAAGAAACCAAAACACTAGAGAATTGAAGAATACGATAACCAGTGTTTTCTCCAAAATGACTAGTAAGCAGATGATTTCTGTACTATTAATAATTAAAAAAAGAGGAGAATGGGGGATAGAGTTCCCTACAAACTATTTACTGAAATTCCAAATCACAGGTAGGATATATTGTTTTCACAGCCTGAGTGAGTTCTATTATTATCCTACACAACACAATTTAAAAAACACAGTGTTCTTGTTTAAAGGTTAACAAGCAGGAGGAATTATCCCCACAAAAATACCTTTGGAAGATTCAAAGTCAGAGCTACAATTTAATAGGATAATTACAAGAAAGGCAATAGTACAGGGACACTGGCTTAAACTGACCAAGCCAGAATACAACTTGACAAGGTGTTGGTCACGGTGGTGTTAGCAGTCTGATTAAAGGGTGGCTGCAGTCTTGTTGGAATGATGGAATGTGGTCTTGTCGAAACAGTGATTCTGTAGAAAGGTCTGGTTCTTCTCTGGAGGTGGTTGTCAGGACCTCTTATCCTCTGGGCATCCAATGGTGGGATCATGGTGTCCCAAGCCCCAGACACCTACAGGCAGGAATGTTTGGTACCTCCCCCAGGGTGGGGAATTTCAGAATGGGGTGGTGTAATTCTATGAGCTTTTCTAGGGAGTCTTTGGTGGTCCATTAACAGAGTCCTCGGTGGTCTATGGCCCACTCAGAGTGGTGGCTGCATCCCCCGGAGGGAGTCATCACAGTTGAGTAATGGCACAGATAAAGAAACACTTCTCTACGCATTTTAACAGCTCATCAGAAGGTAATAAAGATGGTAGTAGAATACATACTCTGGTTACATTGTAACTCAAGACAAACAGTATGCCACAAAACCCCCCCCCAAAAAACCCCACCAATCCCCTTAAACCTGAAAATAAAACCAAAACAAACAAAACAAAATAAAACAAACAAAAACAAACAAAACCACCCCCTACTTACCCCCCCCCCCACCACAAGTAACACTTCCACTAAAACTGGTAATTTTATTGCTATTGTATAACTGAAGTACTAGAAGCCTAAGTGTTTCTCCATAATTTTACAGGTTGACACATATGTGAATTTCTGTACCATAGGTAGTCCTATCTTGTTCAGAAATTTGTCAGAAATTAATTATGATTAGGTAATTAGAAATTACCTAATGCCCACAATGCCCATGTGTACATTTTGAAACTGAAGATCACTCTGAGAATCCTGTTATTTTCTACTATGCTTTTTAAACTTTATAGATATAATTCCATAGTTGTTGGTGGATATTTTTCATTATATTTGTCAAAATGTCATAAGAAAGAAAGAAAAGTAAGTGGTTTTTTAAAAACACACTAATAATCTATACCTCATGTTTGAAGTGTTTTATAAACATTGCGGTTAACAGATCTTTTGCTGCATTTTGCAATCTATAAAATCAAAGTTACAGCTGGCAAGTTATGCAAAAGTTTCAGCATGCAAAATCTGTTGTTCATATCACACTTTAAAGAACTAGCATTTATTTACTATAATCTGTATTTTAAATATTTTCAGATTTTCAAGCTATTCTAATTGTGTCTTTCCCTTCTATATCCAAGAAAGCACATTTAAAAATTGCTTTTATATGGCCTGGTAACCTTGTTTGAAACTGTTCCTTATTATGTGTAAGATAGATGCTTAGCAAGAGAGTTTATTAAAATTAAATACTTACATTACAAAAAGAAAGTTGCTTAATAGGAGAACAGATGGCTAATGGGCTGTGACTATCCACAAATGGATTGTGAATATTACAGCAAGAATCTATCAACAGACAGGAAAATGATTCTGGACAAGGATGGATTGCCTGGAGTCAGAACGCAATCTAATTTTAAACCCTTTCATTTTGATTTTTACATTTTTTTTTCTTTCAAGTAATGCGAACAATATGATGGAGTCACTTTGCTGGAAACAATTGAACAGAACTGACAAATTCATAATGCTTCAGACCATGAAATCCCAATTGGTACAATCATAGATACATTTATCATGCCTGTAGAGATATTATTATAGTTACAAGTTATAGCCTATCTCACTGTGATAACTACTTCTTTGAAATTGGCCAGTTTTTCAAAATAATCCACTCAACTTTCTTCAGAACACCCAGCAAAATAATTTTTTAATCAGAAAGTTCTTTTGAAATTTAATTTTTCTTCTTAAAAATGCACTTGAGAAGCACTCTAATAGAGTTTTTAACATAAAATAGCCCACCTAAAAGCTTTGTTCTCTGTATCTGTTTTGACAGTTTTTTCACCCAGAGGTCAAAGCAACTGTGACTAAATTCACACATAACCACTATCTGCATAAAGAGCTTTCTTTAATATAATGAATCCCAGTCTGCTTTGTTCCTATAAATTTTTGCAAAGATTTAAAATGTTGGCACAGAAAACCCTGACTATTTTATTCTTTCTCTCAGTTCTTAGAACCAGCCTGAGATACAAAAGCTGCCCAGGATAAGATCGTACCAAAAAAAAAAAAAAATCACACTAAGTTAAACAGATGGATTTATTAGAAATATTTATATTAATTTATTTAAGCCTTATTGGGCTGCATAATTAATTTCTGGTCCTGTTTTAGAAGCAGTCTTTCACTTTAGAGGTGTAAGAAACTGTTAATATTTTTCTAGTACAGAGATAAACAGAAGAGTTTCTGTAACAGGAATAAATCAGAAGTAATTTCTCTTTGGAATAAATACTATCTGGCAGAGGAATAGCCTATCTTCAGTTATAGAATTCCAGTGATGGAGAATCCACCAAAATCATAATTAATCAATGATTCACAGTTAAAATATGCTCACAGTTAAAATATGCTCATCATATTTATATTTTACTTCTACTCTGTCTTAATCTAAGTTTAACTTCCAAACATAGGCATTCACAATATTTTATTTCGATCTAAAAGATCAGTTCACACTGAGCTACCTGTAGACCAATCACTGAGCAGCTGTCTCTCAGAAAAAAAAACCAAAAAATCAGGCAGTTTGAGCTCACCAAGTTGCTTTTTTTTTTCCCCTTTTTAACTAATGCATGTTCTCTGTACCTTCTAAATTTTCAATATAGTTATTTTGAGCATAGACACAAAAAAATGGAGTATTTCCATTGGAACCAGGATAGCAGGATACACAGAGCCCTCATTTTTCTTACTCAGCTTTCCCTAGTATTTACTGGTTTTTTTAAGAAACAGTTTCATAGTACAAACTACTGTTCCAATAAACATCTGACTATCTTCAAGTCATTGAGGGTTGTTTTGGGTTTTTTTTGTTTTTTGTTAAATATTCACACTTATATTTTGTAAATGTGGCCTGTAAAACATTTTTTAATGATATAACTTTATACTAGGGAGTAGTTCAACTGCATCTCATTCTGCACATTACATAGTCCAGGGAAAATATATTAAAACTAATCTTTTTGTTATTTTATCAAATTCTATTCACACCCATTTCCCCATATCCAAAATCTGGGTAACACAGAACTACAGATATCTAATGCAAAAAAAGTCCTTAATTACAATTACATGTTTAAGAATTTGAAATTTGAAGCTAAAAAATAATGAATCAGGAATTTTTTCTTTAAATTCCTGTCCTCAAAACTCCAATTTGTCTTGTGTGACATCAGTATTACAATGTGAACTGTCAGGATATTAAGTTTTCTCTTTCTTTAAATCATAGAAGATCACTATTTGCATTAAATGCTGCTAGCCTGCAAAATCAGAAAAAGGTTTTAAAATGAAGATGTAATAATGAGGCTTGAGTGCTTATACCTATGACATCACCTGCAACTTATTTCTTCAAGGGTCTGCAAAGTCCAGTCTAGTAATGAGTCCTGAAGTTTTAAAGACCTTGAACTGATTGAATCACAAAATTATACTTAAGTAGTTTGCTTGCAAGAAAAACCCTATAAACAAGCAAATAAAAAAAACAAACTAACCAATTTTGTGAATATCATGTATATCAATAGTCTGGATTTTTTTTTTTTTCATAGAAATTGAAATATAGTGCATTTAATTAAGTAAATGATGACCCAGAAATGTTATAACTTTATTTTAATTTGTGTTCCCTAGCTGAGCTCTTTTATTTTCTAAACTGATTCTAATTATTCTTTATACTCATGGGAAAATATAAGATAACCTGCTGTTCAGGTCTGTTAGCAACCCAACAAAATCTCATGAACACAGTAAAATATATAAATCAACTCCAAATAATAATAAATCACACAGTTCTACTCAGTTAAATGAGGGATGGAAGCCTGGCAGAAGAAAGAACTTGGGCTATTTTGAAAATCTAAATAATTCCAGCCTTCTCATATATACTTAGTACCTGACTAGTTAGTCACAGACAGAATAGTATTTCCTATCCACGAAGCAATGCAATCTAGTTTATAGATTACATAAGTGTATATATATCCTTTTAATATTTATTCCAGAGATACTGCTATTCTATGTCCTTCATCTTAGAACCCTTCTCACTTCAGCAGGATTATCAAGAGGTCCTTCTCCAAATACTTGTTAAATGTATTCTTAGGTAGCATTCTCCTATACTTACAAACATCCAGAAAGTACCATTTAGTTTGCCCATGGTTAGCAAACCTGCAAAAAGAAGGTTTCTGTGAAGGCCAGCCAACAAATTAGACTTTAAACTTTATTATCCAGAATGTTCCAGCATGGTCCAAGGAAAAGGAAGATTAGGCTAATTGAACAATTAACAATCAAACTGCTTCTAATCTTCAAAAGCAACCTCTGCTTCTTCATGCTTATCCATGGGTTTAAGCTAAAATGTTTTACACCCATTGTGTCAATGATCTCATTCTTATAAAGAGTAAAAGCACATTCTCATGAGTTTTGCAGAGCTGCCCTCAAAGCAGGAGCCTTATGTGCAGAATGGGATGGAGGAAAGAGCACCTCCTTTTGAAGACTTAAGGGTGAATCATGTGCCTTTCTCAGCTCACTTGTCTGAAGCAGCACAGTGAGAGAGGATTTAATAAAACCTAGCTCCTCCAAACTTTCTCTTTGAAATTCTGAGCTGCTTACTGTAAGAACCTTAGGAGTAGTCTTGCTCTCCTTGATCTTCTGTACTCTGCCCCCAGATGCACATGCTCAAGTAAGAGTTAAGAAAAACTATGGCCATAAGAATACCTCAAACTTACAACTAGCTTGACTTTTTCTCACTTAGAACTCTCACAATAGGGACTCAGAGTTCAGATTAGTAGTTGCTTCCAGTCTGCTTTCTTCTACAGCTGCAGGTGATTGCTGTAGCACACAGAAGTTGAAAAGGATGTTTCCGAGTCATAGAGTAGGACAGCTCTGAAATAGAATATTTTCTGAAATAGAAAAAGCTGGCCAAGGGTTACAAGTAGAAGATTAGCTTCCCTTTGTACACCTGACACTCACCAGAAATCAAGAGAGAACAGATTTCTACTGGTGACACTAGGTGCCATTCCCTGGTTAGAATTACTGTAATGCAGAAATATTTCAGACACAGAAAGCACCATAAAGAACAATTGTGGTAGTAACCAAACTGAGTTTGGTTTAGGATTTTTGTTTGGTTTGTGGTTTTTGTTTGTTTGTGCTTTTGTGTTTGGTTGTTTTTTTTGTATGTGTGGGTTTGGCTTTTTTGGTTTTTGGTTTTTTGGGTTTTTTTTTTTTTTTTTTTTTTTTTTATAAAAGATCTCAAATTATTTGATATTCCTGCTTTCAGTATTTAAGAGTATATCTGGTTAGTATACTAGACAGATTTACTGGTTAAACACTGCCATCTGTGTTTTTCTCAGAAGATATCTGCATGAATAAATTTATAGGAGGACTTTAACTCAAATTCTCTGATTACTATATTTTGAATTTTGTTTCTACTTCATTAAAAGAAGTAGCACACACCCACAATGTTGCTCCAAGATTTTGGCTTCATACAAAAGGCAAAATGCCCTCCATTGCTTCATGTATAGAACCTCTTAAGACAAAATGTTGGCTCCTTTTAACTGTGGACAGATAGTCAAATTAACTGCTTTAAATTAAATTCACATAATCAGATACTCCATTTCCCTTCCTTATTATTTTGTGACCTGTTTTATTCTGTTGACTGAAAGCTGAAACTGGTGCTAGAGGTCCCAATCTAGAGAAGAAAGAGCTCTTCATAATTCTCAGTATTCTGCACCTCAGGGCTCTATGTGGTTTTTGCTCTGTACATCTCTTCAGTTTAATAGCACACCATGTGATTGCTTTCCAAGGAGCTTCATGTATTAATCACTGTCAACAAATACAGAAAATCAGGTCTTCTTTTCTGTCTAGATATATTGGATGCACAATAGATTTGTTTTCATTGTAGCTCTATAAGCTGCCTTTTGTTATGAAGTCCCACAAAGCCCGATAAACTTTTGCTAAAGGATGGTCAATTAAAGTTGGCTTGATAACTGTTTCTCTTCCCATAGTTCTTTGGGAACTAGGAGACTTTTAATTCAGTAAAAATTTTATTAAATTCTTCATTTTATTGCATAACAATAGTTTGATCTACATGAGTGTCCACCCAAACAAATTTGTTGTGCAGAACTCTTGCTCATCTCTTATATAAACTTCAGTAGGCACATTTGTTCCAGTCAATTGATAAATATTTCAACAGATTAATGTCAACACTTTAGCATAAATATATGACAATTAATTGAAACATCCCAGGTGGTACAATGCAGGTGACAGATGCAAAAGTGACATTCAATGGGAAGAGGATAAAGAAGACAAATAAGTAATTTTACAGTGCATGATTTTGTTTTCAGTTTTGATTGGATGTTTCCTAGAAAATCCAATAAGCTAATTATGTATTCATGTAATTCGATACATGTTGGGGTATGTTTTCAGTTTCCCCATGTTATGGTTGCTCCCTCTCCCCCTCTTTATGTTAAATGGTCCGTCCCTCCTTCTCCTCCTCCCCTCTGCCTGTCAGTCTTCCCTCTCCCCACCCCTATTGTGTAACTTTGTGCTGAGTCATTCCCCTGACTCCACCCCAGGGCTTGTCTGTAACACTGAGGCCTCTCCCTTCTATCCAGAACCTTCCATCCAGGGCCTCAGGTGATAGGCTGATCCCCGGGGACCCCTCCTTCCCTCTCACCTCATTGGACACCTGCCTTGATTGTCATTCCTTTCACCACTCCCTGGTTATTCCCTATTGGTCCCCTGTTGTTCCCTCCCCATGTTGCCACCCCTGGTTATAATCCCCTGCAAACTGTTCTCAGTTGCCTTTTGGGGCATACCCATTCAAGCTGAGGTTGGTCTTGTGGCCCACCAATAAACTTGGAGCAGCGGTACCCTCAGAAGGACGACTCCCTTGTCTTTGTCATCGTCATCTAAGGTCCTTTACTGGTCTGGTGCATCAGAACTCACAGGTCACACCCCTCACCTGCGGTTGTTGTCAAGTGTGCCGAGCACTGAGCTAGCTGCAGACCAAAGGAGGCACCACAACAAATACACTTATTATAATTAGATCAGAATAAAAGTAAATCAATAAGTGTAGCCAAAGGAAAAACCTATATTTGGTTTATTTTTCATGTTCAGAATTGATCTCAAATCCATTTTCAGTCTATACCACTTGCAAGAATTTTGATTTCTACAGTACAAAAGTTCTCCAGGTGCAACAACCACTCTTCTTAGCATTAGAACATAATCCTGGCTACACTTCTCATTAGTGAGAATATCACACATCATGTAAATCTCTGATGTCTCTTTCTTATTATATGAAATTATTTGAGATATTTACTTCATTCTGAAAAGTCTGTTTAACTAGGGGATATTGGATAGCTGCAATATTCTATGATATCTCTTAAACTAATAGATCTCTACTGTTACTATTACCTTTGCCCGTTCATTTCCATTTCCATCTGATAAAGTTACAAGATACTATCGGACTCCCAAGTAATTTGTTTTTATATTTCAGTGGAAAAAATATGGTCTGTTTTTTGCGAGCTGTTTTGTAATGGGTTTTTGTTGCTCTTTAGGGGGCTTTCAGCACAAATGCTGAAGTAAATAGTCAGCAAATGAAGCAAAGAAGTAAATATTTGAAACTGTTTTATGTTTTACATGTAGCAGACCATTTAAGATGCTGAGGAGAAGTACTCTTACATCCCTCTTGAGCAGTTTTTGTGGTTACTCCATAGGTTCCTTTGGTAATATTTTTTCAACCTGTGATTCTGCCATGTGCATGTTGTTTCAGGATGGCTTCTTAGATTTTACCTTGGTTGGTTTTTTTTGTGTTTTTTTTTTTTTTTTTTTTTAATTAGAAGGTTGTTCTGTCAAAAGCTATGACTTTTGCATGTGCTCTTCTCTTAGGTCAACCCAGTATTATCTTTTACTAAACCTTTTCCTATTACGCTTTGGAAAGAACAGTCCATTGCCCAATGTGAGATGTAAATGTTGTAATCCTTTAATGACACCCAAATCCATTTTGATTTAGGATATGCATTGCTTTAACACTGGCAATGCAGCTCAGAAGACCTTTCTAATAAACTACATTACTTTAGAATTGCATGATTTAATGATTATCTTTTTTATGTGTCAGTAATTGGCATATACTAAAATGACAAAATAAATGATTGAAAAAGGGACAAAAAGAATAAAGTATTAAAAACAATTTCAGTATTTTGAAGAGTATAGCATATGCTAAACAAAATCAAGAATGCTACTTTTAGCATTTGCTAAAAGCAAGGGAGCTTTTAGCTTAAGAGAAATAATACGGTTGTGAACACTTTTCCTTTTGACATGTGGAATGAAAAGAAGAACAATGCCACTGAGTTTCAGCTTTAACCTCCAGCTATAACTTGCAGTTGCCTAGTTCCCACCCCCTACCTCTCTACAAATCCACACAATGTTCACTGTGCAAGTCACTTATTCATTTCCAGTACCGAAGCACGCAAGTGATTATTTCATTTTTACTACCTCAAACTTGGTAAAATAAATTAGACAGGAGCAAAATGCTTCCATTCTTGCTTCATCTATGTGTTTTTTTCTCCCCACTGCATTTGCTAGAGGCTGCATATGTGAAAATTGTCAGCCTGTTACTTTAGAGTGACAGGGTATCCTACACAGTCCTCCCCCAATGGAGAGGACTTCAGATTCTTTAGTCACTCCTTTAACAGATATTTCATGTCCGTTACCTTGGTATTTTTCACATGCCTCTAGAACTTCTCATATAATTGAAGATGAAAATATCTCTATGAGTACAGTCTCTGCCGCTGGTGAATGTTTGTCTACCCTTTCTGCCAAAATGCAGCTCTAGGTATGAGGTGAAGCAGGATTACTGTGACTTTTAAGAAGTTTATTTTGGATGAATAACATTGCAGAATGTATTCCTGACAAAGGGTTATCTGTGAATTTTGACTAGCATCCACTCCATATATCATTTGAGTCTGTTACAGTTCTCAACTATTGTAGCTTGACTTTGGTTTCCAATTTGAGTGGCTCCTGGGACATTTTATTTATTTTTTCCTCTCATGAGGTATTTGTTCTGTACCTTTGTGTTAATTGAAACAATTGTCCTCCCAATAATGTTTATATTAAAAAGCTTTAGCAGCTTTTTATTCCTTTTATTTACTCAAAAAAATACTTTTATCCACATTACTTACTTATTAATAGCTGTATTTAGTGTAAAACATCTTGGGGGGTCTAGGGTTTTTTCCAAGTTGCAGTTTGAAAGTTCAACCATCTACAAGATGAAGATTAGAAGAGTGACCTATATTTGTATTCCATTATCATTTTCCTCTCTATAGTAAAAGTATAGTAAATAAAATCTGAGTAGCTCAATTTTCTACAACAAATATATTTCAAAAAGCTAAAGCATTCTCAGCATAGTACAATAAAATGTTTGTAATAAAAGGACTAAAATAGGCTTCTATGATGTCACCCAACATACTATGTTCCAGGAACAATTTTTTTGGCTTTACCTCCTGAATGGAGGATGTTCTCTTTATATCATGATGACGTTTATAATTGAGGCACAAAAAGCACACAAATCAGTTTCATAATTCAGATCAGAATTTCTGTTAATATAAGAGTATTAAAAATGCCAGAGCGGAAATCACTATCTGTTTTTTTCTGATGCTGACAGAAAATCAAATGATATAAGACACTTTTTATCCTAACTAAGCTGTTGAAAACAAACACTGATTGACTGACCTACCATTTTTGCTTAGAACGTCTTCCAAAAAAAAAGCTCAAGAAGACTTTGGGAAAATATTATAGTATTACACCAAACAGATGCTACAGTTTTTTAAAATCCTCAAAAATCCAACTCCCACTGAAAGTTAGCTGGAAGGCTTTTGTGAAGTGTAAGCATGAACAGGATAAAACTCAGACTCATGACTTGGTTTTCCATACATTTTGAAAATATTTTTGCAGAACGAAAAGAATTTTTACTAAACTCAAGACATTTAAATCTGGAAGCAAAAAAAACCCCAACATTATTTTGATTGTGACAAATTACATAATCCAGATTTGTAGCAACATGTCTGTTTAGAAGTGCATGTCAACAACCCAGTAAACTGTCATCTAGTAAATTGCAAATGTGGTTATTCTTCTTTTCTTCTTTGTACTTATCCTGGTAAATAGCTCAGATTTAGGGCATGTCTAACCTAAGCATGGCAGGAGTCAGCCATTTGGGCTAGATGGATGGATGTAGGATTCTGGAATTATCTCTGTTTTAGTTTTTGGGGTTTTGTTGTTGTTGTTGCTTGCTTTTTGTGTTTTTTTATTTTATTTTATTTTAATTTAATTTAACTATGCTATTTACAATCCCAAAACTGTTCTCATATTGTGTTAGTCACTATAGACAAATGTCTCTAGCTCAGGGCAGATCACTTGGCAGCCTGGATGTTAGCAATCTTTCTTCTGCGCAGAATTCCACTAAAAGCTGTTGGCAAAGCATATTTCCTGGGGTCATACGTTCTAAACTTGAAGTCTTAAATTTTCTTCTTACAAAGTCCTAATTCTTCCATTCTTTCTCAGTCCTATTTGGCATAGGTTCCTGCCTACTGTATGTATGTTATGGCTGAGAGCTTATCTTAAATGCAGAGCATTTTTGACATTTCTGTACACAAATTACTGAAACTAACATTCCAATTAGATGAACTTTCTATTTCTTTCCATGATTAGGTGTAATTTTCAAACTTTTGGAATGACAATCCAAGCTTCTTTTTGATTTTGGATCTTCACATTGATTGCTATTTTGATAGGCTTCTTCTAAACACAGTTTATACTTGAATCTATTTTGCTGGATAAGTCACGGGTGCCAGTTAAAAAAAAAGTGCATTTCTCTGTCCCTCACTGAATACAATGACATCATTTGACAATTCTTGGAACTGGGAAGTGACAACACTGGAAGAGACCATGGTGGTGGTAAACTACAGGAGAAGACAGGGACTCCTTGGGCTCTCTTAACTGGCTTCTGAGCAGAATCTAGCTTTGTCTCGAAGGCAACAGATCCTATTTCCTTTGGAACTAGTAACCTAGAAAGAGGCACCACACTTAATACTCATGTTTCAAATTACTACAGATCCTACTGTTAGATGCCTGTTCAGCCTTTCAATTTCCTGCCTTTGGCAATTGTACCATAGGATTGCACTCTTAAAAGTGAACAGCTGCAATAGAAACGGGCTTTTGAAAGTGCACTGTACAGAACAGCTTTAGCAAAGAGATAGGAATAACAAGAAATCCTAGTCTTCCTATCACTGAAATCAAGTGCATCTTAAGTATAAGTGGCTTTCCAATCCTGATGTGTAAGGGTGTAGTGTAATTGCATCCTCTTAATACCATCTCAGAACGTGGGCTAAGGCAGTTTTTAAAATGGGAAAAATAAGTAAATAGTTGGAACAGTGACAGCAGTAGAATAAAACCTCATTCTGCACTACTTTTTAAAACAGAGCCATAGGAAATGTGTCCAAATGATAAGTAATTACATAATGAACAAAGCTTTACTTAAATCATATTTCAGCAGGAAGCTACTCCCACACCAGTCATACTTAGTCTACTGAGTCTTGCAGCTCTTAGAGGTCATTTGGAAGTGTTGAATAAATATTTGGAGGCACTGAACACTGCTGCATAAGGAACCAGCTCAGCAGGAAATAATACAGATTCATACTTTCTCTCATTGAGAGCAGGCCTGCTGAGAAGAAATTGGAGGTGCTGCTTGATGAGAAGCTCAACATGAGCTGGTAATGTATGTTTGCAGCCCAGAAAGCAATTTATGTCCTGGGCTCCATCAAAAGCAGTGTGGCCAGCAGGGCAAGGAAAGGAATTGTCCTCTTCTACTCTGCTTTCATGAGACGCCAGCTGGAGTGCTGCGTCTGGCTCTGTGTTCCCCAGCATGAGAAGGACATTGACCTGTTTGAGATAGGTCAAAGGAAGGGCACAAATATGATCAGAGATCTGCAGCTCCTCTTCTACGAAGGCAGGCTAGGAGAGCTGGGATTGTTCAGCCCAGAGAAGAGAAGGACCCAAGAAGACCTTACAACAATTTTGTTAAAAAGGAGGTTACAAGAGCGATGAAGAGGGACTTTTTGCAAGTGCATGCATCAAGGTGATGCCTCCCCAGTGCAGAGCAGAGCAGGACAATCCCCTCCCTTGTCCAGCTGCCCTTATGCCCCCAGGACGTGCCTGACCCTCCTGGCTGCCAGGGAAATGCTGACTCATGTTCACCTCTCCCTCAACCAGAACCCCCAGGTCTCTTTCCACAGCTCTTCTCTCCAGCCTCTCATTCCCCAGTCTATACACACAACCAAGGCTGACCCACTGGAGGTGCAGAATCTAGCATTTTTGCCTGTAAACTTTACAGGAATTTTCCCCTGTAAACTTCATGGAGATTGCCCATCTCTCTAATTTCTCCATGAAAACTTAAATCTTACTTTTAATCACTCTGGGCCACAGCTTCCTTTTGCTTTCAAAGCAATTCAGCTTTGGAAGACTTTAAATATTATCTCTTTATTTACCAGACCTCTCTGGAAAATCCTCCTATTTATCTTCTTTTAGTTACAGGATTTCCATTAAAACAAAACCCCAAGCATCTGATACTTGATGCCTACCAAGGCTTTCAACATATTTCTCCAACATTTTTAATAAAACATTCATAATGTCTCTAGAAGGTAAATGTAGTAATACGTTCTCTGATATAGATTAAGAAATATAATTAAAATTAATTTAGATTAAATAAAAGTAATCTCTTAAAAAAAAAATAAATACCACAGTATGTTTCTTTACAGATTAGACTTTTACTCTTTTAACACTGAAGAACTACCCAAAATCATCCTTCTTACAGGCTGATATGGCTGAAACCTGGTTTTAATTTAATTTCATTCCAGCACAATGAGTCACAGACTAATTTACTCAGTCTTAGGCTGTATTCAGATCTCTTTAACATCCAAGTGAACAAACACCCATTATTCCAGGATGAAGCTAAAGAAAAACAGAAATAGTTTTGAGGGTTGAATATAGACCAGTTTTACTCACATTTATACTGGGAAAAGCAGGGACAGCTTTGATTATTTCTACTGCACACAGAATATGAATGAACCAGGAAATCCCTATTGAATTTTAGAAGTTATCTTTGCAGCATCTCTGAGGAATAAGAGACTTCATTAAATGTCCAGTTAATATTTTTAATGCAATCGTGAATAAGATACTAGATTTTGTTTTAACAGAAGTTTAGTTAACTCAAATGTGTAATACTCAGAATTAGACTGAGAAATCTGTGCATTACTAGACCAGCACAAGTCATATATACAGCCAAGCATTTAATAAGCTGATAAAAGTGTTCTGAGGTATTGTCATACCTAAGCATTAACTTTCTAGTAGCTGTAATCAAAGGCCCTGCTAAAATTTCCTGTGGATATTTCACCTTAAGCTTGCACATTGTTACAGACTGACAAATCCCATTCTGTCCTGGTCTCAGAACCAAATTCAATTCTAAAACATTCCGTCTTATCATTCACATCAAAAGTTCATACAGAATGAGGCTGGAGAACCCTCAGCAACCCTAAGTAACACTTGCCTTATATATATATATATATATATGCGCTAGATATATATATATATATGCTAGATGCATCATGATGCTTTCTTGGAGGCATCTTAACACCTGCTGGTGACACTGGCTAATAATATTGTCATGCAGCTCATCATTCAGACTAGCATAAATCAAATAAAAAGTAGAGTGTTTTGTTGACTTAAAAAAATACAGCTAGATTATTCTATTCTTGCTGGCATCTCCCCCTCAAACCCACGGGTGTTCCCAGTGGAGCCCGGCCAGCTGGGCAGCTGGGGTGAGGCGGGCAGAGGAAAGGGTTTCTCCTGCGATCCCGGAGGGCCTGGACAAGCCCCACGTGAATCCAAAGACCAGCTAGTCCCACAAGTGAAGAAAGAGGCGCTCTCCCTTCAGGGTCAGTTCCAAGGTTTGTTCATGTAACCTCCAAGGAGTCCCAAGCGAGAGAGGGCGTGTCCGCACCCAGACCGGCCAGATATAGGGGGTGGGGAAAACCTGACCAGCGAATGGGGGAAGGACATGGGAGTGGCTCTCTGGGGGCAAGGCCTCAGAGTGACCACTGGGGAGGGGGTGAGGGAAGGGTCCCAGCCAGGGTCTAGTTACCTGGTGACCCTGGGAGAAGGGTCTGGACAAAGGGGAGTGGTCAGCAGGTGATGGGACAAATCACCTGGGAAGACAGGGGCATGGGTTGGGGCTTGATGGACATACAGGTACTGATGGGAAAACTGGGATGAACCAAATATAGAGGGAATATACAGTGCAAACACCCTTCAGTTATAAAAAAATGAAACAGGGGTTGTCATTGAGTCCATATGATCTTCACACCAAGGGTCTTGATTCAGAGGCTCTTCTGGGCTGGTGGAGTTCAGAGCTTTCAGAGTAAGTCCCTTTACAACACTAAAACCCACAACAAGTCCAATAAGAATCAGTGCAAGTAACAGTCCAGTTTGAATTAGTGACTTGATCCAACCTGAGACACTCCAGCCTTGAAAAACAGACCCCAGCCAGTCTGACGATTCTTTAGGTCTCCTATGAGGCTCTGCATCTTTTGTATAGTGTCATGTATGTCCTCAGCCCGTGAACTCAAATTTAAACAGCATAGTCCTGCAAACTCCTCACAGCGGTGATTGTGAAGGAGTAAAAGGAAATCGATTGCAGCCCGGTTTTGGAGGGTGGCCTGCCTCGTTATTTCCTCATCTGATAGGTCAGCTAGGGACTTTGAAGTAAAATTGGCCTGCTTAGCAACCCAGCACTCGAGGTGTGCCAATTCCCCGACTGTGTTTGCCATAGCTACCCAGGGCAAAAGTGCAATGGCAGCTATGTTTTTGGATGTGGACCACCTTAGAGTCACAATTTTGATCCCAATTCTCAAGGTCAGTGTCCCTTTTTTGGCGTGCCAATTGGTAGGTTTTGTTTAGATTTTGCCAATGTGAAATTTGAGTTTTGTTAGGTGTAAACAGGCTTAGCTGCCCAAATGTACAGGGACCTCCGATCAGGTGAGGGGGGATGCCTGCCCAAGCTCGCTGGCCGCAGATGAGGAAGGTACCTTTGGGTAGGGAGTGACGTTTATTATCAGGGGTGGAGTACATGGGGACATGTATTACCCTCTGGCACCATTCCTCTGCGGTGTACTCAGTGGTGGTCTGCCTGATCTCAATGGCAAGGTGGTCTTGGGGATCAGGGGTGACTGAGGAAAGCACACAGGTAGAAGCAGGGGAAGAACCAAGTAAATCTAATTCTTCAGGGCTTTTGTCCATTATGGGGAGCAGTTTGACCCACCTCCTCCATGCGTCCAGTTGATAGGCGATGAATGAGCGGGTTTCTTTGCCAGGGGTGGAAGTGGATTTGGGGAAGGTGAAAGGGAATTTGTTTATTTGGTATGGGATCCCCACGAGGCAGGATAAGAGAGGGTCAGATGCAGATGATGTGGACAGGCAAATGTGATCCTGATTTAGGGATTTAGCTAACGTGGCCCACACATTGGCCTTGGGCTGAGGGACAATCCATGCCACCTGGGGTGGTGAGAATGTGACCAGGATGAGGAGGATGAGGCCTCTACTCAGCAGCATCGCAGGCTGGATCCGGGTAACAATGATTTCTGTAAAATAACTGTGATACAAATTAATCATATACCTATATGATTAGGGGAGGTCTAAATCAAAAGGGAACAGAGAACTGAGGGAGCTGGAGAGAGAGGATGAATCTGAAAGGGATGATTTCCGTCGCCTCCTCAGAGCTGCATTCTCCACCTGAGGACAGACAATCACGGGTTGTACTTTAAGGATGTGTGGTCTCACAAATTTTGAGGGGACCCACCTCAGGCCTGAGGGTGTGGACACACAAGCACACCCACGCCCCCAGGCTACTAAATCATAGGGTCCCTCCTGCTGCCATGTTTTTGAGTTTTTTACCGTGACAGGAGGTTTTTCTTTGAATTTAGCATCTGGGTATGTGTGAAAATGCCCGATGATTGGAGGGTTTAGGTTTTCAAAGGAGCAGTTCAGAAAATTGATTGTAAAAAGTGCCTTAGCAAGCCGGACCTGGGGGGACTCCACCTTTATCACTGTTTGTTGCTGCCTGAGAACTCTCTTCAAGCTCTGGTGGGTCCGCTCCACCACGGCTTGACCTGATGGGGAATAGGAGATACCGGTCTTATGTTCTATTCCCCGTTGCTGCAGGATGCTCCCGAGGTTCTTGGAGGTATACGCTGGGGCATTGTCTGTTTTGATACCTTTAGGGACGCCCAGTGTGGAGAAAGCCTGTATCAGGTGTTTCTCAGCATCAGCTGCTCTCTCTGCGTGGGCAGAAGCAAAGACAGCACTAGAGAAAGTATCCACAGAGACATGAACATACTTAAATCTGCCAAAAGAGTGGATGTGTGTTACATCCATCTGCCACAACTCGCAGCTTCTCAGCCCTCTGGGGTTAGCCCCTGCACTCACAGATGGCATTGGGAGCGACTTACAGGAAGGGCATGTCGCTATAATGGCCTGGGCCTAGTCACGGGTGAGCTGGAATTGTCTCACCAGGCCGGGTGCTTTCTGATGGTAGAGCTGGTGGCTAATTTTTGCCTGCTGGAATTTGTCTGGGAGTGGAGCCATCTGCACAGGGGCAGCTGCAAGGGAATCAGCATGCCTATTACCTTCTGCCAGGAACCCCGGCAGGTCGGTATGTGACCTGATGTGCATCACATATAAGGGCTGCTCTCTGTGGGAGACTAATCTTATCAGCTTGGAGAGCAAGTTGTGCAAAGCAGTGTTAGAAACCCCCTGCAAAATTACATCTTGAGCTCTAGACACTATACCTGCTACATATGCCAAATCAGTGACCAGATTAAAAGGTTCAGAAAATCTCTCAAAAGCTCTGACAACTGCGGCCAACTCAGCTACCTGGGGTGAGCCCACAACCTCAGTAATATCTGACTCCCACTGCTGAGTCTGAGGATTTTTCCAGGTTACCACCGATTTGTGGGACCCTCCGGACGTATCTGTAAAAAGAGTCAGAGCCTTTAAAGGTTTTTTACTTTGAATAGTTTTTGTTGACAATGTGAATTGAACATCCAGATTAAAAATTTTGTGGGCCAGTCTCAAAACAGAAATTTGACCGGTGTAGCTGTCTAGAGCAAATTGTAGGGCCTGATTTTCCTGTAGTAAGTGTTCTAGCATTGCTTTGGTAAATTGGCCCGATTCTAATTTTAAAGGAATATGAATGTACTCAAAGTCACAGCCAGCCAGCTCCCTGATCCTGGCTCTGGCCTTGCGGATCAATTCTGCTACCAGCTCCTGTGGCTGTGTCATTCTTTTGGCCCTTTGATGACTTATAAAGACCCACTCTATAATGAAGAGAGGATCCTTCTGGTCCTTTTTTTCCCTGTGGGTGTCTCTCCACTGAAAGATAACTCCGTGGAGGTGTGGCAGTCTGCCCAGAACTATAACTTCAAAGGGCAGGTCTGGATCCTATCTATGGGCCTGCCGGGCAGACATTGCCTCCTGGACTTTCTCTAGTGCAGCCTTGGCCTCCGGGGTAAGAACCCCAGGAGAACTAGGCTCCTCTGCCCCTTTCAATAAATTGAAAACGGGGGCTAGGTCTTCATTTGTAATACCCAGCCAGGGCCTTACCCAGTTTAAAGAGCCACACAGCTGCTGGACATCTGCTAAGGCTTTGATGTTATTTTTAATTACCAATTTTTGTGGAACAATGGTCCTCTTGCCAATTTTCAACCCCAGGTACCTGCAGGGTGGCATCCTCTGAATTTTGTCCTCCCGAAGCTCGAACCCTGCAGCAACCAAAGCCTTAGTTGTCAGTTCAAGCACGCGTGTAAGTAGATCATCATTGGGGGCACAAATTAAAGTATCATCCATGTAATGATGGATTATCACGCCGTTGTTGGCTGCACGGATTGGGGCCAGCAACGAGGAGACACACCACTGACAGATAGGCTGCATTTTAGGCCCTGAGGAAGAACTTTCCAATGGTATATCTCTGCTGGAGCTTCTCGATGGATAGAGGGAACTGAGAAGTCAAAACGTGGTGCAACATCAGGGTGCAAAGGAATTTGGAAAAAACAATTTTTACTGTCAATAACTGCCAGATTCCAATCTTGGGGTAACATTGTGGTGGATGGCATCCCTGGCTGGAGAGGACCCATATCTTTAATTACTTTATTAATTTCTCTGAGATCGTGGAGGAGCCGCCACTCGTCCTTGCCAGGTTTTTTAATGACAAAGACAGGGGAATTCCAGGGAGATGTTGTTTCTTGGATGTTCCCTTTGGCTAGCTGCTCATGCACGAGCTGTTGGAGCACTTTTAATTTTTGTTCGTTTAGTGGCCACTGCTCTACCCAGACTGGAGTATCAGATAGCCAATTTCTGGGTAGGACGCCCCCTAGTGACCGCTGCCCGAAAAACCTGGGGGGGTCGGGATGTCAATTGTGACCCCCCACTGGGCCATCAGGTCTCTCCCCCACAGGGGTTCTGTGTAATCTAAAACAAATGCACGTAGGTGTGCTAACTGTCCATTTGGCCCCTTAAATTTCACAATGTTTTTTGATTGCTTAGCCAATTGTACCCCCCCTACACCTTGAATGTGGCCGCCCACCTCCTCCAATTCCCAATTGGATGGCCAATTCCGTGAAGGAGTGATTGTTACAGGATGTGTCTAGGAGTCCATTCATGTGTTTACATTCACCCCCTTTCCACAAATAAGAGTTAATTTTGGGGCAATCTTTTCCCAGTACCTGGGCTTGACAAATCTTATGAATCTTCTTTGGTGACAGCTTCCACAGATGTTCCGGATGCACTGGTGGGCCAGTCACTGGAATAGCCTGTGCTATATTTTGTCCTTTGGGAATGAACACTGGGGGTTGAAAGCAGTGCAGCCACACTACTAACTGTTTTGGGTCTGACTCAGTTAACCAAGGAGCAATGGTTATCTCGACTGCGGATATTTCTCCAGGTCCCAGGGTTCCCAGTATCGACTGTGACAAAAAGCCAATCTGTGTCCTTGAGATACAAAGGCTCAGTTAGTGCCAGCCTGTAAGGAGAAGAATTAGAACAGGTGTTTAGCACAGGTTTAGGATGGTCAGGGTCCCGACCCAACCAAAACCTGGAAATAAAAGGCACATCATCCCCTGGGTGATTAATTTGATTTTTTTAAGGTCACGTTTGATGAATGATTGTCAGTGTCCTCAGGTGGGTGCTGGGAGTCACTGCCCTCCTCCTCCAGTGATGGTATTTGTCCCACCTCATTTGTGTCTGCACGCAGGGAGGAACTGCGCTGACAGCCTAGTTTTTTGGACCTTCCCCCTGGTGAGGAATCCCTCACCCCTGTTTATTTTTAAATTGTAAAAATTCGTCCTTAACTGGGCATTGGCGTGCCCAATGTCCCTTCTGGTTGCACAGAAAACAACGTGTTCGTTGTTTCAGTCCCTTTGGGGGTGGTCCCGGAAAGCGATGAGGCAGGGTGGCTGTGGCTGCCAGTGGTGCAGTGTCCATGCTGGAGGCTTCGGCAATAGAAACCCTTTTTAGAGGCGTCCGGAATTCCCTGATGTCCTTTGCAGGGATGGAGACTTTCCGCGCGCAGACCTCTAGCATGTTTTGTAGAGTGGGGTCAGGATCGAGGGGGAGGCTGAGGATGGCATTCTGGCAAGCCTCGTTTGCATTCTGCCGCGCGATCACGGTAATTATTCCTTGCTGGAGCGTCTCGTCTGACACTTGTGTTTCTACAGCCCGATGGAGTCGGTCTACAAAACTTACAAAAGATTCTAAAGGCTCTTGTTTAATTGACAAATAATTAACAACGGGGCCACAAAGTTTCAGCTTAAAGAATGCCTTTTCTGCTGCTTTTGCACTCAGAAGCAAAGCTTCTCTTGGTAACTTTTCTGCCTGTTTTTGACCTGATTTCCAATCCTCATTCCCACATAAGTGGCTTGTCGAAAGCACCTTCCCGTCTGAGTCTACTGATGTTTCCCGATTAGCCCAAAGCTCCGGCAACTTGTCCCTTATTTCCCTTATCCAGGCAGACTCCCACACCAAAAACTCAGCGTGAGTTAATAAACACGAGAAAAGAGTCCGCAAATCTGCCGGAACATACTCCGCCGAGAACAGAGTTGCCTTTAAAAGACCTCGAAAAAATTGATCTTCCCTACCAAATTCCTTTTGTGCCTTGCACAAATCCTTTATGACTTTTAGGGGGATGGGACACCACTGAACCAGAGGCCTGCCCCCCTGCTGCGGGGTATATGTCCCCGGAGCAGGAGTGAAAGCCGGCAGGGAGTGAGCCGACTCCCCGCTCTGCTCCACCCCTGCCCCCCCTCCCCCCGGGCCGCGGGATCCCCCAGCCCCAACCGCCGTTCCCGGAGGGGCGGGGCTGTGGGACCCCACCGCCCCTGCCGGCACTTCATCCCTCCCCGCGCCGGCCTCGGGCGGCGGGAGTTCCCCGCCGCTCCCCCCCGGGCCCGCCCCGCTGCCGGCTCCGGGCGGCAGGAATCCCTCCTCGCCGCCGGCTCCGGGCAGTGGGAATGCCCCCCCGCTGTCCCCCTTGCCCCCGCCAGGCCGCGGGAGCCCTTCCCCGCGCCCCCCCTGCCGCCCCCCACCGAGCCCGGGACCGTGGGAAGCCGAAGCGAGGCTGCAGGGATCGGGGGAGGGGGCGGAGGGAGCTGAGCCACGATCGGGGGGCGCGGCTGGTGACGAACGCCCGCAAGGGGTGGAGCCGCAGGAGCAGTACCTGCATAATTCATTAGGGGAGGGGCTGGGGGGAGGGTCTGGAGATAGGAAGGGGTTTCCGGGAGAGAAGCAAGGAGGACTGTGGGAAGGAGAAGCCCGAGTGGCGCGAGCATGGGGAAAAGGAGAGCACATGGCAGCGGCCACGTGGCGGCCGCCATTTTGAAAATCAGAGGGAGAGGGTATTTTCGGAGAAAGAGGGTCTGGAAGTTTAAAACTAACATCGGATGGGGTAGAATAGGGTGGGGGAGTAGGGGTAAGGGTAGGATTCAGGGCAGTGTGGCCTGCACTGTCCTGACAGGGACCCTGGGAATTCTCAGAGAAGCCACGCAATTTCTGCGGATATAACTGGGATGTTTGTCTAAGAATTGTCGGTTTTTGGGATAGAGGGGAGGAAAGAGGGATAGGGTTTGCAGGGCTGGGTTCCGAGCTGGGGTATTGCGGATCTAGCAGTGGCTGTGGCGGCGCTTCATAGCTATTTTTAACAATATCAAGAATTTGGAGAGCCAAATAAGTACATTTTGCAAGGGAAGGGTCTCCCTGTTTTAAAATTTTCCTGCCAACCTGATCCCAAAACGAGACCTGAAGCAATTTTGAAGTCGAAACCTCTGGGAAACACTGCAATAGCCACTCTGCAAACCTTTTAACATCCTGTTTTTTAAACCTTTTGTCCCCAACAACGAGAATCCCAAGAACCTGCTTATAAAGCCTCTTCTGCGGTACTGTTAGCTTTGCACCCATGCTAAAAGATGTTAAAATGTACTGCAGATAAAACCACCTACGAGAGAAAAAAAATTCAAATTCTGTCGCTACCGGTTTTAAACTAACTGTCCCGAGGATCCCCCTGAAACCCGGGAAGGGGAGCCCACCTAATTTTGGGACTTTTTCCCCCCAAATTGGGAACAAGAAATCCCACCAAAACGAGGAAAACCTTCCACTACCCTTAGAGAGAAGAAAAACCCCCAAAAAGGGACAGAAGAAAAAACCCCCAGAAAACAACTTACCCTTTTAAGTCGTCCAAGGAAAGACAGGAGCAGGAAAAAAAAACCTCGGTGAAGTGGAGCTAGTGGGAAAATCCGACTCCTGGGCACATAGGAGCTACCGGATTTGTCCTCCGGAGAGCAGCTCCTAGAACAGAGCTTGCTCTTCTCCGAAGGCGACTTGAAGGCCAGAGATTAAGTCCACGGTCCCTCAGACCTCTGGAATCTTCACTCGCGGGCCAGAAAAACCTTTTTCAGGCCCCACGATTGGGTGCCAAGCCTGCTGGCATCTCCCCCTCAAACCCACGGGTCTGATTCCCAGTGGAGCCCGGCCAGCTGGGCAGTTGGGGTGAGGCAGGCAGAAGGAAGGGTTTCTCCTGGGATCCCCGGAGGGCCTGGAGAAGCCCCACGTGGGTCCAAAGACCAGCTAGTCCCACAAGCGAAGAAAGAGGCGCTCTCCCTTCAGGATTAGTTCCAAGGTTTTTTAACGCCACCTCGAAGGAGTCCCAAGCGAGAGAGGGCGTGTCCCTGCCCAGACCGGCCAGATATAGGGGGCGGGGAAAACCTGACCAGCCAAAGGGGGAAGGACATGGGAGTGTCTCTCTGGGGGCAAGGCCTCAGAGTGACCACTGAGGAGGGGGTGAGGGAGGGGTCCCAGCCAGGGTCCAGTTACCTGGTGACCCTGGGAGAAGGGTCTGGACAAAGGGGAGTGGTCAGCAGGTGATGGACACATCACCTGGGAGGAGACAGGGAGATGGGTTGGGGCTTGATGGACATACAGGTTCTGATGGGAAAACTGGGATGAACCAAACATACAGAGAGGGAATATACAGTGCAAATACAACTCTACAAATACAACTCTAGTGCGCTACCTATATAAAGGATTTCTTCAGAATATTAATTTCCATAAATCCTAATTCCAATGCTCATGTAAAGATTTCAGTGATTCAAAGCAAATATAATTACTATTGTTTCATTACAGAATGTGTGGAAGATCAATTTTCTAAGGAATGTTTTGCATTGTTTATCTTCATTTTTAACACATGGAATCCATACATATGCCAAAAAAACCCCACATCTTCATGGCCAAAAAAATTTCCTGGTATTTCATGTATTTGTTTTGAAAAACAGCCTCACATCCAATATTACATCAGGACACACAGACATCAAGTCAGACAACTTCTTAATTAAATTCTTCAATATGTACAGGTTTATCACTTTTAATAGTCAAGTCACAAAGGAAAGGTTTGCATTCTGACTATATTTTGGTCACATTATTCAGGTCATTTCTATATATAAAGTCTAGAGAACATGCAAAGTATCTTTTGGCATAATGTTTTCCAGAAGACATTTATAGATCCACTAAGTAATATAAGGTATTTTCAGAAAAAGGTATGAGATATGCTCAAAAATAAGAGCAAGATGGTAAGAGTATAGCAACTTAACAATAGAGACAAACTTCCAGACAGTAATTTTCATTTCCATCTCTCCTTTAGAAACACTAGTAGTGAATAAAATTATAGGAAACATCTCACAGAAGAAGTAGACAACTCTTTCAAAAAGTAGATGTATGAAAAAATCTGTAATGACAAAATAACTTTCTTGTCTTTATCTAACATTTCTTGCTGGGATAATATTAAACAGGTGTTTTTAATAGATAAAAGTATTTAAAAATATAAGTAATAAGAGATGGATTTTGCTCCTAGACAGTGTTACTGTGGCATAGAACCTGAATTTTTGTAGATGGCATTCCTGAGTATTTATCGGCAATACTGTACAATATCTTAATTATTTTAAAACCTTTGCCTGTGACATCTTAATCTATTTGGAATGGGTTTTCTGGAGTCACCTTTTCCATAGATCTCCCAGCTTTTACTTGGGAATGATTTTATTAGCAAGTACCATATTTTGGTAATGACCAGCCTTTCCTGTTTAAAGTTAGGCTTTAAAGCTTAGTAATAATTCATTTATGATTTTGGGGGATGAGTGTAATAAAACATCACCTCTTCTAGCCTATTGTCTTTGGTTTAATTGTGATAATGTCCTACAAATAGAATAACTATTTCTGGTGAATAACACCTAAACTACAGGTAATGTGCCAATAAAATTTCAAGGTTCTCGCTTAGACAAATGGAGAGTAAACCCGCAGATAAATAAATTGTATCATCTATAAAACATGGACTCTACTTCAGTCATAAACAATACCACTGAAGTAATTGGGGATTGCTTCTGGAAAATCATTCTCTGACATGCACTTCAAAGATTAATTTGGAAAAGAGCATTACATTACAGTCATTTCTGCTGTCCAACAGCCTGCAATTTTTCTACAAGGTTCTCAGCTTTATCATCTCTTTCCCAAGTGAGAACCCAATCCTGATTAAATTCAGTGGGTTTAGTTTACATAACACAAACGTACAGGTATTTTAAAGAGTTATACAGTTTGACTGCTTGAAAGCTTATTTTGAAAGCTTCTAGCATTTATCTGGTTCAAGCTCTCAGCACTCCCATCCAATAGCAGAAGGCTGAAAAAGCCACATAGCCTAACCATATCTTCACCCTGGTATCTCCAGTTTCTCTACATACTGCCCAGGTTTTAGAGTTGAAATTGTGGCCATCAAGACAGTTGCCAGGTCAAAGCTAAAGCCTTGGGAACACAGTCTAGAGATAAAAAAGCAAGAGGTAATAAAATTTACTTATATGAGGTCTCAGTAGGGTAACCTCCTAACCAAAATACTAAGCAAGTCCCGCAGCTCACTGGCTTGTGGAAATGCTCCGAGGTAGCTACAGGATTGCCAAAGGATCATGGTTGTTCTGCAACCAGTTCAGATTAACATGAATAATTTAACACTGATTAGGTTCTGATTTGCCTGACTTACTCCTACTAGCCAGTCCATTAGCCAATGCATATATCCTGTAAACTCAGAAAGCCTTTTGACAGGGAAGAAGAGTTGACTCTTTTCTATTTATTCTCCCACTGACATCTACTGTATTGAAAAACAGCTTTAGCTTGAGTCCATATTCTTTCTATCTGTGATCAGAGTCCCTATGGAAAGCTTGATCTTTTCTGTATTTTTTTCCTATATCTGATGATTTCAGCATACCTAGCAGAGCAAGCAGGTGTTTCAGAAAGAAATGTCATGTGAAAACTGGTGTTCAAAAAATAAAGAAAACAGTGCAGAGTTTCTAACGATTTTTGATTAATGACTTGAATTTTCAATCTGCATAAATAACTCCTGCTTTTAAGACTATGAGCTAATGTACCCCGTAGTTATGTTTGTCATTACAAATCTTAAAAGAATACATTTACAAGGATTTATTACTATCTCTTTTTTTTTTTTTTTTTACTTGAATAGATTAAATATAAAAAAATTTCAAGGCTTTGTACATTGTCTGGATTCAGGAGCCCAGTGAAGAGGCTTTGGCAGTGAGGAGCTACAGGACAGGTCTCTGTAAGGAGAGGCTAGGACTGCCCTGTGCTGGAAACAGCTAATTCCAGACACTTCTGTAACAGACCCAGTGAACAAGATGACTGAGCCCACCAGCTCCAGGTGTGGCACCTTGGAGAAAACATATGTAAGAAAGGGCAGAAAGTGCCACATGGTGAGAGGAGGAAAAAACATAGGGAGACAACAATAGCACCCTGCATAGCCCAAGGTCAGAGAAGAAGGAGGGACTCCAGGAGACAAAGCAAAGATTGCTTTGTAGTGTTTGGAAAGGACCCCATAATGGGTCCAGTGAACATTTCCTCAGGGAGCTGTGGCATCTGGAAGGACAGACACTAGAGCAGGAAAAATGTGTGAGGAGTAGGAGTGCCAGAGGGAAGCTGTTATGAAATGACTGCAGCCCCCTGTGCTTTTCCAGGAGCAGAATGGGCAGAGGGGGTAGGAAGAAAGTTTGAGAGTCAGGGCATGAACAAAAATATGGAAGATAGGGAAGAAAGACATTTTGTTTATTATCTTTGCTTCTTACCATCCCCAAACTTTTCTGTTCGGCATTAAATGTATTTTCCCCAGGTCAAATTTACTTTGCCTCTGACAGTAACTAATAAGCCATCACTCTGATTTTATCTTGACCCTCAAGCTTTTTCATCATACTTTCTTCTCCTGTCCTGTTGAGGAAGGAAGATGGGTGACGAGATTGGGGTTTGATATTTAATCAAGGTTAACCCAGCAATAACTGTGCTAAGCTCCATTTTAGGAAACAGGAAAAAAATAACTTTTTCTAAGTGAAATTTTCAACAACAAGACGCATGCTCTAGACTCATCTTGCTAAAAAACTATGTACAAACAAATTTTTCCTGCTTTTTGTCAAGAAACAAATTAACAAATATTATCAGTTCTGTGCCATAAGTACAAGAAATCTGATAACATCATTCTTGTCTCTGAATCCAAGTTAAATGGATTATTTTAGTTTCACTCAATCTAAAATGTATAAGCAAAGTTCCTTTGAAGTCTACGGGGGTGCTTTTCTCAATATTGCCTAAAGTTACTTTAGAAAAAAAAATGTTTGAAGTTCTACAGGATTGGATCCAGAGGGTGCTGTCATTTAAGGAGAGAATATTCTTCACCAGCATATATTACCTTACTGAATACTTTTTTCTGACATTTTGCATGAGTTATGATAATGTTTTCTAGCAATTAAAAAAATGACAATTTTCTTGTTCTTTAGATTTATTGAGCTTAAAACATGTATCATTAAAGAAAGCATAACTGTAAGTGTACAATACTGATGTCTGTTATGAATCATCTGTCACATGTTATCACGAACAGAGACCTGCTACCTGAAGTATGCTAATTTGAAAGAACTATGTCCCTGATTAGCAGATAAATAAGTTTTCCTTTAAAGCTCTCCAGTGTCATTTGATTATTCACTCAACACAGTTTTTTCTTTCCTTGATAAATGTATAAAACTGTAAAAAAAAAAAAAAATCTCATTTAGTTAATGCTTAAATGCACTGAACAAATCTACCATGGATTGCATTATGGCATTTTTACAATGTAATTTAACATTGAAAATTATAAACAGAGAATTGATTGGTTTTTTTTAGATGTAGCTCCCTCTATTTTTTCCTTAAGAGTGTTTTTCATCTTTTAAGCTGGCTTAATTTTTCAGACACTCGTATTTTCTTGGTACTAGTTAAGAGGTGAAGAAATAAGAATCTTTTCTGCCAATTGAGATATCTAGCCACTAGGATAATGTAAACACGTATTTAAGGAAACAAAAAGTACTACAGTAAAAGTTATTTTAACAGTGGCAGATTTAGATTTTAACAAAGTGTTTTCAACCCTTAGTAATTACTATGTGCCTTCCAGCTACAGAAAATAATGATGTTGTTAAGTCTAGAATATAAGAACAATTTTTTTGTCAAGTAGAATTCATTTAAGGACCACCTGGGGCCCTAATAGACACTAGAACAGTTCCAGTCTTTAGATTGTTCTGACCATTAGAGTAGAAGAACTTAAATGAGGAATTTACATACTTGTCAACATCTGAGAGGTAAACATGCATTCCTGTTTTGGAAACAGAACACGGTTCAGAAGGAAAACACAAGTTTGACAGCTTCTAGATCTTAATTCCATCTTCAATTTTATTAAATGAGATTTAGATTCTACATTACTTGCACATTTCAATTGCCTAAATCTCCCTTCATGCAATTGCATATTATATCATATTTTTATTTGGTTATTTTTTAATAACTATGATGAAAAAGGCTATCAGAACATACAGTACTGTATCTTTATTTGTCTAATAGACAAAGCTTTTAAAAAAATAAATTAAAGTGAAACATTCAGTCTTGTGAAGTTACTTATGATGGGTCTCATTTTAACTCCATAAGCTTCAATAAAGTTCATTGAAGCCATCTAGAAATGATTAATGATGAAAGAAATTAAGATGTTGTAAAGCCATACCTGAGAGAATAATTTATAAGGCATACTTCCATGGGCTTGACTAGCAGGAGATCCAAACAAATGGTGAGGTTAGAGAAGTGGTTGAAGGATATCTAGCCTTGTCTATGGCAAAGTCAGCAGGAGCTGCATGATATAGCTGTTTAATCTTGAGGCTAGAGAGGCCCAAATTTTAAGTGTTCCATATCTTTTGGGATACTCAAACCAAGCTAAACAATAAAAACTATATACAACATGAGAAAGCTTAATAACAGAGAAGAAGGTGTAATGGGTCACTGTCCAATCTTACAATATCACCATTGTATTCTTTTGTTATCTGTATTTAAGTAGAATTTTCTTACATTTATTACTCACTTCTTTATGATGGCTGCTTCAAAACCTCCTTTTTTCCTTATTACACTTCCAGCCCAATAATCAGTAGTTTATACCATTTTGTTCCAGCAGGTTTTTGTTTTAATAGATATTTTGCATCTTCAGTATTAGACTCTCTTTCAGCACAGGTTTACAGGTTTTCTCTCTCAGTCAGTCTTTTGATCTTTGGTTAGCTCTTTGGTCTTTGCTTAAATCCACCATTGCTTAAATCTTCACAAACAGGCTGCCTCTGCCTTTTGGCAACTCCAGCAAGGAGCGTCTGACTTGTTCAAGTGAAGTCTGATCACTGCCTTGCACAGTATTTTTCCTTATAAAATAACAATAAAAAAGGTGTTATTTCTAGACACATGAAGATCTTCTTTCCATGTTTGCAGTTGTTTCTTTATAATAGGAAATGTACTCATCCGTCAGTATTTCAAACACTTTTGGGTTTCATTTCATTCACTTTTTCCAATATCATATTCTGAAGGTCTCAGTAAGGATAGTATTACCAAGCTATTATCTATGAACCAACATCTGATTTTCTTGCTCTGGAACTAGGATGATCTATGGAAAACAACTGCTTGTTTATCTTTAAAGTAGAAACTCTTGTTTCTACTTTATCATGTTTTCTAAAAGACTGACACACATGCAAGAATGTCCAGCCTCTGGAGGATTAAAACAATGCACCACAGTATGAGTTCTAAATTCAAGCTCTTGCTCCAAGCCTTTTGGAAGGGGAATCAAAACATACCCTAAAATATTATCAAGCATTTGTCTGATGTCTTCGGAAGTAAGACTTTTTGATCACTTTTGTTATATTAGCTAGATAGAATGTTAATACTGTTTTCTCCTCCATACTACAGATACTTTGTCAATGGTAGTCTAGATCCTCTTGGTTTTTTTTGTAACAAAAGGGAAATATTTTATTGGATAAGGCTCTGTGAAAATACTTAATCTGGTTTGATGGTATAATTTCCAGATTTATCCAGTATCTTTGCCTAGTGCTCACTGAATCATGTACATAAACCATCTTGGGTCAGCAAACATTTAGTTATCTTTATAGTTCATTCCATTATGAAGTACAGACACATCCAAACAGTTTTTAGATTTAAACCCATATTCCCTTTAAATCAGGTCTAAATTAGAGTACTTACATGTTTAATACAACTGACAAATTTAAAATTTACAAAATATTAGCTTCTTTTACTTTTCCATGATCCTTCTATTTTGATATCCTAAGTTTTATGTGCTTTTAAACATTACATTGAAAAGACTGTGTGGTTTTGTTATTAATTCCTCATATTCATGCAGTGATTTATTATGTTTTTGTTGTTTTAGTTTCCTACACACTTTCATAATACTTTAATAAAAAACAAAACAAACAAAAAAAAATCTACCCCAAAACAAAGTTAAATTAATGTAATCAACATACAACAACTATCTAATCTTTTTAACACTTTAATAAAAGGATTGAACAGCCATCAGTGGGGATGCTCATCTAATTGCCTTTCTACCTATTCACCTTATTTTGTAAAAAGAAAAGAAAGCTGGAACCATAAAGTTACATTAGAGTTGAGATTGCTTTTGTTTCTAGAGTTCAGTCAAATGAGATGAATTTAAAATAATAAAGTGGCTATCTCCAGTATGATGAAAAAAACCCATATTCTCAAAATTCAGTTCTTCCCATCTGACTCTCATTGATAAGGCAACACCAAAATAAAATTTAATTAAGACCAAGAATTTATACAGTTAATACTACTATTAATAAATAGACCCCAATCCTTTTAGTCCCAGGGGGAAAAGCAAAAAAAACTAATGGAACCTTCATTGATTTCTTATAATCAGCTTTCAAAATATAAAATTCAGTGTCTGAGTTCCTTATAGTGATCAACACATTCACACTGATTTTCTGCTTCTTCCCTGCAGATACATTGCAGCAATGATCTTTCATTGTTCATTTGACTAACTACATATCCAGCTATTACGGATCACTTTGAAGCTTTCATAAAGTATGAGAGAGAACATTCTTTTAAAGTACTTTCAGTGCCTGCCAATTTGATAAATACATGCATTTACTGTCATAAATACAGGCAAGATTTAGAAAATGAGGGATATTATAAAATGTGTTGCCATATTTTTACAAACTTTTGACAGCTTTATGCAAGGTATATGTGTCAGAGTGTAACTGAGGTATTTTACATGGAGAATGAGCATTCCTGGAGAAACAGGGTTCCTTTACTAACCCTAAATATTCTAAAAAAAAAAAATAGGAGGTATGCTTTTAAGAATGAGCTGGAATGGTTTTTTATTTTCTGTAGAATAAAAGTTGACTACACTACTTGGATTTTCTCTGCTTTAAAAGCAGGTAATATCCTCATTTGCATCTACATTATCTCAGTTTTGAACAGTGCATTCATTACATTAATGTGTTCGCTTATTTTTTTCCCAAGTCACCTTTAATTCTTTTTCATTCCTTATTCATGCTTGCATCGTGATAGTCAATGTATACTATAAGGCCAATCTCAATTCTTTAGTTCAGAAGGGAGAAAATTATTTCTGTGTTACATGTGTTTTCTCAATAAGATTATTTGCTTTTAGCTTTCCACTACTTGAAGTGATGAGTTTTTTGCCAGCTTATTTTTGCTTCTTCACTTTTCTGACTTTCTATTTTGTACAAAGGGAAATCTAGTTTCTACCAACTGGAATTTGTATCTAGAATCTAGTTTTAACCAATTTGGAATTTTTTTTTCTCCTTTGAGAGGCAGACTGATGAAGTGTAAAGTAAAAAGTTTAAAATCAATTGATGTCATAATATTATTCCACGTAAAAGATAATCAAACTTTTAAAAAACAAAGTAATTATTATTTTTACAATTGAGGAGCAGACCTAGTTTTTAAAAAGTCAGTGACAAATTTTCATTCCCCTTTACTGAAAAGATATTTTGTTTTTTGTTGCAGATTAGACTGGTCTGAGGACAGTGATTTCAAAAAGTCCTAGTGTCCCAGTTGAAAGACTCAAGACCTGTTGTTTCATTTCTCAGCTGAAAATCATGGGTGTTCTGCATGAAAAGTAAATTCCTCATGGGTGGTAGAAGTCCTCTGTTATTGGCAACTATTTGAATTCTCGTTGGCTCCTAGTACTCTGCTGAGAGAATTTTCCTTTTATTTTCATATTTCCATAAAAAATTAAAAAGACAAATTTTCTTCCTTTGCTTCCCTAACTGTATTTACATGACAAAAGGTCCTTTATGTTCTACTGGGTAAATTGTGAAAATTCATGACCGTTCAAATATGTTGTTAATTACAGCTAACAATGGTTTAATAGTAATTTTCCTAATTTGCAGCTCAAACAATTCCTTGATACATATTTTATTTACATATATTACCTACAAATAAGAAATAAGTATATTTTTAAAATAAATAAATAAGATCAGGTCTGTATCTAAAATTTACAAAAGCCTGGTAATTGCAGTGTCACATTATCAGCTTGGTCCATAGCCCACAAGTGGTGCTTTTATACCGAAGTGCACGAAGGGAACAGATTAGAAGAAAGAGTTCCTACTGTTTGGAGAGTCCTGAAAATATCTGTACTTGGCAGGAAATGTGAGGGACAAAGTATTCCTCTTCAGAACAACTTGTCTTGATTTAGTATTTTAAAGTGTAAGCTTTAATTAAAAGAAAAGAATCTTCAATGACTAATTGCTATTGACACCTAAATATATTCTTACTTAGTAAATAAGTGACTAAAACCAGCTTTTAAAAACCACCGATTTCTTACAGCATTCCAAGCCACTGAATGAATCTCCCAGCAGGAGCTGATATTTTAATGATATAATGCTGTACCTCCTATAAAGAAGAGTAATGTCAGGAAACATTGCAAGAAAAATAATTTATCAAGACTTGAAAAGCACTGTACCAATAGATTCAGATAAATCTGACTTCCACTTAGGTTTTAAAGGCAAGGTTTACTTTCTTTCAGATCAATTGAGCCTCTCTTAATAACTTTTTTTAGCACAACAAAATTAGAGCCAACCTTTTAATGATACTGTGATGCTAGTTCCATTACTGTGTTCAGGTAATACAGAATACACCCCCAAACAAGATTTGCAAATAAAGTGAAAGTGCATTTAGTTATGCATTTTACATATGTAAGTATGTAATATTTATAACTGTTTAGATGCACAAGAATCTTCTTTGATAATTATTTCATCTTATAGCAGCCAGTGAACATCTTAGTACATCTACATTTACAATGTAGAACATCTACATTTGTACAACATGTACAACTACAAATGTAATACATCTACATTTACAACATGTACCTAGACAAAAAATAATGTGGAGGCTGCACACTGTTCTAATCTGCTCTGTATATTTGCTATCCAATACTGTCTGTTACCATCATGGCTGTAATCAGTAAATCCCACAATTATAAGTTATCCCACTTTTCACTTTTGGAGTGACCCTAGCCTTTAAATAGCAATATTTTTCAGTCACCTTTACAAATCTTTTCATGTGCAATATTAAAATCTCATGAAGTCTGAGGATGAAAACAGATAAGTAGTTTTCACTCAGGAAGAAACTATTTAAGTAGATTAAAAGCAGCACAGATACCTGTTTATATATGAAGTAGCAAATCTATAAGTGCTAATAGCCCTTTTTAATAGGTAGAGTTACAGTGAGAACAAGAAGCAGGGGAAGAAGATGGAGAGACATCCTAAAGAATCAGCATTGTTTAAAAATTACAATCCATCTGCAGTGCATTTTCTGTGCAGGCTCAACAACACAAAACAAAGGAGTGCCTCTGATCAGTATGTGTTACTTATTCTTCTTTACAGAAGTGTTCAGTTTGCCTTATTCACAAGTTATTCAACAAGCTTGGTGTGCTGGTTGTGGCTGGGATAGAATTGATTTTCTTCACAGTAGCTGCTATGGGGCTGTGTTTTGAATTTGTTCTGAACACAGTTTTGATAATATAGAGATGTTTTGTTCTTTGTGTAAGCTAAACAAGGCTTAAACAGAGCCACAGCCTTTTTTGCTTTTCATATGGCCAAGAAGTTGAGTGTGCATGGGAGGAGACGCAGCCAGGACAGCTGACCCTAGATGACCAAAGGGATATTCCATTCCATGTGACATCAAGCTCAACACATAAAGTGGAGGAAAAAGAAAGAAGTGAGGGAATGTTTTGAGTGATGGTGTTTGTCTTCCCAAGTACATTCCCATTTCATGTGATGGGGCCCTGCTCCCCTGGAGATGGCTGAATACCTTCCTGCCTGAGAAGATGTGAATTCATTCCTTTTTTTACTTTGCATGTGTGCACAGCTTTCACTTTACCTATTAAACTGTCTTTATCTGAATCCATGAGTTTTCTGTCTTCTAACCTCCCAATTTTCTCTCCAGTCCTACTGGTGGGGGAATGACCAAGCAGCTGTGTGGAACTTGGTTGTTCAACACTTGAGTACCTGTGAGATAGCAATCCTGCTATCATTTCCATCAGCCCACGACAGGCTGTGAAGGCTCAGCCAGTTTAGACTAGCAGGTGATGGTAAAGCTCTTGTGAGGGCTTCCCACTGTTTTACCAGAGTCTTTCCCCTGCTTCAGTGCGGGGTCCCTCCCACGGAAGATGGTCCTACAGGAACTTCTCCAGTGTGAGTCCAACCTGCAAGTAACACTTCTGCACAAAATGCTACAATGCAGTTAACTCTTCCACGGAGTCCAGTCCTTTGAGAACAGCCTGCTCTAGCATGGGAACCCACAGGGTCACAAGTCCTACCAGGAAACCTGCTACAATGTGGATCCTTTCTCTATCCTTAACCCTCTGCATTGTGCGTCCAGATTTCTGCTAGGATCCTTCCCAGCTCTGGTTTCCCACAGGGTCAAAACTTCCTCTCAGGTATGCACCTGCTCTGGCATGGTGTCCTCCCCAGGCTGCAGGTGGATTTTTGTATCCCCATGGACCTCCATGGGCTGCAAGGGCACAACAATCTCACCATGGGCTGCCCCATGGGCTGCAGGGGAAGCTCAGCTTTGGTGTTTGAAGCACTTCTTGCCCCTCCTTCTTCTCTGACATAAGCTCTTCCCCTCATTTATACCCACTTCACTCTCCCCTGGCTGCAATTACATCTGCACAGTAACTTTTATATTTTCTTTCCTAAATATGTTATCACAGAGACGTTGCCACCATTTCTAGTTGGCCCAGCCTTGGCCAGCAGTGTGTTTGCTCAGGAGTCAGCTGGCCTTGGCTCTGCCAGACATGGAGGAAGCTTCTGGCATCTTACAAAGGCCACTCCTGTATCCTCTCCACTACCAAAACTTGGCCACACAAACCCAACAGAGAGATGCATAAGAAGAGACATGGTATGCTAAAAAGACAAAACTTTCTTTTATACTTATCAGAACAGAATTAAGGTACACCAATTTTTTCAATTGCCCATAGCATTTAGCTGAGATTTATCATCCAGAATTAACATAGACAGCAATCAAATATTCTTGTGTTTCTTAAAATTATCTTAAAATAAACATACACACAGAATAATTTCAATTATGAACTGTTTTGTTAAGCACAGACTCCAGTGCTGTAAACTGTGAACTCAAAGGGAAATGGTCTAAAACTGATTAATTTATACACAGACACTGATATAGCTAATTTCTGAAATTAATACAGTGTAGTGTAAATAACAATTACATTACCTAGCAAGTTCCTCTAACTGTACCAGCTACCTGCTTCCCACATTCTGTTCCCAACCTCCTCTGGTTTTTGCTTCATCATGGCACTGTTGTCAGCATGACAGCAGACAAAGTTGACCTCTTTTCAGAAGGCAATTTGGTTATGTTCAGACAGCAAACAATGAGAGGGTGGCCTTTTATATGAATGCTAGTCTTCATATGTTTGGGTTTTTTTTTTTTCTGTGAAAGTGTTTTTTTTGCTGGCACAAAAAAATCAAATTATCATAAGCAATAGTTCCATAGTTAGCAATGTTTTGATTTAAGAAACACTTATATGAGCCTTCTTTCTCAGAAATTTTGTACAGACATGTATTTTTAAAAATATCTGGAAAAATATAAAGAAAATTCTAAGTACATATGAAAGCATGCAAAGTTTCAATGAATGGCTACAATTTTAAGAAAAATCTATACTTTTATGCTTAATTTTAAAGTACAATGAATCAAGAATTAGGACTATCCATGCAATAGAGCTCTATATGCACAAGAGCTTGCTCGATATAAACAATTTTGGGGACTGTATCTTATCAGACAGTACAAGTTAAATCTGTTTAGAATGCCTGTTTCAAATAAATACACAGGTTAAAGTGGGATATCTTTAAAAAATTAAATGTAGATAAAGAGGTTAACATTAAATATTTGCCAAATAGTTTGTAAAAGTTAATTTACCATTTGAAGACCTACTGAGCTTTCTGCTACTCAAAGAAAATTTTCTTTATGTTTACATTTCTGAAGCTCTCACAACTTATCAGAAGGCACATTTAGAGTAAAATAACTTAAAACTTTAGACCTCTTGGCATTTTAAAGATTCAGCACAGAAGACAGAGTAATGATCTTTTAAGAACTTAATCTGAATCAAGGGGGAAGATTCATCATTTATCTTAGGCTTTTGAGAGTGATTCTTCACTGATATCTCTTCTGGTTAAAAAAATTGAACTGTTAAAGAGTAAGAAAAGGTTTTATGTCCTTGTTTCTTTTATTTTTTTTCTTTTTTTTTGATTTAAGGTATTGATGGATTGATTACATTGGAAAAAAACTTGCTCAAAGCACACAGCAGTTCTTACATGTTTCACTCTGACACATAAATTATATAAAAAAGTGCTCTCCCAGCTACTTAAGGTTGGCCCCATTTCCTATCCAGAATCTCAGAATTGTTTATTGAGAAGAAATAGGAGATGAAACTAAAGAGATCATATTTACAAGGCAAACTGATAAGTTTTCCTCCAGAAGCAGGGAAGCACTTGAGTTCACTAAGAAGTCAAGGCATGCAGCAGCAGTGGTCCTCTGCTACAAGAAAGCTCCATGACACTTGTACTACAGAAATTCTGCAGGTCTCTCATCCTCTTTGATACCATATAAACGTTGTAAAGGTCATTATCCTGCTCTACAATCATTTAATAATGGAATAACAATGTCTGTTTTGATGATTCAGATGTCATAGGCCAACAAGAAACTGAGTAAGAACTGAGAAAGACCAAAGAGAAATTCCTCAGGAAGCAACAGATTTAGATTAGGAACTACTGTAGAGAATTGTCAGAAATGGAATAGAAGAGGAAAAGCTATTTCTGATATCTTAGATTTTCTTTCTTCAATATTTTTTTTTAATAAATCATAGTGGAGATCATGGAACTAAAGAGATGTGACTGATAAGAGAGACAAATTAGAGCTAGACAGCACAGTTTGGAAAGCATGGCAATTACCAGGAAAAAAAGTTATGCTGGCTATAACTGTGTCTGAATTAATTTTTAAAAATTTCTCCACCAGGAAGACCACCCACCTTGAGGGCAAGATTTCTGATGCTGCATTTCACTTTAACTAGGCAAGTTTTAATCTCCTGCATTAGTTTCTTATTTTTGTGGCTGACAAGAAAGTTATTTACAATACTATTATACATTGAAACTCCTCATGCCATACAGAAGCAGCAAGGGAATACATTCCATACACTAACAGCTAAATAACTAACCATGAGCCATAAGGATGCAGTCACAGAGATTTAACTTCTTGCTGCAATAAACTTACAAATTCAATAGAACTTTTTTATACAAGATAGCTGTAGGTAAAAGACAGGAAAAACAACTATGAAGAGAAGGACATTATTTGAATATTTTTGAAATTAAGATTTAGTATGCAATAAACCTTTTTTTTTTTTTTGCTACACTTTTATCTCAAGGTACATCATAAAAAGAAAGACAAACTCTCATTCTTCTTTGAATAGTAATGGCATACAATGTCTTCCACCATTATTTTTTTCTTTCTTTTCCATAATTCTATGGAAATTAGGGTTCAAATATTGACAAACAAGTAGTCCTCTGAAACAAAACAAAACAAAAAGGAAAGATAAATTATTTTGGGTTTAATATACTTAATATAAAGTATTAATTACTTTAGAAGTTGTTTAATTTAAAATATTTGTATTTTTAATTTGAATAAGCAGATGTGTCTGTTAACTGTCACTATACTGAGAAAAGTAGACAAATACTGGAAGTTTGACTTGGTGTACATAAGAGCAAGCTAAAATACAGTATAATAGGAACTGAATTTTGCACCGTGTAGCTCTTGCAATGCACTGGCTGAGTTACAAGGAATAAAAATGAATCTGTTTCTTTACCTAGTTGTCTTCAACAAAAGTTTACAGTATTTGGAAAAGAAGAGCATGACTCCAATCTGCTTTTAGAATAAAGCTTACAATTTAAAAAATTGTTAACTTTGTTTTGAATTCATCAGCTCCCTTTTACTACATGTTCATCAATTGCGCAATGTCTTTCTGGCCTCAGTAGTACAGATGTATAGATTTTGGATGTACAAGTATTATTTGCTGCATTGTGATACACTCTAAAAAACTGCCTAAGCAGGTTGATTGGGTCCCTGTGTGACCACAGCAGAAAGGAACTGTAAATAGCACAGAACTGTCTGAAATTCTCTGCCTGAAATCTATGTAGAGAGCCAATACTGAAAATAAAGAAAAATGGAAAAGCCACAATAATGACGGCACGTAAGGCAACTATGTTTCTCGAAGACACAAATAACAGGACTGAAAAGTAGTGCAAGCAACCTCTGTTCAGAGACTAAAATAATGCAATAATCTGAGCCATGACCTGGGATCTCAAATTCAGACTCCATGCCACAGCTTGGTAAACATACATACAAGGGGATCTTGTAGTTCTTTATCATAGGAATCAATTTTTTGTTAAAAAATAATTACTTTTAACCTTCTTTAAATACAAATGTGCATCAAATGTATTTTATGTTCAGAAACTGTCATGTGGATTAAATCTCAAAGCTTTTTTTTTTTTTTCCTGGTAACTATAAGCTTATCTATTTTTTTATAATATTTAACATTTTTGTGTCATTCAACTCCATCTGTTCCTGTCTTGCCTCTCACAACTTACCAGGTACCTGTTTCAGAAGACAGTACACATATTCAATGATTAGCAACTAACATGTCCAGTCCAAGATAAAATTTGCTCTCTCAGTGTTTTAAATTGCCAACAGAACTCCCATTTAATCAAATGAAAGATGGTAATATAGAATAATCAAATACTTCATAGTTCATCAGAATTATAAATTGCTTTACCAAAGCACAAAATAAATTTCAGCAAACTGTCCGTAAAATTAAATTGTGCTTCACTTCAAAATAATCTGTAACCCAACAGGAACAAAATTCATATTATTTACCTGATCCTGCCTGTCAGCCTAGGGAATAGAGCACAAATCCAAGTAGCATGAGGTCATCAACACCAGGAAGATGTATCTGGCAGCAGTGAATACCTGGTATATTAAATAATTTTTCAGATCAAAAGATAGGTGTTTTCTAAAGTCTTAGTTAAGGCTAGAGATATTTCTCATTGATTATATACACCTCTTGACTTTGGATTTTTCCCTTTTCAAATACATGAAAATGTAATTTCTTTTTCTTGATGATCCATTTCCAGGCTTGTGCTACTTCTCCTTTGTTGACCTTCAAGAAGACAGAAGTAACTCACATTTTCAGGGTACCTTAACGCTGAATTACATTCTTGAGCCAAATGAGCTATGCAATTCTCTTACCTAAGGAAACCCTCATACTAACTGCACATTGAGAGTGTAGTATTCCCAGTTCTCTTTCCATATATACTATTTTGGGTACACAAGACTTCGCAGAATTACACACTGATAATAATTATTTGTTTCTGTATTCATTAGGAAAGAATTATTACAAATATTAGTTGGATAGAATAGTCACAACTGCTGACAGTTTAAAGTTAGCTATTTAACTCTATGTTTTACATATCTCCTGGAGAAATAGTTGTAATAAGATACTTTATTTTAGCTCTCAAATTAATTTTCTAGTATTTTAATCAGTTAATAAGCATCCTTAATTTTCCAGAGAAACTTAGGCGTTTGGATTTCCTGATTTCACTGGATGAAAGTATTCTGCAGATCAAAAAGATGTTCCGTTTGAATACTCTGGTTAACGACGTTAACATTTTGTAACACAAAAAAATCTCTGTGCTTAAAAGGAGCTTGAAAAAAAAACTCCAGTACCTTTATTTCAATGTTATTACACACATCTGAAAGATATGTCATGAGGCAGTAATAGCTATATTTTGACAATTAAATGAATTAGTAATAAACATAGGGACATCAGAACAGGTACTGATTTAAATGCTAGTTAAGACAAAGACTATGAAAGCTTAAACACCACACATTATTAACAGTCATATGTTTTTGTATTATATAACAAGACCAATGTCAATAGAAAGCTCAGGCAAATTAATTAAGATTTGTTACTAACTTATGGCCAAGTATGAGACCAGCCATACCATCTACACATCCCCAAGCATGTTTTTCATAATATGAGAGGTCTACATAATATGAGCGCATAAATTAGCAATGAAGAGCTCAGGATGAAGACAAAAATATTTTGTTGCAAACTTACTATTTTGCCAAAGAAAGTGCATATTTGTGTCTGAAAGTATTAGTAAGAATTTTTGCTGCTAAAAATAGCACTGAGGAAGGTCAATGACTGCAAAGTACACACAAATAGTTCAAGAGATGTGATGAATGCAATTTTATTATGACTTTGATTTATCATAAAGATAGTATCACAGCATACACTATAGTATTGTCCTCTCAACAGACAAGAGTTCAGCTGCAATATCACGTGATGGACTCTATTTGCTTTGGCATTGTAGCAATTGACAATATATTCTTCGTATCTACTCAATTCACACTCTTGCCCTCCACAGCAATCTGGTGCTGGTTTAATCCAGTAAAACATCCTGTTGTCTTCTCCCAGATATCTATTACCCTGCACTTTTTTTCTACATCAGACATGCTGTCCTCCATCTCCAGCCTTCACACAGAAACAGCACATCCTTTTGCATTTCCAGTATTATTCACCCGCCGTCAAATAATTGAACAGTCAAACTTTTACTGTTAATTTTGTATTTGTCCAGTCTTAAAGGAACCCTCAACAACTGGACCCAAGAAAATATTTCTTCAGTTAAGGTAAGTGAAATATAATAATTTCATGAAGCTTATTTTCCTTTACTCAAAGTACACACTTGGATGTTTCTAGCTGTCATTGAACCAATGCCACTGTCCTGGATACTAAAATGACATTGGTCCAGGGCTGAATTCTGTTTGGTTCCTATTTATAAAGTCAAATCAAGGGGAAAGCTTCCAATTGTTGAAAGACAGAAGAGTTATCATCTCACTGTGTAGGAGTTCAGCACTGACACACTGGGTAGTGTTCATGGCAGGGATGAACCAGTGGGTAGAAGTGTGAGAAACAAAATTTCATAACTTCTGCTGTTAAAGAAGTTGTCATAATTCATAATCAAAATAATTCTTGTTAAACATTCATGTTTCAGGTAGCTTTAAAATAAAATTTAGAAAAATATCAACAAGAAAGCTGTAAAAATCTCACATTCCCCCCCGCTCTTTTTTGGTTTTTAATTTTTCAGTAGTCATTTTGGATTAGTGTATCTCCAGAAGAAAACTAATAGGTAAGGGTAAGGATATTTCCCAAGCCTGGCTACATTGACTACGTAGAATATTTAGCAAAGCTGGAATAAAGGAATAGTGTTATTATTAAATTGACTTCCTAGCCAACCTTTAATCCCTTTCTTTTTTCCAGGTCACAAAATTTTGTAAATGACAGGTTTTAATTCAGTGTGGTTCTTGCTTTAAATTGAAGTTACTAGTTGTTATGTAAATCCTAACATCACAGCTTCTTTGTGCCATTTGTATAACAGTTGTGAATCCCATGGCACAGCTGTATAAGAAACGTTTGTGTATTTAAAATCTCAATTTAACAGATTTTTGCAGCATCAGCTGCCCTTTTCTCCCTCCCTTCTGCTTCTCAGTGTTTTTTTCCCACTCTCTAGCACAGAATCCAAATGAAGTAATAGCTTCTCCCTATTCTGAATCTCATCCTACAACACATACACTACCACCGATATTCAGGTGATTACCCAGCTCTGCACAGAATATTATTCACCATTTAATCTAATTGAGTTATTGTTTATGTTGCTTAAAAGCTACTCTTTAATACATTCAAGAGAAGAAACACCATCTTTAGGAACTGATTCAATTTGCCAGTAATGTAGCAACACACTACTATAGAAACTCCTATGTGTAGGGTTGCAAAACAGAAGTTAAATAACTAATTTCCAGAAGGCTTTACAACAGATTTATTTCTGTGGGGACATTTGCTTGTTCTGACTGAGCATGAATTAACCTTTGAGCTGTGATGGCATATAAGGAAAAAAAATAAAAATATAAATCCCGTTGCCCAAACTAATTAGAGGTAATATTCAGTCTGGGAAGCATCCTATCACTAATTAACATGAAAATAAATATTTTCAGTTATTTTTGATTCTCTAGGCACATCTCAATTCCAGTATATTTCAGTCAAACCCTTTTCCTTTACCCTTCAGACCTATATTCTTGTGAGCTAATTTCTTTGGTATTTTCAATGCTAGACAAGAAATCACTGCAGTTAGTTTTAAATAAGACTGCATAAAAGAAAAGATAAATGGTTCTAGACAGCCATAGTGCTTGTGAAGTACTGAACTGTGCTATAGCTTGACATATCCTTAAAACTGCTGCTAGATCATGAAGGCTCAAAAGTCAGAACAGATTACTGAAATGTTCTTAAGTGGATTTTTGACACCATTTTTACTCGAGCTATAAGGATATACTGCAGCATAAGGTGACATTCAGAAGTGGGTTTTGACATAAAATACATTACTACTTGTCAGAATATGCAATGGAGATCATAGTATGTATAGACTTTTCATATATTACATGATAGATAATGGATTCTTTGAAAGCTTTTTATGATGAAGTACATTAACCTCTAAAGATATGACTATATGCATTTTTAAGTTATTGCATGCTTCATTAATAATTATTAAATACTTTGAACTATTGAGATGATGGCATGCAGATTTCTACCTAATTTTTAAATAATAAGGCACATAATTTTTTTTTGTTTTACTGATTAAATAACCTCAAAGCAGCTATTGTTTTTTTTCATTCCATTCCTCTCTTCCTGAATTTTCAGTAGATTCTCTATATTCTACTTTGCAACCCGTGCATATGTGTTTCACAGTTTACTTAAATAATTATTGTATAAACCAGCCCCGTCCTTATCCTAACATGCAATGCCCTGAAACACTGCAACACTTTAAAAAAAGTCACATTTTCCTTTCAGTTGCTGTTAGACTAAGCACTTAATTCTCATTTCCTCAGAATGGGTTGTAGATAGTTTTCTAAACTGGTGGGAGGAGACAGGCCATTGTACATCCCTGATCCTTTTCCCCTTTGATTTTATATATCATCAATAGCAGAACCCTACAGAGGTTAAAATCCAAACTAAACTTCTGTTTAATCATTTAAGCCACATTAACAGTACTGAGACAAATACCTACAATCGCACAATCTACAGCCATAAAATCTGTAAGTAGGAGAAAGCTTTCTTGAGCAGCCAAACTGAATCTTTAGAGGCTTCAGAGAGTTTTGAAATGTAATTTGCTACTAGCTAAGTCTTTTCAAGGCACTTCTTACTAGCAGTAATTGAAATCTGAGCCACTAAAATTATTCCTTTTAAGAGACCTGGATTTTCTTTTCTCCTCCTTAGCTACAGATCTTTTAAATAGAGGAAAGTTCATTCCCTTGAGCTTGCAGATCAACAAACATGTTTTTTATTAAAAAATAAATATCCATATTACTTTTAAAAGTAGTTGTGTTACCATACTGAAGACTTCTGTTTCTACTGGAGTCATGCTGTAATTCATTTTTAATTTACACAATACATGCCTAATTTTTTTTTCAATAAAGTTGAACTTACTATCACAGCTTCATTTATTTAGCTTGTGCTGTTATGATCTCTACTCATAATATCTTTCCTTCAGAAAAATATGCTTCCATGTAATATATGTAACATACCTGAATTTATAAATATGTAATAATCAACAAGAAAAGGACAAAACCCATTTTATAAGTGAACATAAATATAGGTCAAAATTTTGTTTTGGTATTTCTTGCACATATAGTCCAGTTGAGGATATTTAACAACAAAAGATAATGGAACTCATCACCTTTAATCTTAGAAGAAATCTAGTTTATGATGATATGCTAATAGCAACTCAATGACTTCAAACGCATGATAGAATCAAGCAGGTCTATTTAAATCCCATTTTGACAGAGATTTTTGTTTTTATGATAAACATCCATTAAACACCAGTAGGATTAGAGCATTTTGCACTTTGCAGCTCTTTTGAAAATCCTTACTGCTTTCACAGTACATAACTTGTGATGTACTACAGGCAGTGTAAATTTAAGATTTTATTCTTCAAATGATGGTTTAATGGGAATTGAATGGGCAAATATACTTCAAAGGCCAATTTTAGTTGACTTCACTCCTCAGAAGAAGACAGAGGTATCTCATACAGAGGATGTATTAATATGGAGTACAATGTAGGAAGGATCTTCACTGAAGAATTTTAAAGAGGAATTTCCAGAGGAGAACCAGGACTTATTGAGTCACTAACCAAGTATTTCCTTTGCATTCAAGTATTCCAGATACCCCCTAGTCAAATAGCATGACCCTTACTTGTTATTCCAGAAGGGTACACATCTCCTGCCAGCTCTGAGATAACCTTTCAAATCATCTGCTGTGAGAGTACACAGAGGAAAGAGCAGCATCCATCGACTGACATCTTTGACAAAACAAGACTGGGCAAGAACTTAAGTCAAGAAAAATGAGAAATGAAGGAAAGCCAGAGGTCGTGGTCACACTGGAGGTGGAGAGCTTGAAAAAATGTTCTTGCTTCATTTACAGATCTGCAATTTTAGAACAGTTTCTTTTCCCTGGGTGCTGGTGAGGACAAACAAGACCTATAAGGGGGTTTATCAGAGCTGACTGCCCCCAAAGCTTTTGTCTACACAAAAGAGAAGAGACAAGTTATAGTTACTGAAAACTCCCACCTGTGGAGACGAAGCCACCAGTCTGGTGGCTTGACCGAAGCTACCCTCTCAGGTTCATTGCTTTTCCAGGGCTACATTTCAGGATGCTACAGAGAGACTACTGAGGCCTGTCTACCTCTGTTGTATTGCTTTTCCATTTGTACACTCTTGGTACTGCTGGGAGTAATGCAAAATATATTGAGAACAACCACAAATCTCTGACAGCAGGGATAAAAGGCATGTGAGGGCCCAGGTTGTGTCTGTCCAAGCCTGTCACTAGGGCAAAAGACTAAAGGAGAAGTGGTCACATCCAGCAGGTCAACAGCTGTCCATGTGTGCCTGGTATTGCAGTCAGTTTTGGCTGTGGGACCCTTTCTGTACCTTGAGCAAGCACCACCTGCTAGGGTCAACACAGTGGTTCACAGTAGCAGGATGAGAGCCAAAGAGCACAAGTGCAAACATCAGAAATTCTGATTAGGCATTAGAAAAACCTTATTTTAAGGTGGTGGAATACAAGAACACATTGCTTAGAGCAGTGGTGGAATCTCAGTCCTTGGAGACTGATATGTGCAAAGCCTTGAGCAATCTTATCTAATTAGATCTGTTCAGAGCAGAGTGTTTGACTTCTGAAGGGTCTTTCCAATCTCCATGATTCTAAATGAAGAACGATGGGCACCAGCTCTGCATTCTAGCTGGTAATTTCTAGGGAAATTATTATCTTTCCCTACTGGTTATTTAAAGGGATCTCAGAAGACTTCCTCAGATGCTTTTATTCTGGATACCCAGGACAAGGCTAGATTAATCTCAGCCACAGTTTCTATTTTGCTGCTGTTTGAAACCCATAGGAATTTAGGCACCTGAAAGCTTTAGTGCTTTTGATATTTTATAACTTAAAATCTTATTGAAAATCCTGGGACAGAAGGCTTTTTTTTATAGTTCTCACAGTATTTTCAAAGTGTAACAATTTTTTTTTTACCATATCACTATACAAATTATTCACCATTTCATTGATGAATGAGAAACGTGGGTTTTTTTTCAGCTGAGTCTTAGGAAGAGTTATACCCTAATATCTGTAAGGCTGTGTCACTTACTTGCTAAAAACAGTTACAGAACCAATTCCTCTTGAAGCAAAACATCTCTGTGTTAAAGCCCTCTCTGGAATACTTAAAATCTTATTCTGTGCACTTATCTCCTAATGCTTGCTCATATGAATAAAACCATTGATTCAATTAACTTTTTTGTATTAGTGACTTATTACTGCGCTGGAATTCTTGAGTAGTATAATGGTTACTTTATATAATAACCCTTATAACATCCTTTTGAGATTTTTGATGTTGGTATAATTCTTCTAAGTTGCTTTAAGTACAGAATAACAGAGAGAAAAATTGTGAGCAGAAAAACATAAGACAGTAGAGGCAGGGTGACCATCTTCTTTCTAAAAGCAAGATAAAAAGTTCTTAATAATTGAACTGACACTTACAGAAACACACTTTTCAGCAGTATTACCTGGCCAAAATTGTTCAACCTTATATTGCAAAAATCCCCTTTCAGTTGCACGCTACATCCCTTTTTCAACTATATAATTCCCTGGTATTAAAAAAAGTATAGATCCTAAACAGAGAGTGGCAACATTGATGACTAAATAAAATGGAGCAACACCACCCCTAACTCATGTTTTATTGCTGAGACTAGTAAGAATTTAGGCATCTATTCCGTACTAGAATTTGAGATGTGTTTCTACCTGATGCAAAATATAAAGGCCTAATGAAAGTCCCTAAAGTAAACACTTCCAAAAATGAAACCAAGTAGAATATATTTGTTAGTAAAAGATCTGTTCTTGCAGCTTGTCAACATGATCCTAAATCCGGACTTGTTAAAAGTTCTTTGTTCAAGATGCGAATAGAAGTCTATTTTGGGAAAGAAATTAATGCCAATGTTTTCACCTCAGCATTTCTTGTCACCCTAGTAGCCAGGCTTCACATGATCTATCACCCCAGAGCCCACCATTGTACTCTAAGATTAAAGAAAGAGGTTCCCTACAAAATTCATTCACAGGCGAGGCCTGGTTGAACAGGGCACTGCAAGGAAGTGTCTATGTCACCATATTTTATGCCAATAGCTGAAACAAGGGAAGAGAGCAGAAAAAATACACTGATAGAAAAAGAGTAGAAGAACTGCAAAGTAGAAGTGAATCAGAGATGGAATCAGAGGGCTAGATCTAAAAATCAAGAAGCTGAACTAAGATAGATAAAAGAGACAAAGGTGAACATGAAAGACTGAACAGGGCTCACCAATAATGCTGAAACACAGACCCAGAAAGGTGATAGGCTGTCTCCATGGAAATTGCAGGCAAAAAACCTCTGGAGATTAGTAGAGAGCTCGGACCAACTGAAAAAGGAGCCCAGAGCTAAGACTGTTTATGGAGAATTTGAAGTATTACATATCATGAGAATGGGTCTCTAGGCAGATAAGAGCAAGAACCAGTCAAGGAAAAGGCTGTTGAAAAGGAACCTGACCAGGTATAAATGAATGTATCTGGGAAAAGTTGGTAGATCCTTTTGCCAAGTAATCCCTTTTGAAAGATACTTACTAATGATGCATTCTTCTTTTACTGGGTGCCTGGCTTTTATATATGAAAGGTCTCCTACTATTATGTGTTGTCAAGTATTGTAATCACATATCCTCTGAAAAGAGAAGATATAACTCTCCCTGGATTTCCTTGGGAAGCTGTGATAAACTGTGAGAAAGCTCAGAGAAAAGAATGAGAAACAATTCTTATCTTCATGTGCTGCACCTGTTGTTGTGCACATGTGGAATATTTTATGGAGATTTGTTTACCAGAGGGTGATTTCTTGATTGGTCACTGGTGATGGTGTTTGGATTGATTGACCAATCTGGTCTGACTGTATCAGACTGTCTGTAAGGGTGATGAGTTTTCTGTATAATAATTAATATAATATAATATAATATAATATAATATAATATAATATAATATAATATAATATAATATAATATAATATAATATAATATAATATAATATAATATAATATAATATAATATAATATAATATAATATAATATAATATAATATAATATAATATAATATAATATAATATAATATAATATAATATAATATAATATAATATAATATAATATATAGTATAGCAATTGATCAGCCTTCTGAAATCATGGAGTCAATGCTAGTTATTACCCTGCTATGATACTCAAAGATATGATCATTGCCTCAGATTTGTCACTCATAATCCTGGAATGTCTCACAAAATATTTGTAGATTTTTCTCATTAGTAAATCTGAGCTTAAATTCACATTCTCTAGGAACTGGTTTAAAACCCAGCACATCTCAGAATAGCAGCAGCATAAATTCTTTAGCGGTAGTAAATAAAATCAAGAAAAAAAAGAGAAAAAAAAAAGGAAAGAAAAAAGGGGAAAGGGAAGATGACTGGTGAAAATATTAAAATATTACTGTGAGGCATGAGACTCTGACACACAATTACAGATTCTTTATTCAATGTGGTATTTGAATAGCAGGAGAACTGAAGAAAAACAGAAGCTACTCTAGTAAGTGAGCCTATTGTATCATATGCATGGTATCAGACAGATTTTCTGTAGAGAAATATATTTTATAGCCATATAATTAAAACATATTTATTATTGTACAATGTATATTTTACAATGTATATTGTACAATGTATTTAAAAGAGTACATTAAGTTTGCACAAGAAAACTTAATCCTCACATGTCCTAGAGCATGGAATAGAGCTTTAACAATATTCTTTGTATATGTACAGAAGACATAAAAAACATGTTCCATTTTATTTCATTTAAACTTGAGTCACTCCAATTAAAATCGTATGGATGACTTTCCTGTTATGCCTAAAATAGAAGGTTTTCATGAAATACTTGCTTTGAATCTCAGTGAAATAATTTTTTTAAATTGCATAGTACTTTCCAAGCAAATATTTCTTTACTAGCAAACAAAAGTAACTGAGCTCCTTCTTGAAAATGTTCAGCATTGCTTATTTTCTTCTTTGAAGACAGTCCTAACCTTTTGCTATTTAAATCACAGAAACTGTCTCTAATTTTTCAGAATTACTTTTTTCTCACCCATCTGTTGGGATTCTGACCATCTTTTGTTCAATTAATTTTCTCTCTTTCTCAGTCTGAATTACACTTTGTATATGTATGGATAGCAACTTTATCCTTCTGTACCTTCCTTTAGGTACTTTCAATATGCCAAGTTCTTTTAGACCTATCATAAAACCAAGCCTCTCCACACAGAACAAAAGGAAGACAATATCTTACTGTAGAAGACAATGTCTCAAGTCTGCAGGTTTCTCTTGGTCCAAGTACTTTGCCCTCGCCACTTTTCTCTGCTCTGGCCTCTGACAGGTTTTTTTTTTCCATAAAGACATAGGAAAAAAATCCAATAAAATAGTTTTAAAAGAAGGTGGCAATTACTGTGCTTCATCTGTGTCCCAAGTCCAATACTATCTGTATAAGATAGAGTTCCTGTAAGATCATGGGCCAGATCAGGCCCACTAATGGTCAGAGAAAGAAAAAAAAAATAAAAAAGGAACAGAAAAAATGTAAGTACTAAATAGCAAACAAAACTAACAAGAGCTCTTTCTTCATGTTCCCAGGAGCAGGATTGTGAGCATCCAGAGATCATTACCATCAAATAGAGGGGTGCTCAATGAGCACATATTGAGAGATAATTTCTGAAGTGCAGTTTTAGCACTTTAATTCTGCGTGATCTGTGTGACTGAGTTCCATGTTAATTGAAGCCGAGTTCCGTAGTTTTTCTTGTTGTATTTCAAAGACCTAGATGTATAATTTGGGCTCTTAAAGCACAATACATTATGAGCATTTCAGCCTTGGGTAAATACTTAAGCTGTGGGATAACTCTCATTTTTTACAGGTTGTTATAAATTAGACTGCACTATTGTCAGGGGAATTCACTACCTGCCAAGCTACAATCTTTTATAAGCATCTGAAGTGGGTGGAGCATCTTGTTGGTTTTTTTTTTGGTTTTTTTTTTTTTTTTTGGCTATGTTTTGGTTGTTTTTTTGGGGTTTGTTTGGTTGGTTTTTTGTTGGACAAACACTGATATTAATTTATTGTCGAGCTAATCTGTTATGAAAAGAGTTCTAAAACTTGATTTTGTTTTTACAAACCTGTAGTTGAAAAATCAAATGACAGTTCTGGAACCAGAAGTGCTATCAGGTGGAAAAAAATTATCAGATTCTATCTTTCTTCTATCAAATTCTAATCTTCTATAGGTGAGTGACTAGGAAGTATCTAAACTATCTGGTCTGACTTAATTGATTAAGAGAAAACCAATAGCAACAGCAAAACCATTGCATATAATCTTCAGAGCCATTAAAAGCTGTATACAGACAGACAGACAGACAGACAGAGACACATTTAGTTTTGTAACATACTGCCCAAACACTCAAAGGCGGGCCACAATCACTATATTCTCCAACTCACAAAGTAAAGCAAAAAAAATTTTTAGGACCTCTACCCAAATACTCTGCATGAATGAATGTGGGCCTGATTATCTTTTATGGACCAACTACTTTCATTCTCTTTAGTGATGCAAAACCAGCTGCAAAATCAGTTTGACAATTGGTTAGCCATCTTTACTGCTCTGCTGTGACATTGAGATGCTTTAAATCAGCTGGAATTTACAGAACATGAATGGGGCTTTTTATTTCCAGGAGTCACATCCAAGTTAACCAGTAACAGGTGATGTCTTTACTTAAAAAAAGAAAGAAAAAAAAGCAAACCCATCATGCAAATTGACTCTGACATTCTAAGTAGCTGTAACAAGATCACTCTTTTGCAAAGTTGTGTTTTAAATTAATTTTAAAAACTAACAATCTACAAAAACAACAAAACCAAATAAACAAATAGGGGGGAAAGGAGGGGTAGCAAGACAGTTTGATGTAATTCTGACTCTTCTAGTCTTTCAAAGTAATCTAAAACATGTCCATCCATGTTTTAACAAATAGACAACTATGAGAAAAAAATCTGCATTATTCCATGTTCATTTGAGAAAAAAAAAGTAATATGCAGAAATGTGTGAGCTTAGTAAAATATAATTATATGAATCCTTGGTTAGGATTATGAATTCCTTGGTATGAAAGACTTGATACCAAATTATATTTATTCTCCTTTTAACAGTTCAGCTATTTACAGATAGTGGTTATCTGAGGGTTAAAAACCTTGCTATATCCCACCCAGAGACAAATTCTACATGCTTTTTCTGATTCTAAGATATCGTTTGGTTACTTGTTCTCTTTTCATGTGTATGAATTTCTTCTGGTGCATGTAAAAGAAAATCAAATAGACAATTGATTCATTAGCAGAATTTTGACCCACACCTAAAAATCACAATTTAATTTTTTTTTTACTCTAACACCTTAAGACCCTGCTATGGGAGATGGATTCCTGCATATTAGACACTACAGAATTAGGCAAAAAAGGGAAAGGGTGCCTGTATATCAGCTGTATATTGGTAAGATAAAATTTCGTATCAGTGAGACAGAGAAGAAGTCACTAAACAGTGAAGCACTTGGACAGATATATACAGAACAAGGCACAGGATAAACAGCCTGTGTATTTGGTGTCACTTATTGCCATAAACTTCCACGTCTTTTATTGATTCACATAGGAAGTCTTACTGCCTGATAGTCTGAAAAAGAAATTTGATTCATCTGGAGCTCCCCAAGACTCCTCATATCATCAGCTACTAGAAAAAATGTTTAAATGATGAAGGACCTTCAACTTCCAGGTAGACTTCATTGAATATTCATGCTGGAAAATGGTGCAAAGTAGATTCCTTAAATATCCTCAAGACATAAGAAAATTAAAGAAAGACAGAATTATACATTTCTTGGTATCAACTCTATCAGAGTAGATAATTTTAACTAGACCAGTAAGGTTTTCTTCCATTAGCCCCTTAGCAAATTACACTGAAGACAGAGATTCCAATCGGTACTGTATCCATGCAGTACATCCCAGGTGATGATATATCAGCTGTCTGCAGCAAGAAGTAATCATTGCACAGTGATTAGAAAACAGAATAATGATTCTGCTCTTGATGGTGCCTCAGTCATAAGGGATGACAATCATTAGTTTCTGTGGCACTACAGGACATTTGGCAGTAATGACTGAACAGAACATCAGTAAGAGATCAGCTGCATGAGTGAGTGGTGGTGTTACTGCTTGATTTATTCTTTTTTAAACACTCTTGTATGGCAGCACAGGAATGCCTGGAGAAACAAGTGTCAGGAGGAAGGGGTGATAGATAAGGAACCCAGAAACAATAAAAGCACAGTCTTGAAGAGATTGATCAAGCCAGATAGGCAAACATCCCAAAGATGCAGAGGTTACTGAAGTGCATAAGCCTAGGAAGACGTGCACTAACAGCTTAAGGGGGAGTCACTGTGTTTTTTGAAGCCAATCAAAATTATTGCCAAATTCTGGCACTGATGGCAGCTTAAACTTCACCCAGTAGCATGCCCATGAAATTAGCTCAAAAAAGAATAATCTGGAAAAAAGAGAAAATTAAAAAATAAACAGATAAACAAAGCTGCAAAGCTCAGGACTCGGAAGCATACTGTTTGCTCCTGGTTGAAATATTTTCTTAGAGTGTATATATACTGGGTATTTAAAGCGTAACTGTGGCCTGGAGATGTTGTTGCTTCTCATATCACAGTGGGCTGCAGGGACATGACATTTTCATGACCCTTGAGGCAAGTAAACCAGCTGAGATGGTTTCTTGCTTGTTTTCTTTTGTTTTTCATTTGCATTTCTCATAAGCTATTAAGCTCAGCCTGTCTGGGAGTTTTTGGAGATTGTGACTGACTGCTTTTAAAATTCTGTCTCTGCGTAGTAGCTTTCTCCTTTGTTACAACTTTTTTTTCTTCTTTTTTTTTTTTATTTTTTTTTATTTTCATTTCCAAAACACCCCCTTATTATGATCCAACAAATTATAGTATTTCTGGTTAAAAGTAGTTTATAACCAGACCCATTGCTGGCTGGTGATATACTTAGGGTCTGTTCTGTAAATAAGTGGGGCAGTTGAAAAGATAAACCAAGCAATTTGATAGACATTTGTTACAATTTGACCAGTATTCTGAAGAGTGCAAACAAGTCTGCTGACTTCAAAGTACAAAATGTCAGTATATCACACTGAAAACAAAACCTCCAACTTATTAAATATAATTATCAGTTGCTGCAATAAGTCTAAACGGAAAAGTCAGTTTTTCACTAATTTTGTGACTAAGGATTATTTATTTTCTTGTAATTATATGAAGGCTGTTTCTAAAGTGAAAATTTTTTTTGAGTAATTGCTCTGGGGGGAAAAAGTTATCATTTTTAGAATGGGAAGAAACTTCTTACATAGCTTTTACACTGGTCCTGCCATTTATCGTTAGTACAGTACATACTTTCACTAAATTCACAACCTTTGCTACTTAAGGTGTACATGAGGCTGTGGAGATTTACTGATCAGGAGGAACCTCACCAGTTTAAATGTACCTGTTCAGGAAGTTTTAATAAGACATGATGTTCATCTAGAAAGAATGCTGAGGGTTTGACAAAACCAAAACATGCAAACTTGACCTAATTTTTAATCACTGATTGCTACGTTTAATTTATGACTGAGTGTCCATTGACTTAATTGCAATATTATAAACTCATGAGTGGTCCTTGTTCAGAAAAGGCACAGGGATATGCCCTGAAGAATGTGTTGTTAAACATAAGATTAGCTAGCCTGTGAAGCCTCTGGAAAAAAGCCATTAATTTGTGAAAATGGGGCTCAGATTGCAATTATTTTCTGTCCTTCTTGATAAAGGTGACTTCCCTGAGACTCCTCTATCTTCATCACATGCCTCAATCCAGTTATTATAATAATGCATTTTCAAATTGAAAGGATGTTGGATTCTCAACTAAGCTCCTGCATTTGTAATCAAATATATTGTGATTCACTGACTTACGAGCCTTTTGCTAGGATGCTGTGTATATGAACAATCAGAAGGGAAATTATGTGAGTGTGTTATAAGTTTAGGAAAAAAAAAATCCCTATTTTTTTGTGTTCAGGATATGATGTAGTATGTTTCTGTAGAAATATGAAACTGAAAATCTTCTGCAACTCCTTTAAAGGAGAAAAGGATAACTCTTGTAAAGTACATCATAATGCAATATCTAGTTTTTTTCCTATTGAAATACATAAATTTAAAATACATAAATGTATACTATTTTAAAATAGTTTAAAATAAACTATTTTAAATTTATTATATTGTTAAATATACATTTGAAGATTATTTGAAGACTGTTTTGGCTTCAGCAAACTTGATAATCTAGTTTTAAAAACTATAGAACCATATTTCTGACTTCAGAAAATAGTTCACACTGCTCAAGTGAAATAAATCCAGCTACAAACAGATTTTCAACAATCTTCTTTCATCTTAGTCTGAGAGCATTCAAAACCTACTGTGAATCTACCCAGTTCAAAATGGGAAAAAAAAAAAAAAAGGCAGGAATGAATTTTTTATCTTCAACACAAAAAGAAAATTTTTTGAAGCACATATAGAGAGAAATGGTACTATGCCATTTCAGCGGTGTTTAATAGCATTTCACTCGAGTAAGAGACACCATGGGGAGCACTTGTCTGGCATGTGTGTATCACATAAAGGAGTTATTTTGTCTTCAACTGTAAGTCAAAAATGAGACTATGATTTTCAGCGCATTATCAAGCTAATTTCATGACAATTAAAAGGTCGAAAAAGCTGAAATTCCATTTTAGTCCTTGAAAAATTCAATTCTGTTTTTGCAAGCATTATGCCATTATTGTGTTCTTCTCTTTTCTATTTTACCCAAAATCTCGAAAAATAATTAAGTATTGTGTCAAATGCATGGCTGATGAAACTAAAGACCAACATGATAAGGCAGAAGAAAATCCTGCTAAAAATATGGTTAAATGAGAAAATCAAGTCCCCAGACTTAATTTAAGAATGCCATGATAAATCTTAGGTGTTCCTTTTTCTTGTTATATTCATGATGGATACATGAAACAAGTGGCAAATACATTTTCTTTCTTGGGGCCATACCAGACTTAAGGGATATTAAGGAGACCAGGTATGTGTATGAGAGCACCTGCACATTTCTGGCGTGAGAATTCAATGGGATCAGCCACTGGGGCCAGAGGAATCCTGAGCAGTTGGAGTGGTGCGCCAGCAACTGGAGTAAGTCTGTGCCCTCAGAGGCTTGTATGTCTGTGTGTGCCTGGGAAGCTGGGATCATAGCATTTCACAGAAACTCAACCAGAATCTTGAAATACTGCAGTGCAGCATGTGACTATCCTTCAAGCTCTTTTTCTTGCATTTTTTTTTTTGTCCCCACTAATGTGCTCCACACATTTCTTACTCTTGAAGAAAAATGCAAACTTTACCTTCCATTGGCATCTGTCACCTTGAAACATAACGAGGGGAGGTAGGGATGTGAATGGTAGCAGTTCTGGTTGGTTGGTTGACAGCCTCCACTGCATGAGATTTTGTGTCAGACATTGCAGTTACCTCTTGCAATATCACCTTTTCTACTTTTCTATTTTTATAATGCTCTCCAAATTACCTCACCAGCATCACAACTGAATACAGAGAAGCAAAATTACAGCTCCAAGTTTTGCTAAGAAATGGTAGGAAACTAGTTAGCAGCATGAACAGCCACTGAAACAAAACTTGCTCCATATCACACAAATCTACGGATGATTTTTAATTACTGTAAAAGTAAGGGATATTCTGGACTTTTTAGGATAGCTAAAAATAAAATTGCAGAACATATGATAAGAAAAGAAAGAAATTCTACAACAAGTATTTAAATTAATCCTTAAAAGGCACTTATTGGTTACACCAGATTGTCAAATACTGATAAGTGGGGTTAGGTATCTTGTATTTCAAAACAATCTGCATATAAATTCTACATTGAAACAAGAGGAAGCAAGACAACATAGATGAAAGATGCTTAAGACAAATAGCAGACATTTAAACAGGAAAATGTTAGGGGAAAAAAGCACAGCAGTGTCTTAGTTAAAAGCCTAAATGAACATTCATTCAAAATGTCATGGTTATTAAAACAATAATAAAGCAGTTTAACTGATATGAATAAGTGGGAAACAAGATCATTGCCTCTAAGTCTTTTACTTGCACCTCCATCTGTCCCATCATGTCAAAAGGATTATATGCAAAGCTAATGATTGCCTTTCTTTCTAAAATATCCCATCCTACTGCAATTAATACACAGAGCTCTCCTCATAATAGCACTGGTGTGTGTGTGTGTGTGGTGAAGGGTAACAGTGAGTATCAGCTCCGTCCTCTCTAAATACAAGGTTAGGTCCTTCTAAGAACTCATCAAATATTGCTCTTGTTATAATAGAAATAAACCCCCTCTCATAAATATGTACCACCAGAATCAAAAAATAAGAGATGCAAATGAAACATCTTTAGAATTATTCTGAGAATCCCAGTTCCTTTGCTGCCACTAAATAGCAATGGATAAATGCCTCAGAAAAAGAGTGGTCATATTAGACTGGAGGATGCTGCTTGCAGAACCACCAGTGGTGTTGATTTGGCCATACCTTACTTTAGAGTGAAAATCAATCCAGACCAAACAGACCTAGATGTGCTTCCTGACTGAAAGTCCAATAGTCCAAAGGTGTGGCCACACATCATTTGAAGCACAGCCAAAATTAATTGCATCAGAATTGCATATCATCCAGTGTTTCTGATCCCAGAATCACAGGGATGGTAGAAAAGATCTTTGCTAAAAGTGGAAAGGAGGAAACTTAAGTATTGTTTTAAGGTCTTATGAGACTGACTTAGTGTTAAGGACAGATTTAAAGAACTCTCCCCCAGATTAATGTTCTTAACCAAGAAAATTAATCTGAATTTCAATGAAAGAAAAAAAAATGACAAGAATAGTTGGAAGACTAAAAATGTTCAGAATAATTATTACTCTATATTTGAAAATATTTGAAAGATATCTATATATATATTTATAATATTGACAATTTATATACAATATATAAAAATATATATGTACTATATATATGTACAATATATATACTATATATATGTATATATATATACACAATATATATAAATATAATATTGACAATTTATTCAAGAATCAAGAAGATGTGTTCAATGACTGAGTTTCTGAAAAAAAACATACATTTCTGATTGATACATTTGGACTCATTGATTATAAATTCTCAAGTTTCACACATTACTAGGAATAACAAATCACCCTACCTCTGCAGAATATGGTCCAAATACAGTTCACTAAAATCCATCTAATATTGCTTCTTCTTCTTCTTCTTCTTCTTCTTCTTCTTCTTCTTCTTCTTCTTCTTCTTCTTCTTCTTCTTCTTCTTCTTCTTTCTTCTTCTTTCTTCTTCTTCTTTCTTCTTCTTCTTTCTTCTTCTCTATTTGCTCTTTCTCTTCCTTCACCATGACAGTCATTATGAACATTGAACAATTAATAATATCTGTATATGGAGATGGATTATGAAATCTGAAAACTAAAACAAATTATTGTGTTCTTGTTTATGGTGACATAATTTGTTTTCTTCTTCCAATTTTAGCTAATGCAGAAAACAGGTAGACAAACTTTTAAGATTGCATATTCCCTGAGGCTGTTTTTGTCTAAATTGAGCTATTCAATAATGGATCAAATAGCACAAGAATAGAGAACAGACAATGGATAGGACTTTGAAATCAAGGTTCTAAGCCTCTAGATTTGCAGGCCCAAATTTTCATACATTGTCTTCCACCAGTACGGAGGGAGAAAAACGCATCTGGCTAAGGACTGAGCACTGTTACAAAGAAACCTCCTAGATGGCCTTCTAGAAAGTGACTCACTTCCCAAAATGCTGGGTGACTGGAAAGTAAGGTCAAAAAACAATAAAGGCTGCTAAGAGCTCTCATTGAAAAAAACCCAATTAATTGAATTAAATAATTAAAATCAATTGAATTAATTAATTGAAAACAATAAATGAAAGAATTATGTCACTTTCTATGGACATAAAACAAAACAAACCCCCCCCCCTTATTTTACACTATATTTCAAAAATGTAAACATTGAAATGAAGTATTTTCTTTGTTCTAGCCTGATACTCTGTAAATTTCTGCTAAACCTCTCTGCAAGACATTTGCTCCTATCAAGACGTAGATGTCTTCGCTAGAGCAGACAGAATTGTGATGGTAGCACTTTGCAGTGCTGCAGACAGCCAATCTGTACAATCTCTGTTTTAATATGGTTTTGCTCAGGCAGCTTTTCCTAATCCCTGTTCTGAGTCTGGCTAAATATTGGAACAAGAGAAATCTTATATTGTTTGAGTTTGGAAAGACAGATGGAGCTTTTGTATTTGCTGCATACCAGAATCTATCATGGAACTACTTCTGGCAGCTGTAAGGTAACTGCTGATTAAGCTGAAGGGAGTAAAACAGAAGTGGAGACAAAGTTTTGAATCACTTCAGTTTTGTGCTTCCTATAATTGCTGATGCTCCTTATTTACTAGGGCAAAATCATTAAGAACCCTTAACAGACTCAGTCTAGTCAAGAAGACACTTTATCTTTGAAATAACATGGAAAATATTTTCAAGCTAATATATCAGCATAGCTTGAAAAAAATAAAACAAAATAATCACTTCACCTTTCCTGTTTCTTGTTCAGGGCTTGTTTGATAGAGGAAATCTGGATTTATTTTAGTGTTTCAAATGTATTTCCTCACCATCTTGAACTGCTATAATCACCAAAGATATAACTACACCAATAGGTTTGATTCCAGTGTTTACAGTTTGTGTTACACCTTTACGTGTTGAATCTTATGAAACTAGTGATTCATATATCAGAAGAAATGTACAACAGGGACTCAATTCTACAGGTTTAGGCACACAGGCAAAGATTGTGTTTATCCCATGGATGTTTAACTTAATGTTTCTGGTAGTTTCTCCATTTTCTTCTTCCCTATCACCTTGCCTGTCTCATTGAAAATCAGTACACCAAAGATTGTATTATATCACCTGTACCCTAAGGCAAGATTAATCATACCAAGGTCATTTCTGATAAATCTGGATGTAGTGGGGTCTTTGGAATTTTTCATAAAGAGACTGTAATCTTTAAATAGTCTTTTTGAACACTTAGTAATCTCTGACTTTCCTGTATATCTAACATAATGTCTAATATTTGTTTGCTGCAATTGCTTTTTTCCCAAATATTTTGAGAACTCATTACTGCCCTTGGGTTATAAAAAAACTTTAACAGTAGACTCCATCATTTCTCTTCTGGATTACTTCCTCCAGTTCTTGTCCCTGGTCTTTACAATTTTCTTTGCCAGCCCCCCACCATACTCAGACTTCTGACAACACAGTTATAATGACATCCACTGAGATATATCCATTTCATTATTTCCTAAAATGTGGTGACCAAAATGGGGTTCAGTACTCCTTGAGTATTACAATATTTGATAAAGTAGAAGTCCTTCAAACAAACAATATTCTTATTAATTCATTCTGATATAATCTCTTTTTGCTTTGACAGCAGAATTTGACAGCAGCTTATGACTCATGAAAGCACTGGATGGAGCTAATTATCCCTTTCTAAGTTTAGAATTGAATTTAATTGAAAACATTTTAATTATTCTGTGTGTTAGGTATCAGCCTGCTTCTATAGAAGTGAATTTCCTAAGATCATGCTCCAGGTAAATATGAGCTCACAGGTCCCTAAATAGTTATTTAATTCACTGATCATCATGAAGCAAATTTCACAGAAGGATAAAAATGTTAAAGATGTTTATGTTCCTGCAAGTGTGGCTCAAGAACATATCTAAGAAAGAAATGAAGGTAGAAATATTATATTTGCTGAAAATGCTTTGCCATGATCTCTCATTAGACATCAGTGAATCTGCACACAACAGGCCTCATCACCCTTCCATTCAAAATATTTCAGTGTTTTGAATAGACAGAAAAATGTACAGGAAAATAAAACCAAATCAAATTAGTTCTAGTGCTCACTGATTTAATATTTACTCACAAGGTTATTATTTTTATAGTTCTGGTTAACTTATGCTGAGTTTTGTTGACACTGACATGATATTCAAGATACCATATCATATTCAAGATATGATTTCTAAATTTAGCTGTGATAGATATAATTTTCTTCATCAGTTTTATTCCTTTTGCTCTTATCCTGAGTCCCCCCCCACCTCCCACCCAGTCCCACTGAAAGCTTGGCTGCCAGACAGACTTCTTCCACAGCACTACTATATTTGTGAATCTTAAATGCTATTTGGACAACTTGATTTTTTGATATCTCAGGAAAAATTAGTTGAGTTTTGGTTATAGTGGAAATATTTCTGTTACCAACCAAATTCCTCTATCTTACATTAATTTAAATTTTATTCATGTGTTATCTTTTGCCACTCTGCCTTTACTCCAAAGGCTATTTAAGGTCTCTCTTTCAGTCCTATTTTATTAAGTTTATTCTGCTTTGGAAAGTTCTGTGAAATTCTATGCCATGTATAAGGGAAACTATAAAAATTTAATCCAGAGGTAATGGGAAATCAATGTTGGTATCATTAAGCTGAACTTGTAAACAGAGAACTTTAATAAGAATGTGAAATATATTGAGAGTTGAAAACATACAGGTGAATAAGGACTTAAATACTTAGAGCTGGCTTCTGTATGTACGGTCTTTTGTTAACAAAGAAGGAATAAAAATGCTAAACTTTGAACCATTGCTTCTTTCCCTCCTTTAAATAAACAAAACCCTCAGCAAGCTTAAGAAGAGCATCATTCAGAATGATGGAAATTAATAAATAGAAACTGAATATCTCAGAAGGATTTGACTCTTATTAATCAGTTTACCACACTTTATAATGTTTTGGGGTTTTTTAATGAGCTAACTCTTTAAAATATAGAACCCCAATTCAAAAGAAATACTAATACCTAGATCATAACTGATATGAGTTAACAAAAAGTAGAGGATTTCTTCTGAGTAATTTTTAGAATTAATCTTTTCTAAGGCTAAAACTGCATTACACAGAAAGTAACAAATTATTGCAAGTATACTGTAGAAATACCAACTTTTGGGAGGCAAGATTTTTCTAGGTGAGTAATAATGGCCTTGAAAGACAGAAGAGGGAAAAACAATGGTACTGAAATTACTTGTTAACTTTCCCTTATATTATTTTAAAACAATTATTCTATGCAACACAATGCTACATTGACATCAAATGCAATAAATGTGTGAGGTGAAACAATATTGGGGGATATTTGATTATTTAATAATTGTATTTTTCTTCCCATATTATCTAAATCAACACACTGATTGTGAAAGAACAGTGAGTCCCAATGACTAAGGGCTGTCTACATTAAAATAGTATTAGTACAAGAACCAGTCGAAAAGAAACTTTTATATAAACTGCTTCACTGTAAATCTGTAACTTGTGTTCACTGAATTTAATAACTTTTTTTTTTTTCCCTAAATTTCCTATTAAAATACAGCTGTTGAGGTCTTATGACAAAAAAGTCAACATGTCTCTCAACAATGAATTTGAAATATGCCACTAGTAGTTAACTCAGAGTGCTAGTGTGTCAGCTAACATCAAATTTAGTGCCATGCACAATAAGATTTTTATGTGCCTGTAGCAACACTATTTTTTTTTCCACATTTAAGTGCATTTTGAATTAAACTCTGATCCATTTTCTTCATGCTTTCCACTCACTGAAATACTTTGCAAATCTGTTTTTCAGACTTCTGTCCTTACTCTTGTAAAGCACTGTTATTTCCCTGGTTTCCTCTAGAATAGAGTGTAGAGAAATAACTGATGCATGGCACCCTGTAATACAAAGTCCATCCAGTTATAGAAGTCTGTTCCGTTTGGCAGTCATTCCTCAAAAGCTACATTCAAGCAAGAACTTAACTATAAGAAAACAAGCGTTGTGTAATTTTTGGATACCTACATTCTTCATTCAGCTGTTCTAAATCCTAACGTGCATAGAATCTTAGACAGGCATGCTGCTAATAGAAACACCCAACACTTCCCCATTTACTCAGGAATCAAAGACTGTTCTTTAGCTGTCATATTTAAAAGTATTCCTTGTCACATGACAGCATCCAAAATAGACATCATCCAGTCCCAGAAAAAGCAATAAATTTGGTCCAGTCTTCCTCATTCATGTTGATCTTTTAGTGCTTTCTGCTATTAAGAAGACGTGTATGCAGTAGAAACATTTTGTTATGCATTATTATTAGGTATCATGGATTTAAACAGATAGAGGCCTTCTGAATCTAATCCTTTACACAAAGTTACAGAGCTTCAGAAAGGAATTGTCCTTTGCCCAGCTTAATAATTGTGTTGTTTGCTTATTTTCTAGCATAACTTTAAAGTCTTGTTGCTTAAGCATAAAAAGAAGTAACAATTTCTGTAAGTACTTAGGCATAATTTAAAGGCATGATTTCTATCTTAACAAGTGTGCTTTAGTGAGTCTGGGAATCCATGCAAGTTTATGGCAAAGCTTCCACACTAGTAAGAAGTATTTTGTACATCAGGGCTATCAGCTTAAATGAGTGCACAATGCAGTAGTGTAGCATAGTCTAATCTAGCCTGCTATACCATAGAATCAAATGTTTATTCACTAGTAAAATATTAAATTTTTAAAAAAAGCATATACTGTCAAGTTCTGCATTATTGCTACAGGCAGCAGATGATTTCTTTTTTGGTGCCCAAAGCAAATTAAGCATACAGTGATGAGCTCTCACCTATCTCGCTACCGGGGTCCAACTGCTGTACTCAGTGATCTAGGTAATGAAGGAAATGAGGAGTAAAAAAAATTATGGTCTCAGCTCTATCTGGATTACTCACTAAAATACGCAGATAAATATTGTTGAAATAACTTTTGGTCACTGCATTTATATAATTTTGAGACATATTGGATTATTTATAATTTCTTTTTAAAATATTGTTTTTATAAAACATTTAGTCTGGAATCCAGAATTTTACCATGTGAAGCAAACTCAGCAGAACCACTTATTATAGGGCAAGACTATATTATATTTTCAGGAAAGCTTCAAATGGCCTCAAAATTGGGATGCCAGAGAAAGACAAATGCACACAGAAAATAAGTACAAACACATATGCTCCAGAAATGTGCAAAGATGGTTTCTTATCCCCAGAGAAGTTAATATCTTCTGTTTCTCTGCCAGTGCTCACTCCAAGATTTAAATTACAATTGAATACTAATCTTTATAAGACCTGTCAGGGGTCAGGTAAATAAAATATTTTTTCAGGAACAAATTAAATAGATTTTAGGTAAATTGGGGGCTTATATAGAAGTAGATGGCAAAAAATGTTAAACATCACAAAAATTAAAAAGATGAGAAAATAAATGCCTGACGCAAAAAAGCTGTTTAAAATCTGTCTGAAAATCTAGCTGACAGAAAATAATATTTTCCGCAGTAAATCATCCAATCTTAAGACATCAAGAGGTGCTACCTCTTTCATGGCAAATCATACCTGACACTGACCAGGGCACTTGAACTGAAAGGTTAAAATAAGTTTCTAACTATTAGGTATTTGAAGGTGGGCAAAATAAATCCCACTCCGAAGTTCTGTGGGAAACATTTTCTTTAGCAATCTAGAGAGCAATTAGCTTCTGACAAAGTTCCTAGCTCAGGCTTTTTAACAAGCACTTCTGATAAGCAATTCATACTCAGGTGCATGAGTGATCCTTTAGAGGTGCTAATTTTTTTCTGTTAAGTAATGGGAGTGTCTTGACAAGAAGCTTAAAGTAAATGCCACCTTTTGGTGACAAAATGGAGGTGAAAGGAACTAAATTTTAAGTGATATTAGGACATAAACCATTAAAATTCATGGCTGTGTAATTATCAGAGGGTCTCAATTTCACAGTATTCTCTTTTCTTTTTTTTTTTTTAGTATCATCACCACTCTTTGCATTGTTTCTCTCTTGTTGAACATAATGGGAAGCAGATAATATCTGAAGGCATCACTATTTTTGGTTTTCTTCCAAAAATGAAGTACTTTCTTGTCACTGGCCAGTGTGTGCAGAGAAGACAAACCTGACAGAGTACTACAGAAACCATATTACTTTATAATGAAAAATAGAATATTGGCAATATTTGCCTTATTACAAAAAAAACCCCCTCTTAATATATGCCTACTAGGAATATGGTATGAAGATAAATATGTGCTGAAAACAGAAGAATACACTAGGTAAAAGTTCTTTTACAATGAGTAATATGACATCTTTTCTACATGTAAGTGAATTTTGGAAAACTTGACTTTGAAGTTTAGGGTGATAACTGCAGAAAAGATGTAAGTGAAACTAAGGGTAAGACTTATGTATTCAATAAAGCAGGAAGACAATATATATATTGTTATATAAACTCTCAAAATGCACGTTTTTCCAATTACATCAATGACAATTGCACATGTTTTCTATAGACAGAAAAGTTTAAGGTAAGCAATCCCATAAAAGCAAAGCAATTAAAAGTTTTACTTGAAATAAAAATTCCATCTTTGGCACACTGCATTGCATATAGGTTTAACAGCACAGATGGTTTACTACTTTATATCCTTCTTTTTTGCTTTTATCTACAATAGTTAATTGAAATATGTTCGTTGCTTAATTTAATAGAGGGGAGGGAAGAATTCATGTGTCTTTAATGAAATAAACTATTTTCAGTACAAGTTTCATAGAAAATGTTTTTGGTAATTGTAAAAGACAGCTATCATGATCATACTAAAATTATGATTCAGAGACACTAGGTAAGACATTTATGTCAATTAGATTGTATGTATTGTCTTGGCACATTATATTCATGGTTTTGTTTAAAGTCTATTATTTCACAGCTCGTTGGTTTGCCAAGAGAAAAAAAACTCGCAAAATATTTTCCACTTTTGAAAAGAACTTTAAATCCAAAGCTTTTAGCTATCCAACCAATAACTATTAGCATTTGAAGCAAAGGAAGATTTTATCTTTGACATATCAGGTTCTTTTCTGTCTGGTTTTGATGGAATTTGGTATGTGTTATGTTATAGCTTCACACCTGTGAAACAGTGAGAAACTCTCTTACACATAATCAAATCTTGTTTACTCATGGGCCTTGCTCTGATCATGTGTCAAAGAGGTCAGAATCTTGCTATATTTCTGTGTAACAATAGAATTGATGCCTTACAAGTATATAAGACCTCTTGAAACATTTGAAGACAGTTTTATCCTCCCACTAAATAATAAAAAATCTTATTAACCATAAATTATTAATATAGATAGATTCTCATATTATTCCCTTCCCTCTCAAACTGAATTTTGAAACCTATTGCAAAAATTTTACTTCAGGGATTTTCAGGGAGGTCATTCAAGGAGTTTAATACACATATATATATATGATGTGAGTATAATTAAGACATCCTCAAATAGAGAAAAAAGACCCCAAAACTTCTCCAACTTAATTTCCATTGTTTTATTTCTAACTTTAACTAGCATATAGGTTTTACATTTCTTTTGACTTGATCCTAAAAAGTATTGATTATTTTTCAAAAATTTTTTTTCTATATTTTAGGATAATGTCTTAATGCATACAAGGTTTATAGATATTTACAATTACTAAATCTGCAAATGTTTGGTGTTTCTTCAATGCTAACAGAGAAATTTTTATCTTCTTCTGAACTTCCGAGCTGCACTTGCTGCTAGAAAATGCTATTGTCAATCTTCGTCGGGTAACAAACACAGGTCAAGCTTACACATGTTATTGAACCACCACATGAAACCATAAATGCATGAAAAATTTCTGGTTTGATGGACTTCAGGGACAACTTTTTTTTTTTTTTTTTTTTAGGTTTTTTTAAAGGCTTTCATAACTGCATTTTTATCCAAATCTATGGCTTTGGAAAAAAAACCCTACAATATTGATAAAAATTTGAAAGTAATTTTCTACACATTTACATTTTTGGAAAGCAGTAAATGTAATAAAACTGTATATTCAGGTAATATCTTACTTTTGGTGTTGCAGTTTCCATTACCTGTAAAATGGAAAAAAACATTATTATATATTTTTCTTTCTATCTGGATGCCTCTAAGATGTTCAGCTTTGGCCCTGAATCTGAAAAATCTTCTTATGGCTAACCTCTAAGTTTAACAAAATGACCCTTACAGCATATTCTTATTTGAGCAGCACCAAATTATCCTGCTCAACCAGTGGTCCTCTGTTCCTAAAAATCATTCTTCAGGAATTCTGCATAGTTGAGGCAGTAATTTATATGATTAAAAAAATTAAAAAAAAATACTGTATGCACAATATTGCTCACGGTAGCAAAATAAGAAATTACAGAGAAATAGAACGTGAATCAAAGGCTCTTTTACTATTTGCTAATACGCATGCTCCAGGTATCAGCAGAAATTCAGAGGAATTTCCTGTACACTTCACACAGGAAATTATGGCTCTAATTCCAACATTATGAAAGTATTTTTTCCTATTTAAGAGTTCTCTTGCAATGTTTCCATGAATGAATTGTTAAAAATCAATGCTTATTTCTGTGTGGTAGCCTATTGTATTTTTAATTGAATCTAGATTTAAAGATAGATAACAAACCCTATCTGTACTCATGTTCATGAAATAAACAATCCCCGCTGTGGCATTCTTACTAGAACACTAATACTGCATTTGGAATATGAGTCCATTTATTTTTGGTTCTTTGCCTAAAATATTGGGAAAATAGACATTATTTATTTCTATTTTGTACAAGATTTATCTCTAATTTAAGACTGCATAACTGCCTTGAGGTTAGAAATGGATAATTTCAGTATAGTACATAAAATTTGTATCATCCAAAGCCTATTTCTCTTTCTGAAAATCCTTTTCTTTTTATCTCCTTGATATTCTAAGCAGCATGGGTTTTTATAGGTTTTCATAGCAGTTCCTGTAAGTTTCTTTTAGAGTGGAACTGTTTTATTTTCCCTTAGATTGTAGACATTTCATAAAAAAGGAAAAAAGGAAATTATCATAAACTTCTGGTCCACCTAAGAGTGCCTTGTTTGCTTCTTTGTTCTAAATACAAAAAAAATTCTAGGTCAAGATATGAACTTGCTAGTTAAATTCAGTCCTGTGGCAGCTTTTTATTAGGGGTCATATAAACTTTAAACATCATCTTTAATCACAAAAATAATGTTAAAAATTTTGGTGATGCAATTATTTCCATTTTCTGTACTAAAATATCTATAGATTTTAAGTTTCTAATTAGAATTTTAATTGTTAGATAAACTCTAAAGTCTTCAAAAATTAAAGCAAGCTAGCTTCTTAGGTTTTTTACTGATGAGTCTTTCATGAGGACACTTTATACAGCCAGAACTGAACTAGAACTCTGTAACTAGTTTAAATCCTTTAAAAAAATAAAACTTGTGGTCTTCAGAGTTTGCTATATGAGAGCTGAGATTTGAGTAGTAAACTAATTCCAGTAGATAACAAATGCAGTGTGTGAAGAAGCTAGCCTTAGGGATTTTCTTTATTGTGCTATTGGCATTCAAAGTCATGTAAACAATTACCTCTTTCAGCTGAATATCATCTAACATATGGATCTAATAGCTTTATGCCCATTTAAAATCTAATCAGTCTTCAACTTGGCTGTCATTAGGTGTGAAAAAAAAAGCATATTTGAAGCAAAACAAAATAATTCAGGTCTGAAAGGACATTCAAGGAAAAACTTGTGATATTTGCTAGAGAAAGACAAGTATTATTGGTTCCATTAGCAGTGCTTCTAAAGGGGCCACTGCACATTCCACTAAAAACAGCTTAATTGCTAGAACTGGTGTGTTTACAAGGGTACTTTTACTACTGAAAGATTTCACTTCAGTGGAAACATACCCTTGTTTTCCGTCCCCATCCAGAATCAGTTAATATTCTGGTGCAAACCTGCCACATGGATGGTAGCAAAGGAGTATGAGAAAGAGTGACCAAGATAAAAGGCACTGGGTTTACAGACATCCTAAAGACTTTCAGACTGATAAACCTACATCCATTTAATTGATGAAGGCATTGTTGTCTCTGCCTGAAAGACAGACAGACAAATTAAAAAGTATTTGTGCTGAACCTTGTTTGTTTTTTTTTATCAGGAACAAACAACTTTCTCTTTGGGATAATTTTTCTTTTTTCATTTTTTAATGGTATGAATTTTATATTTTATTCACTCTGATCATGATCAGAGAGGGTTCTGTAAAGTAGCAGAAAGAATTCTAATTAGGACTTTCTAAACTAGATGAATACTAACAACCAACTATTTAACCAAGTGTAATGTCCTGGGAGAAGCACAGAAGGTGTATTGGCTTTAGAAAACGAGAGGCTATATCTTGCTAAGTATTAGCTTTCACAGGTGTAAGCAGTGTGCAGTCTCTGTGAAGCTGCTTAATTTTAAAGGAAGTTCTATTTATAAAGCTAAAGTGTCAAGCAGAACTGTAGAGGGACTAAAATGTCCCAAACTTATTTTGCTTAAAATAAGTAAAAGTACATGCTTCCATATTTGTGAAATGAAAGATTTATATTAATCCTGAGTTTTTTATAATAGCTGTTATTGCTCTTTCAGCTCTTAAGTGTTTAGAGAGTCTAGTTCTGGTTCAACAGATTTATGGCAGAATATTTGCTTTTTTAATGGTCACCAAAACCTGGTCCATGGCTAGAAACATGAGGAAAATATAATAATGGCCTTCTTTTGCCCAGTCAACTTAGGTTTGTAGAAATCTTCTAAGATGAAATGATTGCATTCTGTCCTCTGTTGGAAAATATTTAAGCCAATTTCTCACCTTCCAGAAGAATATCCCCACCTTTCATTAGTTTCAGAAGTAATTCTGTTCAGCAAACACAAGTTTTATAAGTGTAGGGGTGAAGTGGGATAAAAAGGAAGGAGATTTATTTCTGCAAACTGGTTCCAAATGTATAGAATTTCCCTTCTTGAAGGCTTAGCTATACTGTCTTTAGTCCTTATGGGTCTATGGATATGCCACCCATAATCATGGACACGCAAACGAACAAGATCCTGACTCATACATATTCCTACACAGTAAATTGTTAATGTAAAGTCTATAAAGTATCTCTAAATTTTCAGGCAATAATTTCACTGAAATGCAGACTTAAATTTATTTTGCCATGCATTCAAATATATATAAATCCATTTTCTACTCCAGATTCTGAGTATATGGGTTTTTTTGGGACACACATATGTAGAAACACCAGAATTTGAAAGAAATTTTTTTCAGGATCAAAACATAATCCAGCGTATGACTCTAAAACTACTTGGATGCCTAACAAGCTTTAAATGCTGGGATATCCACGTGCCTCTGCAATTTCAGGGGAATAAAGGATTAGAGGAATACCAGTGTTGCTTTTGGTTGACAAAAAAACATCTTTATTCCACAATTGCTTTGTGGCAAGCCTCAAAGCACTCACATAAAAGCTGTTTACAACTTACACTTAAAGTTGTAATTTTGCATACGGTTTAGTCTAGCCTGACCCCAAGTGCAGTGATACGTAGTCACCTGAAGTGCCGGCGACCAACATTTGTACCTCTAAGAAACCATCTGATTGAAAAAAAAAATATTAAAAGGTTCTGACATAAGACTGTGAATGATGTCACATATGGTTTTAAAAAGCCTTTTGAGTACCATTTGTGAATTAAAAATCCATGCTCTTGCTTAAGCCAGAGAAGACGAAATAAAAAAACAAATAAATTTTATTACAATGTTTACGTTCTATAAGCACTATGCATAGTGCTTATGTTTTCATTCTGCACTTTTGTCTTGAAACAATTTTTTTTTTATTAGACCAAACTGTATGCGGCACTGTGCAGAAAGAGTTGCAAGTTAAATTTATGAACAATGTCTTTAAACATACATTTTCGGTGGGATGAAGAATGAATCTTCCAGATATCTTGAATCTTCTCAGTGGTTAGGTCACCTTTCAAGGTTCTGTTTTCTGAGGTTATTAACATATCGCTTCCATTTTGAAAGCAAATCAGTGATACCTGTCTCGATCCATCCTCCTAGCAACTGAAAAATAGCATGGTGGAAGAAGTACATAAAAGCAAATGTTAACAAAAATGCTTATTGTTATAAGAACTTTTCTGAATTAGATCTGGTAAAATAAATGCTTCAAAATTATCTTGACTTTTCAACTAAATCAAATAATGTTTCCTATGAATGAAGTCATGATTCTTAGTCCCATTGCAGGAAGGAAAGTCCACAGTGGTAGCTGTCATTTCTAATTCAGGTATTTTAGTCAGCTAAGTCATACAGCTACACACGTGGAAACTCCCTGTGACCAGCCAGGTCCAGATGACAGGCAGCCAAGGAGCATCAGGACAGCTCCAGCCCCAAGGATTATTCAAATCCCTGGGTTATGGGTGAAGGATGGGTCAGAATGTTGGGAACTGAAGATGCTTTCTGCAGCACTGCCAATGTCCCTAAGGTCTGAAATAGGCTCTTGGACAATGGGCCAGAGGCAGAAGAAACAGAGACACCAGGACAGTAGGTTCTACAGTACCCTGAGGTCTCAGACAGAGGGCCAAAGCCACAAAGTCTTCTCAGAGCAAAGGCAGCATTGTCTTCAAAGACAATGCTTCTCTGAAAGTGTGTTATTTGCAGACATTAGAAAGCTTGTTTATTTTTCCTCCAAGGATACTTTTACTGTTTACTTTTACACAAACTACTTTGATTCTCAAGCCATTACATTTTTTTTCCTTAAACAGCTTCATTTAAAATATATATAGCACTATCTTTTGTACCATGCTGCTTAAATTATTTACTATCAGTGTAGATTATTGAAATGTAAGAAAAAGTTTATTCTCAGAGAAGTGAAACAGCTATTAACAGTAAATTGGACCTCATTACATTTTCATAAGTCTTGATTTAAGATGATTATAAAATTAAAACTTCATTGCTATAAATGCAAATGTCTCCTTCCTAGCTTATTTTATTATTAGTTTATTTTACGGCCCCCAGTCTTGTCAGAAAGTTTGTGGTTAGTAAATTATTTTTACAAAACACATTGTATGTTTCTTTTACATACAGTCAGTAAGAATATAGGATACCTGCTGGCTCAATTATTTTATATAATTATGTATTTGTCAGAATTTCTTGGGCTGGATTCAGTTGTTATGCAACTTAATGTCAGAAACTGTAATGAATTTGACTATCACAAATGAACTAAAAAAACTTCAAATGCCTTAGAGTTCCAAGAGCTACATTTTGCAGCTGCTAGAGAGTAAGGAATAGAAAATCCCCCATTAATTTTTACTTTTTTACACATCTTCAAGAATATGAGTAATAATTTCACAATTACCAAATAAAATAGTGTCTCACTAATGTATTTTCTTTGTGTCTCTGACAAGCTTTAAGTAAAATCGAGTTACATTCAGTGAATTTATGTCATATTTTCTGGAATCAGTAGCCCTGTGAATATATCAGTCCAGTGTCCTCTCAGTCATGTCCTTTTGCTATCATTGTTAAGGAACAGCAGTAGATGCAACATCTTTTCTAGGATTGTATGCAGACAGGTTCTCCACTCCACTTAGAAGCTTTTAAACAAAGTACGGTACAAATGCACTCTGCCCATACTGCAGCAGTCTTAGCTCTCAGAAAACCTCCATGAACATAGTTTTTATTGGGATTTCTTTAACTCAGTGCAGTCAGACTCTTTTGCAAATAGGTGGGGTAAGTCACAGAGTGAAATGACACAGGCTAAGGTGTTTGTGTTTTATGAACATCATTTTCTTAGAAAGTTCAGTTAAAAAGCTCTTCAATTTTTTTCAAGTAAACTTATACAATGTAAAACTGCATTCATGACCATAAAATGAAATAAAAGACACATTAATTGTGATACAGAAAATATGAATATTATGTATTTAGTAGAAATTTCCTTCCTTTGCTTTCTGTTTTTCTTACTTTCTTTCCCATATTTATGCTTTGTACATCTGTGATTAGCTATCATTCTAAGTTTACATTTGTGATGCCCAGATGAATGACATTTCATGTACACATACATATAATATATATATATATATATATATATATAAATTCAGAGTCCCACATGCTTCAAATACTGGATGTAAGCACCTCTTTAATGTCAACTGGATTTCACTGTATTGCTGACAGGACAATTGTGACAACTCTTTCAAATTTCCATTTCATCTTAGCACAAGCATAATTGAGATGAAGATGATGCAACAGTCATGAGATAAGGGCAATAGTCTAAAATATAAAATTGTTATTATTTATTCCTCTTGTCTCTGAACGCTTCCAGGGATAGGGCATCTGCATATTCTCTGGGATGTTCCAGTGTCCCACCACCCTAACAGCAGGAATTTTTTCCCAATGTCTACTCTAAATATATTCTTTTCCAGTTTAAACCTCTTAGTCCTTATCATATCACTATACTCCTTGATAAAATGTCTTTCCTCATCTTTCGTATAGGATTTCTTTAAGTAGGGGAAGGCTTCCATAAGGCCTCCCCATGATTCTCTTCTCCAGGCTGAACAACCCTAACTCTCTCAGTCTGTCTTCATAGTAGAGGGACTCCAGATTCTAATCAGGTTTGTGGCCCTTCTCTGCACCTGATTGAGAAGTGTGATGCCTTTCTTCTGCTGGGGACCTCAGAGTTGTGAAGTACTTGAAGAGGGGCATCATGAGAGAGAGACAGAGAATTACCTCCCTGAGTCTCAGGCTGTCAATGGTCCAATCTGATACCCATTCTAGCCCAGGAAATGGGATAACCTTTTGAGCTGCAAGTGCACATGTTGAGGTTCTCATTCAGCAACACCCTCAAGTCCTTCTCCTCACAGCTTCCCTCAATCCATTCTCTGACTGGGAATTGCCCCAGTACATTTATAAAAAATGTCTTTATTCAGGACCTTGCACACATGTTTTCACATGAGTTTTGCATGGGCCAAACTTCAAGCCTGTCCAGGTCTCTCCGGATGTTGTCCTTTTCCTCCAGCATGTTGACTGCACCACCCAGCTTGGTGTCATCAGAAAACTTACTAAGGGTGCGCTCAATTGTTTCTCCTTGACCCCAAAAAAGATATGAAATAATGCCAATCCCAGTATGAATCCCTAAGGTGCACTGCTCATCACCTATCTTTCTCGGGACACTGAGACATTGATGGCAACTCTGAGTACAAGCTTCCAGCCAAGCCTTATCCACCAAGAGGTCTATTATCTTAGGTTACAATGTAAAATGTAACCAAAAGTATGTTGGCCAGTAGAAGGTTTACAGATGACTTTATGGCCATTCAGTTTCAAATACATACCAAAAGTATGTATTCTATGACCATCTTCATAAGCTGTTAAAAACAGGTGGGGCAGTGTTCTTTATCTCTTCTGTGACTCATCCCTGATAATTCCCTCTGGGGGCTACCTCTGCCATCAAGTCTCACTGCCTGACTCATAAAATTACATTATCCCATTGTGAGATGCTCTGCCCAGGGGTAGGTACCAAACATTCCTACCTGGATACAATACGACTTTTGGAACACCACAAGCAGCACTACCCACTGGATTCCCCACTGGTAGAAGACAAGAACTACATAACCACCACTGGACCTTCAGAGGAGGGCCAGACCCTTCTACAGGATCACTGCTTCAACAGAACCACATCTATCACTTCAAGAAGACTACAGACTCTGTTTAATCAGCCTTCTACCAACACCCTGACCAACAGGATGTCAGGTTGTATCCTGACTTTGTCAGTTTAAGCCAATGTTTCTGCATTACTGCCTTTATCTTAATTTTCCTATTAAATTGTAGTTCTGACTTGGAATCCCTCACTGGCTTGTTTTCAAACTAATACATCCATCCACCAAATCCATATTTCTTCATTATTGGTATTGATGTTGTTCAGAACAGTGTCAAATGCTTAGCACAAGTACTGGTAGATTATGTTAGTCACTCTTCTCTTAACCACTCAGTCTGCAGCCCCACTGTAGAAAGCCATCAAATTTTTTCAGGCATGATTTGCCTTTCGTGAAACCACTAAAGTGGTGAAATCACCTTCTTGCTTTCCATATGCCTTGACATCATTTCCAAGAGTATCTACTCCATCATCTTTCCAGGCACAGATTAATCCCCAAATCTTCCTTTCTTCCCATATTAAAAATGGGACTTATCTTTCTTCTTTTCCTTATCTATCCATATTATGTGTATATATACATAAATAAAATCTTTATTCATGCACACACATGCACACTACTACAGAAAATGTATATTTATTCAAATATTATCTAATTATCAGTGTTAGAAAAATACTTGCCCTTGAAGATGCTGTCACTTCAAAGCTCTGCAGTATACTAAGAGTAAAATCCTTTTATAAATATAATGGAAACTTCTGATAATATAGAAAAAAATTTCAAGGGACTTGGTTATACTACTATTTTCTTTGATGTGTTTTGGGTGGGAAGTGTTATTTTTTTTTCTTGAACCTATGACAAAACATTTCATGAGTTTCTTCAATATCCCTTTAAGTACATTTTTTAAGAAGAAAAAAAACCCCGAAGATAATCCAGAAAAAAAAACGGAAACCAAAAAGAAAAGTGATATTTTCAATTTCTATATGAAATGTGATATAAAACTTTTGCCCCACACAAGTATTACAAATTAAAGATTGCACTGGGCATGGATTAATTATGCAAGTTTTCTAATTATGATAAACTTACTTACAGAATGAAATGTCATAAAATGCTCAAGGGCATTCAATCTAATCTTTATGGCATACAGAAAGCAATAACAGTTTATATCAAATATTTCCAGTACAAAGACATTTAAATTTTACATGTAAAATATGATGGGAGATCACAAACTGACACTTCTAGATTTCTTTTACATATGTCCAGAATCCCTGAGGCATATCAACAACAAGTTTGAAACAAAAAGAAAGATTTTCACACTTTACGCTATTGCAGGAGTGAAATAGAAAAGCAGAATTTCTCTGGTATTAATTATACCTTTTTTTCCTAATTAGGTTCATCCAGTTCTAGAAAGGCGTCTTTGGAAGAGTGCTTAAGGTTTCTAATAAAGATCGTGTACTCTACATATATTCATTCATTCTATGAATGGAATATTTACCTAATTAATATAATCAAAATTCTCCTTAATAATGCCTTGTGATAGCTTCACTAAGCCTGTTTGCTGAACCATTCCACAACCAGAATTATTCTCTGTAGGGAAAATTTACCTTCTAATGCATTATTCTGCCCCAACAACTTTGCTGTCTATTCTAATATGTCTTCCTTGATAAACTTAACCTCTATAAAACTTCTATTTGTATATTTCCATTTTGGGGGCTTATTTTACATTTGTCATGCATGATTACCAAAGGTAAGCACTCTCTTTCTCAAGAAGATAGTACTAGGAAATTATCCACACCTCTGACAATAATATGCATTATTTATCTGCTTACAGCATTCACTGACTGAATAATTTGAGATGTATGTATGTGAAAATTAAAATTATACAGGGAGGGTCTGTACATTCATGTAAACTTGGTCCCTCTAGTTACGGAAATTTAGAGATCCATAGTTAAGTTTTGGAAAATAATTAGTATTATCTCTGTCTTTTTATTTATAAATAAATCAGACAGATTTTCAAATTTTATTCAAACTAAGTAACTCTCTGATTCACCAGATGTGGTAATAGAAAGAGGGATAAATATTATGCAATGTAATAATTTCAATCTTCATTTGAGGCTAAGGAATAAAACTTAAAATGAAGTACATGTTGTGACTGACTTTACCCTAAGACAATCATAAAAGACAAGTGACTAAAACAACTAAGATTCACTGAGAACATTTCGCTGAGAAATTATCCATTTATCTAGCAGGAATTCTTAGTCTAGGCATTTGCCAATAGTTCATTGCAGTAGTATCCTAGTTGGATACCTGGCTTTAGTAATTGAAGAATCTTTTCAGAGAAAGGGTTATTGAACAAGTTTTTTTTTAATGTAATTAAAAAAAAATTATTGTAATTTTTTAAAATTTTTATGTATTTTTTTAATTTTATTGAAGACCAACAGTTTCTTTGAAAGTTCAGAAATCTTGAGAGAAATAGAATATTATGTCAAAAAACAATGACAGCACATGTACTTGAAAGCTGCATCAGAGGGAAAAAAAGTTTTACATTATGCATCAGTAATAACATCATATCTGCAATGATTTTTTTCTAATTGTCCATAATGAGAACACCATAACAAGAACAGAACCTCTACCTATTTTGACAAGATAGTCCTTTTTGATGTCTAAAATTGAAAGAGCTCAGTCATAAAGAGTTGAAATATAGGCAAATCACACTTTTAGAAGATAAAAAGACCTCAACCAAACAACTTGTTTAAAATTAGATATATAGATACAAATTAATATATAAATATGGATATAGATTAGATAGATAGATATAAAATAGATATCTATAGTTTAATATAAATATTCATTGTGACCTCAAAAATAGAAGTCTTTCCCATATCAAAGCTAATAAGTTACATGATTGATTTCTCACTTCCTCCATATCTTTCATGCATGTGTCTAATTGGTGTTTCTGTGAAAAAAGACAACACTGTATGTTTTATTTAGATGAATATCATGCTATTATTAGTTCAAATATTGAAAGCTAAATAATTCTAACCTGTCCAAAGCTGATATTTTACAGTTGCAATACACGACTTCTCATTATAATATTTTTTATCCTACAAGAAAGCCTAATCATTGGACTATTTTGTGTTTTTATGCTTTCAGACTGTCACTGCTTATAGAAATTAAGAAACAATGCAACAATTTTGCCAAAAGTTTACCATGTTTCAATTTCATAAAACAAACTTTGTATGGATCTCCGTAAGCTGATTTAGCTGTTCATGTGTGCATTACCACAGTCGCAAAGCCCAAAGATCAAGAATATCAAACTTAAGTTTGAAAGTGAGATAAGAATCTGCAGCCCTGCAAAATATATGGCATTGAACAAATGGAGATGTTAGTCAAATGAGAATTATGTGACCAATACAGTATGTGATTAAACTATGCTTGTTACTAGGGCACAACAACTTGAGTTTCTGCCTTTAGATGTTTTCCTGCTCAGCAAAATAAGTAAGATACATACATAGTGCCTATGGGGTATGATAACACATCTTAAGTCTCAGCAAACTCACTATATGTTGGGTTAGTACCAAAAATACTGCCTTGTAAGGTGTCTCAGTGCACATCAGCTAATCCTGACAGCTACCTGCTCATTCCACAACAAGGAGGAAAAAGCCTTTCATCCATAATTGAGAGGTGATCTATATTATTGGAGCAAAAGCAAATTGATTGGGATTACATTGATCAGAGGTTGAGAGAGGCACACGTACAACCACTTCCTATGAATCATCTGAAACAATATTTTATGTCAGCAGTGAAGTTGTCTACTTCTAGCTGTTTGCTGTGAAAATTATGCATGTTTTATTCCTGTAAATAGCAATTTATATGTGCAAATTCTTCTATTGATAAGACAAAAAAGGTCTACAGTTCTCTTTGGTAATTTATGATTCTCAGTTATGTATATCTAATACTTAAATATGATTGTAATAACTACCCCTTCTGTACAGTTAGAATGCATGTGGTTTTTACCATTTTTAAAGTAATTACATATTTCTAACATTTTATATATGTGAACTTTATAATACAAGGTATTCAACTATATTAAAAACAGGTGTGATCAAGAAATTAAAATGTGATAGAATATTAACTTCAAGAGTTCCTGAATCTTCTTATAGCCAGAGTGAAGTATCTTAGCCTTTTCATTATTCCTGAAGAATACGTGTCAGGTAGCAGAGGGAGAAGCATAATAGAAATGTGTTTGTATCACTATAGAGATGGGTAGAATTTAAATATAACATCTCACACATTTGCAAAAAAAGTTTGCTACCTTCTTAAGAACTCAGTACAGTCATTGAAGCAACTGATTTCTAGAAACATAATATCTGAGATTAAATTTTCTTTTTTTTAGCTATTAAGAAAGATGGAAAAAAAAATCAGTTACAGAGGAAACACGAGTCAAGTTTTACTTTCATCTGGGAGGCAAAACAGAGAACACTACCTATCTTGAAATTCAAAATTACTCATTCTGCTAAGAAACCACATATCATTATGTCAATCACTGTTTGTCATAATTGCAGATTTTATATTATGTTGGTTATGACATCTTAATTTCTTGTAGAAAAAAAATCAGAAAGTTGGAAAATGCTCTGGAATAGAAGCAAGCCTATTCTAAGCTGTCTTTCAGTAAAGTTTAAAACTATTCATTTTTAAAGAAATGATACTAAGTGAGCTTGACCATATGTCTTAAAATTGCATTTTAGTTAGTGAAAAGGTCAGATCTGATCTTATTTCATAGACATCTGCATTGACAATGAAAATCAAAGCATTTATTTATATTTGGTCTTTTTCTAATAACATTTTCTGCAACACATTACCGGCTCTTCAGATTCTCCCATACATCTTAACTGCTTTACCAGCCCTGCACTACTGGGTGAAGGCTCTGATACTCAGCAGAAACCTGTATCCTTTTGTAAATTCCTCTTCTAGAATCATAGACCCATTTAGGCTGAAAAAGAACTCTAAGGTCATCAAGCCCAACTGTTAACCCAGCGACGCCAAGTCCACCCTTTAACATCTCTCTAAGGGCCAACACTTACTTTTTTACTCTTTTCAATTTACTCTTTCACACATTTTACTCTTTCAATGGTCACATTTTACTCTTTCAATTACCTCCAGTGACAGGGACTCAACTACTTTCCTGGGCAGCCAGTTCCAACACATGGTAATCATTTTAGGGAAGATACTTATCCTAATATTCAATCTAAACCTATTCTGGCAAAATTATCTTTGTCCTATCACTTTTTTTATCAGAAAAAGACCAACATCCATGTCACTACAACCTCCTTTCAGGTAATTTTAGGATGGTAGGTTGAGAGCAGGTGCCCACAAAATTCGCTCTGTCGCTCTGTCACTCCTCCTCCAGCTGACCAAGAGAGAAAAAATCCATCAAAAGACTTGCGCGTCAAGATAAGGACGTTCACCAATTACTGTCATGAGCAAAAATAGTCAAGTGGGGAAATTAATTAAATTTATTGCCAATCAAGTCAGAGTAGAAGAATGAGATGTATACTATCTTCTTCTTCCTGGGCTCGACTTCACCCTCAATTTTCTCTATCCTTCCCTGCTTTCAGCAGTGCAGGGGGATGGGGAATGGGGGCTGTGGTCAGTTCATCACATTTAGTCTCTGCTCTAGACCCTTCACCATCTTTGTTCCCCTTTTCTGGACTCTCTCCAGCAAGTCAATGTCCTTCTTGTACTGAGTGGCTCGAAACTGACCACTGGACTTAAGGCGGACCTCACCAGTGCCCAGTATGGAGGGGCAGTCACTGCCCCGGTGTCAGATACAGGGATTTTGGTGCAAGCCAGGATGCCATTGGCCTCCTAGGCCACCTGGGGACACTCTGGCTCATGTTCAGCTGCTATTGATGATTAAGGAAAAATACAAAAAGAGTTTTTCTTAGAAATACCTGTTCAGTTGGCTGTATCATGAAAGATTTTGTCTTGTTACTATGCTACTACAGATGATAATGCAGTGAGGAGACACAAAGGCAAATATCAGAAGCCCCACACAGTTTATTTAAGCAGTTTGTATTTCCAGATATGCATTGTGATGGAAGATTTCAGATCTTAACACAACAAATAAAAGTGCCTAAAGATCTTCTTTTGTGTGGTACTGAAGCTACTGATACAGTTCTAGCAGAGGAGGAAAAAATCTTTATGCTGTATCTGGCATATTATGAATAAAACATTCATAGAAGCCCCAGGGTCATTTTTGTTCAGATGATATAATACATGACAAACTCAGCACAGCAACAAGAATTGTCATAGAACATAAAAGTATGGTTTGATTTTTTTAGGTCCACTCTCTGTTGAACATTTCTCTCAATGTGTTTTGTACTCCTATGTTTGCTACTGCATGGAGAAGCAGCTGTTACTAGCAAAATGGGTCAGAAAAAACATTGGTGAATTCTCCAGGGTGACATCCAATGTGCTGTTTTGAGGAGCTTCTTGAGAAGTTTCTCTATAGGACATGAAGAGAGACAACAATAAATGCAACTGAGACTTACAAAAGAATGTCAATCAAGACTAAACTAGACCACATTTCCAACAAATAAGATCAAGCCAATGGAAACAGATAATTGGACCTAATTTCCCTGGAAGAAGATAACCCTCAAAATATGACAGTGTTATTTGTAGGTTCTATCAAACTTAATCTTCCACTTCAGAATCTCATATATTAATTGAGCCAGTGTATTTATGAAACTCCAAAAAGACAAGTGCTGTTAGAAACCTCAGCTGAGTTTCTGAACTCAGCTCAGACTTTGTTGCAATTTGGCAATGACAGAGGTAGGTGCACTGACTCCTGGGGCATCAGGCTGCTGATCAATTTTGTCTTGGAAAATGGCCAGGAGTATGGTGAAGAAACCGGTGACATACTGGCAATACAAAAAAAAAAAATGTTAACAACATTGCCTAACACTAAAGGAAATCTAAATGAAAACATGAATTGAAGGAGAATTTAGAAAACTTAGAAAAGGGAATTAGCTTTGAAGCAATAAAAGAACAGGAAGAGAGAAAAGCAAGTGTCAGTGGACAGTTAGAATGGTTTACATATACTTTGGAAAAAAGTCTCACACTGTAACCTTGTGCAAGTGTGACCTGGACACCAGGTTTTACTATTTACAAATAGTAAGCAAACTGTAAATATGTTCTTCCTTGTGACTGAATTCTCAGGTCACTCAGGCTTTTTTGCTGAATAGTAACATGTCATGGAACAGCAAATTTACTATAAATTTCTTCCTTAAAGGTCAATTTAACAAGTAGTAATTCTAATACAACTATTTTGCATGTAGAGCAGGAGAAAAACAGGAAAATTGATATCACTCCAGTACTAAATAAAACACTTGTTTGCACACCAAGATAAAAATGCTGTATTTTGATATCTCACATTCCTTCTAAAGTACAGACACACTTAAAGCAGGATAAAAGTAACTATGGGATTTTAAAAGTTATTCCATATAAAACTAACCCTGTTCCTATTGAAAAATTCCCACTGTTTTCAGAGAATACCAAATTAAATCAATTCTCAGTACATTTTAGAAGAAAGAATGTAAGTCTTCTATGCTGTACTATCTTTTTGACACAGTTTTACACTACCACAGCTTAACAAAAGCCAGGCAAGATGTGTATTTCACTCTCCAGCACTGAGAAAAAGTGAAGCTTATCAGAGTTTCTTGGCTCCTTCTGAACTAGTCATTTATGTTTTGAAGCAACACCATTAATCTCTGAGAATTTGTCACGTCTAATTTCAGTAGCAAAATCTCCTTTCAGCAAAAGCTCCAACCTGTAGTAATAATGGTCTTTCTTCAGTGAATGTAACCCTTTTCCATTACTACCATTGTAACTTGGAAATCATTTATGCCTTCAACAAGCACAACAAAAATCAATACAGACCCTTTCCTTTAAAAATATAGAGTAAAAAGGGGGAGCAGTTGTAAAAAATATAAGTGTATTACATATCACTTAGAGAGTTTGCAATTATTAAAATTTCCCTATAGTTTATAACATTTGCACCAGTCAGAAGGGAGAAGAGAAAGAAACAGCATATTGGTTATTTCTCTTCTTGCTGGAGAATCTGAGGCTGCTTTATTTTAAGTATTTGCTACATCAAAATCTCATGGCTGCAAGCATCTTTATACAAGAAAACAGATTCTTACACTAAAAACTCATAATTTCCAACAAGGCAATTCAGGAGAAGAGTATGAAGCACAAATTATCTTAATAGGCTGCCATCATTCAAATGGAAAAAATGTTATCAATTTCCAAAAAAATTCCGCCTTCCTCTCCCAAAAGAGATATGGAACATTCTACAGATTTAAAACTGAGATGTAGAACATCTGAGAGAAGTAATATGCAGAAGACACTACTTCTGTGAGAACAATTAGATTATAAAGAACAATAAAGATCAACATTAAAGGTACTATAAAAAACTGAAATCAAACATTGATGATGATAAGGGCTCCTCTCAAGGATGAGGCTTGCAGGGGGCAGCTGATGTCACTTGCTTGGTTCAACATGGAAAAAAAGAGGCTGAGGGGCATCTTCATGTAGCCTACAACTTTCCCAATGACGGCAGCAGAGCGCAAGGCACTAATCTACACTCTCTGGTGACAAGCAACAGAACACAAGCAAAGCAAATGAAGCTGCATCAAAAGAACTTCACATGGGACATTAGGAAAAGGTTCTTCACTGAGACTATGGTTAGTTACAGGAGCAGTCTCCCTGGAGAAGTAGTCAGAGTGCCAATCCTACTCGAGAAGCACCTGGACAATGTTTTTAGTCATATGTTTAATTTTAGAGAGTTGAATCATTATGGATCCCTTACAATTTAAGATATTCTGTGATTCTAAGGCACAGGGGTTTTTTTACCCTTCTCTCATCTTTGACAATGTCATGAAAGTTTAGATTATGTGATTGCAATTGTTTTTTATGTCCTATAAACTGTTTGGATGACTTTGCATATACATGGAGTCTTACTGAAGCAACTGGGATATTTTGCTCATGTAAACACAAATGAGAAAAAAAAATGTTCTTTACAACTACCCTCACTAGAGTTTAAACCAAGAAGAGCAGCACTTGTGATGGGGCAATCAAACCCACCACATTTTGAGTATCTACCCAGAGAATTTTATTTTGGATAAGGTAGCTAGGAAAATGAGATGTTAAAAGGAAGAACACATGGTTTAAAATTATGATATAGAAAAAACCCAAAATTTGAAAACGTAATTGGTTTGCTAGGAAATTTGTACTGTCTCTATGAAAGTAAGTCAGACAAGAGATGATTTGGCAGTAACTTCTAAATGTAGACATGAAACAAATCAGGAAGTAGTGTCTGTCCCTGATTCTACACCAGTAACAAGGTTGCAATAAATTAATGGACCCATTATTGATATTGCTCTTTTTCAAAGGTATGCTGTTTATCATAAGATACAGTCACACTTCAGGCTGGGTTGCACTGTGACACGTAAAATTCCCTGGCAGAAACCCAGCTACAGGAGAGTAGTTTTTTTAATGCCTGCTTACTCCATCCACTTCAAGCACCAGTTCAATAAAATTGAGCTATGCTGCTCCAGTTCACAATTCATACTGAGATATTTAACCTATATGTTTGTAGACACACAGCATCTTAATAAACCAGAAGACACAGGAATAGAAAAGCCCTAAGAATATTAGAAGACAGTTGTATTTTTCTCTATTATTAGTTTTGCCCCTGTGGGAATGCAAATGACTGGTGTCAAGAGCACTACTAATGGCATTAAAGACAAAAGGTTCCAATTATTGCATCTATGACCTCATCTATGAGAGTTTGGTGAATTTTAATTCTTAAATCCTAGTATGACATAATGATTTTACCCAAACTATATGGTTGTCTGAATAATTTTCTTTTGCACAATAAATTACAAGATTTAAAGCAGTACTATACTACTCAGTTCATTTGAAATTGTAAATTATTTGCTATAGAAAAAGATAGTTATTATCAACAACGTTGTTATATACGACATACCTAATGTACAGTTTTCAATCATTACTAACTTTTCCCCAGTGCATGCTATTTAGGGTATTTTCTGTATCATAATTTTTTTATGGTTCTGAAATACGTATTTATGCACTGGAAAGAATAAAGTGTATTTAAAATATTAGTTTACCTCTATGATTCCTGTCAAAATACTGTGGTCTTAAAACAGAGAGAGGGAAAGTAGTCAAAACACATTTGCCAAAATGAACATATTTCTAGCTTTATAAAACACTGCAGATTTTGGCCAGCTATTTTGCACTCAGCATGGGAAACTTTGCACCATATGTCCAGCTCTCATTTAGAATGAATATTTTTCTTATTTGGAATAACAATAATGAGAACTATCAAGTCTCCAGTTACATGGTAACACAACTGCTATCTTTGGGTTGGTTAGGGTTTTTTTCCCATTTTTCTTCCAAATTAGCACTTTAACTCTGCTTCAGTTAAAAAGATCTTGCATTTTTAGACTTGTTCACCCTGTTTAATTATGAAGGGTTAACTTTACAAATATCCTAATAAATTCCAAATATAGATTTTCCTTATATTAATATGCAACATATTTGAATCTATTCTTGTGTTGATAAAGTTGCATAAAGAAGCAACAAGCTCTAACACTCAAGAAAATCAAGCATCTTTTTTTTTAAAACCTGCAAATTAGATGCTCTACACAAACCCAATATAGATAAACTTCCAAAATTCAGATTGAATCCAAATCCTATTACACAATGGCAGTAGCCAGAATACCAATCAGAGCAACTGCTGGAAAAGGAGTATTTGTAGGGTCCACATCTTTGCAGATTATCTAAAGTAAATTCCTTTATGTTGTTGTCACTGAGCTGTTACAGTGAGAATCAGCAGATGGTTAATCAATCCCAAAATGCCCTTCAGGAGCTACAACAACTGTGTATGGTCAGCACGAGTAAATTCATCCAGATTAAAAGGGAACTGGGATCTGTGCAGCATGGAAACACAATGGTTTCCTTTCTGTGGTACAATAAAATGTGTCTGCAAACATTTCTTACAGTTTGAAATTTCCAGAATAAATTAAATAAGATTTCTACATCAGTCTTATATAAACAGCCTACATATAGCAATGCAAAATCAATTCATTATTGTGCACAGTGTTAATTAAATTGAATTACTCCAGGCTGAGCAAAAGGTACCATCTTCAAATTACAGATAACAACCCTGCAGTTGATAACCTCAGGAAATATTTGCAAGTTTCAAATTATTTATTCACCAGCACTTTTATGTACCAAATACTGGTATACATATTTGGATTCAAGGGGTAGGGAAAAAAAGCCACTATTAGACAATCCACATCCACATCCCATTTTACAAACCTCCCCCTTTCCTCACCACTGATACATAGCTATTTCTGATACATAAAGCACAGAGTTCACCATCTTTCATATTCTGACATCACAGGCTAGGACAAGAGAATACATCAGAAGAAGCTACATGTGCTTGGAAAACAAAATATTATGTACAGTAAGATATTCAAAAGCATGTTAAAGTTGTTGTTCCAGTAAATATAATCAATTCACTTTTATTTTGACTTTTAGGTGCTCTTTCATGTATAGGTGTAAGATTGTGCTTTCATCTATAAGTATTTTAAATGGACATAATATGCTGGTTTTGGCTGGGGTAGAGTTAATTTTTTTCACAGTGGCTGGTATGTAGTTGTGTTTTGGATTCATCTGAATACAGGGTCGATTATACGGAGATGTTTTTGTTATTGCAGAGCAGGGTTTAAACAGACCAAAGGCCTTTTCTGCTTTTTGTATGGCCACATTGATGAGAGGGCTGGGGGTTGCGAAGAGACACAGCCAGGACAGGTGACCCAAACTGACCAAAGGGGCATCCACAGATTCACAGAATTTTTAGGATTGGAAGAGAACTCTGTAGATCATCCAGTCCAATCCCCCTGCCAAGAGAGGGTCACCTGGAGAGATTACACAGGAACTCATCCAGCGGTGTTTGGAATGTCTCCAGGGAGGAACATTGCATGAGCTCCCTGGGCAGCCTGTTCCAGTGTTCTGCCATCATCAATGTAAAAATTTGTTCCTCATATTGAGATGGAATTTGTTGTATTTTAGTTTATGGCCTTGGATTTGTTCTGCTTCTGAACCTCTATCATATATAGGATTATTTCCCCGCAGCACTACATTAAATTAATTTTTTTTTTAATTCTACTATTTGTATATTGTATACAATGAACTTTGGGGTTTTTTGAGAGAGATTATTTTGCAGTCTCTCATTGCTTACTGTGGAGGCCTTCGATGGTACTCTTTCAATGTTATCACATTACTCTCAGTTATGCTTTTGGGAAAGAAAAAAGTTCACAGTTTGCGCTATAGAATTCTTCACACACAGTGTTTATGTTCCTCCAATGTTTCTGGTCCTGACCTTCACTGGTAGCAATTCCTCAGCCAAGCCCTCATTCATATTTAGCTACTTCAGTGTTTTCTATTAAGTCAATTTTCACAGCCCCTTGATTGTCTTTATGCTATTATGCAGTTATATTTGGCTTTTCTGGGGATTCTCTACCTGGAGAGAATGGCTCATTCTTTTTATGTCCTTACATGTATATGTCAACTGTATAAAAATCCACGGATATATGTTACAAGCAGAAGAAAATGTGTTATTTTAGTGTTATAAAACAAGGTATAAAGTTGCAATATTGAGTTTTATTTTATTCCTGGATAGCTTACTTAAGAAATAATCAAAAATAACTTAGTACGCTATATAGGAGCATTTCTGTGTCTCAAGGGTTTATCCCTCAGACTGACTTAATATACATGGAGACCAAAAGAATTACAGTACTCTCTTTATATTTCTGTTTCCAATTAATGGCAATTTTCAGAAAGTAGCACATTTCATAGAGTACTTAATGAATTATCTTTAAACTAGTCTCTGGAAACTGTGTCTTATTTGGAATTATTGACACGTATATTAAACAAAAAAAGTAAAACTCATGTAAAAGCAAAAACAAGAACCCAAAGAAGCAACCAAAAAAACCAAAAAAAAAAAAAAACAAAAACAAAAACAAAAAAAAAAACAACCCACAAAACCTCACAACCACAAAGAAAATTTGAATATCAATATACTAAAATTTATGCTATAAAGTCCTATTGCTGATACAATTTTTTAAATGATTGATTATATTTTGGTAGAAAAGAAGGTCTTCATCCTGGTATTCCAGAAATTAATTGAAGAGAAAGAAGAGAACTGAGAAACAAGAATTTAAAAAAGCAAACTGTATGCATATACTAAAGCAGTATAAAGAATACTATAAAGCAGCATTGAGAATACTATATGTACTAATGTTCTTACAGTGATTTCTTTGCAAAGAATGTATGGAAATATTCAAAGACCATCAAATATTATTTTCTACTCCTTTCTAGTAAACATTATGAGACACTGTTTTATTATTGAGATAGCCTGCATAAGAGAGGCTACTCACAAAACAGAGAAATAAAGAATATTCTGCCATCACTAAAGCTGGTCAGAAGTGGACAAATTTAAAAGGAGAAGGTAGGATGGAAAACACTCAGTTTTTCTGATGACTGAATATTTGCCTTTGACTTAACAACACTGAAGTATTCTGCCTTATAGAAACTGTAAGTGTTCTACTTATGTGTTCTATTAATCCATGTTAGGAAAAAAAATCCCTGAGAAAAGAATATTTCTTATCACAGAGAGTTTCATCTTGTAGGGTTTATAATACAGGGATGTATTTCAAGTCCTGAGCTTTACAAAAATAGAGGAATAATTAAATACCTATTCTCTATCTTAAAATAGAAAATGAATGATAATTCTTTTCTATGCTTTCATGGTTTTCACTCAGGTTTTCTGGAGGGAAAGAAGGAAACAAAAATGCCTGCCACAGAATTCTTGTATTTCAGCCTGACATTTGTTCAAGGAAAAACTTGCCCTAAGGGAAGACAAATCTTTTACATACAAAAACAGACAGCATGCCAACTCCATAAATTTAGTGGGAAACCCATAACTATTATCAATTTTAGCTGAAAGAAAATATTCATAGGCATGCAATAAGGATGAGATGCAAATGCTTAATAAAGATGCACTCAGTGAGTAAACAAGAACCCACAGATGATGCATGAAGTGCTTGAGTCTAAGGTTTGCTAGCAAAAAAAGTAATCAAGACCATCGCCCTTCAAATTTTTTCCCTCTAGATTTCTCATTTTCCCATTTGCCAAGTCTTCAAAAAGCCAGTTACAGCTGTCAAAACATAACCCAAAATTTTCTTGTTGGAAAGCGCTGCTTTACATAGACCCAAAAGTCTTTTCTTGAAGGAACTCATATTCACCTCCTAATTTAAGCACAAATATATCATGATAGACAGAAAAACAATGCTAAAATCTCATTGACCAGTCTGTTAGATTTCTTTTTGTTGTTTGGATTCACTTTCACTTGGGAAGATAGAAAATACGGAAACATATGCAATTATACCAAACATTAGAAAAGCAATTGGATCAGAAACATCAGAAAATCAATGTTTTCAAGTCTTGAGGCAGAACAGAGCTAGAAAACAATTTTGTGACTTAGTTTTGTCTTGAAACTAAACAATTATGCTTGTTTTCATTTATGTTGGAAATAAAAAGAAAATATTTGGAGTTCTGTATACACAAAAACTGTTCCAGATACACTTATAAAACAAGAACCAACAATTTCCATTGTGACCACATCTGACAGGCTCATTAAAATTTGTGGTTTTCATATAGAATATAATTCTTCCAACCACCAGTAGGAAGTATGTCTGTTTAATCAAAACCACATGTTTCAGCAGAATGACTAAGGAATTTGGAGGAATGTGGGACACCACAACTCAATGAAGTCTTCACAAAGAAGAATGACAGCTGCTGCAGTAGATGTGCTTCCACAAGCCTCATTTTTCAACATCATTGCCTCTTTTGCTTATATTTCTCATTGCACAACTCGGTTAAAAATATATCTTTGCTAACAGCTAATCTTCCCCTTTTACTTCAGAACAAATCTTGAAATTCACACCTTCCCTAACAAAGTACTATAATTAAATTATATCCTCCATTTTGAATTTTTGACATATACTTGAGAGTTCTCATTACAGGTACTTCAGTGATTCCTTCCAGTTTTACCACAAAAATTCACCTTTGTGTAAAGTCTACAGGAAAACAGAACACTGATGCCTACTCCCACAGACAGCCAAGATAAGCAGCCCAGCCATCTGACTACTATTTACCTCATTTTTCACTTTATCATTCTACCAGAACTCATCTGTTTCTTTTGCTTTATACTTCTATTGTAGCCTGTTAGATTTTAATAATGTTGGTGCCCTTCTCTTTTGGGTTTTAGCAGACTCAGAAGCTCACAGTTGGGATCTCTCACTCCAATTCTAAAGATGACCAACAGTTTTTGTGCTTCCAGGAGTGTTCTTCAAAAATTCCCAGCACTCTCTAGCTGCTTTATAGTTTATGAAAGATTGCCACAGAATCCCTTTCAGCTGAGCTCTGAGAAAGCTGAAGCTTGATCTTCTGAAATCTGTAATCTTTGTCTTGATTCTCTCCTTTAGTATGCTCATCAGGATCACAAACTCCACAACACAGTGATCTGTGAAGCCAAGGCCATCATGAATCAAGATAGTACAAAGCAAGTTTTTTTAGTTTGAGAGTAGGAAGTCCAGTGGTAACTCATTCCTTGTTGGTATATCTAATGTGTATGAGGAACCAGCATTCTACACATTCCAGGAACATTCCAGGGTGACGTGTGAGTTTTCTGGGTAGTTGAAGTCAGCACTATAACCAGGTTCTGTTGACTTGAAACTTGCTTAAGTGACACAATTATTTCTTTCTTGGGCTTATCATATTGGTTTGGAAGTAGACGCCCCTACTAAGATCCTAGTACTAGATGCCCCTAATAAGATCCCCCTCTGATCCTTACCCAGAGACATCCAATAGCGGTTTAACAATTGTCACAGTTTCCTTCTAGACACTTAAGGTTCTCCTTAACACAGAGCATGACTTTTGACTCCTCCTCCTCTTCTTTCCCGTCTCTCTTTATGAAGCAGCCAAGAGCCATCCACCAATCATGTGAGTTGTCCTGCTATGTCAGTTATTCCTACAATATTATAACTTTGTGACTGGGCATAGAGCTCCAATTCCTCCTGTTTTTTACCCAGGTTGCATGAAAGGCCACCACTTGAGGCAGTTGACCTTCTGGTTGTCGTCTTGAGAGTCAGCTAGGGACAGCTATTGCCAGTCTGGTTGGCCTGGCTTATTTCCCAGTTGGAGATTTTCTGCTCTGGATTTGTCCCGTCCCACTCAGTGGATTCAGGGGAAGCTAGTTGCACATACTGTGCGGGGTAGGAGAAAACACAAAGTTCTCAGGAGGTTTAATGAAAAATAAATTTTGCTCACAAATTTTAGAATATCCAGCTAGAATAAAGCATTTGGCAACACTTGGCAAGGTTTTCATTGGATTTTTACATCAGGCTTACAATATATTTCAAGAAGAAGTAGTGGGAGAGACAGAGAGATTAATGAGAATAATTACTTATGATATTTATTGATATATTTATTTATTGAATAATTACTTATTATATGTATTGATATTATTACTTATTTATTTATTTATAGAGAGTTGATATATAAGAAATACTGAATATTAATTATAATATAAATTTTAAAAATATAAGTTTCTATTCCAGACATTATAATGGTTGACTAGTGCAGTAAAGTTTTATTCTGCACTAAACCTAATGTGATGCTTTTGTACTTCCTAGGTGACAGCAGATATAGTTGTTTCTTGTTTTGAAGTCAAAGATTAATAGCAGTCAGCTTCTTAGCTGTGATGCACATTAGAAGAGCTTATTTTAGTGTGACTCCAACACTTTTCCCCACAGAGAACATGGCCTTGAAGATGGAAGAATGAACAAGAAAAGGAGCAAAAAGAAAAACTACTGGTTCTTAAGAACAATTCTCAGATCTCTCACACATCTAAGGATGGGTTTCTAGCTTCTGCTAAAGAAGAAAAAAGATTGGTCATTTTTTCAAAAATAGACGTACAAATGTTTTTAAAATTGCTTGTCTGTTCTTTTTTCCAGTTCTTTCCATTTTGCAGTAAACAGGATGAACCTTCAAAAGTTTGTACATTGAACTGAAAAGCGAATGCTTCTTTTTCCTTGCTACCATACACTATTATCACTAACTTTTAGCCTTCTTTTATTGTATTATATATAGAACTGAAGGGCAAGTGAAAATTTAAATTTAATTTCTGTATTAATGTAATTGGTATAACAGCCTAACTTAGTTTACAAGATATAAACACCATACACTAATTACCTATTTTTCTGGAGTACATGTACTTTCTCCCAACAGATTTCCCTGAGAAAATTTAGCTTACACAAAGTTCACAGAGTCTTGTAAGATGGGAGTCCATTTGTTGTAATGTCCACTTATTTTAAACCTGGTTAAAAGCATCTGAATAATACAGGAGTAAAGGTTTGCAATAAAGCTACAATACATTAAAAAATACTTGCTACACCAGGGCAATTAAGCAGTAAGTGGTAGCAGCCCAAAAAAGTATGAGAGAAAATTAAACAACCATAAATGAAAGATAATAGATGTCTGACAACGTCATGTTCCATTAAGTGATTTACCCAGCACACTCTCACTAGCCCTGCAGCCTCTGGCATTGATTTCCATAGCAACAAATGGCAATGTTACCATCTGGAGCACATCCAGCAACAGGGAGAACAAGCTCTAACAATGGAGTTCAAGAAAAAAAATCCATTATAGAAGTCTTAGTGTATACTTTGCAAGAAATAATCACATGCTGGACAAGCCTGTTTTGTGAAAAATTTGTTTTCCTCATGCCTAACATTTTATGTTTTGTCCAGTTCCTGTTTATGTCTTGGAAGAAGCAGATATTGAAAAAAAAGACCTATAAGCCCAGGACAGAAGCAAGCTGCAAAGTTAATAATGGAGGAAGATATATTATGTCACATCATTATTTCTTAACTTAATACCAATAGTAATTCCTCTTTTGCATCAGAGACCACCCTCCATGGCAAAATTATGGAAACTTCATATGTAGCACTTCCTACCATCTGCCAATCTTGCACAATCAGGGCATAGGTAGCTTGGTAGTAACTCTGCTCAAGGTAAGGAATGTAATATCTTTTATTTCTGAGTCACACAACGTGTTTCTCTACAGCTTTGAAGTATAGGAGTTTGTCTTTACATTATAGAATGGAGACTGCTAATATTATTTGTCCTGGTGGTCCCAATCTCAGTCCCAATTACAATAAAGTATAAGCTTTTTGCACATAGAAAATATGTAAGTAATTACATTGGATACTTTTATAATTTATTATAGTAGTTTCCAAAGACATAAAGAATCCTATCATCCAGGAAAATCTACAAAACAAGCAAAAGAAAATATGTCCATTCTTTGTGAATTCTCAGGCTGTTTTGAGATTTCTGAATAATATTTGTTGATTCATTATTATGAGAGAGTATATTTTGTTTGTAGTTCATCAGATGCTGTTACAAGCATTGTCTTAGATCCTTCTTTTTCTCTGCACAGCCTTTATAAACCACTGGTATTCTGTTAGCTGCACTCAGATGTGGCAAGAAGTGATGAAGACTGGTATATCTAAATAGAATAAATATTTTTGTAACACACACCAAAGGTTTTTTCAACAAGAACAATGAACTTCTTTGTCAGATGCTGCTACACAGAGTAAAGCCTCTGACATTTGCTTCCTGACCTTACTTCAGTGATCATGACTGTGGCATGCAGAGATTAACAGTTTTCAAAAAAAAATGGGCAGAGATTCTGCAGCTAATGCACACTGAACAGACACAGCAGGGTGACAACAGATTCCCCAGGATAACACTGAGCTCTCTTCACAAACAGGAAAAAACTGTAAATATTGCAGGAGAAATGTTTTAGTAGGTTTCACCCCATTGATCTAACTTGACCTGTTTGGGGGTTTAAAACTGAAAAGGAGAACTCAGCCTTGAGTTGGGCAGTTAGAGCATTAGGGATTATGGAAGTCACAGAGGAAGATCAAGTTTACAAGACACACACGAGATAAAAGATATGTGTTTCTGGACAATGAACACATGAGATAAAAGATATGTGCTTCTGGACAATGAGGTGGCTTGCTGCTCTTCTGTTTCACAGAGGTGGAAGAGTTTCTTCCTTTACTGAGTTATACTCAGATGATTTAACTAATATGCATGGCTGGGAAAGCATAGAGGAAACTGGGTATCTCTTAGTGTATGGCCTGCAATCTTCAGGAGACTTCCGTTAAACATTTAATTTAGAAGCTAAGGCATCTTACTCTCCATTATTTTACTAATGATTTGTAGCCACTTTAGCAAAACCATGTGGTCTTTCATTCCAAAATTACTGCATTGGACTTTTCCTTGACAGACTGCATACTCTTATTCTCTTTTTTAAAAAATACTCAACACTTTCCAGTTCACCATTTCATATTAATAGACTAATTTGCCTTTCTATCTTAAATATAAACCCTTTTTTTTACATAAAATGCTATCACTTCAAACAAAAATGCCATTTAATACTGTAACTTTTAGTATCTTCTGCTAACTTGCTTAGTATCCCTTCCTCTCTTGCGACCAAGTAATTTATGAAGGTTTTGAAGAGCACAGGGCAGAGGATGGAGTCATGTGGAACCCCATTAGTGACAGGTTGCCAGTCTGATATCACCCCACTCACTATAACCCTTTGTATAGCAGCACCTGATCTGATCCATCACCTGCCCATGATGTGTTTATCCGGCTGTGTGCTGGACATTCTGTCCAGAAGGATCGTGTGAAATACACTATTGAAAGCTTTATGGAAAACCAAAAAGATTGCATCAACTGGCTTCCCTTGATCGACCAGGTGGTTTACCCTTTTATAAAAGGAAATTGGGTTCAATAAGCAAGACTTTCCTCTCATGAAGTAGTGCTGGCTGTGAACAGTAACTGTGTCGCCTTTCGGGTGTTTTTCAATATCCCCCAGAATGATCTTCTATATAACCTTACTAGGCAAGAAGTGAGACTTACAGGCCTGTAGTTTATGAGGTCATCCTTCTTGCCCTTTTTGAAAACTGGGACACTGTCTGTTAGCCCTTTCCCAGTAACTGGGACCTTCCCAGATTTCCCAGACTATTCAGAAATTGCTAAAAGGGGTCTTGCAGCGGTGCCAGCCAGGTCTTTAAGTATTCTTAGATAAATCATATCAGGACCCATAGAATTATAGGGATCAGCAGATCTCTCACAACTTCAGGGTCAGCTGGTATCCTTTCACTCTCACAGTCCTCTAACTCAGGGCACTGACAAACCATTAGTGCTGAAGACACAGGCAAAGAAAGCACTAAACATCTCCTGATCATATCTGTTCAGCCAAGCCAACCTTCTGCCTTGTCTGATTGACTTGTGACACTCTGGGATTGCCTGTAGGGGTGGTGCTTAAAAAGTGAATAGCACTGATGGATTTCAGCACTTTCAAAAATATTTTCCCAGGGAACCTTGCTCACTACTTCTCTGAACAGCTTGGAGTCTGCTCTCCTTATGTCCAGAGTTGAAATCTTCCTGGCACTTTTCCTCCTGTCAACAGAGATTTTAACCTTTGTGGTTGCTGTGGCCAAGATGGCCACCCAATCTCCATTTCACTCACAAGACTTTCTCTACTGACAAGCAGCAAATCAAGCAGTATATCTTTCCTAGGCAGGTCTCTGAGTGCCTGTACCATAAAGTTGTCATCCAGGTGTTTCAGGAATCTTCTGTATCTGTTCATGTCAGCTGTGATGCTCAAAGTCAATTTCGAGTAAATTGAAATCCCTCATAAGTACAGGGGCAGTTGATTCAGAGCTATCTCTTAGTTTCTCAAGAAGTAATTCCTCGGCATCATTGTCCTGGCTAGGGGGTCTATATTAGACTCCCACAATGACATCCATCCATATTATTTGTTTGTCCCTTAATCATTACCCAGCGGCTCTCAGCCATGTCATTAACAACTGCAAGCTCCATATGTTCTAGCCCTTACATTACATTGCAACACACTCCTGCCTTGTCTGCTCTGACTATCCATCCTAAAGAGCCTGTAACCATCCAACATGGCCCTCCAGTCACAAGACACATCCCACCAAGTTTCACTTATGTCAATGATGTTGAAACTCTGAGACTGGTACAAATTTTTAAGCTCCTCTTGTCATCTTCTTTGAGTTGTCATGGGTAGGAAAGTTATCCAGCATTTCATATATTGCTAGTATTGATATATTTGGCCATTTATAGTCACACTTTTTTTCCATGGGTTTCCCCTCCATCTTACTCTTTCTATTTAATCATCAGATTAATCTGATCTGTAGTATAGAATTGGACATAAATAAGCCTGAGAATTATTCATAAATTGGGCATGAGGTTTGACATATTAGTTCTATTGCCATATTTCACATTCTGTTACTTTTGGCCTTATAGGTGCTGTGATGTGCAAATCGCATCCACTCAAGCCTGTGTCAAAAGTTGTCTAAAAATTGCTACTACTCACAGTGAAAGGAGAAACTCAAGATTCTCTTTTCTCATATCTAGGACAAAAACTATTTTTCCAGACAGGTCTGAAAAGAAGATGGGACTTCTGAAGTAGAACTATCATAGTTTACTATGGTGGAGAGGGTGGGGGAAATGGAAATTAAAAGACTGGACAATACAGCATCTTGAATACATAAAAAATGAATGTATTCCAAATCATGTGTATTTCATCTCACAGCATTTGTAAACCTTCCAGCTATGAAGCTGTTGTAAAAGCAAAAGAATGTTTCTTTCAACCCAAATAGTTCAGTGATACAATCTAAGCCACAAGCTGGTCAGCTTTTAAGTGGCTCTTGAAGAACAGTGACAAATCCGAAGGCTCACAGGAGAAATGACACATAAATTCATAGAGAATTCTTACCTGCTGCTGAGAGCAGTTGCGAGCAGAATGCCACTCTGCAGAAGCAAAATTATCACTTTTTTCCCCTTTAGCAAACACAAGATACTGAAAAAAACATAGCTGCATCAAGGGGATTTGTGTAGAGATGTGAAATGACTGTTCAAAATAAATGAAAAAATGGCTTGTTATATGTTTTAACATATAGGGAATCAGTGACTTTTTAAACTTCTCACTGTGATGGTAGAAGCATGCTGTCTTTAATGCTGCCAAAGCTTTTTGAAACCCCTGGTAGGTAACTTCACAATACTCCACACAACATGAAATTCAATTACATTTAAGAAAATTATGGTTGAGTTAAATTACTTGTGTGCACTGTTGATGAGCACATGTTCTTTTTAAGGATGTGGCTTGCAGATGTCCTGACATTCAGATCAAATGAATTTGCTCACATGTTGTGCATTTTCTTTTGAAATTATTTAAATTTTGAAGATTCCTTACCTTTCTTGGTAAAAAAAAATCACAATGATTCAGTGAATCTGCAGGGGAAAAAAAAGAAAATAAATTATCTTATGTACAAAGCATGCAAGAAAATTCCACATCAACGATATATTTCATGGACATGAAGGGAAAAAAAACCCAAAAAACCCAAATCAACCAAAAAAACCACCCAAAAATCTTAACAAAAACCAAACAAAAACCACCAACACAATTTTCTTCCTATTTCCTATTTTATATAAAATAAGAAAATCAGTTTCACAAAATAACCTGGAAAAACATTATAAAAATTGCTACTTGGTTTATACATAAGCATATTATTTTCTTTAAATAAATTTATTCTATTATTTTCTCTTCTCCCAAAGGAAGAAGCACCACACCCTAAACAGGCAAGTCTTAAAGGGCGGCATTAGAACTGGAGTTACAAAAGATACTTTAAAATGTGCTAGTCTAAAAGAGGACTGCTCACTTGCTTTCTCATCAAATCAATTTCCATTCCTTCCTTCCTTCCTTCCTTCCTTCCTTCCTTCCTTCCTTCCTTCCTTCCTTCCTTCCTTCCTTCCTTCCTTCCTTCCTTCCTTCCTTCCTTCCTTCCTTCCTTCCTTCCTTCGCTTTCTGATGTTTGGGGCATATACTTCTATCTCTTTCTAAATAAAATACATATAATATATAAATCTAATTTACATTTTATCAATTGAATTATTCCATAAACTTATTTTATATTTAATATCCTAACAAAAATTTTACTTTTAGGAAATATTTAAGACACATTTATTGATACTGAAATTACAGAGAAATTTTGCATTTGTCACTGTAACTAAACGGTTTACATGCCCCTGGGGTCAGATAAAATGCATTTTTTTGCCTTGAATTACAGAAAAAAAAAGCCCAAAATACCAAAAACCCAAACCAAACCAAGAAAACTTAGATTAGGTTTTGGAGAGGTTTATTTCTTTAATTAATTGGATCAGTGTGTGTCAAATTGGCAATGGCAGATTACATTGGGAATTACTTGGAATGGAGCAGAACAGAAACAGAACATAATTCTGGCTGGTAAATACTTGGTAAGCCTATATAACTTATTCTCTATGTAGTTCTCATTCTCCCTGCTGATTAGAAAAAACAAATTAACCTAGTCAAGAAAAACAGGAGAATATTATATGAAAAGAACATTAATTAATATGCATTAGACAAAGATTTTAACTTGAAAAATAAAAGAGAAGATAAATATGATAGAAGTCTACAAAATCATAATTTGTTTGCAGGAGGTAAAGAGGGAACACCTATTATACAGGGATTTAGTATTTGCCTTTCCTCCCAGCATAAGTACTCATGAGAAGCCATTAAAATTATCAGGTAAAATATTTAAACTGAAGCAAAAGAGAAGTACTTTTAATAATGCACTAATGGTAGAACTCCCCACATGAGCAAATTTTGGAAACCAAAAGTGTAAATGGGGATTAGGCACATGAATGAAAAACAGGTCCATTCATGACTAAAAAACTTTCTGATCTGCATGTAATCTTTGCTTCCACAAGTCCCTAAACTGCTGGCAAAAACTGGGAGTATATAAACAGATTATAGGTTAGGATTACTCTACACATGCCTGGTGTCTTTCACTAAGCAGCTGCTACTGGCTTCTACCAGGAATATGTTGGTAGATTGCTGAACTTTTGGTCTCATCCCCTATGGCAGTGTCTCGGTCTCAAAGCTCTAGACAGTTACATATTAATTAATTCAAGTCATTTAACCTGCTCTTGAACTTAAATGAGTAAAAATTCTAGTTCTTGCAGACTTTAAGCCTAGTGTTCAAAGTCTGTCCTTCCAGGAATACCAGGCCAATACTCAGACTGTCCAGACAGATGCACAAGTTATCAAAATTTAAATCCTGAAACATGAAAAATGGTAGAAACCCCAAAGCAAGCAAATAAAAAGCTAGTGTCACTTGGATTTCCAAAGAAAATTCTTAGTGTAAATGGCCCTTCAGCATCCCTCTTGACTGCTGGATCCAACTTTGAAAGAAGATGCCTGCAGATAGTAATTTTCCTCAGTAGAATACAAGTTTACAAAATTTGTTGCTTTTATTTTTCTTTATGACAAGGACATACAATTTTAAAATATCTGCTATTATACTTCATAGTACCTACTTTTAACGGATAAATCCGCCATGTGCTAGTAAAACAAAACCAAAAAAGAAAAAAACCAAAACAAAACCAGAATGTTCCTGTTAAAATACTGGTAGTCCATCTCGCCGAACTTAATGTGTGTTCAGTGCTAAGGTGAGCTATAGATTTGAGGTGTTTGATCTCAGTTTGAAGAGATGGCTCTGTACCCTTGGCTAGCATACCTTATTTCTTTCTATATCATTTTAAATTGAGTTGTAATCTTCTGAGGCAAGTCCATTTTGTATAAGACAATTTTAAAATCTTCTGATTTCACACTGGTTTACATAAAACTTAGAGTTGGTTGGTAACATTCAGACAAAATATTCCTTGATCATTATATATATATATATATATATAATCTAGATTAAAATTAATTTCTAATTTATCATGGTTGGGTATTATAAATTCCAAATTAGACTGTGTGGGTGTCAACATTTTCATTGCTCTCTTAGCCTTAATTGTCAACAGGCAGGTGGGCTGAGAGGCATTCAGAACATCTGTGCCTGGTAGTCTTCAGGGCTAAAGCTTTGCAGCTTGCAAGGGCTGGAGGGAGTTTCCATGAGTGTTGGGATTTCCTTTATGAGCCAAGTGATAAGCTGTATCAAAGGGATGCAGAACCTGTCCTGCATCACTGTTTTCTAGTTTTCCCTCTGTGTTTTAAGTTTTCTTTTTTTCCCAAAGATGTTTGTGACTTCAGTTTTAACTTCGGGTATCGTTGCTCCACTTGTCTTTAGTGTTACCAAACAGACTGAACTTCATTCATTTGCCATGAGTGATTGTCTTACACTTTCCACCTAATGTTTGACTTTCTCCAAGAGTTTTCACCCAAAGCAGTGCTGAAACTTGCTGACTTTATCCAAAGCACTGTGCAGCTGCACTCCAGCAGGGAAGTGCAGTTGTTGTATGTTGGGGGTTAAGATGCTGGAAATCATGCAGGTAGTTGGCAAACACCAGAATTTATGAAGGATACTGTTTAATGGTGATAAGGATGTGTTCTTTACATCAAGCTTCAAAGACTTTTCTGATGCATTTGTGAACAGTGAGCTGTCAAAACAAAAGACACACATTCAACATCAACTTAAAACTCCCAGAGTTAGGCACTCAAGTGATCAAAAATGAATTAAAAATAAGGAAAAACACATATGGAGACTGACAAGTGCTGAGATATATCATAATAACAGCCTCTCATGAATATACCAATAATTACATTTTGTTTTCAAGAACATTTGTTTTGATGAACATTTTTCTACATATTGGATAACTAAATTTGTTGACTTGTTTAAACATGTATTTATGGCACCTCTTTTGTTACTTGGCCATTGATTTTTTTTACTTAGAGGGAAGTGCAAGGAGCTGTCAACATTCAAATCACTGAAGTTTAGAATTAAGTTGCTAAAAATGAATGCTTGACATGGTTGCATAAAAAAAAAAAAAAATACCAGGGCAAGCTGTCTTTGTCACACAACAGAGGCAATCAGTCCCCAAACTGCTGAAATAAATGAAAATTTCAGCCAGCTGTCAGGCTATTAAACTGATTCTGACCAAATCAGGAATCAGGACAGCCACATAAGCAGGTGAAGGCCAAGTGTTTGCCTGGTCCCAGATGTCTGTGAATTTTATCCACAGTTAGAATCAGGCTAACAGTCAGAAACTATTTGTCTGGCCTCTGTAGGCTTGCATAAGGAAAACAAAATGTCTGCTTGTTGAGGTCTAAACACTTAGTGTTGCTAAAGATAACTTAAAAATTAGATGTTTCTGCACTTCCTGAAACTGGAGATTTAAGAAGATACTTCAGGAGATCACAGTCTAATGGTGTGATGGGAAATAAGAAAGAGGGCTTTGTAAAATCGTAGGAAAATTACATTATTTTATTCAACTCCGTTGCAAAATATCATTGCTTGTCAAGTTTAAAAACATCATCTCTCACATCTTTGGTCATATTAAAGAGACCTTTGAGTTGGAAATGTTCAAGTCATCAACACATATGCTTGGGTCATACTGACTTAGGTCTTTTTGGTTGAAGTTCTTTAATATTTAGATATGAAAAAGGGTCAGGAAAAGACCATAGAAAGAAAGTTACTGAATAATTTTCATTTATTTTGCCTCAGGAAGTTTAACTACCAGAACTCTTGGTGTCCTGATATGTACAGAATGTTATGATTTTTAAAGAAACCTGAGAGTTGAAAAAACATACGATCCATTTTGTTATTATTTGCCCAGTTTCAAGGAAAATACCTTCAGCATTGAAATCCTCCTTTGATTATCATGAAGCTTTAAAAATCCTCTTTTCCTCAATGTTTTATTTTTTTTCCATAGCCTGTAGTCTGAGGGCACTGCTTTGCACATATTATAATTTTATTATCCGCCACTTCATATTCCATTAATGTTTCCCTTAACTCTTTTGAGTCAGAGAACTTTTGAAAAACATTGTGAATTAATGGTGCTATAATTGTAAGAAGGATAATGACAGTGGAAATGTTTATCAGGGAATCCAAAGAAGCAAACAGCAGATGTCTATTACACGAATAAAAAGGTCTCATACATGATTTAATTTAGTTGTTTGCAGTGAAAATTATACGTGCTCAACTTTTGTTCCTTAAAGATCTCTTATCTACTCTTCAGAAAAAAAATTTAAGGACATTTATATGACAGAATTATTTCAGAACACCAAAAAGAGTAAGAAGAAATCAATTAACCCACAGATCTATCATGAATGTGGAGTACACAAGCTGCATGTGTTCTCTGCCCACTAGCAAGAAACTCCACACTACAGTGTTCAATTGCTCCTGCATTCCTGGGAATGGTAGGTGGATGAATGTGTACCCTACAGCACTTTATTACTTCTTTAGTGCTATGTAACCCTTCAATAGCTCTAGATTTGGTTTCTGAGACTCAGTAAGCAAAAAGCTCAATGAAACACATACATTTTGTTCAATTCTTAATTTCTTTACTCTCTTACCTTCTTTAGCTCTTTGACCAGGATATTTGGAAGTCTGGATTCTTTTGCTATTGAATGTTATTAAACTAATTTGAGTAATTATTCTTCTGTCTCCTTTTATTCCTTCCCTGAATGCATTGTGTTGGGACTGTAGTACCCAGAACAAATACAAGGATATCTCAATATCCCAAGATAGACACTAAATGGGGAAGCATTTCAGACAATTGTAAATCCTTCTAGCATAATAGGGAACATTTGATGATGTATTTTGTCCTCTGCAAAATGTGCTTGTTTCCTATGAACTCAGAGAAAAACTCTGTGGGATCAGTACCTGGAAATAAGATCATGTCAACTTGTACAAGGTCTTAAGTAAATGCCTAGCCTCAGGCAAGCAGTTATAATCGCTGAGGACTCAATTATGTGCTCAAATGTTTGGCAGAATTAGGTTTATCATGAAATGAAGAGAGGTTAGTTCCCCTTTTCCTGTTCTTTCAGAAAAGTTTGAAAAGATATTCTAGGAGAAAAGTAGTTCAATGAAAAAATAATTCACATTGATAATTGCTAATATTTCTAAAAACTAAAAACTGTAATTTGTGAATATTAATAAGGAATTCAAGGTATTTCCTCTCTGAAATACAGAGTGTAAAATAACTTTTATTTTTGAACATTTTAGACATGATTTAAAAGTTATTTAAACTTTGGTATTATTAATTTTTACCATAGTAAAGCGGGAGTGATGTTCAATTACCAGTTGGATTGACCATTAAACTTCTTTTTTAGCAGAAAATAGGTTTCCTGGGTTATTTTAGCTTCCTTCGGAATGAAAAGTACTCAGTTATGTCTGTGGGAATTAATAAATTTTTTCTGTATAGTTTAGTTTTCCTAAAGAGTTTCAAAGACTGAGTCAATTTGGTGGAATTCCAAAAAAAAAAAATGCTCAAATTCAAAGGGCTTTTATTGTCTGTTTCCCTTCTTTTTTATTCTAACAACAGGAAAAAAATATTGAAATCTGCAAGTCTTAACACCTGACACTGAAACTCAGTTTTTTGACATGAAAAAAAATGAAGTTTGAGGTTTTTAGTAAGAGTTCTTTAAGGATATACTGCAATGCTCATTCAGTGAGAATGAGCATGGCTGGGCAGACACAACCTCTCTCTGACCCATGCTACTGGCCTGCCACCTCGTCCCAAACTCATCCAGTAGCCTGAGCTCCAGACTGAGCCTGCTGGCCTCTGTGGCCATCACTGGTGTTTTACAGCAGCCATCCATCTTGGTTACATCAGGTCATCACTTTCTGACAGACCTCACTGAAAAGGAGGTTCTGGCCTTTTTGGCACATGTGAAACACTGTGTAAAATATGCCATTAAGACCATGGAAACACCTTTCTTTTTTCACTCTCTACACCCTCTCTTTGATTTCTCCTTTTCTGCATTACTGAGTCATTTGCCTGTTTCCTCTGCTTCCACTGGCTACCGATACACACCAAAGAAACCATTATCAGTAGTGTCACACCACTGGTTTTGCTGAGGGTAGACCCTGCACTCCTACCTCTGTCCCCCTCACCTGGTTTTTATGCCTGCTTGTGGCCATGCTTCCCAGCCCCCGTGGGTAATCTTACAGCAGCAATTTGAGGTAATGAGACTGTTTAAGTTCCTTTTGGAAACTTGAGAAAGCGAAGTGTTTATAACTTTCTTTGCTCCACTGAGTTCATCCAGTTGCTGTAAAATTAATAGCTGGTGTCAGAGCTAAAAATAACTGCTCTTTTTAAAACAGGCATGTCCCATCTTGACATTCTTCATTTTTAAAGTGTATTATATTTTGTCTGAGAGATAACTGTTATTAGGATCAAATGGCACTAAGGTGGTGTTATTTTTTACTTTTTTTTTTCTTGGATCTCTCTGCCATCATACAGAGATTTCATTACTTTTCCACACTATATGTATGTATATATATATATATAGGGAGGTTGTCATAGGTTGTCACAGGTTATCAACCTTATCATAGGTTGACAAGGAAGTGAGTTTTCTTGGGAAGTTATAGCCAAACCATTGGTCAGATTTGAATATTGACACCTGGTGTGACCACTGGAGACATTGGATACACCTCTGAGAACACAGGGGGTTAAAAGCAGAGAACTGCCAGGGGAACTCTCTCTTTTGTTCTGGTCAGTGAAGAGTTCAAACCTCCCCTGCCCAGCCACAGGCTGGGTGGGGAATGGGAAGCCATGCGGCAAAGGATAGATAGGCCAGGAGCCCCAGACAGAGAAGGGGATGAAGGGAATGGAACTGGGCCAGCCCCTGCAGGACAGAAGGGTGGAGAAAAACTGAGATGTCTTTGTTCCCCCTTCAGAGGGAGAGAGAGAGAGAGAGAGCCTGTGCCACCTGGAAATATGCTGGCAGTACACGGGCAGAGGAGAAAGAGAAGGGGGCGGGGGAAGGTGCCCAGCCATGGGAGTCCTGGGCAGTATGCTGTGAGATTTCAGGAGTCCTGATGGTCAGCAGAGGCCGAGACTCTATCTCTTTCTTAAACAAAGAAAACATTTTGAAACACTAATTGTCCTTGATCTGAAAGAGAGACAGCCTGGGGCCTGAGATGTCAGAAGATGGGAAGGAATTGTCAGTGGGAAGAGATGATAGAATGGCCTTGGCTGGACTTTTTCTTGTGTAGCCATAGACTGAACTAATTTTCCTGTAACACAAAGACTGCATTTAAGGGGATGCAGTAGTTTGAGCCAAGAGAGTGACCTGCTGCAGTGATTGCCAGTGAAGGAGTGAGAGTGACCTGCTGCAATGACGCCATGTGCAGGAGTGAAGTGAACAAAGAAAGATGAGGAGGGATTGGTGGTGCCCTCTGTCTTCAGGGAAGAAGAAGATCTCTGTTCTCAAGATTCTTGGCCCAGGGGAAGAGAAAATGGGGGGGACTGTTGCCACAAAATGAGAAATTGGTTTTTGGTACTTGGCAAAGCATCCTTAAAAGGAGCCCTATAAGCAGTTTCGGTCCATGCACGGTGGTGAGAGCACTGTACATGGAAGGAGAATGTCATGATGGCAGATCTTCTCCGGGTGGTGCCATGTGTGACATGGAAACATTGGGAGATTTCAACTGTATTTCCCATGGAAGACTATGGTACAAGAGAGACTCATCTCTCTCTTGATGAACTGAGAATTGATTATCTGAGAGGTGGTAACTTGATCGAGAATCCAAGGTTTTGTCTCACTGTGCTTTGGTGGAAATTGGGTGGGAGGAGGAGGAATGTTTTGTAAGGTCTTCATTCTAGATTTTGTGTGTTCCTTTTATTAGAGCGTAGGTTTGTTGTGGTGTGTTTTTATATTCATAAGGGTTGGATTGAGTTAGTTGTTTTATTAATGTTAGGTTAGAATGGTATGTTCCTTGTAACCCCCCCCCCCCATTTCTTTCTCTCACAGTTGGTTTGATCCAAGTTGTTTACCCCAAAAATTCCCGCAACTTGGCTCCCCAGTTATCTGTCAATCTCCTCACTCCTCCCCGCTCTTTCCTTGTTTGGTTCTGCCACTCAGAATTGTCAAAACCCCCCAGCTGTCAATCCTGTAACCACCCCCAGTTTCTTCGAGAAGTTTCTGTGTCAATCACCCCAGTTTAACTTGTCTATTTGTTCCCTGATTTTGTACCCACCCCTGTCATGCTGTTATTGGTTATTATGATCTGTGTACTACCCTTTTGGTTTGCCCCCATTGGACGGGGCAGGTTTACACCCCTGTCCGCCCACTCCATATTTAAGTTGCTGTAACCCCCTGATTTTGCTGACACTCGTCCCTGCTCCCACGCAGGGGGGACCATTTTCTTCTACCCCGCCTGGGGGAATAAAGACTTTTTGGGCACGCAAACAACTGTCCGTTCCTTCATCATTTCGTCTCCTCCCAGCGTGTTTGGCTATCGAAGTCGTGTAACCCACGCTGCAGCACTCAGCACTACTAGGGTGGCAGGAGCCATTCCCCTGGAGTGCCCACTCTCATGGTGGCCACTTGGCCCTATACGAGCAGTGCTAGCTGGCGCATTTAATCCGCTCGTGGCCATAGCAGGTAGCCGTCGTGTAGGTTAATAAAGTTTTTTTCTTTATTTCTAAGCTTGAGCCTGCTCTGCTCTGTTTCTGGTCACACCACACACAGCAGCCATTTGAGAAAAATATCTTTCCAAGGGTGCACTGGCACTGTGCCAGTGCCAACCCATGACAATATATACATGTGAACATTTATGTAAAACACGCAAATACACATATACACATATGAGTATATATAAATGTGCATAATAAAAAATGAAGCTTTTGTATCTTCAAAAAGTATCCCTAGTTAGAAAATAACTTTGTAAAATTCTCTAGCTTCACCCCCAGTAAGAACTTAAAATGAACGTGGTTTCACAGCCTTCAGGCAGTTTTGACAAGTGAGATGTTCGGTCCTCTCCTTGCATGAGTTTAGCCCTGGGAATGGGTGGGAACAATCAACTGAACAAAGAGTGCACCCAGCTGAGAGAAAATGTATGGAGGGTAGGAAAATACAAGATTAAAAGTGTTCTGTGTCTCTTTCAAGACAAGGAAAGTGTGCAGAAGATCAAAACAAATGCTGCCAGTCCTGAAAGGCACTCAGCATGTTAATTTTCACTGAGACCAGTATGAACTTTGTATCATCTCACTTCAACAGAACTGGGGCTTATTCCCTCTCATGTCTGAGTGGAGGGAAAGCTTGTCTCACTACAGTTTATGTTTGGGTCTGTTTATGGGGTGTTGGGGATCCAACCTAACCACTATAAACTGTTCCAGCATAAACCATGTGGAGCAGGACAGGGGGTATGGCAGGATCAATCCCAGAAGTTGAGTCAGATTCTTTCTTTATTAGTATTTTGTTTTTGCAAATGTTGCAGCATATCACTGCCTTATAATTCACACATGCTGCTTCTTCTTCCTAGACTGATAATTAGATATGGGCATGGCTGTCTTTGCAGTAATTTTCTTTCTATAAGGAAACAGTGCCTTACATAAGAAAAAAAAATGTGGAGAAATAAGAGAACTACAAAACAGAATGTTTTGTTTGTTTGTGTTTCTCCAGAGTAGCTTAGAAAATATAAGGAAAAAGTTTCTCATCTTCAGGACAACAATAACATTCTGAAAGATCTTGTTTATTTTCATATTCAATTAGCTGGTTCATTGACTCATGAATTTTGTGTGTCTAAATTATGCATCTTGATTTTGACCAATCTTCACTTGTATTAAGTGACAAATATAAACCAACCAAAATGTAATAAAAAGTTTCAAATGACAAAACGAAAACCAAAACTCAAACCCACCAAAACATTTAGATAATGATGAAACTATTTAAAGAAATGAGACATGAAATTAGTGAAATTTTTTCCTGTTCTCTTTGGAGAATATATTTTTTTGCCTAAATTGCTATAAATGCTCTTAACCATAGAATTATCCAGCCTTTCAAGAAAAAAAGATAACCTGTCGGCATACTTCTGTTCTATTGACTTTTCCTATAGTATGTTAGCACTATTACATTATTCACTAAGCAATTTAGCAAATATTTGTCATGATTCCCTCGCATTCTCTGTATTTCTCTCATCAAGCTATTTTATAATTTTTTGTTAATAGACTCATAGAGGTAAAACTCCTGAAACACAAAAACATATGAAAAATGATAAAGGTTTATAGAAAAATAAACAACAGTTTATTTGCGTGTGTGCTTTGGATAGCACCTCAAAATTTTTGACTGTTGCATGTTGTTATATTTTCTCTGTCATTTAAAGTAGCCCCTACAGGGCCTGTCTTCTTTAAGAAGTTCCTCTTCAGGCTCATGAATTTCATCTTCTTGGATTCAGCATTGACCTAGTATTCAGCTTGATGCTCTTCATCCAACTTCATTTGTCTTGCTTGAGTAATCAATCAGTTTGGCAGTACATGGAAGAGGTCATCCCTGCACTGCTCACCAGAAGCCACACAATATCACCACTTTGTTCAATCAGCAAATAAGGTTTGGCAGGGCTTCTTTGACAACAGATGTTTTTGAGAATTCTTAAGCAAAGGTCTAAGTCACAGAGATATAACTTCACATCATTGCTTGTGAGTGTATTTCTGCGTGGATAACTTAAGGAGTCTAGTGTCCATGTCTGGAAGCAAAGGGAACTTTCCATTCTCTGGTAGCCGGTGACCATCCTTCACTGTCTGTAAGATTGTTCTAAGAGTACAACCATATAGCCAGCCTGCTTGTGAACATGTTTGGGTACAAGACTAAATACTCCTTCACCAAACCCCTACTGTGTTACAATTAATATGCCTTTTCTTCTTACTCATTTTACAGTGAATATGCACTACCGGGGAAAAAAGGCATATCATGTAATTAATTCTGCTGTTCTGCCCTGTTCTTCACTGCAGCCATTAGGATGAAACTCACTGTTCACACTTGTCTGCATGTAACTAAGCATCCCAATTTTACCCAAAAGGACAATAATTCAAATGGCCAAAACTTAATAGAATCTGGGCTTAGACCTATTCCAGGAGTCATCTTTATGATCTATTATACCACAGTGTCTTCTTACTGCTGCAGTTCAGGAATTGTATGAGTGAATCATCTGGATTAATGACAAGTACAAGAAACTTTCCACCAATATCTGTGCCCCTTTTAGAGCAAAGAGTAGGTAAATAAACTATCTATAGGAATACCTGCAACAGCCTTGGGAGACTAAGTGCAGAAAGCCTGTAGTACCAGGAGCTAACCATTGCCAAAATAACCTTATGTCTTTTTCTCCAGGAAATTTTTACATTAACTTTTATTATTTTCCAAAACTATTTGTCCTTAATTGCTTAAAAAAAAAAAAAAAAAAGCTGTAAGATCAATTTAACTGAACTATGTACTCATATGTCAACAGCAGTCTGATGAGTAATCCAGTAATTGTGGTAGAACTTAAATCTGAACCAGTACTTAGACTTTTTTATTTAAAATACACATTATTATTAGCCTCATTCTGCTTTGTTTTTCTGCTGGAGATAAGAGTGTAAAAGTTGAATATGAGCCAGAAATTCTTCCCTGTGGACTGTAGAAGCCTAGAACATAAGGAGGATAATGTCTTACACACCAATGACCACATGGCTGTGGAGCCAATCAAGGATTGTCAGTAATGACACAGTGTGAGAAAGACCAGGATGTAGCTGTAAAGTGGGAGCATATGGAGGTAGGGCAGCCCTTTTCTGGGACAGATATCCTTTTTTGCCTTCTGCAGACAAGCACAGAACAAGTATGTACTGTGTAAGTAAGTGCAAGTATGCAAATAAATTTGAGATGCAGGTATGGCTCAGAGCTACATACCTAGATAGCATAGAATCTAAAAAATATGAAAGTTAAAATTTAAGGTGTCAAAAGGTCTAGAAAAATGGACTGAACATGATAACTCATTTGCAGAGAAATTGAGAAACTTATCTCCAAGGTGATGAAAACTTCTCTATGAAAAGGTACCCCATTGAGGCCTGGGAGTGCACATGCTCTAGGGCCCTGGATGTCCCACCAGCTGATCAATTCTGGAGCCAGGACTGGTGATCTCCCTCTTTCTCCCTTTCTTCCTTTCTTTCTCTTTCATACTTTTATTAATAAATCTCTCTAGTTCTCTTTTTGCTTTCAACTTAATGTCTTTATCCAAACCCCCCGCCCCCTTCAATGTGCTTATTCTGATGCCTAAATATTTTTTAGCTTTCTGTGTATTATTTATGTATGTGCAGTTTTGCAGATTGTTAAATGCCTAATTATAACTTCTAGTACTTTCCCATCTTTCTTTCCCATAGTGAACAAACATTTATTGATGCGTTCTTAAAATTTTGTTTAGTCTTGCTTGTTTGTTCACCAATGACATTTTATTTTGCACCATGTAATCATAGACATAATACAGGTAGGGTAAGAGATTGGAGGGAGAGCTCCAATGCGGAAAAACCTAGAGGGGAGACTACTTAACCAAGTGCTCCTTTAATTGGACAGTATTGGCTAGATATTCAAATTCTTGATCTTATATAATTGTACGGATCTAATTCCTAGCATGGTTTTTCACGATACCTGAAGGCTTTCTAGTAAAGGTTTTCTTTTATATGATCAGTCTAATGTTGTGTGGAAAAAAAAAAAGTGTCTATTTCTAGGCATCAGTGCTGGGAGATCAGCAATTTCCATGCCAAGTGTAATTTACTAAAAAAAACTTTGTAAACTTCTGGACACCTTCTGACTTTTGAAGTTCATTTCAACCAAGAGCATCTATAAATCTTGTGTGCTCCCTTCCCATTAAGGGTGGGATGCCACATGGACACACATACTGAAAATAAGCTTGAAAACTGCAGGAAACAAATGGAAGGGAAATAAATGTTAGTACCTCCTTAGTGTTCAATATAACATCTTTATTTGTTGTTACAAGGCATAAGAGCATACTCAGTTTAATTCATGTAAAGAACAGTCTGCACAGGGAGTTGAAGTAGGGCTGGTCTGGAAGAAAAAAGACACCCTGATTTTATAAAGGTATATAAACATGGTTTGGTGAACTGACCACACTGACCAGATAAAATACATTCTGTTGAAAACGTCTTTCTTTTCTTTTTGCACAGAGCAACTGCCTTGATCAGGAACTTTTGATAGAAATGTAATATACCATGTTTTTTTCTTTCTGTTTTATTATTCTCAACTGCTTTTAATATGTAAAACCTATTCTATTTTCACCCGTTGGACAAAATTACATGATATTCAGTAAAATAAATTTGAAATTAATTAGATTTTTTTAAACCACTGTTTTGGCTGATATCTTCTCTGTCTCTGTCTCTCCAAGGAAACTCTTGATTTTTTCGGTGCTCACCTTATGTATTAGTCTATTCCCAGCAGAGCTTTTTATTTTCAAATGGAATATAATGTAGAAATCCACAAGCTAGATCCTAAGGTCCCATAGCTGTGCTGTGATGAGACTGCACCTCAGTAAATGAAAAGACCATGTTAGGTGAAACATAAAGGGTTGTTTCTAGTGTAATATTGATTTTGGAACCTGGAAGTTCGGCATTGGTATGACAAGAACAGGTAAGTCCTGGTAAGTCCTTCTTTGGATCAAGTCTGTATCTGCCTGGTTGAATATTAGATATTTATATAATAGAGCTAAGGTGTTTGACACCATATCACATTGGGCTTTACATGGAAAATCTGGAAACTAAAAGAAAGAGATCTCAGGAGAGCTTTATAAAATAGGCTGACCAATTCAATGAGCAATGATTTTCAGTGAGGTCTGAGCTGTTCTATTATCAAAATATGATGTGGGTGAAAAAAGATTTTGAAAAGTATATTTAATTCTTGCAGTAGGTATTGCTACACTTACCAATAAATAAGAGATATGACAACTTTACTACCTATGTGTCCTTAGGAAGTCTCATGGAGAAATTAACTCTACTCTCTTGCAAGTAATTTGACACAGTTCTACTTTGCACACATCATAAAAGAAAAGCAAAGATAATTCTAGCTATGACACTTGATATGCTATATTATATAAAACTTCCTTAGTAAATTATTCAAGGGATATTACCTTTAAACATCTTCTCTACTGAATGTCCAAATAAATTTAATATTATCAAGGTGATTAATCCACTCTCAACAATAGTCATAAATTAATTCAAAGGCACATAAAATGAGTAGAAAGCCAGAAGTGTTAACAATACTAAATTGCCATCCTGGAATCAGCAACAAAATATGCTGCCTCATGTTGTCAATTCATAGTTTATTAAAGATTTGGATTTAAAATGCTTTTAAAGTTGGTAGTTCTGGAATCTATCTTTTAAAAATAAAATTAACATTATAAACTTATATTCCTTCAGTTTCTAAATGATTTAAACTATGTTTAAACAGGCCCCATGGCAGTATCACTTGAAAAGATTACTAATTATAAAGTATTCTGAGTTACTGTTGACTACAGTTTTTCACTTTGTTTGATGCTCAATATTTTTTAGAGGTTGTTTTTGGTCATGGCACATTAGATAATTTTCAGTGACTACATTGACACTATTTGATGTTGCCTTCAGTATTTTCTGAGTCTTATTTTCTGACTCTCTCAGTCTAGGGCTTAGACCCACTAAGAAGCTCTACAAGCAGCCTTCACTCACAAAATGTCAGGGACAGATTCAAACAACAAAACACCCAAGAGAGGTACTGCACAAGGCTGAGAGTGCTGGGTAAAGACTTCTTAATGAACAGTCATGGCAATGACAGACCCTACTCCTTACTCAGCACATGAGACTGGATTCTGTGCCAGTGAGTCACCCATACTGAGCAGGTAATGATTTGTGAACAAGGCTTCTCTATTTCACTCTCATGACCATGGTGGGCCTTTGGTCAGAAACGTTACTCTTGGCACTCTCCTTCACATTTAAATCCCTGGATATTTAAGTTTCTGGCCATGATTCCTGATGGAGTTTTGAAGAGAAAGCCAACTGCATCTTTAGATCTAGAATGTTTGGTTATTATAAGAGATGAACAGATGCATGACAAATAAGATGTAAACGCCATCCTATATTTGAGATATTGTGTGGCAAAATTTGAAACAGGAGGTAATATTTATGCATGCAAAAACAATCAGCAATAGTATCAGTGGGGAGTGGGCTGCATAAGAAATAGTGGATTTTTTTTATATTTATGTGCAAGTTGTGGAGAGAGAATTTACCACAAGAAGGTTGTAGTAGTCTATAACTGGGGGCAGTAATCCTTTACCTAGCCTTACTTTTAATCTTAGACATCCAGGCTCAGAAGGATATATAGACTCCAAGGCAGAGATAAATTGTTCCATCAAAAAGTAAGTTTTCTCTGACTGCTAAAATTATCAGAGTGGTGTGGTAATAACGTAATTAGTGCTGCAATAAATTTTACTTTTGGTTTTGATAGCAATAGAAGCACAGTATCATTATCAAGGAACAAGTTTTCTTACTCATTTGATGGAATATATGCAATGCTTTTACATTTCTAAGAAAAGGAAGAAGCCAAATGACTTTTTAAAGTTCATTAGTTCATTGCAATCATAGATTTTATCAGGATTTAACTTTATTAATTCACTCTGCTTTTCCAGCTATCTTAGTGTGTGACCTTAGAGCTACTGCAGCTTCTCAACACCTCTGGCAGGAAGACAACATGGGGTTTCTACCTCTACCATCTTTCCTACCTTCTGCCAGATACCACTGAGGAGGTATCAGATATATATACACATATATATATATTCAAGAATTCTCTTATTAATGGCTAAAGAGAACCTTTCTAAGAAACTGCTGCCCATAATAAGTGTTCTATTCCCTTTTGTAAGTGCAGGGGTTTTAAAAGCTCTTTTAAGTCCTGTCTAAGGTCATATTATCAATCTTCTACACAAAGGATTAATCCAGTCAGGTTTTTGGCTGTAACAGCTGATGTTCATCTAACTCATTATATGTGGTGTAGGATACTATCCGAAATATACTTTTAACATAGAAAAATATGTAAAATAAAGAGTCAAGATATTAAAAAAAAATGTCCTGGGTTACCAATGATGAGTGCCTTGCTATTTTCTATTCTGAAAAACACACATATGGTAAAATGGGTTATAAACACCTTTACTTCATATTTTGTATACTTCTATCCAGCCAAGCCAGATAAATACAGCTCAGGATGACTTTTTGTGTGTAAATAAGTTATGACAGAAAAACGCACTTTGCATAAAGATAAGGAAACAAACATGAACATACACTCTTCCATTGTTTAAACTACAATTATCTGTTTTGGTTTGCAGTGTTTTATGTAGACTGTTCAAACAGGCTTTAGAAAAAGATTTGTTTACCACAGTAATATAAAAGCAAATTAAGAAACACAACAAGACCAAACAAAATTTTTGGCAGAAAATATTTGCTTCAGCATGCTGTGGATCTGTTTCAAATATATTGAATTTTTCAGTTACATACTTGTAATTTTTTTATTCCAAATATTACTGGTATATCTTTACTGGGGTTTAACACTATCCAGAAACAGCTTCGTGCAGCTGAGTACTCTCCTTCCCCTCATTGGGTTTGGGAAGAGAATAGCAAAAGAATTGTCTTTGTGGGTTGAGTTTTAAACAATTTAATAAGGAAAGCAAAAGCCACACACAAAAACAAATCAAACAAGGAATTAATTCACCAATTCCTATGGGAGACAGATGTTCATGCCATTCCCAGCAAAGAGGCACTCCATCACACATAACCATGATTTAGGAAAACAAACACCATCACTCTGAGCATCACCCTCTTCTTTCTTCTTGTCCCCCTAGTTGAGTATGAGTCCATATGGTATGGAATTTCCCTTTGGTCAGTTGGTGTCAGCCATCCTGGCTGAGTGCCCTCCCAGCTTCTTGAGGACCCCCAGCCTCTTCACTGGTGAGGTGGAGTGAAGAGCAGAAAAGACCTTAACTCGGTGTAAGTGCTGCTCAGCAGTAATGAAAATGTCTCTGTGTTATCATCATTGTTTCCAGAACAAGTCCAAAACCCGGTCCCATTGCAGTTACTAAGAAAATTAACTCTACCCTAGCCCAAACCAGCACAACCTTACATCACCTACCATTTTGAGCATGTTCAGAGTTCCTCTACTGCACCCCAGAGATCATCTGTTGAATAAGTTACTATAATACAAAGAAGTTTCATCAATTATAATTTAATTGCTAGAATTCGCTAATAGAGTCTTTCCCTTTTGTTGCATTATAATTCAAGTGCATTCAAAATATTTTATCTGCATCTTTTTCATAAATTTAATAACAAAGTAATCTTATCTAAACAAATATGTGAATGAAATAATATATTTTAAGAAGAAAGACAAAAAATGGAAGTGTCTTTGCTTTGATTGACTTTCTTCCTGTGAATCCCTACACCTGTCTACCACGATGACCAATTTCTTGGGCAGCTTCCTCTCCATCACCCCCAAAGTTGTTATGGGCCTGATGCAGAAATGCAGCAGCTGCTTTCCTACAGCAGCCTAGAGTATGGTTCCTCTAAATGTCCTGTTTTTGGCTTAACATTTTTATTCCATGGTAAATCAAATAGCATTTCAAACTGAAATACCTAGGAAACAGGTATTGTTGTTTACTGGGATTGACGTTTTTCATTGGCCTTTTCTGGTTCCCTTGGGTTTGGCCTGGTGTTTTTCTTCACCACACCAAAGCTGGCTTTCAAACAATTGATCACTGCCTTTCCCTGGAAAAGTTGTCATTATCCTGAAATCTTAAACTTGCAGCAATTCTCTAGTGCTAATTTGTTTATTTTATGGGAACTACACAGACCATATTGGCATCTTTACTCTGTACAAAATCTGTATTTTTCATGACAGGGCTTTTGAAATTTTTTTTTGCCTTCTTTCATGGAGAGAGGTACTATAGCACAGAAAATATGCTAATGGAAAACCAAGTCTGTAGGGGAGAAGAAACATAAACTCTAGCTCCCTGTGGAATATTACAATGATATAAAAAAATCTAAGTACTTGCAGAACTGTTTGAAATCTTTACATTAAAAAAAAAATCTTTTTTTTTTGTTTTATGATTATTCAAGAATTTTATCTTCAAACTTATTCTACATTTTTATAATTTAATGAAAATCTGAACTCCTAGACACATTGTTGTTCAGAGACTACATTCTGACTGGTGTTTGTTAGTAAGGGGTGTTAAACATTTTATTTTTCATGTTGCCTATGTTATTAGTAGCAATAGTATCTGACTATAGTATATGGTAAGACAACCTTTATTTTAGCAAAGGCTTACTGGGAAAAAAATGAACTTACTTCATTTTAAATACTTATCTGTGTTTCTGAATGCACAGCAGGCTAAAATTGCTTGGGTAGCTCTTTAAATACACACTATATCACAAAGAGAATAGAAGTATAGTCATCCTTGCAATTGTTTTTCTCACACAGTAACATAAAAAATTAAGAGACTGAATTTTCCTCTCTTGAAAGACAAAAATATTGTTTTGGAACCACATTATTCCAAATCCAACATGTTTGCACCATTTTTAGAATCATTAAATTTGTATTATATCAATGCTATTGTTACTAGAGGTTTGGAGGTGTAGTACTGAATTATTTTTCTAAAAGTTGAAAATACCTATTTTAGAATAAGACAAAAAGTTAGAACTTGAAATGCATTTTCATATTTAACCATTAAATACTCTTGCAATAAATACCAATTGACTCATTTTATTCACTCATCTGAATTCAAGAATATTGAAATAGTAGTATTCCATTAAACACTTCTTACTGCTTTTCATTATTTTATTGAACACACATTGAATGTACTGGAAACTCTATAGGGACAGAACTTTTTAAGAATAAAAAAATACTACAGGGACCATAAAGTGACAGTTCTCTGGGTCAGTGTCATTTGTGGCTAGAAATTTGTACATCATTTAGTTTAGTCATGCCCTAGTTTAAATTAGGGCCTCGAGGACTATCTCCCTTCCTAATAGAGATTTCAAGGGATCGCTTTCCAGCCTAAGTACTTCACTACTGACATGTGAGAAGAAAGATGTTACTTCAAAACCGTGAATATTCCTCTATCAAAGTAGATTAAAGACTTAAAAATGTTTTCATCTGAATTCTGTATTTGAAAGCAAATTAGGATGGTTAGGCTGAGCTACCCTATTCCACAAATAGTAAGCAAATCAAATTCTGTGGAAGAACACAGGTGTTGTCCTACTTCTAGCAAATATTAGCTATTTCTAATCCAGTCTGCATATTTAAAAATAGGAGTGAGTAACAGCTAATGCATTTGCAGAACCAAAAATAAGAATGCTTTCAAATATTAGAAATAAGAGTAATTTTTAGTGTACTGTTATATTGCCTTCATCCTTTTTGAGACAGTTAAAATTAATCTTATTACTGTGGTGATTTCATAGGCAATCTAGATTAATGTTTACCATTAGTAGACACCAGCATCTGGGAATGTCTGGTTTGGGAATACAAGCTCTTATTTAGAGAACCTATACATTTACATTTCTTATTAAGTATCTTTCAAAAAATCAGTACAGCAATTAAAGCACATGATAGTGTAATCTTTAGTAATTTGCAATTGATCTTCATTTGCAAGAAAAATACTAATAAGCTTTCTTTTTTATTACAGCTCTAGCTGGACAAACTCTGTGCCAGGAATGGGAAAGCCCCAGGCAACCTTCAACGGTAATTTTTATTATATCCATTTGGAAAAGAAAAGAAATGAACTGTTTGTACATTATAATATACACAAATGCTAGCAAAAGGCCTTTCTTACTTGCTTGGTAACTCATGTACAGCAAATTGTTTTCCTCTGCTCAAATAGATATCATCCATGTATGTTTGTTTAAATTTCAATATTTTTAAAAGGTTGATTTTCTTTATTTGCTTTATAAAATTGCCTGAATTACCAGGATAAAGGCATATTGAATTCCTAAAAAAAAAAAAAAATCAAAAAAGACTGTAATAAATGTTCTTTTTCATATTCCAAAGCAGAAACTATAAAATTAACTCATGCCAATGTACAAACCTGAAGAGAGCTCAGGCATCTCTACTTTTTATTTCAATAAGACCTATAATTTTATATGTATTATTAACTGACTCATGCAGGAAGAGACCAGATGGGTTTGGATTGCTTAGATTTGTTGGAGTAAAGCTGAAAGAGGAACTATTCTTAAGTGTAAATATTTTCTGAAGTGAGTCCATGGGAAGGAAAGGAACTCAGATCTAGCTTACTACTTTTTTCATTGCTAACTATAATAGTCTTACTTTTGGGCAATACAAAAACTTCCATTTACATTTCAAATACCTTCTTCAGACATTGAATTAATAAAATGTACAGAAGCTGTAAAGATGCCTATTTCTAAACCATCATCCATAATGTTGACAATTAGTACAGATAAATAGCAACATATATCAGAAAAAATTTTAAGTTCTCTGGTTTCCAGAGCTCTATTCAAGGAGAAAATTATATTGACAAAATTATACCTGACCACTCAAGAAATTACATTTTATATTAAGTAAATAATTCAGCTGTGTTTTATTCCATTTAAACAACTCCACAAAGTGCATCATCCATATCAAAATTAAAAACAAACAAAGAACTAACCATTATTGCTAATAAAAAAAATTATTTTTGTCAAATTCAAATATCTGCAGCTCTTCTGGAATCTGTCACTGACTTTTCTCTGTCAGACTGAAAAATGAGACACACATTTCTTATTCTCATCCTGATTAAGGAAAAATGAGAAAAAGACTACAATAGGAGAAAATAAAAGTGGATCTTTTTCAATTTTTTTTTTTTTTTTTGAGAGCAAGAGGAGATTTCTGAGATAATAAGTCAAAAAAAGCAATTGATATAACTGTATTTGCTCATATGGGGAAGTACCTTATACAGATTTTAATACCCCTGAAACAATTATGCCTCTTGTTAAGAATATCTCCCTTAACTTCAACTCCCACCTCCTTTGGCTATGTTTGTGGCTGGAAGGTGATGCCCAATTACCTCTGTGGTATGATGTATGCCCACAGGGAAAAGGCACCATAGAATATACAGAAAATTAGATTAATTGCTGAGTATTTCACTTCAGAGTTCAACTTGATGATCCTTGTGGGTCACGTCCAACTCTGAGTTTTCAATGATTCTGTGCTAGTGAATCCTGTGATATGTCTCCATCTCAATTGAATTTAGAGATATGTGTCAAAAAATAGTAGCATTTTTACACCTGGTCACGCAGAAAATAAGTAATATTATCTCATGGATCTCATTTGATACCATTGACTTATTAACTGATCTTCATGAATGGAAGTATTATTAAGAGAAAAACACAATGCTGAAACTATTTTTTTCAATGGTTTAACACTGGTGTGGGTGAGAGCAGAATTAGGTCAACTGCAGTACATCTGTAACTAAACTGCACTTTGAAAATTCACTTTTAAAAGAATATAAAAGTGAATTTCCAGTTAAGAAAAGCAGAAGGAACACAATGTAAGTCTAATAATTTTCTGAAAGCTACATTTTAAAAATAAGGGAAAAAGTGAACATAAACTCATCTTTGTCAGCTTACAGCAAAGATGTCTTACCACCTCTTGTAGAGCTTACCTACTGTTGCATAAGTACAAAACTACTGGTATCATCTGGCTCTTATTTATCAGAGAAACAGGACAATTTCTAAGCATATTAGCTGAAATAATATCTTAACATTTGTTCTTTCCACTGACTCAGTGAGTCAGAGTGAGTTTTATTAACAGTGAAAGAGATTACTGCAGGTATGGAAAATCCTCCTTGATCTTACACAGATCAAAAAGAAAATGTTTATGCATTTATATATTTATTTATTCACTGTTGATGACTATGTCTCTAAGTGAACATTTTCCTGTCTGTGAGAACAGGAAAGACAAGCCCTCATTATTGTGATTTATTTGTGGAAAATGTAATGTGACAAGGCTTGTTTATTTTACCATATCTGTTTTTCCTTACAGTACAGTTAAATATATCCTCCAGTTAGACTTGTCTTTGAAGTTGTGTGATAGACTTGAATGTCACTTCAATGACAATATCTTTTTGCAATGCAATTTTTTAAGTTTACCAAAAATGTATGTTTTTTTGTTACAGACTATCAGAAAAATTGTATGTGAAGTGCATATTTGGCATTTGGTAGCATAGCACACAGTCATATTTAAGCATCATCAGCTGATGGTCCTCAAATACTACATCATAAGGGAACATATATAAAGAAGCTTTCTATCTAAAATAAATTCAGATGTTATTTGGATCATTCCTAAATGAGTGATGAAGTTGTATGTTGAGTAGTTTGTTCATCAAAGGTTTAAATTGCTGTCTCATGTTTGAGAAGTCACAATCTCATGTCTCTGGGTAAAATAGTGAATCCCAACAGAAAGTAAGATTCAGATCAGTCAATACAAATGGAGTTTGAATAAAGAGAAAAAAAATGGCAGATGGCTAGATAAGATAATCCTTTCTTTCAGCAAATCATCCTCTTAAAGGTAAGAAACAGATATCTATAGATATTTAAATCACTGGCTGTAGCAGCCTGTAGCAGCAGTGGCACAATTGTGATCCAGGGAGGCCATCGCCGACAGTAGGAAAAACAGGGAAAACACATCTCTGTTAGGTCTCAGTTGTTGTTTAGCAGGAGAATCCATTTCATTCCCCCCTACTCCATGCCAGGGGGAGCAGGGAGTGGAGGCCTGGGAGCCTGAGCAAAGCCCAGAGAGCCCAAGAGCAGAGAGCAGACCCAGGGCCATGGGGTTTTATCAGGTGTCCCATGGGAGGAGTCTTAAAATCAGATTACAGCCTCCTCAGAACGGAAAGGCTCCACAACTGGCCATTAATTAATAACTGCAAAGTACATTTGCAAAAAAATGGCAAAATAATGGATGAGTAAATGAATAGATGGAAATACAGAGAAAAAAAGATACTGTAAACTTCTAAGTGTAAAATGATGTTCACAGAAATTTTAACAAAAACCTAAACTATGCTAGAAGGGTAAGCTTATACTATTCAATTCCACAAAGTTTTATATTTCAAACTCATTAGTTAGGAGGAACATTACGTAACAGTTCAGCAATAAGGCAATTCCCTGAAGTGAAAATATTTAACTAGTTTGGTTCAGATAGGGAAACCTAAATAAAATAAAAATCTACTTAATACAGTAAGTCTAACTGCTTGTTTTTGTCTCTTTATGTGTGTATGTATTTATTTATTTATGTAAAGGCAGACACACTTTAGTTCTACTTTAGGGACCCAGCCTAAGAGAAGTCTCTATTTTTATCTTTCTGATTGGATTACTAGTTAATTGGGTCTTCAGATTTTCCATGTGTGGAAGGCATGGAGGTCAGACTTTTTCAGAGTCTTAGGAAAAATTAATCTTCAGCTCTGCCATATGTTTTCTGGTAAACATAACTATGTATTAATTACCAAAAGACGCTCTAGCTGGTGGAGAAAGTGGTCTCAACGTTTTAGGAGATTATATAATCTAGTAATAAGTATTTGACTTAATCAGTCTGATATAACTTTAAAGAATACATTACACCTTCATTTGCCTAATCTACTTGTCTAGGAAGGTAAATTAGGTCCTCTTTCTTTAATCATATCATCAGAATCTGTGCTGTTTAAGTTGTTTAAGATACTTCTTCCACAGATTTCTTCCATAGATTTTTACCCTCTGAAAGTTCCCCAAACTGTGTTTAAACGCTGTAACAGAAAAAAATCGCAAGCCTTTATTTCCTTGACCAAATAAATCTGGCAGCCAAGCCTACTCCCACTTAGTAAAACCCAACCTGAGATTCACAGGTAATGTAGCACTTCAACTGTCTATATAAAAACTTTCAGTCCCTTTTCACTTGTCTCTGTCCTTGAGAGAGTTGATCCAGTTTGTTTTTCAATAGCTATTAAGAGTACAGAAAGTGTTGAGATGAGGCTTACTGGTCACGATGGGGGATGGGGACATTTCTCCTGCCACTATGGAAATGAAAGAGAAAGCTGGAGTGCTGCGTCTCACCCTCGAATCCATGGGAACAGATCCCCTGTGTACCCCAGACAGCTGGGCAGTGGGGCGAGTCGGGCAGAGGGAAGGAACTTCTCCTTGGATCCTGGGGGGCTTGGAGAAGCTCCCTCGTGAGTCCAAAGATGAGCTGGTCCCACAAGCAAAGGAAAGAGGTGCTCTCCCTCAGGATTAGTTCCAAAGTTTAATGAGGGCCTGGAGAGATCCCAGGCCGCATCTCATCTCGAAGGACATCCAGAGCAAGAGAGGGAGGTCCCCGCCCAGAGCAGCCAGATATAGGGGATGGGGAAACCTGAGTAGCCAATAGGGGAAGGACATGGGAGTGGCTCTCTGGGGGCAAGGCCTCAGAGTGACCACTGAGGAGGGGGTGGGGGAGGAGTCCCAGCCAGGGTCCAGTTACCTGGTGACCCTGGGAGAAGGATCTGGACAATGGAGAAGGGTCACGAGGTGATGGACACATCACCTGGGAGGAGACAGGGGGATGGGTTGGGGTTTGATGGACATACAGGTACTGATGGGAAAGCTGGGATGAACCAAACAGATACAAAGAGGGGATATGGAGGGATAAACCATTATGAAGGGATATACAGTGCTAACACAACTCTACACGGGAGCATAGGCTAGAGATCAGGGAAGAGCCATGAACACAGGGGAGAAGAGAAGACTGGGAACTGGTGTCTTGAGTGCCCACCTTAATCACTGAGGCATCCATACATTGTCCCAAAAACTACATTCCTCTGACATTGCTTCAGCTTCCAGACGTTAATGGATGATGCCAGAAGCAAGAAACACTGTCCCAAATCTGAAACTTTACAGTATGATTTTTTTTTGCATGCCATTGTTGGTGTGGAAACCACGAAAACATGTAAACATATCTGGAACACTCACCAACTACTCTCCATACATGGGCAGCCAGTCCACATAAACCAGACCCTGTGCAAGTTCAGGAAGATGGTCTGCAATTGAACAGCCGTAGTCATAATTTTCCCCAAAGAGTAATAAGTTGAGAGCTGGACCAAATATAACTTCATCTGAAAAGAGATAATTTCTAGAAGGCTGTAAGTAGCTAATGGGACTGTACATTGTGAGGTGCCAGGTCTATGTCATAAATTTGGACATCTGTGACACTAATGTAGAATCTAGCACCCCTTAAAAGTTTCCAAGGCCTGTTCCAGGCACCAAAATCATGTATCAAACATATACCAGCTTAGCCTCAGCTCATACTGAGCCTAAAAACTCCAACATCTCTCTGCTCTTGCAACTGCTGTTTGATAGTTGCCTGGATGAAGCAGATAATCTGTCCCACTTGTCATCCTCTATATATACACTCCCCTATGTGCATCCTCTGCATTCCTGGATATTACCTCTAAATCATTTCCTCTCTTCACAAAACACTGCAATCTTTTCCTTTCACTTTCATTCTTCCTTTCTAGTGAGTTCTTTCAAACACAAGACATCAGGTCTCTGGAAATCTTAAAGGTTGGTGTCAGAAACCTGCAGTCTAGGAGCTCTCTGGGACATCTTCTGGAAAGCCTGTTATACTTTTGCATTGTCCAAAAGATATACTTCTCTTAAAATCTACTACTCTCAAGGTCCAGGAAGAAGTATCAGACATAAGTGAAAGTGAAGAGTCCTTCTGGGACTGGGACTGTCCCACAGTTGTGACATGGATGGTCAATAAGGGTAACTAACTTTGAACAAGAAGACATGGCCTATGCATAGACTTCTGAAACAGAGGACAGGTGTGCAATACTAGGAGGAAATGAGGGATTTATTACAATAATAAAACATCAGGAAGAAGAAATGGTGCAAAATTGAGTTTTTTAAAGTTACTTTGTGCCCTGCAAAAAACTCTGAGAAGGATGTGTTGAGAAGAAAGAAACTGAGAGTTTCTAGCCAGGCAGATGCCTGGAGAAGAGTTGGAAAAGAATGTAGATAATTCTTTATTTCTCTTGTTTTTCACATTGCATATAGTTAAGTTCTATCACTGTGTGTCAAGCACTTTGCACTAATGGTGTGGGTTGTTTTCACTTCAGAACCAATGGATTTGGTCCTTACAAAGCTCTGTATAAAAGACCGGTGTATTTTGAATAAATCGGAGTTTCACTCTCATGCAGCCTTATGGTCAGAGTCTCTTCATTCCTGTCCTGCCTCGACAGCGACAGAAAATCACCTGGGTTCATTTACAGTAGTCTTGCATGGGGGCTACAGCTCCCTTTTTGCTTTGATAACTTGGACAGCATTTTAAGTCAGTAAAGCATTCAAGAGATGTTTCTAGTACTTTTAACGCAAGAAGAATTCCAAAAGATTAAGAGGTCTTTAAAATTAAAAAAGACCAGACTGATTGAAGTATAAATAGAATTTTTAACTTTTTAAAAAGAGAAATTAAAAATGTCATATGGAATAGATATAAGAATACTATATAATGTTTTCACTGTGTCAGTGAAGGCATGCATTTGCTACCAGGAGTAATTTCAGTATACTTAATGGCTTTCTGACTAACCCACAAAATCCCTCTGGTCCCAGGATAAAAGGAATGTATGTCCTCAAGATCATTCCTGAAATGTTCTTCTCCCTCTGCATGCTTGGTAGGTCCTATTGGGGGAAACAATATGTGTCTGTATGCAGCAGTACTCTTTACCTGTTTTTCTTTAAGAAACAGCCCACAATGGAGGAAACAGAAAGTAAAATAGATGCTGGTAACTACTGTAACCATGACATGTTGCAGTGAGGGGAAACATGATGACTGCTGGACAGGACTTGCCATTAACAATGTAGAGGAGGCAGTCTTCTCTCAGGGGCCAGTGCTTCTCTATGAGATTTTTTTTCTGTCTTTCTAGACTTGTGCCAGTTGTGGAGGTGTCTATCTCTTTTGGTTTTGTTCTCATAAGTCAAATCAGAGTGTTTGAAGAGTTATTTTTTGCACCTCTTAATTGGGCAGAGTCAAAATCTCAGTAGCTGTAGGATTGCTGAGGAAAAGCACGACCTTCTATCATGAGCAACCTCACATGAGCTCATCAGATATTTGCAGACATTGGTCTGTTCTCTGTCTCTCTGCAGCACCACTGAAATGCTGAGTGCATTTGTAAAGCACTCATTGTGATGATGGAGTCAACAATCCGTTCATAAAGCCTCTTGTTTCCATTTCCCATTTCTCTCCAATGTCCACTGCTGCAAAGAAGTATGGAGTCCTTAGAAGAAGCAAATTAATTTATAGCAGACAGGTTGGTGGAAAAAATTTCAGAACAGGCCCCCTTTGAGCCCTGCCTGAGGGTTGATGCCCAAAGGACACAAGAGATAGCAGCGAGATTAAGAGACTGAGTCTGCACAGTCAGATGTGTCTCGCCTTAATAAGATGTACAGCTTTTTTTAGTTTGGTTTGAACACCACAATGTTTGATCTTCAGGAATTAAATGCTATTTGGGGACCTGTCACTGGGAGTCTAAATGCATTTGAGGGGACATGAAAACATTATTACAGTGACAGACATAAAAAAAAAAAAATTAAAAAAAAAAAAAATTGTGTCTCTGTTGCTTTTGATGGGTTCTGAGAATATTTTATGGTTTTTTCTATGGATTAAATGACAGGGGTTATGTACTCAAGACTTGTTTCTCTCATTCTGAGAAAAAAATAGTGAAAACTGAAAGCCAAAAGTGATAAGAAAATATAAATTTTTTTATATAGATTAATTTTAATATTGCTTAGACTGATATATAACACCGGGAACAGAAATATAGGAGACTGAATCTTTGGGTTAATATAAAATCTGGTGCAAACTTTTTAATAAAAAATCAAGTTGAAATCTTGAACACCATATCAAGGAAAAGTCAAATTTGTCATGGTATTCTTCTGTGTTGTACTTGGAATACTGAAATTTTATTTAAAGTTAATAATGAAGACATGAAAGCATTACCATGCCACTAAATAAAAATACTCCAGGACTGCCTTAATCTTCATTAAGAAAAATAGCAATGTGATCAGTCTGAGCTTTACAAAGTATGTTCAAGTAACTGAGAAAAAAAATCATAAATGAACTGGAGAAGCACTGTAAAGAAGAGCTAATTCAGAAAGCAGTCTGTGGAGACAGTACATAGTGAATCAGTAAAGTATTCTGTTAATGTGTAAAAAAATGTGTTGTATGACAGAACAGCTTGTTTCTTTACAGAAGATTTCTGCAGAGATCTCCATCTGTGCTGCACAATATGCCCTTCCATCTGAAAACTAAGCTTTTAATATTCATATTTCCAATATGTTTTTGTAGGTCGGGTAACAGTGAAAGAATTAAAAATATTTTCTTCTCTCCCCTTGAACGTTACCTCTGTTTTTTCATTCTTCTCTTAAAACTTTTTCAGCTGCTCATCTAAAAAGTTGACTGAATATTTGAGTGAAAAATTTTAAAGTTGACTGAAAAAGTTGAGTGAAAAATTTTAAAGCCAGTGAAAGTATATGGTCAGGGCAACACAAGGGCCAGGTACCAACATACCAGCCTAGCCAGGAGCAGGGCAGTAAGGGGACACTGGGACAACCCCAGCCCCAGGCACTGAGCAGGTCACTGGGATGGGAACCAGTCAGGGTAGGCTGGGATGGAGACCCACAAGCAGTCCTGGCTCAGGGGAGCCCACGGCCACAAAGGTTAGAGCTGCAACAAGCTGGAAACTGGCCCTGCTGTGCTGTCACTGAGGCAAGACCTCATGTCCTCAGAGGGTGAAATGGGATCCTAGGCCATGGGCAGGATTAGGGAGCCCTAAGGGACAAGGAGAGTAGGTCCTACAGTGTCCTTACAGCCTATACATTTACATTTGTTGTACAGAAACATTGTAAAGAAACATTGCAATGTTAGAAATAAATATTTTCATAATACTTCACGTGCATCTGAATGCAAACACTAATTCCTCATACAATTAGGTCTTCTCTAGGAACATTATTCCTAATAAGAAGCTTCACATGGTTTTCAAAAAGCTTCAACTTCCTGTGGAGTATTGTGTTATCCTTCCTAATACCTGTAGTAAAATTTCAGAACTATGAAAAATGATTTGCAATTCATTAGTTTTATCACCTCTTCATAAAAAGGTTGTTTTAGAGATCAAAGAGAGATCTGAAATCCCAAACATCTGATAAAATTAAAACTAATGCTATTTCAGAAGATAAGGACTGGCTCCAGTGTAGGACAACCTATGCACATCATAAGTACCTGACAGAGTCTAAAAGAGGTTGTGATGATAATGAGGCAGCAAGGGAAAACTCACTTAATCCTCTCACTTTAAGGTGTCAAGAACTAAAAGCTTTTCTACACTTTTTCCTATTCCCACTCCTTTGGACTAGTGTTTTGATGTTGAAATGGGGGATGTAAAGAAAGGAAAATGATATAATCCTTTTATCTTTCATGGTATGATGCAAAGCAGAAAAAAAAATGTTTGCATGTCAATGTTTCTTTCTGATATATCAGTATGAAATATAATTATATATCATATTTTTAGTCCAAGCAAGCAATTTACATGATGATACATGATACAGATCTCCTAAAACAAGGGTATGGAAGGATGCATTCTTACCCCAGAAGACTCAGGATATATTGAATGTTAACTGTCTAAAGGTGGAGGGCTTAACAAAACGATTTTCTGTAAATCAGTGAAATGGTAAGATGTCATAAGAAACCTGAAGTGCATGAACAGCATTTGGTGCATGAAAAGCTTATAAGACCTCATTGACTAAACATCAACTTCAGGATCAAGGTATCAGCAAACTCCATCATCAGCAGTATTGCAGTTCTCTAGAACTCTTTAGCAACTGAAAATGGTCTCTAATTAGTAAATAAATAGCAACTATGAATATGCAACAGAAAGTATACCAACAAAATTAAGGGTTGCCTCTTACTGATTTTTTGATCCCTAGTGTAAACTTTCCCAATACTTTTTTCGAAGTAGAAAATGCCTGCAGGAAGACAAAGAGAGGAGTATGCACTGAGGTGCATGTGCAGGGGGAGATACACATGCTTCTCATGCTGAGATATTGACACATGCTCCGAGATGGGTGCAGGTAGATTATGCATAGCAACATAACCTTTGTTCCAGTAGGCAGTTTACTCTTGATGTTCTGATCATCTGAGGTTCTGATAGGAAAGAAAATGAATGCCAGAGAAGGCACTAGAAGATGTCCTGAAATCATATTATTAATGGTGTCTAACATACAGGGAAATCCTTATTGGTATGGTTATTGAAATTATTCTGAAATTTGTAATGGTCAGAAAATACACACTGCACACTTTCCTATTGACAAGAAAGTCTATGAAAAAGGGAATATATTTATTTGGGTTTCTTCATTGATTGGCACTTTCACACATTTAGGCAACACATTCAGAAAATACAGAAACTACATTTGCAGAGGGATGAAAACATTGTTTTTACTGAAAGAAGTCCCATGGCTTTCTTTTACTGAAAGAAGTCCCATGACTGGCATCTATGAAGAAGCATCATATACATTTCGTGGCTCACAATAAAGTCAGAGATAAGGAACAGTGAAGGCACTCTGTGAGGAAGTCCAGTATTGGAACCTTCATGTGGTATAGGTTGAAAAATATATTACTGGAGGTAATATAGCATGTATAGAGCACAGCAACAGGCTACATGTGAAGGAAGATTAAGCACTGAAGTAACTCAGGCTTTTTTGATTATTGCAAGCTGTTCTGGTATTTACTGTTTGCCTAAACGTATGTGGAAGGATACATTGTGCCTACTCACAGCATGTTCTGCTATTTTCTCTTTATCTTAGGCATCAATCGGTTTTGAAGCGTCTTCCTTTGTCATAATACAAACACACTTTCCAAGTTGATACGGCATCTGTGTTCCAGTAAAAAAACTATGTGAGTTTTTATTTGGGCATATATTTCTGTATCCATACACAAGCACACATAGGAACCATGCTGATGATCAGAGAGGGCTGGAGCACCTCTGCTATGAAAACAGGCTGCAAGAATTTGGGGTTATTCAGCCTGGAGAAGAAAAGGCTCAAGAAAGACATTGTAGGAGCCTTACAGTATCTGAAGAGGGGCCCACAGGAGAGCTGGAGAAGGACTTTGTACAAGAGCATGTAGTGATAGAACAAGGGGCAATTATTTTCAAATGAACATGGGTGGGCTTAGATTAGATATTAAAAATGAATGCTTTATTGTGAGTGGGGTTGGGCAATGAAGTATGTTGCCCAGAGAAGGTGTGAATGTCCTATTCCCAGAAGTATTCAAGGCCAAATTGGATGGGACTTTGAGAAACCTGGTCCAGTGAAATGCGTCCTGGCCCATTCTGGGGGGTAGGAATTAGAAGATCCCTTCTAGTCCAGACCATTTTATGATTCTATGATTTCATGATTTTCAAAGAGTGAAGTAAACAGAATTGTTGAGTACTCTGGACAGCTCAATCAGGTCTTACTATTGCTACAGCAAGAAGAAAAAAAACAAACTGTTGCTGTAAAATCATTATACATTTAAAGTCAAGGCCAGAAAATCCCAACAGTCAAAATTCTTCTACATCAAAATGAAAGAATGCCAGAATATTTGGGTTATAACTGTCTTCAGCACTAGAAATTAAGGACATTTTCTGCAAGCTATTTGAGGTTTTCATATACCCATGCCACATTTTTTCCTTACTCACTTAGCTTTTTAGGCTTCACAAACCCTTATCTTGAATGTCCAAAGTGGGGTCTCAAATGCTTGTAAAGTTAAAGATTTTTTCTTCTTTTTCTATTATTTCATACATTTAGATAATTACATCCAATGAGGATGCATTTACTTCACAAAATGGACAAAGTAACTCAGGGTATATGGTCTAGTGCTCTTCTGTTAGACCAATAAAATGGTTATCAAAATCAAAAATTTTTATTTCCTTGAGTATAAAAACTCCTTTTCCCATAATGGAGTGATCAATTATTGATACGTGTGAGTTTCATTTCCTACAGAAAGAGTTCATTTTCCTCTTCCTTCATTGCCATTTCAAAGTCAAAGTAAACTTTATACCAGTCAGACTGGTTTCTGAACTATAGTGACATACTTCTAAATTAGGGTCACTATTGGTTCTCTTTTGAGAACACCAAAATCTGGCAAAGTTCAGTTTTCCTGTTCTACCTGGGCTGAAGTGCAAACACGTTAGTCCTGCCCTACACAGTGTATTCTTGGATGAATTGCTGACGTGGAAAGAATCTCTCTTGAAAAATGGGTAGGTCCCTTCAGTACACCAGTGTGCCTTCTCTCTGGGTAAGGATGGAAATGAAAAGCAAACCAGTGTAGTGGTCCAATCCTCTTAGATCTTAGTAGATCTAAACATCTGAACTGCTTGCATTTAAGCTGTGCTGTAGTTTATGCTGTCTCTCCTACCTTTTACTGCTGTGAGTTACTGTCTAGCCTGAACATTTGACAATACTTTTAAACTGTTCAAACTAATCCAATTAGATATATACTTTTCCCAGTCTCTTCAGAAAGCTTCCTTGATAACTTTCTAGATACATTTTTATTAAACTGCATTGAAGTTGTACTTTTTAAACAGATGCCTTTTATTTGTAGCTCTGCACTCACACATCATGAGAGACAAGAATGTGAGCACAAACAGAATCTCTCAATAATCTTAATCTTTAAAATTATATTGTCACATCAAAGAATTTTCTGTGTCTGATACATGGTAGCATATTATTTTGACTGGGCTTTGTCCTCAAATAGTAGAGCCTTTTAATAGCTGCCCAGAATTTGTCGTATTTAGCCATGAAAGGAGAGTAAACTGTTGTCTTGGGAAGGAATCTGAGGGAAACAGGAGATTTTTTTTTTTTTTCAAAGTGGGCATACCTTGACAAGTTCTTTATTTTTCTAGTCTGAAGAGTTATATCTTTTTTTTTTTTATTTTTCAACTTAAACTATTCCCATATAAATCACATTCCTCATTGCATTCTTATAATTAATATGGTCTTCACCAATTTGTTGTTTCTCAGCATTCCCTGCAGAGAATTCCTCACAGAGTAAAAAATGTTCATGCAATGGAAGTGATAAGAATGGAGCTATTTCTACAAAACTAACAATTCTCAGTGTTTTATAGTTTTTGTGCTCGTAATTGTTTTACAGATCTAATTTTCATTTTTATTGCACATTCTGCTCTGCATTTTGGTCTTGGCAAGTTGAGAGAATTAAGGAAATATTTCTCAAAAGTGTAAAATCTTTCATTTCAGAAATATTGTTATAAGTACTGCTACTGTATTATGTGGTTCCCAGCAGATGATTTTACAGGATCAGTCTCTTTTTTGTAGAAAAAACTCAAAAAATCAATTGGTAGTTTACTCCTATTCATATCCTCTACAAGGTGACTTCCATTAAGAAAATAGAAAAATGCATTTTTATGACTGTGGCATAGTAATTCTGGTACAATTTTTCACTTAACTTCAAGAAAATATAATTATATTTGCTGATATAATAATCAGTGCCAGATGTTTCAAATGTCTTTGATTAGAGAATGAAAGCTATAATCCCTGTTGTTTTCTGTGAGTTTATATTAGACTGCAATCACAACAATTTAAGATACAACATAACCCATTGCACCAGCTTTTCTGAAGGTAAATTATGCCTTGACTCTAATGAGACTGTGAATACAAATACAGGTACCTACTGCTGCCAAGCAAACTTCAAGGGCCCTAACATTGTTTAGCTAATAAAAAAAACAAGAATAATCAGTATGGGTCAAATGCACGTGTTATTTTCTGAAGCTTTCTTAAAACAACAGAATTTTTAAGGCAAAATCTAGCCAAGAGACTTGTCTGTGTCTAGAGCTGCACTATTAATGACAGACACTGAATACACATATTAATTTCCTACAGTTTTCACAGTTTAGGACTTTTTTCTTTATCCCAGCAGTTTTCTCTTTCAAAATTCAAGGGTTTCACTCACTATGTTACAAGTTTCTCTAAAAGAAAAAAATTGTTCTTCCAGATGTCCTACTTTTCATTCTTCCTTTTTTTCAAAAGATGCAATGAAAGAATGTATTTTAAGTTATTTTAAAAATTTCCCTGATTTATCAGAAACAAATTTGTACTTATTTGGGTGTTAAGTCTAGAATGAAACCCAAAAATCAAATGAAGTTGAAAGACTCATACTGATTGTTAGAGCTGAGCATTTTTGTCACACATTTATTATCTTCCCTTCTTTTGTCAACTTTTTGTTTACATGGTAAATGCATTAATCAGACTTTGCATGGATTTCATAAGTATTTCTGCATTTCATGTTCTATTAATAGATTACATATTTGCCATGGAAAATATTGATTATGGAAAAAAAATCTTAGAGCTGAAAATATTGTTTCATCCAAGGTTAAATTAAGTTTGGATTGTGTATTGGGTTTGCATGGCCTGGGTTTTGGTAGCAGGGGATACAGGAGTGGCTTCCGTGAGACACTGTCAGAAGCTTTCCCCTTGTCTGACAGAGCCAATCTGTGTCAGGACCAAGGATGGATGTGTCACTGGTTGAGGCAGGACCAGTTAAAAGTGGTGGCAACAGAAATGTGATAATAGATTTAAGAAGAAATAAAAAACAAAGTTTTTGCTAAGTTGCAATTGTGGCCAGAGAAAAGTGGGGGGAGAACATGTGAGAGAAAACTCTGCAGACACCAAGGTCAGTGGAGAAGGAGGGGGAGGAGGTGCTCCAGGCAGCTGAGATGGGATTCCACTTTAGCCCATGATGAAGACCATGGTGAGACAGCTGTGCCCCTGAAGCCCTTGGATATCAGTGGGGATGCAGAAATCTACCCACGCCCCATAGAGAACATCCATGCTGGAGCCTGAGATGAGGCTGTGACCCTGCACAAGGTCCATGGAGAGAGGGGTATCTGCTGTCCTTGAAGGACTGCACCCATGGATGAGTGCAGTCCCCACACTTCAGCAGTTTGTGAGGGACTGTAGCCCATTGAATGGACTCATGTAGGAGAAGTTCATGGAGAGCTGTTGCCCATGGAAGACCCTGCAGTGAGGCAGTGGAATAAATGTTTCCTCCGTAAAAACAACCTGAGGAAAACAACCTGTGATGAACTAACCATAACCCCCATTTCCTGTCTCTCTGTACTGCTGGGGGACGAAATAGAGCTGGGAAGAGGGGAGGGTTGGGGGAAAAAATGTTTCTAAGGCTTTATTTTACTTCTCATTATCTTACTCAAAAGTTTCACACACATTTACAGAAGAATATGAAAAATCTGATGCTGGAAGATTGTATCAGTAGAATTAGTGCTATGTTTTTGTCCACAGTTTGCCATTTTTATGGTACACCAATAATGTTCATAATGTTGTCTTTTCAAAGATTGAAAATGAAATGTGTAAATTACAGCTGCTGTCCAATGACTTTTCAGTTTCTTTCTGGCCTGATCCTAGCCATGGACACCATGTCCTTGCCAGGAAGCACAAACAACACAAAAGATATATGTTTATTTCATATAGTAAAATAGCTGTAATGTTTCTAATGTTTTATCAATAAACACTGTAACTACTTTGACTAAAGGTAAATGTGCCCAAATTCTTTCTCTATAAGTTGAAAGATTATATCATTGTCACAGAGATAAAAAAAGTCTTGATTCAAATATTTTATTCTGTACTGACAGTGAAGTTCATGGAAGAAAAGCACGATATTGCCCTGAACTCAGACAATCCTAGAAGCTTAACATACACTAATTAAACTACTGTCAGTGAATAATTCTGAAGGTAGCCACAGGAAAGTGTCTGAGTTCAATTGCCTCTAGATTTAATAACTTAATAGAAATTGATGCTGCATGTCTTAGGTATCTCCCAGATAGTGATGCAGTCAAGCCACTCTTGTAAAAGACCCTGTCTAATCCATACCTTTCTGACTTGAACATTTTGTCATGGTAGACTTCCCACTGCTCTTCAGTACCTTTTTTACTGCTTTGCTAAGAAAGAAATCATTCATTTTAACAGGCTGCAGCTTCTGCAAATCAGGCTTCATGATATACTGAAACACATGAAGACCATCCAAGAAAACAATTAATGAGAGAATTTAAAATGGCAAAATATTTTTTTTTTTGTTAGAAAGAGATTGATAAAACCCATATTTTGTTTTTTTGGTAAGGTGAAATTTTCAATTCTACTTTCAAAGATAAATATTCTTAAAATATATATTTCAATAAATTCAAACATTTTCTTTACTTTTTTATGCAATACAGCACATAATAAATATGTCAAAATTTATAGATTTTTTCTAGTAATTGATTCAACACCTTGCTATTACTGAAACAAAATTATGATCCTATTAAGTGTTTCAATTACATATTTTGAATACAACTGTAATATGCCAACATTTCTAAATTCTCTGTATAATTACCATATAGTCTAAAGAAGGCCAAATGAAAGTGACATTTCAGTCAACAGAGCAGAACAGTGAACTAATCCATCTAGGAAAAAAACCCTGGGAGAGAAGTTTGCAGGGGATTCAAATTCTACTATGCTGCAAAAATATTAGATTTCTGGAGATTTTTTTTCCTCACCTTTGTGAAATTTTGGTAAGCCAACATTAAATTTTATGTATCACAGTTTTTCTTTTCTCTTGTTACATGGCCAATGTTTCTGTTATTTTCTCAAGCAGTCCTTTTTCATTGTAATACTAGATAAGTAAACAATTAGCAGCAGTGCTCCCCAGTGTGTTTCATGATATTCTCACTGTCAGTGTCCTGAATTGATTCAGGATTTAAATTATTGCTATGAATAAACACTTTCAGAGGTCATATTATCCCAATTCCATATATTTATTTATTTATTTAAAGTCGAAAAAGTTATTTTAAAAGGAGTCCAAGCAATATCTATGAAACCAGATAAAAAAGACATAATTCCAAGGTATTTTTTCTAATTAGGAGATCTTGAAGTAATCCAAGTAATTGATTTAAGTGCAAACACATAAATTTCAAAATGAAGCTAAATTAATCTTAAGTGCTGATGGTCCCTTGGCATTGCAAAAAAGGATCAGCACAATTTCATGGGAACTACCCAATTATGTGATTAAGAACAAACTTTGAGTGATGTTCACACAGAAACATTACTGCTCTCTGCTGCAGAACTGCAACTGTCTTTTTCAAATGTGGAAGGTTTTTTCAGAAAACAATTTGATAGTCTGAAAAATCTTTTAAATTTTATTTAGAAATTAAGTTTAATAATATCTTTATTTTTTAAATTACCAATTTAATTTATATTATTAACATTTTATTTATTATATACTTTCATTAGTCTGTGTCTCTCTTTTCACATATATTAAGAATCATTCACTGTCAGGACTTTACTTATATTCTAGTTTAATATGCTTGAGGTAGCTCATAAAACACTTAACATGCATCTGCATAACAGTCTAATAGTAGCTTCCATAGATTTTATTTCTCTCTCTCCCTTCTCATTATTATCCTCTACCTCCACTTTTTTATCAAAACAGGGTGACAAAAGGGACAACTTACATGACCATAGGACCACGGCTTCATTTTGCCTTAGGTTGTAGCGCTAGAATACGGGAATGACTAAATGATTTCAATTAAAATAGAAAGAATTCTGAAGCTTTGTCAAAGTTCTAATTTTAGAGTTTAACTGGAGCTCTAAGTGCTGAAATTAGATAATAATTAAAAAAAACCAATAAAACCACTAGTTTATTTCTGGCCAGTACCACAGAAACTGGCTAACAGTTCTTCAATAAGCTGTCCAAAATGGAGTAAGCCCTCCAAAAATGAGACACAGCTTGAGCTGTTCTTTGACATCTTGAAGATAAAGAGAAATTACTTAGTAGAGTGGAAGAGCCTGGTAGTAGAAGAAGATTACAAATCCTCCTCTCAAGGAAATGCAAGTGTTAGAATAAAAAGTTTTAGATCAGCAACATTCCAAAGACATATATAATACAGTTTTAATCAGTGCTAAACCATACCATGAAAATAAAAAAAAAATCTGCCTCCATAATTTAGAATTTAATTTCTGATATAAACTGACTCATGGGCAAATATATATTATCATTGTGAAATCTGAGAGGGCATCTTATTTTGCTCTATGTAAACGTTCAGAAAACCTACCCTGTCTCCATCTTAAAAAATGTCTGGATAGGATGTAGAGTCAGCTATACACTGAGTATCATTATGCATATGCAAATTTTTGGTGCATTCAAGTTTCAGTTGCTTTCATCTAACTTTAGGCATTTAATTGAGATGCCTGGCTTCTACAGGGTCTCTCTAGAGTCAGCAGAGAGAAGAAAGCATGTCCTCCAGGTAATTCAGGCCATCAGTCTCATAATATGGAAGCACACTGATTAGAGGGATAGCTTAGGGTGATGAGGGCTCTCTATGAAGTACTTCATACTTCAGGTTAGATTGACTATATCCAAGGGTTATGTTTAAAACAGAGTTTATATAAAGCCTGAAGCAGCTTGGTCAGATTTAATTCACTGAGCAACTCATATAATATACACTGTATATTTAAGAAATGTGCTACATTTATGCAGCACAATTTATGCTACATTTTGACTTTCATTAGAATATTCTGATGATTCATAGATTAAAAAATAACTTATTTTCACAGATCTACTTTCCCTGCACTGGCAAGTCATAATGCTCAAGGGGTTCATGGCAATATACCAAGAATTCTTACCTTTCTGTAGGAAAGTCTGCCTGGTTTGCATAATGGATTCTGTCCATTGCCGTGTCTGTGTCTAGTCATCCATCTTTTCAGTCCTAGGCATCCCCTGCCCGAGCACCAGAAGGCAGACATAATTCAACTTCTCTTTCAAGAAAACCTCTGGCTTTTGCCCTCATACACAACCTCTTTTTTTTTTTTGGCTTGACTTGCAGTCTCTCACAGTTAAATATGCTTACAATTCTCTTAAACTACAAAAAATTAAGACAAAGGTAATGATGAAATGCTGTCAGAAGAATTCTCCTTACATGTTTTCCATCTGTTGATAGCTACTCCAGATGCTTTTGATCAAGTCCCGAGACACATACAAGCTTGCTTTTTACAAGAAAGCAAAGAGCAGAAGTCAGAATTAGTATGCAAATACTACTAAGAAGAAAGATAGTAGTTAAAAAATTTTTATGCCTTTTTTCCTTCTTTAACAGCTGGCACACATTTTAGAGGCTGCAAAGTGATATAATGTGAGGAGCTTTGAGAGGTAGCATACACGTCCAACTGACTGTATACCTCTACTAAGCAAAGGATGCTGCAGGTTGGCCAGTTCTGCCAGACAATAAGTGCAGGAGATTGGGAAATAAACACCTCCATTTCAGTATGGCATTTCTCTGTCCTACAGCCATTACAAAATTATTTTTTCTTTTTTTTTGCTTTCATCAGTATCCATTTCTGAAAGATAGTATCAGTATCACAATAATTTCCTGAGGCACAAAATAATATTTTCTAACAACCTGTATCTTCATTAAAGTCCTTTGCTATTGACACATTTGTTACTTTGGATGTTCCCCTTTTCAGAACAATGGCAAAAAAATGAATAGAAAAAACCCCATGTGTTTAGATTTAAAAGATAAAGTAAGTTGAATCTTGATTTCAGTCCATAGGAGAATGCTGGCCCATGAATCTTTGGAAAGATGTAACATAAATAGAAACTAGATAATTCTTACTATCAAAATAATTATCATGTCCTCCATAATTTCACTTTGCCAAGCATCAGATGTCATAATAAGAGCTAAACAAAATCATAATGTCCATCCATCCATGCATCCATCCACGTGCTTCTATTTTCTATTTATTGTGTGTTTCTAGTAGATACTGCAAAAATAATCATTCTCACTTAGCCTCTGCCTTGATTCAAATATTTTTGAAATTAAAAAAAATAATATCTTTATGCATTACAATGAATATCTAAAAGAAAATAAATTTGCATATAGAAGGAAAGACAAGAAAAGAATCCAAAAACTAACTTGTAGGTTTTGTTTCTGGGTTTGGAGAGGGTGTGGCGTGGTTTTGGGTTGGGGCTTTTTGCGACAGTACATTTAGGACTTGGTCACTGGAGCATCTTTACAAGGTAGCCCATGGAGATGTATAACAAGACTTTGCTGTAGTTTTGTTGCATTTCATTGGTGCATGGTGAGAATTTCATGAGCACTTTGGGCGCTCTCAGAGAAAGAACTCTAAGAGGGATAGCACACCTCTTCTCCTCAGTCCAAGGACTGTCCTCAGTGTAGGTACCTGTGGTGTAGCACACATTTCCAGTTGTGTACACACCACACCTCAGCACCCTCTTTAAACCTGCTCAACAGGCACAGAGCCAGACCTGTTTCCATGGCTATAGTGTTCTCCAGGGTCACGGACAGGGGATTCAAATTTCTATCAGTAAATGCAACCGTCAGTTGTTCCACAACCTGTGGTATAAAAGCACCCTGAAGTCATGGATCCCAGGCTGCAGGCTACCAACCACCTGTGGTTTATAAATACCCAATAAAGAATGCAGACAAAAAACCCCACAGTCCATCAAGCCTGTACTCACATGAGACATAAATTGCTCCCCCCAAATACCAGAGGAAATATATCTAGCTGTGCTCATCCTGCTTGCAAGAAAATAGCTGTGTAACTCTTTGTTTAATCCTGGGGAAGTTACTTAATCCTACTGTACATCTACTTTCCAGTTTGCTAAATTGTTTGAAACGACAAGGATTATCTATATTAGGAAATAATACTAGCATTCATTAATGCTAGTATTAATCAGTTTGAGATTATTAGATTAAAAATGCTAACATTTTGCTATTTTTCTGTCTTAGGTTGTAATAAAATGACAGTAATTTATAATTGAAATTTAAAAAAATATGGACAAAATTTAAATGGATGAAAATATAAACCTGGAATATAAATAAACAGCTATAAAAATGTCATTTAGGAGAACTGATTGAGTCATGAAAAGGCACAATACGCTTGTAAAAATATTTTTAAAACAGCAGGAATTTAATTTGACTGCATTTCCACAGTACCACATGTTGGTGGCTTGCTAGGAAAAAGATATTTTCCTTAAAAAAATCCTGATTAAAAATAAAAAGCCCTCAAACATGCATTTGAGAGGAAAACAAAAGTGCAGCATCTGTATAATGTGGAACTGCATCTAAAAATAGATAAGAAGAACAGTATTAAAGTATTAACAAAGCAACATGCTGTTAAAACAGGTTTATGATACAACCTGAATGTTTTTAAAAATATGTTTTCATATTTAGGTTTTCAGGTGATGGAAGACTGTAAAGCTCTTAGTCACTTGGCCTGAGCACAAAGTTGATTCCAATTTTTGTTCTAGGATTTAGAAATGTCAGCTCATGATATTTGAATAGAAAGGGTAGAGCTGGAAAATTGATCAGAAATTTAAGATAAATACTTAAATATTTTTGATAAATAAGTTTTGAACAACAAATACCTGAGAATTAGTAATTATAGTTGAGTGATTCACAAGACTACAGTTCTCCATTACTTCTAAAACTTATCACTAAACTCTTATAGGCTTTTTAAAGATTTCTGCCAATAAAGACATAAAAATATACCGAAAAAAATTGAGAGATCAGCAGATGTTAATATTCAATAAAACCTCTCAAGCAATACTTTTTGAGGATTAATACAAGAAAAATGTTTTCATCCTGAAATATATTATCAGTCTGTCTATGTACTGCAGATTGGACAAAATATTTGTAATTATGATAATAAGCAAAGCAATACTACAGTTGAGATCCAGTTTGTGATTATTTGTGGAAGAAACTGTATATGGGAGCTGGATGATTTAAACTCTGTATTTTAAGTGGCACCATATGTGTAGAGTTCATCTATCAATAATAAATCTCTGGTCATGCAGGAAAGGAGCAGATTCTCCCTCCCCTTCCTTCCAAGAAAATGCTTTATACATTCTGAAAACTAACTATTAGCCATTGCATGTTAGCACAAGAAAAAGTGAGATGTCAATCATTTTCCTGAAATATTCACTGAAAAAAATTAAATACATACTATTTTGAAAATTAAAATCTAGTTTTTATTGGTACCTGAAAAGGAAAATCAGCAGCAACTATACCCCAAATTAGCACTGTGAATAACTGCCTTTTACACGAGTACCTCTACATTTACAGATTTAAATTTATAGCTGTAGGCAGTTTCAGTCAATGTAAAATCTGATAAGAATGCCACAGGTAGCGTCACCTTCATGCCAACTTGTATGATAACTACTGAAGGGGTGGTGTGTTTGTTCAACTAAAATATTTCTAAATCTATTGCAAACTAAATCACTAGTCAGGAAATTAATAAAATGACCACTTTTTAGAAAGGAATGAACATTAACAAATCCTTCAGTGAATATTGAGCTTAAGATAAACAATATGAAAAGCATGAGTATCTTAAATACTGTATTACATCTGGTCACTACTTCAGGGTTCTACTATGAGAGCTGGGTATATGAGTTACATATCCACACATAAATAGTGATTCTTATTGAAACTGACTATTCAGAGGTGCTTAATTTACTAAGAGATCTGTATTTACTAAATCACAGAGGCTGAGAAAGCCATAGTGGAGATATGAAAAGGCTCTCACATTTAATCATGAATGGTTTGGATAAGATTGCTGACCACTATTCAAAATAAGGGAGGCTTTACTGAAGTGATGAGAACAAATATGAAGTCCTTTAGCAGAAAAATACTTTTGGGGAAATAACAGTCCTATTGGCAGAGTATGTTCAAACTTGCAAAGTAAGACACAAACAAATAATTTGTATTTATATCAAACTTCTACCTAAAGAATTACTGAGTTAAATAATTATGTCTCTAAAGAATTACTAGCTTTTTATGGCCCTTAACATATTTTGTAGCAACACAGCTACACAGCTACACATACATACCTATATTGGCTATTGTTTCATGCACTAGCATTGGAAACAAGTTCCCTTATCTCTTTCAACTGATAGATTTTTGAGATTAAGTAAGCTTGAACATTTAGATCTCATTTTATTGATCCTGAGTTTGTCGCAGTCATATATATTTCCTGAAAAAAACAATAATGATGCTTTCACAATGTAACACAGATTATTGTGAGTTTACCAGACACATATAAAAACTGTACACAAAAATACAGCTGTAGAAATTGCACAAAGTACTCTGAGAAGATGTTCTGGCATATTTTCTCTTTACTGGCTGTTGCTACTGTCTTTGTTATACAGCAGGATAGAGGGAAAGATGCAGGAAACTTACGCAATCTTACAAGTCTGTTCACATACTGTGATCTTTACTTTTTCATTACTTTTGAATCTCTACTCACTTATCTAAAATAAAAGTCTAGCTGCAACGAGGTTCAGTAAACACTATCTTCTTATTTTTGTAATCTTTTTTTCATTCAAGTACAATATATGTGGAAATGGGCTAGGTTCTCCCACCACACTGGTCAGCTCAAGATCTTGCAAATTCAAAATTAAATGCAGTTCACTTCTCTGCAGGAGACTGATTGACCTATAGTGACATTTTTTTTATCACACATCTACATTGTGAAATGTACTAATCCAAGTTCAAGATTCTTTATCACCTTAACAGTCCTCTATCTGACAGGAAGATATATAGAGGCAAGCACTGGGTAGCTAAGGTAAAATATGAAGATATTGATTTTTCAGGTTGTAGCTGATTAAGTAACCTGTAAAAACCAAAAGTCATCAGGAACAAAAAAGGTTCAGGTCAAGTGCCCTCATGTCTTCAATCTGAGTTGTTATTTTTGGATGATAAAGAGGAAAACATTTTTATTTCTTCAAAAAGCTGTATATTTATTGCCTTTCTTTAAAAGGTGGAGTGCTAGTGGTTGATAGTATATCTTTTTCTGGACTGTAGCAAACATGTACAAAAAGATCCACTGAATTTAAAACTAAAGTCAACTGTTTCTATATAAGAGGAGAAAACTTCCTACCACCTTTTTCTTTTTAAGGAAAATGGTACCCACATGTTCAACACAAAATTAAATTTGTTATTAAAGATTGGTCCTTGAGAAAAATCCTTATGTCTGATGTTTCTGATAATCCTTAGGTATGATCACCTCTCCATTATTTTTTCCAAAGCAGAGGGAAAACTGAATGCTCAGTAAATACAAGGACAATGATATTTTGACACTGTTCTTACACTTTCATAAAAAATGTTTTCTGTTGACTTGAGGCCCTGGGGTCCTGTGTCCACCTGGCTTGCCACAGGGTCAGGTCCTCCAAGAGCTGGATAGCAGATAAGGAAGATGCTTTCACCGGAGGCGGATGTCTCTCAAGCAGCTTTATTCTCGAGGGTTTGGATGAGGGAGAGTGAGGTGGGCAGCAAGGGAGCACAACCACTTGGGAGGGTAGCTGGCTCTGAGAGCCCCAAACAAGGGGCGGGGTAGGGAATATAACAGTGTCTGGGTAGGAGGGTCAGGGTAGGACACAACCAATGAGGGAAGGGTCCAGGGGAGGAGCAGAGGGTGGGTGACGGGGTAACAGCCAAGGGGGATAAGGAGAAGGAGTGGTTTCAGGGAAGGAACCAATGGGGATAACAAAGAGGACAGAACTTTCTAGAACTGGGAGAAGGATTACGCAATGTCTGACAGGGATGAGGGGAAGGGACAACAAAAGATTGACAACAGGGGAGGCGGGAAGTTATCCATCTGTTGCCTCCCAAGGCAAGGCAGGGGGGCCATCTTCCAAACCCCCTCCCACATTGGCTTGCAATAGTAGGGAAATGGGGCCTAGGATGATGTTATTGTGACATGTGGCTTTTAAAGGCCAACCTCGAGCAGAGATGATTTAGAACTATCCAGAAAGTGACTACCATCAGAATTAAGAAAAAACATTTTTCTCCAGTCTTATGATGAACTTCAAAAATAAATCTTTGATTAACCCTCCAGACTGACATATCACCGCTCAACAATTTTGACATAATAATATAGACGAAATTTTGATGCACATAGTACCCGGTTATATTTTGATGCCCTCATTGCTTCTTATAGTTATGGCATTCCAAAATAATTTGCAAGGAAAACAAAGGATATTTCTTTTATAAAAACTTAGGTTGTTTTCAAGATTTCGTTGAAACCTTGTTGCAATTTTCAAGTGTTGGAATGATAAACACATTATAAATTTCTCTGAAGTCAACAGATCAGTCATTCAGAGATGTATTTTATATTTTATGATTGTAGGAAGTAATTCAGAGGAAGAAACATGGAGGTTAAAAATAGTTTAAAATTGCACCCAGTTTCAAATGAAAGAAAATAAGTAGTTGTTCTAGCTGCAAAATCAAAATGAAAAAGAAGTTGGAAGTTGGGCTGATCATCAAGAATACTGTATCATGCAGAAGAATATAAGATCAGGAGGAGGTAAAGTTAAGCAAATGATGTGGAAGGGTGGCAGAAGTGAGGATGAGGCACATGGGTTCAATGAACTGACACAAAATCTAAAATCTTGTTGAAAAATAAGAATAACCAGTAAAATAATCTCATGCAATAAAAGTCCAGACTCAGTAGGCTCAAACATCCATCCTCATCTAGATATTGTTACTGATCTACTCTAAGAGATTATTGACACTGTTATGGGGCTGGCAGCTGAAATGAACCGACTGTTCCGAGGAAAGAGGTATCAGACTGTTGAGCTGCAAATGTGGATGTGATCTTTCTCAGCAAGCAGCACTCTGGTAAGCACAACAGCAGGCTGAACATGTGAAAAATGTGTTCAGCTCTAGATCTTGTTTAAAATATCAAATCAGTCTTCATTTCAATACACAGCATATTCTGCTTCTCTATTTCTTCTCCATCCAGCTCTTCTCATCAGAGATTCTTCCTCTTTTGTTAGGATTTCTGTAGCATCCTCCATCCTGCAAGCCTTGTAATTTTGGAGAAAAAAAATGGTCCTCATAAGTAAAAGAAGGCATTGTTTGGAACTCTTTTATCATTTTATCAGAAAATGTGAAGACCCTTAAGGGGGTAAAATACAATTTCTAAGTATGACATTTTTGATAGACCTGTAATACATCACAGAGGGAGAAGACAATGTTTCATACATTCAGACAATCTGTTTGAAATATTTTGGAATTTCTTTTTATATTTTAGTTTGCAATTAGCTAGTACCATGCAGGTTTTCTCTTTTTACTGTTGACTGGCTACACTGGGTTTGTGTGTGTGAATTGTGTGTGCACCCTACTGTGAACTGTAAAAAAGAACCCTCCAGAAAATTGCATGTATTTAAAAACAAACAAAACATGCATTAAGCAAAGCACAAAAAGTGCTGTGGCAATTCAGTAGTGTCTAGGGAACAGGATAATATAGGCATTCAGTCCTGAATGTGAGAATTAGAACTGCTCCGTAGTTTTTGGATATAGCTGAACATGCAGAAGTACAACAGACAGCTGGAGTTTAATAAAAAGGAAGAGTGCAAACTAGGTGATGAGGAATAAGTCAGCTGTTCTTAGGTCAACACACAAGAGATTGAAATCTTGCAGTACAGGAAATTTTCTGACTAGAAATTCTTAAATACAGGATTGCCATTTGAGCCATGTGAGCCCTATGATAGAGCCATATTTCAAAAAAAGCCAAGAATATCTCCATGCAGAATCCATTAAGATATTTTATATATGAAAATGAGAGAGACCTTATTGTGGACACTTAAGCTGGAAGAGCACAGCTTAAAAGCAAAGTTTACAAAATGCTGCTTTTCTGTTCCTTTTTTCTCATGTGGACTCAGTTCTGCAATTAAGTAGCATAAATAAAGTATATTTCCCCTAGACTGCTGTACAAAAGTCAGTCAATATGAAAATCAGAGAACCATTTGGTAATAATGGGAGGGGACTTTAGCTGATGTTGTTCTTGCTTGTATTTTCATCAGCTGCTCAGAATAAGGAGTGAAGATTAGGCTGTTGCCTGACTTCTGTTTACCTCAATATGTACTTAATAATTTATATACTAATATTGGCCTAATTTTTTGGGGGTTTTAAAAGACATTAGGATACATAAAAGCAATTTTCATTGAAAATTTTTCAGGTCGTAACAATGGCAAGCCATTCATTTATTTAACTGGTTTTCATATATATGTGATTTCTTTTAAAAACCTTTTGTCTCTTATGGGTTGAGGCAAGAAAGCATTTGGAAAAACAGTATCAGAGACAAAGAGCTGATCAAAAACCACAAAACATACCAAATATTCACTAATAATCTCAACACATTCAGTGGAGATAAGGAATTCTCTCTAATACCCTGTGAAAAGTTTATTTATGCAAGATATGAAACTTCACCTCAAAAGAAATTTTTACCATCAATTACCAAAAATTGTTTTCAATTTCAATGTGCCAAATGTGACTGCCTGTTTAGAAACCATATATCTGGAGTAAAACTGGTAGTTTGAGTGGAAGATAGGCATTCAAACTGGCTTTGTTTTGAAATCATACCACTCTCCTCTTTCCCACTCTCCTACCCTAAATCTTAATACGTTCTTTCTAGTAAATATTGACAAGTCAGTGTTTCCCTATTGCTGACGTGATAAGCTATGTAATATATAAACTCAAATACAACTAAAACATCCCAATAAAATAAGCATTATTTTAAAAATAAAATTTCAGTTATTTTAATTATTACAGTAGAATTCACTTTTTACTACAGAGATCTTAAAATATCTCAGAGTTTAAAACCTTTGCAGTTGCATTAAATTCTGGTTTTATGGAGGAACATTAATTTGAAGTGCATTTCTCCTTTGATGTTCCTGATATCAAGAGCTCAAGTGCTTGAAAAGATTTTTAGGCACATATTTCTTAGTTCAAATAAAACTTATTTATTGTGTCTTTTGTAGGTCCCTTAAAATATTGAACAGAAATATCAGCAGAACTTACTTGATTCTTTTTCCCCTACAGTGTTAATTAGACACCTGAAATATCTCCCACAAGTTTAATGTGAATAAATGGCTATGGATGGACATTATGAGAGTGCAAGGAAAGACAGATGCACTGATTAAGAAATTAGATATTGATAGTGACATTGCCACAAACCTTATGTCGTGCCTAACTCGGAGCATTCATGAAGACTATCTCATTGATCTATCAGTTGGATGTTTTGTGTTCACATGCACCATGATACAGGCAGTCCTGTAAATCTTGAACACTTAGCTAGAGTTGAAGGAAAACTCTCATATCCTGTACAAAATGACACCAAAGTTGTCACTGTCTAGGTTAACAATGACAGTGGATATTTAGCTACATAAATTTTTCTGGCTTACCATCTGTCACCATGTTCCGTGCTTTCACTGGCACATAAAAGCTGATTAGTCCACATCAGCAAGTGCTGCTTTGAAGAACAAATTAAAATACACCAAAAGTTATGCAGTACTTTAATTGCCTTCCTGGAATGCATCCAAATTAAAATATGTTTGCATGGATAAAAATTATAAAAGAAACCTTCAAAAGATAACAGAACAACCCTGTGCTATTCGGCTAAGGTCAGAGGACCTTGTCCAACTGGGACACAAAATACCTCAAATCCTGCATTGAGTTTTGGGCCCCCAACTATAAAAAGGCCAGAGAAGGGCAATGGAGCTGGTGAAAGGTCTGCAGCACAAGTCCCATGGCAAGCTGCTGTGGGAACTAGGGTTGTTTGGCCTGGAGAAAAAGAGAGCCAGGAATGATCTTACCACTTTCCACAACCATCTGAAAGGAGGCTGTAGCTAGGTGGGGATCTACTTTTTTCAGGCAACTAATGATGAAACAAGAGGACCTGGCATGAAGTTGTGCCAGGGCGGGTATTCACTAAATACACATATTTAAGCCCTAGGTGTAGTTACAGGAGCAGAAATATTGCTATGGTTTTAATAAGGTTACAGCTAATTTTTTTAAAGTTCAATATCTTCTACTGGCCAAGTAGACTCAAAGAACATAAACCAGATACTAAAAAAAAAAAAAAAAAAAAAAAAAAAAAAAAGCAAGACAAATACGGAATTCGAGATACCTAAATGTTACACTTCTAAAGTAACTAGCTAAACAGTGTTACATAAATTATTTATGCATATATTTTTAAATGCAAATAACATAAGATTTCCATGGAGACAGGCATAATATGTTACACAGCCAGTTCATCTCCCTTTCTGTCACCCCTTTGTTTTCATCTAGCATGCATCACCAGTATTAATCTTTTCTTATTTTCTATTTTATCCCAGCAGCATGAAATAACCACGATAATTGCAGTTGGGCCTGCATTTTAGAAAGCAAGTTGCTGAAAATGCTTTTAAATTTTTTTATTATGCAATTTCATAAAATGCAAAATTACTATATCTCAATCCCCTTTTTTTAAAGTCTGTCAAAGATGAAAAAAACCAAACCACAATAAAGCTAGAAATTATTTTCACCAGAAATTGATCTAGAAAGAATTTAACTTCTAGTAGGAAGACAAATTTTACAAAGATTGGAACCTATCTGGAACAAAAAGATTATATATTTATAAAATATATGTCTCTGTGTATGTGTTTCTTCCCCTTCCCCAAGGCATTCGGTGTTTGCCCTGCAAATACATCCAGATTGTCACTGTATATTTATACAAGTGCTGTCACCTCTGTGGTTTGCCTAAGTATGCCTCTATTTTTTCTATGATGTTTTTGAAATCCTGGTATACAAGAAATACTTCTATTCCTCATAACTATCAAGATCAAATCTTTAAGAGCAGGGCTCTCGGGTGCTGTTAGCAGTCAGTGCAGAAGGCAGTACCACACCTGGTCTATAAGTGGAACACAATGATCAAGCATACGTTCCTGCAAACATTTAGTATTTTATACTGGATGTCTACAAAATACTTAATTTAATGTCAAGATGGCTTTTTCCTAATTTTCCAGCACTTTGGATATAAATTTTGACTATATGCCAGGTCTTCCCTTTGAACAATATTGTGACAAGGACCTGTGCCAAAAGTACTTGGGTAAAATATGTTATCCATGCAGCTCAGGTGTCAGGTATTCCTACTTTTTTGAAACAGATTCAATTATGTGGAATTTGCTCAGCTTTAGTATGTATAGAAATTAATTCTTCCTTTTTCCCCTTTCCTTCATAATTTCTTTCTCTCTGTATGTGAAGTGGTTTAAATATTCATCTAAGATCTGGACATTAACTTATTTCATTCCATTCAACCTTCACATTCGAGTCTCAGTGGTATAATATATGCAAGCTGCAAATGTTTTAAGGGCTTCCAAAACATCTTAGAAACAGATTTTTGATTAGGCTGCAGTGGTCATGATATGGATGAGTACAAGTGAAGCGTGATATAAACAAAAGCATAATGGTAATGTTTATTATGCCAAAACCTTCTACTGTTTGACCCCTCCTGGCTTTTTTTTGGTTTATGTCATTCCACTGGTTCATATCCACCTCTTGAAATGTCAACAATGCACTTTAAATTTTAGAACTGCTATTAACTCTACACTGAAAGTATGGAATATGATTCTCCTATTTGGTCTGCTGCAGTTTGCTGCTAGCTTATTTTAGATTAGCTCTTATTACTAGTTGGGCTGTGAAAGATACTCGTTAAGCACCATATGCTTAAAAGGACATAAGTCTTAAGATTCAATTCTGATGCCTCCTCTTGGCCAGCAGCTCATTATAACAGACCTTGTTTGCATGCATCACCAAGTGCTCTTGCCAGAAAAAGGTGCACTAGCATTTTTTTGGTTTATCTGCCAAAAATCCAAAATAAGTAATTTCATTTCTATTGGTTAGCTCCAGGTTCTTAGCATTGAGGCAACGATAATAAAGAAAATTATAATAAAGAATGATAATATGAAAATGATAAAGAAAAAACACTTCAATAGCTTTGCAGGGGTCAATGGCAATAGGGCCTTCAAGCTGTGCAGAAAGAGGAAAGAAGCTCTCATAATGAGTGAAAAGAATCTTGAAGTCATATATTTTCTCCTCCTTTAACCCTAACCAGATCCATTTGATAAATCAATGTTTTCAAAATTAAATTCAACATGACCCTCAACTAACTGTGGTTCATATACACATATTTGGGGATATTTTTAATGGGGAATTACACAGTAAGTACAATTGAAATTCCTTTTTTTAAGGATAAAGTCAGTTTTCTTATAGAATTGGACAGCTGGGCATTTATTTGGCACATTTCAGTGAAGCTGAAGGAGATAAATGAGTAGTGGAAGCAGTAACCATGCTCTGTCCAGGCACTAAATCCTGCTTCTCAGCAGGACAAAACAGCCTGGGGAGATTTATTCTAATGTGGCCATACTCTTTCAAGAACGTGAGCTAGCTTATTAAAGGGTAATGATGGTACAGCTTCATGGCACAGCAACATCTCAGTCTTCATCTGCAGACTACTCAGTCCAAAGAAGGATAGAACTGATTTTCAGCAAGAGTTTCTTACACAGACACAATGTGCTATGTTTTCAAGCTTAGACATCAAAAAATTCCTTTCAGCACTAAAAACTTTATTCAACCTGTCATTTTAATTCATTCTTCCACCCCTGTGCTACTACAACTTCTTATCAGAAGCTTCTCAAAGCACTTTTGAGGTGGGTGGGTGTGTGCTTCATAATAAAAGGATCTTTATAAATGCCTTCAGTGTGTTTTGACAACTTACAATTATATGAATGTCAATTCAGACAAACAATACCTACTTGTTCCCTACAAAAAAGGAAAAAAAAAAGCTTACCTAGAAACAGCAGAAAGATACCCAACCAACATCATCTTCTGTTAATGAGTAGGTCTTAGCTGCAAAAAAAAAGCTGTGTTCTCCCCTCAACACCACTGCAAGACACAAAGCACAGCACCATCTGACATTTTGGCAACAAGAAAGAGCCATCTGACTTCAGGATGTGGTAAAGCCTCACTGTACCAATGAGGAAGATGAGCTAGTTCCAGGAATCCTGAAATAGTTCCCTAAGAAAACAATCTATTACTGTTAATGCTGGATTGTTTCTACAGTTTTATTGCAATTTCTTTACTACAAATATGGATAGAACCCAACATTTTGACATGTAACAGAAACACATTTTAAATGCAGCAAATTACTGTAAAAGTATTTACATGACTCCTCTTACAATAGCCTAATTCAATTAAGGATAGATTTTTAATAACATGAGAAACACAAAGACATGTCAGCCAAGTAAGTCTGGCACTTGGGGGGTAATATAACAATAAGCTTGTCCCATGCTTTCAAAGACAGAGAGGAGTATTTTGAAGTTATACAGAAAAATGACAAAGCAACAATAGTTTTACATTGTAAAAAAAGACCATTTTTAAGATTACTAAAAACAAAGAAAGAACAAAACACAAAGAAACACACAAAAACCTAACCAAACAAGGGAAAAGAAAACCAGAAAAAGAATAAAAGAAAAAAGAGAAGAAAGTACCTGTATGTATTTTCAAAGTAAACACCAACCTTCGTTTCATTAGTATTCAAGTGCATCAGACAACCTTTTACATTTCTTGTATGTTCTTTGTTTCATTTCAAAGTCATTACCTCCAGCAATTTGATTATACAGTACTCTAGTTGGTGAAAATAAATAAATAAACATACTGAAAGTGCTACTTACAAGTATTTCTACAGATTGAGTCAAATGCAAAGTGGAAGTCAGATTCTTCAACATAAACAGCTGGGGACAGAAAGAATTTTCTCACTTCGGACATGACAAAGGAGGTAAACTAAGTGAAAATTGGTGGTGCCAAGCAACAAGACAAGAGGGAACAGGCAGAAACTTATGCCTGGGTAATTTCCTCCTGAATGTGAAGAAGATTATTTTACTTCCTTACTGTGCAGGTGACCGAGCACTGGCATAAGATGCTCAGAGAGGTTGTGGAATCTCCCTTACTGGGGATCTTCAAGAACTGTCTGCATATGATTCTGTGAAATTTGCTGTAGGATGACCCTGCCCTAGCAAGGAGATGGATCACTCCCAATCTTACCAATTCTGTCTTCAGTAAAAAAAATAAAAACAAATTGCAAAATGTTGCCCAAGACAAAAGAGACAGTTTTAGAAAAGAGAGAGTACTGCACAGGAAAAATTACATGATAATTCATAATGACATGAAGGATATCAACATAATTAATGCAAACACAGTCTGCAAATGTCTTTATCCTTAATCCTCCAGTTTATATTAAGCATGAAGAAAAGGAATCACTGTTACAGAAAATGGGTAAGATTTAATCTATATCTATACTGTCCTTGACACTTTTTCTGAGATTCTTGATTATTACCAGTCCACATGGTATTGCTGAGGATGTGCAGATACTTTATGCTATAGGATAGTAAGTCTTTTAATCAATTTAATTTAGTCTTATTTCATTTATGCAAATCATCCTGCAACAAATATTGACTTCTTTGCAAATATTGAGTATAACTTTTTAAGCACATTATGCAAATAAGATTTCAATCTGGTAAACATTACAAACCAACCATTTTGATATTGCCGTAATAATATGCCAGGATGAATAAAGGCAGGTCTATACATATAGCTATTTATTATACTTAGGCTAGTTTACATTTTTACCTTGACCTTATGGTAATGTCTCTGCTAAAATTAAATATATTTTTCCCCTCACTTTAAAGGAAACGAGAAGAGAAGAGAAGAGAAGAGAAGAGAAGAGAAGAGAAGAGAAGAGAAGAGAAGAGAAGAGAAGAGAAGAGAAGAGAAGAGAAGAGAAGAGAAGAGAAGAGAAGAGAAGAGAAGAGGAAGAGAAGAGAAGTAGCTGCTGTGGAGATATTGTGTGATAGATGGCTAAACTGGAGATTATGGTGAACCTAGGTCACCATTTAACCAAATGAGAATACTATTTCTGCTACTTGATCAAATGACTGAAATCTCAGATAACCTGAAAAAACAACACTTATATCACAGAGTAAAAATGACTGCTCTCATCTAGCGTTAAATTAAAATTCTTTTACAAAAACATTTTGAATAACAACTCATCTTCCATTCAAACCATTCTGTCAGGAACATTCTAGAAAAATAAACAATATGAAAGTGATTTAATGTAAAAAGTCATTCTCTTTTTTTTTCAGCAGCTTTCAAGGAACTGCTGTAAACTTCTTTTTAAAGAGGTTATTAACATCTCAGAACAAACTTACTTTTAATTAGTAATGATATGATTTGGTTTGAAAGTGGGAACAGAGAGATGAAAAGAAAAACTTATTCCATTGCTCATTTCCCAGTATGAGGAATAATGTCTCTTAAATGCAAATTCTTGATAACATAGCCATGGAGGTCAATATTGCAATGCCAAAGTTTTCCAATATTTATCTTTAAACAGGAAACAACATTTTCATTTATCATTAGCATATGAAATAATTATAGAAACATCATTGGTTCCACTGTAGGCTATTATTTTATAATAGTAGTTCTCACTGCATATTTTGGTGTGTGTTATTTTTATTTAAATAAGAATTGATGTTGTTTCTTCATATTTTACATACAAATAAATATGTTAGGCACTTCATAGTTTACATCTAAAAGCCATTGGCCACTAAACATCCTCAATAACTGAGAATTCTGGTGGGAAGGAGCAATGGACAGGACACTTTCTGGTGTGCTCAGATCTCAAAGATTCAGTATAAGCTCCTGTGTTTCTGCCAACAGTCTCAAAAAATAGCAATGGGCTCATTTGGCAAGTGATGTTAATTGCATTCTCTTTGAGTTCAGGAACTTGGAGAGCATTTCTGTGTTTTAAATTAAGCCTCCTCACCAGGGACCAACTTCAGAAATGGATTGAAGTCATTGGAATTTTATAAATGGATACCTTATTCTGACTTATTAATATGCATATTGCACTAATCTAAACTCCCTTTATATTCTCTTTATATTTCCCCAGGCAATTCTATAATTTTTTCCTCTCATTTCCATAAATTTATCAATATGTTACATCCCACTCTTTAACTTTATCTAGTGTATTCACATGAAAAAGAGCAAGAATGTGTTTAATTTCTAGGCTGAAAAGTAGATGAGCAGAAAAAGGGACCCAAAGGAACAAAAAAGCAATAGGTAAATGATATAATTACATTATGCATCATCTAATTGAATTTTTACTAGTTTCTAAGTGTATTGGCAACTTACATATGTATTCTTTTAAATGTAAGTAAATGGAATGGATGAAATGATACTAAAAACCTCTAAATGAATAGAAATCTAGAAACTGAATTTTGTAAGTCACATAAATACATTAAAACTGTTGAAATAGTTCAAACCCATTACATTTCAGAAAATAACCTTGTAATTGATCACCTCAGGATACCTTAACATAACCTGTTGACTTAACACTGGCTGCTTTCCAAAGAACATGTTGATTATCTACATAATATATTAGACTTTCAAGAATGTAACATTCTATCTGGTTGCCCTTGAGAAAGAAATTACAGACTGTCTACAGGGAAGGGCTGAACATAACTGCAAAATATTTATAACCTAATGTAAATGTAAGATAAATCTGGTAGTTTTTGACACCAATATAATAGTTGCTAAATTTATGCATGGGTAGAAGGCAGATGGGTGGATTCAGAGAAATTAAAACTATTGGGAATTAAACATATGACCATATGGAGACATGTACATGAAGGCTGAGAAAGCATTTAGAAATTTTTAAATTTTTTTTGCTATATCCTTGCCCTCTTCTTTTTAGTTTTTTTGTTTTTTTTTTGTTTTTTTTTTTTTTTTGTTTGTTTGGTCATCTATGTATGGCCACTGCCAGAGATTAAATACCAAAGAAAAGGAATGAGGTTTCAGACTGACTCACCAGAGCTTCTCTTACAGGTTTTTCAACTTTGCACCATTCAAGTTCATACATAGATGTCTTCAAGTTCATATCCATGTTTTCTTCAACAGAATAGAAAAGAGGGAGGAAAGAGACAAAGAAAATCCTGAAAATTCAAAAAGGCCTTATTAAAAGAAATGCTAAATTCCATGGATGCCAGCTAGTATTACAACAAATTTTGTAACTGTGAGCTGACCTTAATCAAAGTGAAAACCAACCAGAAATGTCGAGTTATAGAATGGTTTGGGTTGGAAGGGACCTTAAAAATCATATATTTCCAAATCCCTAGCCATAGGCAGGGATGCCTTCTACTAAAGTATATTGCTTAAAGCCCCATTCTACCTGGCCTTCAATACTTCCAGGTATGGGACATCCACAATTTCTCTGGGCAACCTGTTATAGTGCTTCACCTTCAGAGCAAAGAGTTTCTTCCTAATATCCAATCTTAACCCACTCTCAGTTTAAAGCCATTCCCCCTTTCCCTATCACTACATTTCCTTGCTAATTTTCCCTCTCCAGCTTTCTTGTCAGATCCCTTAAAGTACTGGAAGGCTGCTCTAAGTTCTTCCCTGAGCCTTGAGCATTCCCAACTTTCTCAGCCTTTCTTCATAGGAGAGATGCTTCAGCCCCCTGATCACCTTTGTGGCCCTGCTCTACACTTGCTTCAAAAGGTCCATGTCCTTGCTGTGCTGGGGACTCCAGAGCTGGATGCAGTACTCCATGTCAAAAACTAAGTATCAAGTTACAGTTTTTTAACTCATTCAAACACAGAGCATTAAATTATTGAGTACAACCATAGCTCTAAACCCTGAAGAGGGTTCACATGTGGTACATATATTTGGACAGAGATATATCATATACATGTATGTTAGCATATATCCTAACATATATGAGCAAGTGTGTGCATAAATAATGTGTTGAGGGCAATTGCTAGAGTAAAAGCAGTAAATATTTTTGAGATCTGGCTTTGAAATTTCATGCTTATGAAAAGCAAACTATATATTCTCTTATCATTAAGAAGAAAATGCTTTGACAAAGTTTTAAATGAATTCCATTTGGTCAGAATAGTGAACTTATAATTAACTTCTAATCAACTATTAGGAAGGGAGTAACTATCCTGACAAAACAGAGTGTCCTGATTTTTTTTTTTTCTGTTTTTAAAGATACTCCTGAAAGTATTTCCCCAAATGTCTCATTACCAAGACAAGAGACACATAGTCTATTTGGCTGTGAATTACTTATTTGAAACAGCTTATTTACTGTATGTGTCTCTAATGAAACTCAACATTCTGTTTCTGTCTGAAAGCATCTGTTTTCTGGATGAGAAAAAACCTGAAAACGTTGTATATATCTCTTAAAGAAAGGATTCTGTCCTGCTAAGGTACCATTCAATACTTTGTAACTAAAATAGGCTGTTGAACTTGTACATTAATGGATTTATAGACCTTGTCAGGATCGTAAAGATGAAGAGAAATCCCTCAATTGCTTTATGTATATTTCTCATTGCCCTTCATGAGCAAAGTTATTGTGAGATAGGTTAAATACTCTTGACCATATTTGTGGTTTTGATCTTTTTATAGATTTTATAGATCTATAGATTTTATAGATCAAAACCACCACCTACAGCTTTTATAGGTATTAATATTTCCCAAAAATTGCAAAAGCATTTAGAAATCACAAAGAACTTCTTAAATAAGTCAACTTCAATTTTAAAATTTATCAGTAATGAAGAATGAGACCTAAAAAAAAAGTTGTTGGAAAGGGAACTAGCAATAATACACATCTGTCTTCAAAATAAATAATGGAATGAGTTTAGAATCACAGAACCACAGATTGTTTCATAAGGAATAAGTAGAAAAGAAAGTATGTTTTCTATGACAAAAAATAGAAAAGGTTGCTGTTATTTTGATGAATAAAACATTAGTTTTATTCAGTGCTTTGCAACAACAAGCAGAGTTACAGTATTATTCTCTAAAGTAAATTTCCATTAAACTCTTGTTTTGAACATGTAAAAGCCAAAAGTTCAGCAGGAAGTTGAATTAGTTACTCTCTCCTACCTTTCTCTGTAGTCATCCAGGAGAGGAATTGCAGGTCCAGTGTCACCCTGCATCATACATCAAACTTAGTTATTCCCATGGCCATTACCACAAGAGTCCTCCATGAACAAGCCAGAGTGACAGACATGCACAAAAGGTGTCACAGCTCACCTGTGGACTGCAGTGCCTGCAGAGGAGCCTCTCTCTCTCCAGTGCTCATAGACAACAGACACAGGGCAACCAGGCTTCTAGCTTGGACCTCTTAGTGAAGCTGCTGAAGACAAGGGTGAGGAATTCATGAGAGGACAACAGTGCCTCAGGATAGGAAAGGCTGCCTGTAACCCCAAAGAACCATGTTTTTATCTCTCCCCACAAAACTACCAGTTTTTGTTTTGCACAAAAATCAGACTGAGAAGCTAAAACTGCAGTGAAACACAGCAGTGATTAATCATGTGTTCTCAGGACACAAATGGAGCAATATGAGATTACTCTGTTGACACCTGATGGGGTATTTAATATATAGAAACAAAAAATTATTCATCCAAGTCAAAATTTGTCTAGGAAGAACACAGGATACTTTTTTATCCTCCCAAATGCCTTTATCTGTGCACATAACTTTATGACATAACCTGTGTGCACTCCCATTACTTGACAAATGGAGAGGTTTTTAGAGGTCCGAAGAGGACTGCTGTTGACTTTCAATGTAAATCGGGCACTTTTTATTATCTCCCACCAGATCTATAAATGTCCTCACTTGTTCTGTACTTTAAAGAATATAGGGTTCCCCAGGCGTTGGGTCATTAACTTAAGTGTTCTCTTTTCTTGCCCTAGATAAGGGGTCATGGTTAGTTAATGTGGATATTTTTAAGAAACATCATTAAACATTCATCATGACTTATTAAAAGGAGCCAGAAGCAAAATAATATTTCAGATACAAAAGATGTCCAACATTTAACATGTGCAAGAATGGCTAAATTAAGGTTTTTAAAGCTCTTGAAAAATGGCTAAATTTAATTTCTAATAGCTCATGATTCTGATTTTCATTATTACTCTACATTTGAAGACTCCTTCCTCCACAGCTTGGTAGGCACAAATTATTTGCAGGCTCAGGCCTTCCCCTCCGAAGTAAGCATAAGGCAACAAAGTTCTTCTGTAATTTGGACTTTTGCAAGTAAAATATTGAACTTTGAATTGATTTCATGGCAAAAGGAATTTACAGCTGAAAGACCTGTTAGAATACTGTAGAGCTGATACTTCATAAGCATTAAAATTTCTACTTCCAACAAATTAAAAACTGTAGTTGATTTGCATATGTCTTTTCTTCATAGTCTTTCCCAACCCCACCTTTTTCTTTTCTTTCTTCCTGTGGACCACCAGTCAAATGCTCAGCCTATTAGCAAGTATTGAGAACAGGATGATTTTCTGCTCTTAAAATTCAGCTGTTCTCCAGAGCACGGCAGAGGACAGGTGCCTTTACATTGTTAGATTACTACATATGGTGATCTGTCACTTTCCATGTTTCAATTCATGCTGCAGATCTAGAAAGGAAATAATTTGGAATGAGCAATCTAACAGAATTCAAGAGTTTAGCAAGTTCTCCCTTCTAGTCAAAATTTATTATTGCAATTGCTCAATTAATAATGTCTCTACAATTTGTAAATTCAAGGTTCTGCATACAAAAGTAAACCTTGAGAGTCTACACTGAAATATTGCTGAATTTAGTTTTAAAGATACTGTTCAGGTGTATGTCTGAATCTTATATATTCTAATAAAAACAGAGTCTACATTTGCTGAAGAAAAGGAGTAGTATGAATTATACAGCCATTTTCCACACCATGCACAAGTATATCAGAATAGGGAATCCACAGTTTTGAGCAACAACAGTTCAATGTGTTCTCAGATGTCATATAAGATTATAATACTGACTGGAGTCATAACAGTCTGGTTTGTTCTGCAATGAAGAAGCACCCTAGGAGGTGGTATAATTTGCCAGAAATTCTGTTGCATTATTCCCAAATGACATATAAACTGCTAAGTAGATTAGTTTATTAAATATTTTAAAAAGCTGTTGCCAATATAAAGCTATAAATTAAGAACTGAATTGTAAATATTTAGTATGCATGAGACTAGTGGAAAAGAGACATGGTATAAATAAAGAGTATTTGACTAGTGGAATTATGGCACTGGGGCCAGACTGGGCATTAGTACAACATTTGACTTGGTGCTCTGCTCCTTTTTTGCCTAAATTCAGTTGCTCTAAGAGATTTTTCTTTCTTGTTTTTTTCTCTTTTTTTTTTTTTCCTCATAATTAATCTTATCCAAATCCCCCTAGATATCAGGTTTTCTTTCAGAGCTAGTCAAACTATATTACAGTGTAAATATAGTGCTTATCTTTTCTTTGCATATGATTAAATAATAAATTCTGATTTCTTGGATATTTTTGATAAGTAAACATGTTCCAAGTAGTTTATTAATTTAAACACCATCTTATGATTGTCCGTGAAATGTCAGCTTTGACAGTTCACTATTGACTGCTTTTGGTCATATGAATTTGTTTTTCTCCTATCTTGAAATTTTAAAATATTTGAAAGTAGGATGACGTGGACTGACAAATTAAACCACAAACACTCAAGCACATCTTCTACTGAGCTTTGTATTACATTAGCATTTGCTCCAGACTTCTTTACACTTTTTGTTGTTTTGCATTGTTTTGGAATCCTTGAACTTTTGATAATTCTTGGACAGTGTATAAAAAATACACACAATATTTACATTATTCTTTGTGAAAATGTTTGTGAAGCTCTTATCTTAATTTGATTAGTCCTTTCCTACACAAAGTGTCCTCTTTTGGTGTCTGAATATTTCTCTGAATATTTCTATCAATATTATGTAGGCAAAGGATCTTCATATTTCTCTGCCACAAACTGCTAGGTTGTAAGGGAGGGAAGATTTGCCTTAGGATGGGATATGACCTTAGGTTAAATAAGGCATTTGTCCAAATAACATAATTTCAGCCACTTTGATGAAGCACTCTCATCCAGACATTGCTGGTCAATGCTCCATTCTCTGCTGGCAGGAGGCAAAACCAAATTTTGCTGATCCAAGGAGATGGACAATTTTGGGTTTTTTCCACTCATTATCAATCAAAGTCACTATTTCTCACACCAGCCTATTCCCACCCCATCCCAAATATGTGATCTGCTCCCTTAAGGGCAGGAGCCTTTCCGTCGTAGTCTTATTAAGCGAGATGTTTGTCCACCTGTCTGAGCCACCCTGTGCAGGTGTTTTATCTTCCTCTCTCCATGTGCCTTACAACACATCAATAGTCATTGAAGACCACCACGACTGCTAGCTTCAAGTATAGCTCTCTTCCCTACAGAAATTAAAGCATAAGCAAAACATAAGATGAATGATTGTGATTTATGCCAATCGGAATTTGGAAGAAGGTCATAAAAAGATACTATTCCAATGGCAACTGCAGACAGACTGTTCAAATAAAATATACCACCTCCAAAAAAACCCCACAAAACTGCAAAAGAACTAAACCAAACCCAACAATAGCAACAAAAAAAAAAAAAAAAAAAGAACACCACAAAACTGCAAAATAACTAAACCAAATGAAACAACAACAACAAAACACCCATCAGCAAAAAAATCCAAATATTTTGTTGGGACGTTTAGCATGAGATGGTACTCAAGTGGGGAATTTTACCTTCTGGTCAGTCTGTCCAGGTGGTGATGGGAGTCCATTTTAAGGGTCCATAGAAGAGACGTCTCTTAGTACTACTCAATTTTTATAAGCAAGCTGAGCTGTGGTCCTGTGTGACCACTCCAGGGAATGCATGATCCATTTCTCTTAATTAACTTAAACTATAAACAAAATATTTTAATTTTCTGTGTGCCAAAGATTGTTCTATGTGAGCATGTCTGCAAGTACAAAAACAGTCTCTGCAAAGTATTGACAAGCAGCTTTCATGTGTACTACCTGCGTAATTCTACAGCAAGAGCTGCCTGGGGAAGTTGCTGTAACAGCTAGGTCCTCCACTCAGGATGTTAATCAGCATGTTTAAGCATATAAATCATGCCTGTCAATTGGCTTGTGGACAGCAGGAACTAACTAGGGGAATCTACAGGACTGTTTCAAGTGCCCCCTGTAACCATAGTTCCTCAGGAAGCCAGTCAGAAATTCAATCAGTGACCCTGTCTCAAGTCAGCCCATTGCTTCATTTGTGTGGAGAACAGCTGACAAACACCTGACCCACCCAATGAAGTGATGAGAATGCACACTGCACAGGCATCTGTGCACTGTCCTGACAGCCAACTGCAGCTCCATCTCCAAACTCTACTATGTTCTCATTACAACAAACTCCATAGGCTTTTCCACACTATTTGTTTGGGGATTTGGGGCAAAGGTTCAATTTCACTCCCTAAGTGACTGTTGTGCTTTATTTAGAAAATTTAGTCCTTTGAGAATAAATGTCTACACTTAGATGGGATTAACCAGTTTCTATGTAACCTTTAATTCAGCATCTTTAAGCTATGAACAGAAGAATACTAGAAGTGAAGCAAATTTTTTTTCTCTGGAAGTTTCCAGAATTTTTTCTGCCTTTTTTCTCCATTTCTAAACATTTTCTCATTTGCTGTTGTTGAGAGGATGAGGGTAGAAGAATTCTGTATAAAACACAAGTGTGAAGTCAACTGTTGGCCACAATTTGCAAAAGAGTGAAGGAAGTGAATAATTCAAGATGTTCCATGCTTATATGACTTTGAACAGCTCTAGACACTGCGTATTTCCTGCTGAAGTGCTCTGTCTTTTGAGAAATTCAGGTTAGAAGTGCCAGTGCAGATAATGCAAATAAAAAAATGAAAATGAAAAAAAGCATTAGGTACTTCTCTGAAGTTCTTACCCATTAGGGGTTTTTTTGCCATCCTTACTCCAGCATGCTCTCATTTAGATGATTTCTCTTTTTCTTAATCTCTGTAAGACCTTTCTGACATACTAAGGCATTTCTCAGTTTATTTCTATCTACATCAAGTATTTTTTTGTTATTTGGCATTTTGACACATAGCTCTAGATAAATACTCATGGTCAAAATCAAAGTACCTTGTATACCAACTCCTGGTAGTGGATACAGAGATTATTTCAATTAATTATAAATAATATCAAATTGGAAATGGAATTTTGAAGGTTTCCAACAGAAAATTTCTCATTTCATATGAAAATCTGTTTTAACATTTGGGACACTTCTAGTTAGTTTAGCTAATCCAAATACCGTAAGTCAAATAACTGTTAGGGTTTTTTTTCTTTCTAAGATAAAGAGAAATTTCTTACAATGAGATTTATTTATTGCACACTCGGATAATAATATAATAGGTCATCCTGTAGACTTGTAAAAATATGTCTCCATAATATGACAAGCATATCTTTAAATTGATATTTTAATTTCTTTGCAGTGATAGCATGAACTATAACTAGTAATGTGTTTTGTACCAGGCTAAATAATGAGTCACAAAACGCTGTCTCCCCCTGAGCAAGTTTTAGAAAAACAGGTAGGGGATGCAACATGAGCTGGAGTTTAGTGCTCTTCAAAAAAAATCCTCCCGTTTTTTGAAGGGACACATCAATGAGGCAGAAGATGGGAAGTAGCAAATTCAACATTTGACTTGCTTGGTAACTTTTTTAAAAGAGTAATGTGAAATGGTTGTACCACTTCCATCTTCTGAAGTTAGCATTTTCAGTTTAGATGTGAAATATTTCAATATTTACTAAGTTTGGGAATGTCTTCAAACAAACAGCATTGTGAAGTATGTAATAGATTAGAAATAGAGAATTTCACTTAAGAGATAGAAGTCATATGTTTGAAAGCCTGGTGGAGAGCTATGCAGAAGAAAAATGGGCACAACACATCAGTTGTGCAAGAGAAGGGCAATTGCCTCCCTCATGGACTTTCCAATGTAAAAGTCAGCCAACTTAGACACCCACTAAGTATTTTAAGTAAAATGTACTGTTGTTGTCGAGGCTCTTCAGTGCTTGTGCCTACAGCACAGTTTTGCATTGGGTACCTGGAGCCCCTGCCATGGCTACAGGAAGGTGTTAACACATCTGGATGTGATCCAGCATGCCTACTGAAAAGCAAGACATATGCTTTACAAATCCAGCCTCTCTACAGAGTTCATGTACTTTATGCAGGTTCACCTTACTGAAAGGTGAACTCCTCCCTATGGGATTCAATGTCCAGATCCTTTCCTTGGCAAATATGTCCAGCCCACACCTTTGTTCTGTTAAAGGACACAGGTATATTTGTGTACAGGATGAGCAGAGGTTAAGAAATGGATACTATCAAATATTTTGCGTTGTGCCTGTTAAGTCAAGATTCTACTGACTGAATGGAATCGATAGAACGAAGAAACAAAATATTCCTAACTACTGTTTAAATAAATTATCTAGGAGTGATAAGATTTAGAGATGCAAATCACAAGCCATTTTCAAAGACTTGCTTCTGTGTTTTCTGGGTGTTGTTAATGAAGGACAAAATAACTGATCTTGAGGGAGAAAAAAATATTTTTTCTGGAGTGCTGAAGTGCTCTATGCAGATATTTGTACCTGTGTATTAAAGTACAAATTGCACTTACCTCTGTCTTCATGAAACACTGTAACTCTTAACATGCCCACCCCCCCACACACACACCTCACACTCTGGTAAATTTCTTCATTTGATAATTTATTAATTTAAGAATTATTTTAAAAATTATTCCTGAAAATATTGGGAGTAATAGTCACAAGATTTTTTAAATACATTTATACAGAATTAGCTAGGCCTGGGATATTTTCAAGATATTGTCAATGTAGTCCCACTTTAAATTTCTGTCCTTCATACAGTACCCAAATGCCATTGTATAACCACACAAAACATCAAAATTATTACAGCACTTATTACAATAAACAGCTACATAAAAATCACCACTTGGCTGCATTTTGGGTCTGGAACAACCATCAAATGTAACAGCTGCATGGTGTGCAGAATAAAGCACATATAGTATACAGTGATACAAATCACTTTCAGCTAACTTTTTATGATATGCCTCCAAACAGTGTTTATGTCTGAATTTGTAATTTGTGTACTGAACAGATGGAACAAACCAAAATACTGAAGTGCCCATAAATTGATTCATGCCACCTTGTGATTGCACACTGTAATATAATTTGCTCACCAGAGCTTTGTCTTGGTGGATAATGTCCCTCATTTACCTCTCCCAGAGGAGAGAGGTAAAGGGAGGAATTTTTTATAGCCCTAGTCTCTATTAAGGGGCAAATTCAAGGAAGCAGATGCTTCATTGAGCAGCTTTAAATGACAAAGTGTTTGATAATCATAATGCCAAGCACTCAGAAAAAACCCTAATTTAAACATTTCCCAGAAAGCCTCAAAAGGTTTTGACAGCTTTGAACATTCTCACAATAAGGAATATATCCATGGCTTTTCTTCAGTTTCTCAGCAACAACTACAGACACCTCCAATGCCTCTATATGAAGAAGTACCTCTTTTGTCAGTACAGAGAAGTTGAGGTACACCGTGACCAAGACTTAAAAACATATTGTCACTTAAATCCGTGACAAGAACTTGACATTCCCATCACTCTGTGTCCAGGTGAAAGCACAGATGCGATTAAGAAGGTCTGGGCTCTGTTCTTGGCTACAGCACTGAAAGAGACATTTGCTGTTGGCACTCCACATTTCAGCCTTCCCATCTGTAAAATTTGGATAATAAATTATACTTTTCCCAATAGCCATGGGGCCTAGTTCACTACCACCTGAGTGGATGCCACGATCTGCTGGAATATCCAGTAAAAACTACCAAAAATTAGTATTAGTTGTCCATAGCAGTTAGATTATCAACAACAAAAATGGCTAATTTCCTCATTCTGTATTGCTTAACATATTTTAGTGAGCCAAGAATAGTTACAAATCCATCCTGCAAGCTGCTTTGTATTGTTGCATCTAGTGTCCAAACATTTGTGCAAGTCAGCTCACTACAGATGCTATGTTACTTAGAAAAACAACTGTCCTGAATAAAGGTAATGCAATGTTTTCTTACTCAAGACACCACTAAAATTAATATTTTCTAAGTTATGTGGCTTCATAATTTGCAATAGAAGAAAGGTTATGGTCCTCCTTGAGAGTAGCCTTACAGGCACTGATCATTGGCTTTGAGCCAGGCATCAGGGTGCTCACATATAGAACTCAGTCCTGTAATCTTTGGTATACATGAATTTGGACTAAAAACATACAAGAGCATATATATTTAATGTAATGAAAAATAGACAATTAGGTGTGGCATTTCACGATCTTCCCTGAATTAGAGAATGTGGAGACCCTGGAAAAAGATATGTAGTAAGAAAAAAAGCTATATCTGCTATTCAAGCTTTTATCTTGGAAATGTTTTGGGCTTGAGATTTTGTTTTGTCCTTTTCTTAATAAAAATCACTGCAGGTCAGCTTCTAATCCCATTCAAAGAATGGAAAATATTGGATGAGTGTGGGAGGGGGTGTGGAAGATGGCCCCCTTGCTTTGCCCTAGGAGGCAACAGATGTGTAATTTCCCGCCTCCCCTGTAGTCAATCTTTTGTTATCCCTTCCCCTCATCCCTGTCCATCATTATGTACTCCTTCCCCCAGTTCTAGAAGGTTCTGAGTTTTTTGTATCCCCATTGGTTCCTTCCCCGAAACCACTCCTTCCCCCTATCCCCATTGGTTGTTACCCTGCCACTCTCCCTCTACTCCACCCCTGAGGCCTTTCCTCATTGGCTGTTTCATACCTTGACCCACCTTCCCAATTACTGTTATAATCCCTACCCCACCCCTAATTCGGGGCTCTCAGAGCTGGCTGTCCTTCTGAGTGGCTGCTTCCCTTCACTACCCACCTCACCTTCCCTCTGCTGAGCCCTCTGGAATAAAGTCTCTTGAGAATCACCCGCCTTGGTGGAAGCCTTTTATTTCTCCAGCTATCCGGCTCTTGGAGGACCTGACCCTGTGGCAAGCCAGAGTGGTCACAGGACCCCAGGGCCTCAGATGAGCTATAAGAATTCGAAGATTTTGCCCACTAACCTTGTCCTGCCTCATATTCTAGGTTCTCAAGAGGGTTGAAATCATGGCAGACAGCTTAGTTTAGCTGAACAGCTGAAAATTTCTTCATGCTGCTGTGCAACCCCAGCAAACAACTAAGCACTACACAGCCTTTCATTCAGTTCCCCCCAACCAAGATGGACAAGGCTAAGAATCAGAAGTGTAAAAGTAAGAAAACATGGGGTTGAACTACAAACAGATTAATAATTGAAATATAAACCATAATAAGATACAAAATAAAATGAAATAAAACAAAAGGCATGGGGGAGGCAAAAGAGGAAAGGAGAGAGAAGGGACGAGGGCAATGGAGAGATGGAGCATGAACCAGCCCTTTTTCTCAGGCTTGATGCAGATACGTAAATAAATGGAAGATTCACAGCAGAATGCAAGACCATTTAGCACATTGTAAAGAAAAATAGTTTTTTGAAGAAAAATATCATAACAGATGGCAAACTGTGTGTGCTATAGTTTGTTCAAAAGTAATAAAAAAGTAAGTAGGATGAAATAGCATAAAACAAGAAAAGAAACAACTTATATTAGCTGAAAAGGATAATTAGGATGCTTAAGGATCAGAAAAATGAAAAATTAGTAGAAAGATCAATTTTACTGAAAATAAATACAATAAAATGGAATCCGTCACAACAATTATAAAGGAAGTAGCTTCTCATCAAGGAAACTGGAATATACTGTAAGTACATTTTATACATCCATATTACTCTTTTTTTTTCCATATGAAATACAGGATACATAGGAAGATATGTTTAAAATACACTACAGCAATTTAAATGGCAAAGATTTTTTTTTCCAAGGCACACGAAGCAATGCAAATTGAAGGTCTATTTAAAACTGTTGGCCATTATTACTTCAATAAATAATAAATCAACAATTTGCCAACAACTTCAGCATGCACAAAGCTAATGCACAATTCATGGGCCAGCTGATGCATGACTCTCTGTGCTTGAATTTTGAGAGATATATTTACATGCCAAAGAAAATTCTCTGCAGCTGAAAAGAATGAAATGCAGAAGTTATGTAAAACTTAAGGACTCAGGAAAGCGTTGAACCAGAGAAAGATTAGAACATGTATTAAAAAATAAGTTCAAAGGACCATATCTCACTTTTCAGCCTTTTACCAAAAGAGCTGAGAAAGACTGTCCTTGTGCGTTGGTGGCTCCACATTTTTGCATTCAAAATTTCTGACAATTTTCCCCTCTGGATCATGACAATGGTTCCTGACAGCATCAGCTCAATGCCTTGGCTGCATTAATTTGGTAGGGCTGTGACTGTGACATTTATGTCCCTCTACAGGGACCAAGGCCAGGTGGATCACAAAGCTCCAGCCCTGCTCTAGTCCCATTTCTGCTGCACTTTTGAAGAGAGGGCACTGTATAAAGATAGAGGCAGGAATCTTCATCACCTCTGTAATGACTCAAGAGATTGATTTAGAGACCACAGCTGGCAGAATACAGGTAGTATACTTTCCCACTGATAGTCTGCTAAAACTTTATTTTAAGGGGTGATTTATAATTTTTTTAGTTAAATTACAATATGAACTTCATGAGACAATGAAAAAATAAATCTTTCACTTTGGGCTATTTAGTCGCCACTTTATATGTTGGCAGTTTTTTGGGGTATTTTTCCCCTAGTATTATGACTGAGGGAGTAATTGTTAAAGAACTAATATGTAAAAGAGGAAAGGGACATGCAAAATAAATTAGGGATATTTATGGTATTTTTAGATGGCACAATGAAGGAATCTACACTTATAAAGCACATAAAAGAGATATATTGAGAGCTCCCTCTTAAGAAATATTTTTATTGCTAGCAATTTTTGCATAGATGGGACTGGATTGGCAAAAGCAGGTTTTAATCTCTTTACACATTTTTAACAGTGTGTCATAATACAATCATTAAGAAAAGGAAAATATTTTCTTCTTGCTTGAAACTCATGGGCCTTTGCTTCCCCCAAGCCTGTATTTAAAAACCTGGCATATTAGTTATCAATAGAATCATAGAATCATTTAGTTAGGAAGAGACCCTTAAGCACATTGAGTCTAACTGTTAACCCACTTCCCTGCGCAGTCTGCACTAATGCCTGACAACATTTTTCACTAAAAAAATTTTCCTACCCTCCAATCTAAACCTTCCATTGTGCAATGTGTGGCCTTTTCTACTGGTCCTGCCACTTGTTATCTGGGAGAAGAGTCCAAACCCCACCTGGCTACAGCCTACTTTCAGGCAGTCATAGAGATTGATAATGTCCTCTCTGAGCCTCCTTTTCTAGAGGTGAAACAACACCAGCTCCTTCAGCCCCTCCTCATAAGACTTGTGCTCCAGCCCTTCGCCAGCTCTACTGTCCTTCTCTGGACATACTCCAGAATCTCAAACCTTTCTTACAGTGAAGGGCTCAAAACTGAACACAGGTTTTGAGTTGCAGCCTCACCAAGCACAAGGGTAAAATCACTTTCCCTCTCCTGATGGCTGTACTATTTTGATACAAACCGGGATGGAGTTGGCCATCTTGGCCATCTGGGCACACCCTGGATCATGTTCAGACAGTTTTCAACAAACACCCTGCTCTGGTTTGAAAGCAAAACCAGTGAGAGACTTCAAATCAGAAATACAATTTATTAGGAAAAGGGAAAATGAAAACAAAACACATGCAATAGTACAAAAGAAAAACCACTGACAGAGTCAGAATACCTTTTGGTCAGGGTGTTGGTAGAAGTCCAAATTGGAATGGCTGCAGTCCTCCTGGAGTGGCAGATGTGATTCTATCGGAGTAGTGATCCTATAGAAGGGTGTTGTCTTCCTTTGAAGATCCAGTGGAAAAACCTAGCTGTTCCTCTTGGGAATCCAGTGGAAAAGTCTGAGTCTGGTGTCTCAAAAACTCAGAATATATCCAGTTAGGAATGCTTGGCTCCTCTCTCTGTGCAGAGCAGCTCACATTGGGACGCTGTAACTTTTATCAGTCATGCAGTGACATTCAATAAGCCATTAGCAGCAGATGTCTCCCTAGGGGGGAGGATTGGTTTGTGGAAGAGATAAAGAAAACTGCCCAATTAATAAGATATAACTGCGACACCTCCAACAGATGGCAAATAGAATCTTGCCTTGCAATTTCGGACACACCCAAAGGTCCCTTTCCAATGGGCTGATTTCTAACCACTACAGGCTGTAGCACTGCAGGGGTTGTTTTGACTGAAGGACAGGATCTGCCCTTTGGCCTTGTTGAATCTCATTCAATTGGCCTCAGCCATTGATCTGTCCTGTCCAGATCCCTCTGTAGAGCCTTCCTACCCTCCAGCAGATCAACACTCACACCCAATTCGGTGTTGTCTGCAAATTTACTATAGGTGCACTTGATCCACTCATCCAGTTGTTTGCCAAAGATATAAATAGGGGTGGCCCCAATACTGAGGCCTGGAGAACATGACTACCGATGAGCTGTCAGGTGAATGCCTCACCATTCAACACCGCTCTCTGGGCCTGGCCATCCAGCCAGTTTTTAACCCAGCAAACAGTGCACCTGTCCAACCCCTGAGCAGCCAGTTTCTCCAGGAGAATGCTGTGGGAAAGAGTGTCAAAGCCATTACTAAAGTCCAAGTAGGCATTCCCTGATCCACTAAGCAGATTATCTTGTTACAGAAGGAGATCATGTTGGTCAAACATGACTTCTCTTTCAGGCCCATGCTGGCTGTGTCTGATCCTCTTGTTGTCCTGTATGGGGTGCATGATGGCATTCAAGCTGATCTGCTCTGTGACTTTGCCTGGCACTGAGGTCAGACTGACAGGCCGGATCACTGCTCCAACAGATCCACTGACTGGATCCTCCTTCTGACTTTTCATATAGATGGGTGCCACACTGGCTAGCCTTCCATTATCTAGGACATTCCTGGCTAGCCAGGACTGCTAGTAAATGATCAGTGAGCACTTCCATCAGTTCCCTCAATGTGCATGGGTAGATCCCATCCCATCTTGTGTGTGTCCAAGAAGTTTAGCAAGTTCCAAACACTTTCCCTTGGATTATGGCAGCTTCATTTGCTCCCTTCCTTGCCTTCCATCTCAGGATACTGAATAGTCTGAGAATTAGTCTTATTACTACAGACTCCAGGAGAAGCTGTAGATTCTCTTTATCACTCATTTTGTTCCTGATGAATTTACAAAAATTTATGTCTTTTACTGTAGTATCAGGATTAAGTTCCAGTTTAGCTTTGACCAAATTTCTATGTGCATAACCTCATGACAATCTTATAGCCCTCTTGAGCTTCTTTCCTCTTTTTTACCCCAAGTTTCAGACAAAGCTTTCTTTTCAGCCAGGCTGGTCTTCTTCCTCTACAACTCATCTTTCAGCACATGGCAACAACCTGCTCCTGTACTTTTAAGGTATGTTCTATACCTTTTTGAGGCATAACTAGTGTTCTGGGACTCTTTGCCCTACAGGGCTGCCTCCCAGGGGACTCTCAACCAGCCTTCTAAAAAGGCCAAAGTCTGCCATCTGGAAATCCAGTGTGGCAGTTCTGCTGAACCCCCTCCTTACTTCTCCAAGAACCAAAAACTCTATCATTTAGTGATTGTATATGTTTAAGTTTATATTTTTTCAGGGTAAGGGAAAAAAAGGCACATGTTATTTGACACATCAGGAAACAGAGAAAACAAGAGATTCTAAACACTAAAATGGTAATATTCTCAGTGATGTGCTGGATAAGTGTACACAGAACAGAGGAAAAGGGCAGCAGTCCTTGAGGTACATTATTTAACCTGATCAGATCTAAATGTTACTCACTGAACCTCTGTATAGACATGATTGATGAAAGTGACTGTTTTCAACCAGGCCAGTTGTCGCCACAGGCCCCCAGCTGGGGAATAATTAGCATTGACTCCCAGATAGCAGAAGGCTAATCAATTGCTTTATTTTATCATCTTATACTATATCATACTAAAGAAGAAACCCAATAACCCTTACCGCCAGTGCGATAGAGCTTTGACCTAATAGGTCAATGAATCCAAACACCATCCAGTGTCCAATTAAGAAATCACCCTTTGGTAAACAAATTTCCATGACACATTCCACATGTGCACAACAGCAGGTGCAACAAGTGGAGATAGAATTGTTTCTCATTCTTTTCTCTGGTCTTCTCACAGCCTTCCCTGGGAAAATGCCTGGGAACGTCTGTGCATGTGCTCTGTGGCCAGAGAGCTGCTGCCACAGTCAGTGAAAAAGTAATAGATGCAAGCTTGGGCTAAAAAGTGGTTACTTGGGAATCAGTTGGTTTAGATGCAAGTCCTGCTCAGGAACAGATGCAGTCAGGGTCACCCCAAAAAGGTAATTGTCCACTTCCACTGTCTTCTGTTCTACTCTGTCCTCTATCAAACCACCTTTAGCGTAAGAAGTCTTCTATTATAAACTATTTGTGGGTAGAGAATGGCCTTGATTTTGATGAGTTGCTGTTGTGCATCTTTGAAGAAGTAATATGATAATTCTCAGCTCTGAATATTTTCAGTATCAAGCAAATAGCTGGAGGTTTTTTTTTAGAAGAGTTTTGTCACCAAATACACATCACCTATACAGTCAGAGCTAGTTTCTCAACAACTGATGAGAATCAAAGCTCTGATTTTCATCACAATTACCTGTATCTCAGTTATACGGTTATTGGCATTCACAGAGCCAATGAGTTAAACAATTTCACATAGATACCCCTAAAACTCACATTACTATGCAGAAAGCATAATTTGATTGACACTGCCAAAACTTGTGGTTTACAGCCACAGTTAATCTGTTCTATGCTGCACCTACATCAAACAACATCTTTAATGGCTCATAAATTATAAATGATGAAAAAAGAAACATGAAGGCAGAGCAGGAAATGCAGTTAAAAAGAGCCCTACATTGGTAAACAGCAGTAGATAGCAACATGCTAACTACGTTTCCAGACAGAATGTTTCAGGGATCCAACAAAGGCATAGCACTGGCATGCATTGATATATAAAGATTTGTTTCTTCTACATTGAATATTCTTTTTTTTTTCCCCTAAATTATCACTGTTTCAAAGCAATAGCCAAAGTCTTCTAACATTTTTTTAAAATAACAGCAATAACTATTAATTTGTCTCATGAGAGCAAGGAGATGAATTAATGTAGAGGCTTTCAGGACAAAACCCAAGAATTTACAGGCATAAGTCGTATTGATTATTGTAGCCTTAGTAGGTTAATAGGACTGTAATTTCGGTTGGCTTTCTATGCTGTTATCAATGGAAAATAGTATAAAAGTTGTACTGCTCAGCAAATAAACAAGAACAATTTCAGAAGGATAATAAGAAAAGCAAGAGCTAAGGTTTATTGAGAGTTTGGGTTAAGATTTTTGGAGACGGATTGATTACAAATTTAACTCTTCTAAACTAAGTCATTAAAAATGATGCACTATTTCTTACCGCCCTACAACTTTATTCTCATAGCCATGCTACAATTGTCAGCAGCATATATATATATATATTAATTTTCTTTTAACCACTACAATATTTCTTGAGGATTTGATGCTCTAATGTATGCCAGGATCTGGGTTCTTGGATGGTTGAACACAGACAGTAGAACAGGTTATATGATCTTCATATAAATCCAGGAGTTTGTTCAGTGTGTGTCAGGGAAGTCACTCCCACTTAGGACACTTCAGTGTCACACCAGAGATCATATCAGAATTGCTCAGAATCCCTTACAAGGGAAAGAAAAACAAGTTTGGTTGTTTTTTGCATCCACGATCTATATATTCTGCAGGATGGCAGGGAAATTGTGTAGTCTATTCAGTGCATTTACTTTCATCATAATTTCTATTTTGGATCAAGATATCCCAATTTATGTTGAAATGCTACTCAAGAAAGAAGGAAAAGCTTCAACATCTATACCTGTAAACAAAACACTACCACTGCAAGAGCACATTTAAAAAATAAAAAAAAAACAAAAACAAAAAAAACCCAAACCAAACAAAACAAACAAAAAAAAAAACACACAAAAAAAAAAAAACCACAAAAACTGCACAAGCAGCGGGCTGCTTTGGACTAATTTCTGTAACAGTCAGAGAGATTCTGAGTTATTAATGAAAACCAAGATTCCTATGTATGCAGCAATATTTTAAATTGTCTGTTGCACTAGAAATATTACAGATAATAATGATTATTCTAAGACTTTAAAAAAAAATGTTTCTAAAGAAAGGTTTAATTTTTGCCTAAATGAGCATCTTAACAAAGAAAAATAATTATGTATCAGGTTTTTCATGTCAATTGTAACAGGTCACTTCTTATTTTAAGGGATCACCTCCAGAAAAGTTCAATTTAACATGTCAATTTTTCAGTGTCCAATTAGGACCTGTCCTTCCCTTACTTTCAGCAATTATTTCACTGATCATGTAAGACAGTTCTTGCCTTTGAAGCAATAGGTACTTGGATTATTTTGAAGCACAAATAGGTCCATATAATACCACAAGAATAATTTTCCTAATGCAGTGCTCTGTGATGCAAGATCTCACATCTTGAAGAACCCTGTAATTTTTGCAAATCTGCCAGTCTGCAAAGCTTGTGAAAGAAATAAGTCAAGAGCTAATTTTCTTCAGTTATCTGGAGTTTACTAAACATGAATTTTTTAGTTATTTTGATAAAGCTCTATGTGACAGTAGTCCTTGCAATATGACCACAATACCCTTCAGGAAGGTATTGTTGAAGCAGTAAACATTTAATTATTTCTTCTAAGTCCATGGGGTTCAAATAGTACAATAATCAGCAGAAGAAAAAGTGAGGACTTTTCCTCCTTAAAAACAAAATCACTAATATGGCTACATGTCTTCTTTCTTATTAATATTATCCTTTATTAATGTACAATATTTTCAGCAAATACAGTATACTCTCTCTATTTCTTTGCAAGGAAGAAGCAAAACAAATCCCAAGACCACATTATTACCATTAGGTTAATAATTTTTTTCTGTGTTTCTACCATGATTTATTTCATTTAATTTAATTTGATCAGGGAATTTATCTAAAGATTAAAACTACACTCAAATTAAAAAGCATAATTTTACATAGAGGTAAGAGCAGTCAGTTTATTCTACAGTTAACTAGCAATAAGGTAAAAAATGCAGTGCAATATCATTACTTTATTAGGGGCATGGCTTTAAAAAACATTAAGGTCTATCTATATCTAATGAAGTGAGAAAAAGTGTTTCTGGTATTGGTCTAGCACCCATAAAGAGACAAAAGAGAAAACTTTCTTAGCTGCCAAAGCAGTAGCCAACTACATAATAAACATGCACTTGCTGAATACACACTCCATTTAGAAGAATACTAAGTCCTGGACGCATTCAAAAATACACATATAAAACCAAGGATATGTGGTTTCTCACCTAAATTTTTCAAGTAATTTTTAGATTAAAGGGCATTCTGTTTACAGACTTACAATCAAAAAGACACAGCTCTTACCAGTTAATCTTCGCAATACATAGAATACTACAGTGAAATGACAGACAGATGGTCAGATTCATAGGCAAAGCAACATATTAATAATACACATATATACGTATTTCTTATGTAAACACCAAGATGTACAATAAATATAGAAAATTAAGTTTGGCAATGAAAACTGCTGACAATATGTGCAATGTATTTTTATATCTACAAAAATGCAATTTATTTTTTCAAAGTAGCCTTACAATACCCCCTAAACTAAATTCTACCCCATAAAATAAGTATATGGCAATTATGAACAAACATAATATTTTCACCATTGATTCTAGGAATGTCTTAAGCATGAGTCTTACAAAATATAACACGTGTTCAAACTGATCCCCATCAATATAAAATCTGAATCTGTCTGTGGAAATGTGTAAACTGACTTTCACTATGTCCCTGCTTATGTGTCCATATGGTATTTCTGCTTTGCACTCCCCCTCTCAGCTCATGAATCAGTGCATTAAAAATATGAAAATATGGGGTGAAGGAAACTCATGACATATTCTTAGAGAGAAAATCACATTCCTATCTGATCTTTACATTGCACATCAGAAACACCACTGGAGCCAAAGGACATAGCATAAAGAAATCCACTGCTGACCAGTCAGTCAGTATGCCTGGTGAGCTTCTCCAGAACTTACCACATTTTTCACGAACACAATTGGATGTTCCAACTTGAGTTTCTCTTCAGCCCAGCGCAGCATGCTCCTGACTTAGGACAAAGACTCTCAGTTGGCAGTTCACACACCACAGACTGTGGAAAATCATTCACCACAGGGAGTGCACATTACAGCTTTTTTCCTCAAGCCAGGCTGCAAGTAGCAATGGCCACAAACAGCACATTGGCATGTTAATGTAGAACATAGGTAAAAATTTCCTTACTAGCAGCATAATATAGCATTGAGCAGATTTCCAAGATTTGGAGGGATGTAACCACAACTGAACTTCTCTAATATTGGAAAGCTGGAAAGGAGTTTGGGCTAGATTACTTCCAGAGGATCCTTTTATGGTTGTCTGAAAACTGTGTGATGACCATATTTTTGATCTATTGAAACAGATTGAAAACACAGGAATAAGTTTGGAAGGTTATACACTTCTTGCAGTAGGCTTTATTAGTCTGCTGATTGAAAGGGACATTGTTAATCAATTTCCAGCTTCTACTGTGTTGACATTAGCGACGAATCCACAGTACAGTAAGAACAATGACAAGACTGCCATTCTGCACTCATAAAAGGAGATCTAACTTGAAATGAAGCAAATAAGACATTAAGGCCCATATCCCTTACAGACTTTCTACCTAATTTATACATACCTGGTCATGCCTCCAGACATTATACCTGAAGGTATCTTGTGATTGGCTTCTTCCGAGTATGTCAGGTATCCTAGATGTAGTCCTTCTCTATGGTGAACGACAACAGAACTGATTTCACATTAATGGTGCAATTTCAAACATGTTTAGTAGATCCACTTATCTCTGCATCCTATAATCCCTTTAAATTTGGCCAACTTGTATAGCAGTCAACATAGCAACTGGTTGCCCAACCATCTTGTACAAGCCAACCTCTTGTGCCATTAACTTGGCACATAAATATCTGAGGAAATGCTGATCTCTCAACAATCACTATACATGCAGCAAATGCTCAAAATATAATCACCAGGTGGAGATGGGAGAGAAGAAAGCCTATTTGCCCAGCCAGAATGCTGAAATTTTTTATACATCATACCTTCTGTAATCTGTTAGTCAAGTTGCAGGAGAAAAAATAACGGAACCCAGGCCTGGTTCAAGGGTTCCGTGTGGTGGAAAAGTCTCTCCTCCAACCTGTGCTTCCAAAGAAAGACTCAGCAGTCTCTTGTTGTTGGGTCTCAAGGCTATCTATTGTAAGCTACCTAAAAGATTGTCTTCTCTGGCTACTGCAGTTTGCTCAGCAGTTCAAGCAGAGGCACACACCCCTGATACCCTCTCTGTCTGCTGTCTTCTTCTCTTCCCTCCCCTGGCTGCTGTTATTTTTATATGGTACATTACGAGATAAATGTTTACAGTTTTTTCCCCAATACCTACTATCTATATTAAATGGTGCTTTTCTACTCGAAACCAATCTGTAAGTGCCAACATCACTAAAAACATGGAGGTAAGGAAGAAGAAAGAGAAACGACAAGACCGGCCAAAAATCCTTCCATCTTAAAACCTCTGACCACCATGTACAAAGTAAAAAAACCCCTGTACAGGTGTTAAAACCCCACTGTACAACACTAAAAAATTCTTCCCTCTACTTGGTAACTACTTCTACTATAATATCTAAACTTTTGTGACTTCTTGTTCTCCCTGCAAAATTGGTAAATCATTCCATGGCTCAAACTCAAAATCACAGCTGTTTCCACCTGCCTGCCAGGGTCTGAAATGCTTCTGACCAGGACCTGGAACCTCCAAAAATGTCTGAGGGACATTTTGAGTTCCAACAACAAAATATTTTTTAGAACCATTATAAATGTCTGACTATGAACAGCTGGGCATTTAGGTCAGTTCTGGTATTAGTGTTTACTCTCCTGAAAGAGTACTCTACTCTCCTTCCTTTACTCTCTTTTTCAGAGGAGAGTAAAGGAAGGAGACTCTTAAACTTCTCCTTTACTCTCCTTCCCAGAGGAAGTCTATCAAGATTTTAATGATAAGCAAATTGATTTTGTTTGTGCTAGGTATTGGAACAGTGCTGAAATATTAAATCAGAACAAGAAACTATGTAAGACATATATTTTCAATTGCTCCTGGATCTTACCATTTAATATCTTGAAACAGGTGTGTTTTGATACTTTCAACCTACATAAACACCACTTTACTTTTCTGTCATAAGAATATGTAGAAAAAGTACTGTATTTCCATTTTTGTCATTACTTCCTGGCACATCATTAAGTTTGTTATCTTAAGCTGCAAAAGACAGCTAAAAAATCAAGTAGACCTCATCAGACCATTAGAAAAGGATGACTTTTTCCCCCTTGAACTTTTTAAAAAATTATTTGTGACTTGTAGTATTTTCTCTCTATTGTGAAAAACAGTTTAACTTTCTTTTCAAAATGCATTCTCTTCTGTTTTATCAGCATTCTTGCATTTGCTTCTGATGCTATATTGTCTGTTAAAGACGTAGCATTATAAATTTACCTCTTAAGATAGCATTACAACTTAGGTGAAGATTAAAGAACTAGACTTTTGAAATATTCAATTATGCCAATGTTTGTGAGTCAGTAATTTGCCCCAGTGCCATCAGCAGTCACACCTGTTATGTAACTATTTTATTTTTCAGGTGATAAACTATCCAATGTTTGCACATGAAGTAATGCTGCAGAGACTACATTGATTTTCATTCCACAACATTTTGACTAAAAATAAGGACATATATTGCTTTTGGTTTTCTTTGCTGTCCCATCTAGCCCCTTGGGGTTTTGTAGGTAAAGGGAATTTTGAAAGAGAACATTTGTCCTAGCCAACTGGAGCCAAGAAAGTGTCGTAAACCACACACATTAAATGGCATAATGCTCCATCCTATGTGATCTCTCCAGCACATAATACAGACACTTGTTTTCCACTATGCCACAGTCTGCACATTTTTCTATATACACAGTCTTCCTACTACTTCAAACAGTATCAGGAGACAGGTAAAACAGATTGCAGGAGACATCTGATGCAAAACTCGATGTAGCTGAGCAAGCCTCCAGTACTACTCTAGGTTTTCTGCAAAATGTAAGAGCAAGGACTTAAATCTTCAGTAGATAAATCTTTAATAGGTTAAATTCTCATGAGTTTAATTTAAATTATTTTTAAAGTCTCAAAGTTGAAAAAAATAAGATTTTTCCTTAATGAGATATTTCTCTCATGCAGCAGTGAAAGGTATATTGAACAAAACATAGATCAGATCACTCATCACAAGTAAACCGAGATCCACAGAGCTAAAAGGATTAGCAATAAAATACTGTTTTTTTAAAGAAGAATATTTGATAGAGCATAGCTATAAGTACACATATCTGTGAACTGAAATCTTAATAAAATATGCTATTTGGTTCACAAAAACATTAAGAATAGTTGTTTTTTAAAACCAGCTAGAAATTAAGCTCCAAGTGGCCTCCCCCTGTCCCTCCAATGAGAAAGGGACAAAAAGGCAGAGATTATGGCTTGGGATACTGATTTATTAGAAAAGCAGTAATGAGATAAGACAACAAACATTAACACCAACAATACTAATAACAACAGTGTTTAAAGGAGGGTGATTTAATGGAGAAAATGCCCATGCAATTCCGATTGATTCAATGCTACTGCAGACAGCAACACATGAGTTCCCAAGACAAAGGAGAAAATGGTGGCTGCTACCACAGCACGTGTTTCATTCCCTCAAGAGAATGAAGAACAATGTCAGAAAAATTGTCTGTATTCACACTTCTCTCCCAAGCCTGAAACAAGGAAAACTGTGATGGACAAACCTTCCAAGCTGGATCATCTTCATGACATCACCTCACCACTCGTGTACTCCACTTTGCTCCCCAGATAAAAGAAAAGAACAAAAATGGTGGTGGTTTCCTATCATGTTCCCTTTTTCTTCCACTAGAAACCATGTCTCCTAGAGATGATGTGCATGATATTTAATAAATGACCTAGACATGCCCACATGGATCTTGGCTCCACACCCCACTCATAGCAACTGTGACAAAATTATCTCAGTCCTAGCCAAAACTAGGACAAGAACACAGCATGGCTGCACTTAGATAATATAGTATTTTATCTGATTTACATTTTTAATAATATAACTAATTACAATAATTGCTCTTTTTAAATGAGTGGGACACCTTATACAGAAATCCACCATAGATACTGCAGAAACGGAAGCAAATACAACAGAAACCCAGTTAATTGCATTTTCTCTACAATGCAAGTAACTATTTCTGAAAAGGCACTAATATTCCTGCTGCTATTATTTCTTAAAATCTGGATCTTTGTCTGCAGTTGTCAACAATGCTATTGCAGACTGAAAGGATAAACTTTGGAGTGCTACTGAGAGAAACTTACCTACATATAGCATTAAAACTTGCTGCTTTCCTAGACATCTCCTCAAATATTCTGACAGATCAATTATTATGATTAAAATTTTTACCTGGCATAGCACTCTGACACTTTACTCAAAACTCCATTTTGCTAGAAGTGTCAAGAGACCACAGAGGTCTGCCCCTATTTGCTTACAATCTAAATATAAAATAACACTGATTCAGATATCTGAGGGACTGTCATATCACTAAGACAATATTAGCCAACATGACAGCAAACAGAATAACATTCATTGAATAATTATTATTCAGTGTTAACTCAGCATTTTGGATTGCTGCTAAGGGCTTCCTGCCATTTCTTTTCCTTCAAATTGAACTCTTGCTATTACTGCAATTCAGCAGCATTTATGAAGTGCATTTTGCCCTTAAACCCAAATTGAACATTAGCATTTTGCAATATTACCTTCTTATATGTTCCAGTATGAAGTGAAGCCAAAGTAGGTTCAAGGGATGAGGGAATCCAGCTCATAAAATGTTAATTATTGCTCCTATAAAAATGTTAATTAACTCAACTCTAAAATGCCAACAGAGCATCATGTTCATTGTGAACTTGGAAGTACTAGTGGTCTGATATGTCCTGCAGAGGAATAGAAGCATTTACCAAACAGAAAGTAGATCAGGATTATATAAGTTATAAAAATGAAGAATACATTTTCTGACTTAATACCATGTACGTAAAAGCAGTAAGTCTCAGAATACTGAGAAAGGCGGCTTTGTCTCACTTCCCCTAAAAAAGTTGCTGAGCAGCCAGAGCAGCAACTGCACATGCCAGAGAAACATTATTCCTACCTGAAGCTAATAATTTCAGAGCAGATCTCTCAGCAACCACTGAAGAACCAACCAGGCATACAGTCTCCTGTTGGTTTCCAGTTGCTCAGTTACACAACTTCTTCTTGAGTTTCACTTTTCCTGTTGATATTTATCATGATTGTAACAGTAGCATGACCCACAGGATGCCCAGGCACTCCAGTGATTAATCAGTGCAACTCTTTTAGTCCATGAGCAGTGTGATAGTTTGTAACAGATGCACTTGATCCCTTGCTGTATTTTTGTTCAGGCTGACTAAGGAGCATCAAACTTCACACACCCTGTGGTGAACTTGTGAGCTGGAAAGCTCCTGTCTCATGTACAATGTAGTCAAGGTGCCTTGGACAAATATTTTGTAAACTGGCTTTGAAGCCCTAAAAATTAAAGATAACCAAAATACAAAACTAGAATGTAGAGCTAAAATAAAGACATCTAATGTGTCTATATTAGTGACTAGCAGCAAACTACTTCAGTCTATAAATATTCCCATCAGGATGAGCACAGTTTTGAGCTCTCCCTGAAATGCAGCATACCAACCACTCTCCCCTTGAGTAAGAACGACTTACAATGTTTGAGTTCTCTTACCTGAAACTTGAGAGATCTTCCCTGTCCAAGATGGAAAAATACCTTTACTCACAAGAGATCTTTGTAAGTAACTGATAACACTGAATTAATACTAATGAAACATTACTAATCCATGAATCTACTCAAAAATAATTAGTATAAACTTTGTGCAGATATATAAACCATTGTCCAAAGCTGTGACTAATATTGGACCTAGCTGAACCTAGGCTGTTTAAGAAAGCAATGGGATCCATTTTGAGCCTCATGACTCAAAGGAATGGTTTTCCTTATCCTTTGCATCTCTGGTCTCTGTGTGAAACTTGACTCAAATTCAATATGCCTTTGTGTGTTTCTTCCATGAAGTAATTAATAAGGTGGACCTCACTGTAAAACCTAATTGAACCTTGGTAAAACAGTGATAAACTTTCTCAAATTCCATTGAATACATTTAACTCTGTCAGATGTATTGAACTCTGTCAAATTATTATTTTACCTCAATAAAACATATTACTGCTTTGCTCTTTTAGGTGATGAGCCTTTCATTCATCTGCAACAAAATGGGATTGTCAAAAGTATTGCAAGTAATATCACAGTTTATTTATGGAGACATTAAATAAAACTGAATCCCAAATTTTCAGATTTTTATTTGTGATAACTGGCATGATTGAGAAGCTGTGGAAAAACAGCCAAAAGTGGACAGTGGGCATATAAAGGATGGAAAAGGGAAAGGAATTATTTTAAAAATGGTAGGTACCTGCTAAGAAGCTGCTTATCAGAATAGAAAGAATAATAATACAAAGGAGCAAGACCTAAAAAAGGAAATAAAAGACAAAAAGGCAGCTGACTTACTACTGTATTTGAAATTTGAACAGCTGTTGAAATAGTTCCAGGAAGAAATGTAGAAAGAATAAAAGTTAGAAGAAAAGGTCAAGAATAATGCTTATGGAGACTCCTTATCAACCTGAGACCATGCAGATTAGGAAATTAATAGTATCCCCTGAACTATGGGATGGAAGCATATAGTGTGACATCAATGACAGCGACCAAGGAGAAGATCATTCTTTGTTTTCCAAAGCCAGACGGATCATTTAAACAGAACAGTTTGACAGACCTCCGGGTAGTGCTCTGTGATACACTGTGTGAATCACTAAAAGATCTGTTACTGTTGGCAAATTTACTAGAAAAAATATGGCAAAAAGGTGAAATTGAAATGTTGTATTTGTGGCAAGGCTGCTAAAATACACCTACTGAATAATGCTGAGTAGACATGAAGCAAACAAGATTTGGGGTCCAGGATGTCTCTTAAATATAGGACCCAAACCTGCATATGGCGTGCCATTCTATCACCAGGAGGGTAGCCTATTGAGCTGGGGAAATAGATGCTATGGAGCAAGGTAAGCCCATAAGGTATCTTAATGAGTTCTCTTACAGCTATCACAAAATTTGCCTACATACAAGAGATACATAAACAATAATCCAATGATATTCTATTATCTGCTACAACTGATTATGTGATGCTAAAAGTACTACTTAGGAGTCCTAGGAGTTCTTAAACCTACTTATTTGCAAAATGGCATGAAATTAAAAGAGGCTTAGAACACAATGAGAAAATAGGTGCTAATTATCCCCACAAACACCTTCCTATCTGGGCAGAACTAATGCATGGCATTGCAAACCATGCTTATGAAATAGGGTGAGACAATCCATATCTGAAAAATAGACCCAAGACCCTGGTGGTCAATGAATTGGTGATTGTGACCTCACACTGCAGGAATTACCTTTGCCTAAGTAATTGCTCAGTTCTGCTGACTCCTGGTGGGTATCATCCAGACAGACCATTCATCTCAGTATTTTTTTTCCTCTTCCTTAAAACAAAAGATTAACTAAGCATACAACATCCACAGTGCAATTTATTAATTATGACTACCTAGCCAAAACTAGTGATTAACAGCTAAAACATAATTGTAAAGTTTTCCTCAAATCTTGAGGCGCTTAGATCTTGAGGGGCTAGATGTGGCATCCAGCTCCTGCACTACCTGATTCAAAGATTACTAATGTACCACAATACCTGATTTTTGCTGCAACACAAATAAGGATTTCTGAGGTAATAGTGGTCTTGGAAAAACTGCACATTAATTCCAGAACTCACACCCTGTACAACTCACTGGTTTGGCCAGTCTAAAAATGGAATAGGAGGTAGAATTTAACAATCGATTATCAGTGCTTAAATGCCGAGAGTCCTGCTAATGACTTCAGTAACCAATATTGCAATTTCAGCAGCCACACTACAAACAGCCCTACACTCATGGATGGCAGTGCTAGATGTGAAAGATATGTTCTTTAAGGTCTGCTTACAAAGAATATCACTGGCTTGATGTAATCAATTTGCCATGCTGACCACAAAGTTTTTTCTTGATTGATAAGTAGTCTCCGGCTTGTTTATGGTGACTAAGTGACAATAGGCCAAAGGACAAAATTCAGAATGAAGGCTATCATTTTGGTTCTAGAAGAAATTAAATGAGTATTTCATACCTTGTATTATCCTCAATCAAATGCGATGGCAGAAAATGCTAATGGCTTATTGAACAAGAGTTTTAAGCCACTGAGGCCCAGTGGCATACTTGATTTTCCAAAGTACTAAATCAAATGAGTAATTAGTATGGGCCCACAGGAAGAACATTCTTTGCAAAAGATGGATCTTCCATCTTCTGATCAAAGAAAACATCCAGTAGCATTACAATCAGGAAAATCTGCCATGGCAAATTTACCACAAATCAGTACGGTAGCTCTTAATGGTAACTAAACCTTGTGGTCCACTTGCCAAGAAAGCTATTGACAGTAGAGGTGCAAAACATAGAATCAATGCACAGCAGACTTTTCTTTCTTTCTAACCTGTCCAGCAAAACCTGAGACCAGTCTATCTTAACCTACTTGCTTCCCCATTAAAATCCACCTATCTCAATCATAAATCAAGAGATCAGCCAGTTTTGTGAGAGCAGAGATCACACAATCACAGAATACTCTGAGGTCAGGAGGTGCCGTACGGAATGTAGTAATCAAACAAACTGACAAGACATGGTAACCTCTGCCTTAACATGTATAGCGAAGCCCAATATATCCAAACTTGACCAGTGGACAGCATGAATGAAGACATCGATCTGATCACAAAAATCAACCTTACACTTTGCCTATGTGTTTATAATCTGTACCCGGGAATCTGGACATGGGTTGGAGACACATTTGTATTATAGATGGGGAAACTGCCCTACAATACGATCATGATACTGCTGAGGGACTTGTTAAACTTGTCCTTTTATACAACTGCACACAGGTAACAACACCAAGGTAAACCCAACAAAGGATGGCAATGCCCAAGAGGAATGTAAACATTTGGATTCATTATGGGAATTTGTATGCCAATTTACTGTCAAGATCACAGTTCAGGTGTCATGGTGCGAAGTTTAACATTTCTCTTATTCCCACAACTCTACTACAATAACAGCCACAACTATTGCCTACCAATGTAGTTACTACCACATTAATCTCAGAATAAACCAAACCTTCTCGTCACAAATTACTGAAATTGGACCTTATTCAATTAAATACACAGGTCAACAGTGTGTGTTTAATTCATCATGTTCCCTCAAATGATTGAAACTACCAATATCTCAGCAATTAAAGCTATTTTTCAATATTCTTAAGTATGTCCCATGCAGGATGGTTGGAGTGGTTGCATGGATCAATCCTCACCTCTCCAAAAAAATCAAGAAGATATGTGACTGATATCTAAGGACTAAGATTAGGAGTATTAAACAGCATGAATGCTGAAGTTTTAGCCAACAAATAAGCTCTGCAGCAAGTAATTTACACAAGTTAGAACATCCATAACAATCCTTGCTATCGTATTGAAAACTAACCAATAGCACTTTTCTGATGTATTTTCTCAATGGGAAAGAAGGAAAGGGACCACCAACTAATTGCAAATGCACTATGTGCAACCCAAGTTAATGTCTGCCTCACTCTCCGTTGTTTTCAGGCTCAGTTGTGGGTGCAATCTACTGTGACAGTAGATTTGTAGAAAAAGGTGACGAGGGCATCTTACCCAATGTAAAATGTAATCTGGGATAATGCAACTGAGTTTGAAAAGGCAATTCAAATCCTGGTGTTGTCTAGTAAATTTTACCTATGACTCTACTGACAATAAATCTACAACTTTTAGTATAAATATCCAGTGCTTTGGTATATGCTACAACCCATATCATTGGGCTGAAATTAAATCATAATGGAACTGCCCTCTGTACAATAGAACACAGGGTATGGGCTCAACAAAAGGGAAACAAGTAGCAAACTGTTGATATTGATATATGTGTTGAGTGAGAGCAAGGATTCGTGAAGGCAATGCTAATAAAGCCTAAGACATTTGTTTTAGCACAGAACAAGTATTTGCCATTTTGAGATATATCCTGACACAACCTCTGAAACTGTACTTGTGTATATTAGAAATGGATGTGTTTGTTATGAGAACCCTCTGTGATTTTATATTTCTTGACAATATCACTGTAGATGCAATCACTCAAACATTTTTAGATTTAATTTTACTGAAATTATAGGCTGTGACTTTAACTATTCAGTTTCTGCTACTTCTCATCAATTATTACAATCTAACTCTACATCGTATCAAGATTTACTACCTAACTCCATTGTAATGAATCTTACATTGTTAAGAAAGCATCATATTACAGCATGATGATCTCTGCTCACAGCAGAAACTAAAGTTCAAGAAAATGGACAAAGAATATGTATTACTGCTCACTAGGAAGCAAAATAAATATGTCATGTTCTGGAGACTGCCAAGGATAGAAAAATATTTGGTGGGATAACTTATGCAGATGGTCACTAACAGCAACAAGAAATTTTATTCTGGGTCTTCATCCTGTTTTTATTTTGTTGGCTCTAACAATAGGGTGCTTTTTACTTACAATCTTTCCATGCAAAGTTTTGGTACTCAAGAAAGCAATGCATTCACCATCAGCCAATAATGTAAAAAAACCCCACAAAACTCACAGTAATATTTTCGCTACCAGCTGTTTTCTTACCATGGATCCTCAAGTGTGTCAACAGGATATATCAAGTGTTTATAGCACAAAGACAAGAGGTGAAAACATCAGGACTCTATTGACATGAAGTAAGTTCACTCTAGTCAGGGAGGGAGTGTGATACGTACCCTTTACCCCTCACTGTGCATTCTAACTCAGTGTTCTTTTGTGTTCTTTCTGTGCAGTAATTAATAAGGTGAACTTTGCCATCTAACTTTATGAACCATGGTAAACCACTGTTAATTTTTGTTCAGTTCCATTGATTATATTGAACTCTGTCAAAGTATTACTTCAGTAAAACTTATTGCTGCATCTCTCTTTTGTGTCAGGTGCCTTTCACTCCTCCACAAGAGAGTTGTAAGACACCAACACAACAGACCATGAGATCCTGGAATTTTTAGTTTTACTCAGCCCTGGTAGTAGCAGATGAAGAGTCAGACAAATTTCAGGACAAGTGCAGCATCTACCACACATCCTGGACATCTGAAATTAATTTATGCCTTTCCAATTACTTTAATCAGAGCAAAAACAGACCACTAAATCACAAAAATAGCCAAGAGACTCAACAGAGGATTTTTTTTTATTCTTTTATTTTCCTTGGTAAAAATAAATGTTAAGAAGAATGAAAAAGGGATATAATAAAAAGAAATAAATAATGAAAAAAATATATTTAAGTAATTTTATGAATTTTTAAAAAGGGTAAAAAGTATTATTTACCAAAATCAATCTGGTTTGCAGCATATTCCAGTGAAACATATACATTTACACAGTTCAGAGAAAAAAAGCTTCAATCATTATTTTAGGCTAACAAAAGGGCAACACTGGGAAATGTCTCACTCATATCACTTAAAAAGAAAAACATTATGATAATCAGTTGTACTAATAACATCCCTACAAAATGCTTTAACTTTCAATAAATGCTCTTGTTTCAAGGAGATTCTAAAACAAAAAGTAATTACAGAAATTCTTCTTATTCAAATGAGGCAAAATATCATCTGTATAAAGTGGTACAAAATGTAATTAATATCTGCCTCTTGCTCTTTGCTTAGTCTTTTTTATTTCCCATCTAATTCTGATTCATTTTTAAGAAGACACTAACTTGAAAAACTGAAAAGCATTCTCTCACAACATGCAGAAATTAATTTCATTCTCTTCTTGACAGCATCAGGCAGAGATGTTGACACCCTGAATATATCACTGAGTATCAAGAAAAATTGGTAGTAGACAAGTTATACTGAAAATATATTTATTGCTACTTTATCATGGCTTGTTCATTGAGCACATGGAAGTCATTCTGTATCACACCTTCCTATTTAAAAGCAAAACTGTTTACTGATTTAACTGGTGCTAGTGTGGCTGTCACTGCCTTGCAGATTTCCTACTGAGTGGGCAGACCACCACTTAAAATATTAGCCTTCTTCGTACAGGAATAGATATCTAGTAGCTCTCATTTCTTCTTGCCAAAGAAGAATGAACCACCACCTGTGTCAGATCAAAGATGTAGGTAGAAAATTTCCCTTTCCATCTGTCAGCCTGATACATTTCATAAGCATTGAATAATATTTTTAAAAACTCTTATTGGTGTTTGCCTGTTTTTTCAGGTCACACACTTCAGCTTGACAAGTTTCATTGTGTTTGGTTTTGAATGGAAATACAAGTGCATAGTCAAATTCAAAATGGTTTATCTGCACACATTAATGACTTAAAACATGTTCTTCCCTAAATGATGAGGCACACTGAAGCTTGAAACCTGTATACCTTTATAGTTTACCGCCTGAATATAACCTTTGAAAATACAGTCTCACATTTAGTTATATACACATTCATTGCTAGAGCCCTGCAAGTGGATACAGTGCTAAAAAGGCAGTCTAAACAGAAGCATTTTCTTCAAAATCAGGCTGGACTCAGGTACACCAGCATATTACCTGCTCAAGGAAAACAAGATCTTATACCCAATGAAGAAAGAAAAGAACAGATATAATTAGAGAGCAAGACAAGTAGAGTATCTATCAAAGTAGAGACAGAGACCAGTGCAGAGTTACATATAGTCTGATGGATTGTGAAGCAGCTGCTTGGACTAGATGGTGAAGGATGGAGGCAGCAGAAAGGGGAAACAGAAGGGAAAGCAGAAGAAAAGGTGTACTAACACCTAGTCTAGTCTTTGACAGAATGTATGGACTGGAAGAAAACAGAAAAAAGGAAAAAAGGAGTGGCAAAAATGGAGAGCCAGAAAGAATACCAGTTTCAAACTTTGGATGAAAGGATGAATTTCAAAGTTCTCTTTCCCTTATGGGAAAATATTCAACTTAATATTGGCAATTTCTTCCCATGTAAATGATCTCTTTTGAGAGAATAATCATTACTAGTTACATATTACAAAATATAATTTTTGAAACATAAAACTTTCAGCCCATTATAGTTATGTATGTTTTGTCATGATTTTAAATAGGAAACTGAAACACTAATATTCTGGGTGACTTTGAATTATAATGTCAATTAGACAAAGCAGACAGCTAAACTACATTTCTATAAATGTGACTACAGGAGAGAATGAATTCTCTGCTGGTATTAAAGATAAAATTTTGAGAACTACCAGGCTGACCCAGCTAGAATTTACTGTACTCCTTATTGCACAAGGGAAAAACACTTGCAGGTTCTTCAAACTGTGAGCAAATCTGGGACAAATTAGCCAACTAAATCATTAAAACAAATCATCAACTTTACTCTCATCTGGTTGCACTGCATAGATGAAAATAAAAAGAGCAACTCTTCCATTACTTTTTCTTGGGTTCCAGAGGGTCCTATACTGTGTCAGACAGAAAACAAATGCAGTTTTTATAAAAATATTTAGTGATGTGCATTTAGCACTTTGCGGGCCCTATGAAATGCATTCACAGCAGTACTCATTTGTGGAGTTGTGTTATTGTTATTTTATGTTTTATTACCTTTGTATTCTGTATTTGGTTCATTCTATGTACCCCTATGTTGGATTTGGTTTGGTCCTAAGTTTTCCCGCCTTCCCTTGCTTGTCCATCTTCCCTAAAACTGCTGTGTCATTCCCCTATCCCCTCCCAGGTGCCTTGTCCATCATCCGGCGTCCCTTCCCCTCCATCTGGAAGCTTCTACTCAGGGCGTCGGGTGATTGGATAAGGGCCTGGGGCCCCTCCTATGTTTCTCCCTCATTGGTTGTTTCCCCTTGTCACCCCACCTAAGAGCCACTCCCTACTGTATTCCTATTGGCTGTTCGGTTCCTCTCCTACCCCCTTTATAAGATGTTGTAACCCTCATTCCCCTGCCTTCTCTGGCAGGCACCAGCCATGTGGGTTGGTTCCCTCTTCACTGAGTTGTCTCTGTGTGGACCCATTAAAGAGGATTTGGCTCCCAGAGAAGGACTCTCTTCGTTCTTACCGCCGCGGGGATCTGGCCGTCTTTCTGACCCAAACAGCACTTCTCAAAGCCCTCTGAGGTCCAGCAAGGGGTGCTGGAGACCTGCCCTGCCTCTCCCCAGGAGGAAGCTAGCCGGGGCTAAGGCTGTGGTCAGGGGAGAGGACGCAGTACTCATTCAAGTGTTTTAATTACTGTAATATCTGCTGTAGCAGTAGTAATATAGTAGCATTTTGAACCTAACCTACTGGTACAGCCTCAGGAACAGCCCTGATTATCTGGGCTTTGCAGCTTTTGTCAAAAGTCCTTGAAAATTTACACATTTTTCCATAAATCCTTTTAAAAAGTGAAATGAAATGGGCAAATGTGTCAGTTCTTCAGAGTATGAAGGCTAATATTGTGCCTTGAAAAAGTGTATAAAACCAGTTCATTTCTATGAATAAAAAATTCAGATTCCCTGCTTTTCTCGGTCTGTGTCATGGTCACTCACACTAATTAGTGCTACTTTACAAACAATAATCCTCAGTTTGAGCCAATGCACTACATCCAGAATCCCCTTCAAAATTAGGTACATGTTCTTTAATATGTCAAAAAAACCTCAGGATTTTCTATACTTTTAAAACTTTTTCAAGTTTTTAAAGGTGCAGCCATTTGCGGTTTTTTTATCATCTCAATACAGTTGAAGTACTTTGATTTTGCCCACCTCATACTTTGAGATCTTACCCCTTTCTTCAGCTAAACATCCCTGGAAGTGGCCAAACCTTTGCATGTTCAGCTTTTTATGCAATCTACAAGTAATACCTGAAGAAGTATGTTCTAGAAAACAGGAACTATCACTCATGTATAGAATTCATAAACAAATTTTTGGAAAAGGAAAGATTACTCTCATTTTTTTCTAAGACTGATCTTAGGATAGAGCTCTTAAGATCTGGATGTCCAGATAGTAAACAGATTACAATTTTGACAGCCTTAGTCTTTACTGCTTTTACAATCTGTCTCCTTTCAAAAAAACCTTAGGAATGTTGCAATTAATCCAGTCAGCATGTTTATGGCAGGAAGAATGTTTCAACTTAATATTATTTAAGCAGAGGAGATTTCAGTACAAAATCACACTTTCTTTCCAACCTAGCCCAAAAGACCTACAATAACCAGTACTGCAGTGTTTTTTAAAATCAAATATTAATATTCACAATTTAAAAATGTCCTCTATTCACATAATCTTTTATATTTTTTCCCATAATGCTTACTAGTCTTTTAATATACTTTTTAGTTTTAGAGTCCTATTTCATCAGCTGAGAAATTCCTATTTTAAAATTTGTTTCCCTTTTCCTTATTAAATTTTAGAATTTGCTGCAGAGTATAAAATGCAGAATGAGTACAGGTTACAACAATGTCCATGAAAAAGAATTATAATTAAATAGAAACAATAATATATTACATTAAAAAATAATTTGTTGCTTATTCAGCAGTGCTTTGTCATAGCAACAGCACTAAAAATGGTAATGTTATCCATGTGATCAATAGAATAGACCCATAAAAGCAGTTATCTTAGATATACAACAAAATATATTAAAAAAATTGTGCACTGAAATTTCTGGGAATATTAAAACACTCACTGGAAACTGCCCAACTTGCTTGTTCAGGGAATAAAAACAACTGGAGATGAATTCTTAGTTGCAAGGAAAGGGAACAAAACCCCTTAGTGGCGATTTTTATTTGTCATTCAAAGATATTCCACCATATCCTTAGTAACAAAAAGACAGCTATAGACTACACAGACACAAGTATTTTTTATTCAAAAAGCAACAAATAAGTTTCAAATATGCATAATTTTTTAAGTGAAACTTTATGATTTTAGAAAGTTGAAGGAACAGAACACAAATTTTTTTGGCTCTTGTATTTGACAATCCAGTTATTAAGCAGTGTGTCTAGACTTGGGATTCTGTAGATGTCTGGCAATATCTGTCATTAGAGTTTTAAGCACCAACAATCAGCTAGAATCATCTCATTGCTGAAATCATAACAGCTGCCAGAAAACAGGTCAAGAAGAGGAAAAGTGGAGCAGGGAACAAGGTGCTATAGCCTATTCTCTAGGAATAAAGTGAAGGCAAGCAAGGAGAATCTAGCTACATAGTGAACTTGCTTTGTCCTTCAGATGTCTTTACTCCTGAGCTCCTGTATAGAGAGATCTTCATAAAGGAGGAAACATGGGTGTGGTTAAACTGATGGGTTTCCTCAATGCCTCCTCCCTTCAAGCAGCAGAGATGCAAAAATCACCAGACCTCTCTGGGTTGATATGTACACCCAACAGAGTCTTTCTTCTCCAGGGGAGGCTTGTCCTGAACAATATGAATATAAGCCATTCCATGTCAGCCACCCCTGAGGCTTGTTCACTCTCTGGTGCCTTTACAAAGACAGCTTTTACCTTTCTATGAAAGAGAGAGTGCATGATTTAACACCTGTCTTTAGGAGTTTTATCTATTAGATCAATTTCCTAAGTTCAAACTCTAGTGAAGAATGTTATAGCAAGGGATGCAAAATCAATGAAAGCACATAAGTTTGTCAGGGCTTTGCTTAATTACAGCCATATAGTTTTGCAATTTGCTGAATTAAGCCCTAGCTGATTTACAGTCCATCCCATTTTCTTGCAATTTTTTTTACTTTGGTATTACATTAATTATACCAAAAGACATTTGTATCAACAAGAAAGTGTACACTTAATAACTACCTGACTTTTCTGCCTGCAATTCAAAATTTGCCATTGCTAGAAACCTGCTTATTTTTTTCAGACATTTGTATAATTTATCAATGAAGAAATATTTTTCTTGCATGTCAAAACGGATATTATCTTGACACCAAATGGTCTACTTTTTGCTTAAGCAATCTTCTGAAGGTTTGACATTGCTACTAATGCAAGGCACCAGATTTCACTTAACTATCCTCTGCAGATGTAATTAAGTACTTCCAAATGTTTTGCTTAATTGCATTCCTTAATGTTCTGATTGATGTTTTGCACTTTTCCTTCAGTTACGAATTGCATTTATAGCTTCCAGTAATCCCATTTATCACTGCAATTTGCTTAGCTTGAAATGTGCTACATTAATTAGTTCTTTTCAAGTCTTTTGAAAGAAATGTCAGGAGATCATTAATTCTATATGGGCAATTTATTATTGCTTAAGAGAATTACATATTGCTTTTTGTTTCTTTTAGAAACTTCTTTTAGAAACTTCTTTCAGTATTTCCCTGTATAAAAATTATCTTACATGATCACCTTTCAAAAACCCTCCCTAATGAGTATCATTGTAAATTTCATGGTTATAAAAGGCTCATGAGCATTCAGCAGCCATTCAAAGATTTTTTTTTTTTTTGTTAACAACAGTTAACTGTAACTCTAAAATGAGTTTACAAAGCTGTATACAACCTACAAATAAGTAATTTACATGATTTATTAGTATATAACATGGCAATGATGAAGGTACCCCACACAAAAAAACACAGGGAACCAACAGTAAAATGGTTCTTCTTACAGTTATTAATCTGTAAAGACTATTGATTCTTTTCTTTCTTGACATAAAACAAGAACACAAACCTGGTTCTGCATTCTCCTGGGTTTCAGCATTGTGTCCTGGTATAAGAGTCTACCACTTGTCCACCTGCTTGATTTCAAACACATCAGTTGTCACACTGAGATCAGTGCCTTTAGAAAGAGGAGTAAGTCTTAGTAAGGTCACAGTGCTATTCACAACATGTTGACTCCGGTCCAGGGGAATTTCTGAAGCCATCTCTTCCCCTCCTGAAGAAGACATGAGAAAGGTCGAGTATTTTTAAAACCCTAGGAAAACTTCAACTCCTGAATCTACTGCCATTCATACTGTTATAATTCAAAAGGAGATCTAAGAATTTGTGGAATAATGTGAATACTAAACTTGAAAATCAAGATGGTAATTAAATATGCAGAGTATTACCTGTGTAAGGAAGATTAACAGAGGTATGGCTTTCAGGTTACACTGTAGATTTGAAGTGGGAGGGGTTTCAACTCCTTGGGAAGTTAGCAGAGTATGATACTTCTCATAATAGAAAAGGCACCAATTCCTTCTAAAAGGCCTGGTTAGATGCCCTTGATCATGCTCTGTGATTTTACTACTTTCTGTTTTATCAATCTGTTCCAAAAGGAAATATACTTTTCTGAGGTTTTTTTTTCTGTTTGCTTGTTGGTTTTCTGGTTTGTTTTGGGTAGCGTTTGTTTTATTTTATTTTGTTTTGGTTTTGGTTTTTTTTGGTTTTTGGGGTTTTTTTGGGGTTTTTGGTTTTTTTTAACATTAAAAGAAATTAACACATCTTTAAGTGTCAATAAATACATCTTTGTTCTTTTACTTGTTTTCGATAATATAACAACTAAAGATTGGTTGATTGCCTATAAGTAAGAAAAAGCTATAAAGCAGAAACTATTTAAAAATCATATACTCTATTATTAATCCTTTGAATTATTAGTTGAAATACAATGACATTACAGTACACTAATTACTTCTAAATGAGCCACCAGGGTAAGAGCATGTCTCTTTGGGAGAACTGTTATGATTCAGTTTATATACTTTAGATTTCGCACCCTAGAAATAGAGAAAATAATCACTTCCCATAAAGGAATAATTTATTGTTTAAAGAATAATATATCATGAAAACAAACAATTTTTGTAAAAAACAAACACATTAAAGGTATATTTCAAGTTTAGAAGTTATCTAGAACAGTATTATTCTTTTTAAGTCTAAGTAGTACAGTAGAGTTTATTCATTTTACTGCACTCCTTAATGAGAAAACCAGTATTTACCATCTTTAAGAATCTTGACCCCTTTCTTCACCTTGAAAGGCAATGGGACTTTATCATACATTTTGTGGATAAGAAGGAGACTTTCTGAGTTGGTCTTGGTTTTGCAATATGAGTGTTGTCACAGTATGAGAAAACTTGAAGACACAATATACGTATTATGCAGTTTGGGATATGATGGATTTTCTGGATTTCACTTCAGCTGGTATGAAAGAAATTCTAATTTTTTGAGACATCAATTATTAAAAAGTAAATATGAATAAAAAAAGTTCACTATGATCTATACATGATTGTTCAAATAACAACCCAAATTCTGGATTACACTGAAAACTGACTCCACTAACTTATTCATATCTCATTTGCTTTATAAAGAACAAAATCCAAGTAACATTTGACTGGAATTTTTCAGAAACAAGCCTGGAATGGGATGAAAATTAGGAAAATACTATGAAAGAGATTCTGTGTAAGAAAGAAAATTGGTCTTTATATAAGGAACAGAGCAAAAGATTAAGGAATTAATCAAATACCAGAGTATGATGAAATAATAATTCAACACACAGCCCCTGATCCTACTCCCCAGGCTTTTCTTACTCATCAAAGTATAAACTTGCTTAGATTAGGACAGAGTTATTTAGTTCTTACCTTGCATTTCCTTTTCAGGTTATTACTGTCTGTAACATAGTGCCCTTGTAGGCACCTCTTGTCTTTTTCCTGTGAGATACAGGAAGAAGCAGCAGGCTAAGCAACAATAGGATATTCCAATTACTACCCTCTATACACAGTATGTAGCAATAATAGAATATTATTATGCTTTTCTTTCTATCTATTTTAAGAATGAATAAGATTGGCATCTCTGCAGAGGGTTTCCAAGCCAATATGTTTTTCTCAGAATAAAGAACTACATTACCTCCTGGCAGCCCTTTCTAAACCTGAACTTTTATGATTTTGAAGACCTATAGATTGTGCCTTGTTCAAAGTGGAATATTCTCTCATCACTTGGACAACGCTTGGGTAATACCTTAAATTATAGCTACCTTTTTATATTAATACAGCCAGCACTCTTCTTGACCTTTAGATACTTTGCCATTATCCTCTCTGGAATGAGAAACAGTTTTACATCCTTCTGCCCCAGCAGTATGTCATTACCATTTGAAATTTTTCATAGAAGTAATTAACAGAAATTTAAGGAAAGTCATCAACATGTATTTTGCTGTGATTTACAGCTACCATTGCAATACTTATATGTTTTGATAGCAACACAGAAAATTGAGGTTATATAAATCCTACTAGTCAAGAAAATTGCTGATTACAAGTGTTTTTGGTATATGCAGTTTGTTCACAATTAAAGAGTTTGCAGTCATGTTACTGGTTAATCTTGATTCTTTTTATGCTTAAAGCTCTGTATATGGAACTGCAATTGCAACTATCAGTATGTATAAACCACAGTCTTCAATAAATTTTTTAAGTATACACATGCTTCACAGACCACCAGGATCAGCTTCCAGACTATCACTGATCCACAGATTGGAAAAAGTCTACTTTTTTTCACTGATTAAAAAAAAAATACATCCTAATTTGTACAAGTCAATCCTTTGAAATTAATTAACACTGAAAATAAACACTGTCAGTGCTGTCCTAAATGCTCATCATGTTCTAAGAATTACCAGCAACCGAGTATCTAACTTCAAACGTAGGTATTCTATATGGATCTTTTATAGCATAGTTCCTTAAACCATTTCCCAGCACCACTAACAGGTCAGTATTTCAATTTATATTTAAAAGAATGAGAAATCTTTGATGTTTAGAAAGGATGATTTTCCATCTAAGTACACCTTAATACTACAATTTAGCTTGTGGAAAAATATACCGCAGTATTATGAAGAATTTATGCAGAGTAATATGTTCCTAATTTCATTACTATATATTTAAATATTTTCACTCGTGTCTTACAACACTGTGCTACAGATTCTGTTTAAATAAATAAATGCATTCATGCCTTGAAACACTAGACATATACTGCTCTAAGCTCCTTTCTGCAATAACACAGGATCTATCTTCCCCCATATATTTGATATTTGCATACTCAGACAAGACAAGGTTGACTGAAAAGACAGGCATTGTAGAAACATACTTTTTTTTTTTTTTTTTTTTTTCAATCTTTCTGGTCTTCAGAATAGTCAATATCAGCTGAGAATGGCTTTGCAAACTGCAGAAATAGCAAGAAGGAAAATCCCAAAAGCTACAGGCCTGTTATTCTCACTTGGGTGGCAAAGCAGTTTATTCTGGGAAGTATTAAAAAATACAATACCTGAAAGACAATGTGGTAATTGGTCACAGTCTTCATGAGAGGAAAGTCCTGTTTATCAAACCTAATTTGCTTTTATGACAAGGTAACCCACTTAGCTGATCAAGAGAAGCCGGTTGATGTGATCTTTTTTGGATTTCATTAAAGCTTTTAATAGTATCTCTCACAGAGTCTGTCTGGAAAAAATGTCAAGCTCACAGTTGGATAAACACATCATGTGAAGGGTGAGAAACTGGTTCACAGGTAGGGCTCAAAGGTTTATAATGACATGGGGTGACATCAGACTGGTGACCTCTCACTACTCCGGTTCAGCAGGGCTCCATCTTAGGCCCTGTGCTCTTCAACAGCTACATAAAAAACTTAAGACACAGGACTGGAAGGGCTATTTATCAAGTTTGCAGGCAGTACAAAGCTGGGAGGGGCTGTTGACACCCATGAAGGTAGGGAGGCCCTGCAGAGAGACCCTGACAAATTAGAGGGCTGTACAATCACTAATCATATAAAGTTGAACAAGGGAAAAGTCAGATTCTGCACATGGGATGGGGCAACCCTGAGGATGTGCACAAAAGTAGTGCAGTGGAAAAGGACCTGGGGGTCCTGGCCGATGGCAAGTTGCCCATGAGCCAGCAGTGCCCTGGCAGCCAGGAGAGCCAGGTGTGTCCTGGGGACATCAGGCACAGCATTGCAAGCTGGGCAAGGGAAGGGATTGTCCTGCCCGGCTCTGCACTGGGGCAGCCTCACCTTGAATCCTGTGTGCATTTTTGGCTGCCACAATATGAGAAAGGCATTAAACTATTGGAGAGTGTCCAAAGGAGGGCACAAAGATGGTGAAAGGCCTTGAAGGGAAACTGTATCAGGAGGAGCTGAGGTCACTTGGTCTGTTCCTGAGAAGAAGAGACTGAGGGGAGATGTCATCACAGTCTTCAACATCCTCATCAGGGGAAAAAGGAGGGACAAACTCTGCGGTGACAAGTACAGGACCCAAGGGAATGTCCTGAGGTATTAGGGGAGGTTTGTGTCAGATGCTAGGAGAAAGAGGCTTTATCCCGAGGGTGGCTGGACACTACAAGAGGCTCCCCAGAGAAATGGTCACAGCACCAAGCCTGACAGAGGTCAAGAAGGATTTGGATGCTACTCTCAGGCTAATGGTGTGACTCTGGGGGATGCTGCTGTGCAAGGGCTGTAGTTGGACTTGATGATCCTTTAGGTCCCCTCTAACTCAGTATATTCTGTGAAGTTAAGTCTCAGGCACTGTAAGTGTCCTAGGCACAGGTGAAAGTCACCTTCAAATTGAAAACCCTTTCAATTTGTCAGTTCAGTGCAAAAAGCCATATTGATTTAAAGAATCTTTTATTTCAGCACACATATTTTACATATCTATTATCGTAGACAATAATAATTTAGATATTTTATGGCAATTTAACTATAATGAACTTCTCCCTCCTTTGTTAGATATAGGAATTATGAAAATACCAATCTGCATAATGTCTAAGATGGAAATGATATTATCAGCACTTTTTTCAGCTTTCTGGCAAAGTGACAAAAAATGTTAATCTACAAATTTCAGCACTGTGCATTTGAACTTATACTAAGGGAGAAAAGATAGCATGTAGTTAATATATAAACTGTGTGTATATATGCAAACAGATCTTTCTTTTTTAGGAATGTGAGGACAATATAGGATTTTGGGGGTCTTCTTAATGCGTCAGAGACACAAAGAGTGATATACCTTTGTTCAGGAGATGCTTTGTTAGTTTGATGATAAGTGATACAGTCTAAATGTGTGGAAAATTAATGCATTAGTATATCAGTAATCTTTGTAGATCAGAGTAATATACTTACTATTAAAGGCCATTGAATCATCATAAATATCTTAAAATAATAGTCCATTAGGGGTAAGCTCTTTGGGGAAAAGTGCCTCTTTGTGTTTATACACCACCTAGCAGAAAGAGGAACCCTTTCATTATTTGATCCTTTAAGAATTTATGATATGTAACTATTAAATTGACAGATTTTTCAAAATGGAATCAAATGTGGGGAGGTTTAGCAAGACCAATGGCATTGCAAGACTGGTGACATTGTTATCTATTTAATCACTGCTACAACATAAGCCATTAGTTATTCATCTGCAAATGAGGAAATCAGGCTACACTTATAAACGGGAGAATTGATTGTTTCTTGGAAATTTGTAATTCAGAAAAGAACCTGGACGCTATAGCAGACAAGCCACTGAACACAGAATCAAGTGCAGTACTGTGGGAAATGAGGTTAATGACATAGAACCGAGACAGTGGGTAAGACTGGAACAATATATGGAACCAGCACTCAAATTGTTAATAGGTTACATACTACAAAGAGACTGTTCAAAATAAAAACTAGGCTAAACTGAGTTACTTAAGGACCTTACTCTGTATGGAAGGAAAATACCTCTAACCTTAAAGATGACAAGAAAATTGCATTTCACAGGGGAATCTTGGGTACCAAAAGTGCTCCCTAATTGTGTTAGAGAAGCAGCCAGAACCCTCAAAAAGAGAAATTAAAACAAAACAAGAACGTATATACTCTTTATAAAAATGCGTGTGATTATCTATTAGAAAAAAATATCAAAAGAAGATGAAAATTAAGATGTATTTCTTACTTATTTGTAATGTCATACTAGATTAGTATCTAACTTCTCCTGCATGGTCAGAAACATAATTTGGATAATGTCAGGCAGGGATGCACTGTGACCACAAGGAAGTAATAAAGATATTAGCACCCAAAGGAGGGCTGCGAAAATGGTCAGGGGTCTGAAGGGGAATTTGTATGAGGAATGGCTGAGGATACTTGGTATCCTCATCCCAGAGGACACTGAGGGGAGACCTTATAGCAGTCTACAACTTCTTTGTGCAGGGAAGAGGAGGGGCAGACACTGATCTCTTCTTTCTGCTGGCCAGCAACAAGACCCCGAAGCTGTGTCAGGGAAGGTTTAGGTTGGATATTAGAAAAAGGTTCTTCACCCAGATTGGTGTCAGGCACTGAAGAGACTCCCCGGGAAAGTGATTATGGCACCAAGTCTGACAGAATTCAAAAACATTTAGACAGATCAAGACAGCATTTTTGCCTAAAATTTAATTTCAACTTCAAGTATACTCTTATACATATTAAGTGATAATGACTGAGAATTTCTGATCTTCTTTGTAGCTATTTAGTCACAACAGAAGGCTTGATGGCCTCTTGAGAGGTAAGTACTTATAAGTAGTTAAAAGTACATACTGATGCCCAGGGGTAGCTCTTGTCCAGTTCCAGAGATGATAAATCTAGAGCATACATTCCATAATTTGACATAATTTCTTGAGATCAACACGTGTTTCAGTAGTTTCACGATGGCAATCTTACAGAAAGCTCTCTCTAGTCAGCCATTGGGTAGGCAGAATCATGGATGTCACCTTTAGCAAATGTTAAAGAATGTCAGTGCCTGTGCAGTACTGTTGGAGCATGAACTGGGACAACAGGAGTCCTGGAGTTGGTGGCTGATTTCCATGGTTTAGGAATGGTATTTCTCAATCTAGAGTTCACCCTGAAACACTCCAAACCACATGCTACTTGGTCCTCCCCTCCCCTCTCCCCTGCAGCATTTTGGAGAGAAAAATTGAAGATAAAACAAGTAAAGATCACAGGCTGAGTTATGAACAATTTTTTGAAAACTACAGATAAATAAGACAATGGACAATAACAGCAATGATACTGAGGACAGTGCAGAGGAAAAGAGGCGTGTGATTCACCCATGATTGCTCATACCCAGCAATACCTGACCACTCCCTTTGCCACATTATATCACCCAGAACGGAGCTTTTCCCCATTCTCCAGGAAAAGGATGTGAGGTGGTACAGAATAACCTCTGGGTCCTGCCATGACCCAGGTTTTTGCTACTGTAAAAAATTAATGCTGCCCTGGCCAGAACCAGGGCCCTGACAAAGCTAAATAGACATTAACAATAAAAAGTCCCACTTTGTTCATTTAGCTATTTTGTCTTGTTCTGCATGTCATGCATGAGTCCTTGAAAATTAATCTTTGAAAAAATAAGTGAAGAAAAATGTGTATTGCTGTGACAATCCATTCATAAATAGAATCAAGGAAAAAAACCCCAAACTTATTTATTTGAAGATCAGTGATTTTCCCAGCAGCAAAACACATAGATGGGACACAATCTTTAATTATGGTGCCAAACAAAATCATTCTAATACTGGACAATAATCTGTTGTGTTCAAAAAAAGTTTTATAAGACTTTGAAAATTTCAATTAGATTAAAATTATCAAAAAAAACTTTGCTTCACAGAAGTACAATAACATTTGCATAATACATTTTATCATACTATTTCACACTATATGATTTTAAAATAATATGAGACAAAGCATAGATGAAAAATTTAATTTTTCACAAAATTTTGCAGCTTGCTTTGCAACATCTATGGACTCTTCAGCACTGTAGCATAATGATCTCCTTTTTAAAGAATTTTTCTGAAAATACATTCCTATACTATGTCATGTTTACTTTATTAATGTAAGACTAAACAACTTCCAAAATCTTTGTATCATTTTTAAAATTAATCTTTGATACCTGAAAAGGGAATGTGGGACAGAAGGAAGAAAATTGTTTATATAGTTGTTCAGCAAGGAGGGGTTATTTCAGAAAGCGTTGCAGTGGATAATGTATGAAACTACGTAGAATCATTTAGGTTTGAAAAGACCCTTAAGATTATTGAGTCTAAATTTTAATCCAGCACTTCCAAGTGCACCATTAAATCATGACTTTAGGTGCCACAACTGCACGTCTTTTAAATACAGAGGACAGTGGCTCAACCACTTCCCTGGGCAGACTGCATTGCATTTCCAGCAGACATCTGGGCGTTGAAGTCCTGCCTGAGAGCAAAGACTTCATCTTTGAAAGCCTGTTAATCCTCATTGGGTGTTCTATAACAAACTCCCACCATTCTCAGGCACATCCAAGGTTTCTAACACATCAATATACCTTGTCTTTCCTGCCACATGAATCTCCTTCCCCTACCTCCACTGCGATGACAAAGAGATCTGAGACCAAAGGACATGTCTAGAAAATCATACCTCAAACTTTGGCATGTCCAGACTTATCTCTAGAGACTATGGGCTTTCTTCCTTTTTCCTCTTCAAATCTAGTTTAAAGTTTTGCAATTAGCCCTGCTAATTCCTGCAGAAAGTTCCTTTATTTCCCATCTGTCACCAACAGATCTGGTTTTGTGTGGACCAATCCATGACCAAAAACCCCAAAATTCTGCTGGTGGACACCAGGCTTTTCTGGTTTGTCCTGCTTATTCCCTCATCATTCCCTGCAGCTGGAAGTATTGAGGAGGACACATACCCACAAATACAATTTCCCCTGGTTATTGCTCACAGATTTTGTAGTTATTCTGAGTCACTAAGGTGGATCATTACTGTGATACTGTCACAAGATATGACCTACAACTTATAGAATAACGTAAGCAAACTTAAAAGATGGCATGTGCCTGCTGTGGGTATAAAAATTGAAATGATGATTCATATCTGGAAATCTGCATCAGAAACATATTGTGTTTGAATCTGGAAAAGCAAACAACTGCAAAAGGAGTGTTGATAAGTACAGAGCCTACAAGCATGGAACCACGTAAACTGCAAGATTTAATGGCTAAGCCCAGGCACATTTGGATCAGAAGCAAGACTAACTTTGTAAATTAATTAAATAATTTTTATTTATTATAAATCTCTAGAATTTCCCCTGAATTAATTTCTTATGCCTTTTAAAATATTTCCCAGGAGATATAACCAGCAGGTTAGACATAGGAAAACTTGGGTGAGAGGCCACAGTACTGGACTATGCACTCTAAGGGGTCCTTCTGACCCTGAATGTAATTCGTTTGCAGAAAGTGTGCATTTTGTTTCAGCAAACAGCAATAGCCAAAATGCTTCTGTCAAAAACACACTAAAACTGCAATTAGTCTGTAGATTTCAGCCACGAAATTCATTTCAATTGAGGAAGTTTATTTGAAATGCTGACAATAAGTGAGTACAGTCTAACAGGTGCTCCTATAATTAACAGCACATTCTGAATGAAAAATGAAATAATTTGGAGCAGTATTACCTTCCATTGCAATTTTCACAGATCTTAGGCAACTAAAATAACCATTTTGGATAAAACTGCACAATGTTCTTATTTTAATTTACTTATAAGTATACTCATGGGACTGTTCTGTTTATCCAGCTTGGGCATTGACATTTGACTGTATTGTTGAGTTTTACACATGTTACTTTCCTTTTCCAATCTACACTGCACACTAAATGCTTTTAAACTATATAAGGTCTAAATATTCTGTTGGGTTTTTTCTGTGGGTTTCTTGTTGTTGTTGTTGTTGTTTTAATTCTAGTGTTACTCGTTCTTTTTAAGTTTCTTTTACTAAAGTAAGAGGGAATCAGCATAAATATGTTTATAAATATGTCTAGGTGCAAATATGTCTATTGGAAATTCAGTTAAAATCTGTCTGTATTTGAGTATATCTCATCAACACTTAGAAGAAGACGCAAAAAAGCAACAAGAGGATTAAAACCAGCTTCCTCTTGCCGCTTTTCGGGAATCTGATGAACATGACTTTTCCCAAGCACAGGGAAAAGACATAAAATAATTATGTAAGAATACAAATACTCAAGGAATTCAACTTGGACTCAAAAGGAAAGATTGTCATTAGTTAACCACAGGACTAGCTGCATATATTAAAAAAAAAGAGAAAATCTCTCAGAAGAGTCTGAAAGACTTGCAGGAAAAAATGTGAAGTAGATAGAACAAGAAGAGCTTGAGAAGTCTTCATGACCTAAAAGTGGTCAAGCATATTCTTTCTCAGCAGAAATACAACTATAGACATTCTATTATTTCATTTCTTCTTCTCTCCCAGCTCCAAAATGGTGGCTGAATTTCAAACCTTTGTAAAATCTACATTTCAATTAATATACCAAACCCAGACATAAACCATAACATAAATGCTGACATAAACCAAACCTGAACTGCCCATCTGCTACTGAGACTTTTGGATGCAGTACTAGTCAAAGGATGTAAGTGTTCATATCACAACATTTCTAGTACTGGGAAAGAGACAACACTGTGGAGATACAGATTAAAGGGATGGGTAGAAATACAAAACTAGAGACAGCACTTGAATTCTGCTCTGACACCAGTAACTTTAGGCAGCAGCTTAAATGAAAAAAATGCTGAAACTTGTGAAGGGTCTTGCAAGGGAAATCTTTCCCAGTATTAAAAGAAAAAAAATGTTTATCTTTAATAATGTATAATGAAATGTGAAAATTGTATAAAGTTTATCTTGCTCTTGAGCTTCAAATCTATGAGAGACGACTAAGCTCCCAATGTTAAGATCAAGTTTATGTGTTAAAACTAAATCTAATGAAAAAATCATTTTAATACTTTTGTCGATGTTAAAAAAAAATTTCAGTCTACCATCAGCTCTAAAATCACTTTTTAATGATTTAAAAAAAAATGCTTTTTTTCCTGCCATCATTTTGATACCAAATATTATTCTATGTAGCAACTCTAGGTTTGCATACAGATGTCCATGAAGGATGGTGCAATGCATCCTTCTCTTCTTTTTCACCTACTGCTTTGAAAACTTGGATTAATATATTCTGATATCCCATCTTCCTAAAGTCATTATATGCAATAGAATTTGACACATATTCTGGACTCCAAGACAAATTAGATTTTTGATTTTTCCAGCCTTTTAGAATTACACCTTATGGAGTGGGCAAAGGGAATCCCCTAGAATATACAAACAGGCACAGGTATGGCAGCATTAACAGCTAAACATTGAGGAATCAAATATTTTCACTGATTTTTTGAAGTAAAAAGTTGGTCTTTTTACTTCAGTTTATTTACTCCAGTGTTACTGAGTCTGTCCCAAAGAAAATCTTATCAGGTTTGATAGTCATAACCTTTACTGACTACCCTTCTAATCCACAGTTAGTAAATATGCTTTATCATTCCTTTCTTGCTTTCATCAGTTCTTTACATTCAATACTAATTTGCCCAGCAACTGTCAATAATATCTTCTATATTTTTTAGAGTGCTAGTTTATGGTAAAGTTTATGTACAATTGCCAGTTAATGATTACAAACTGCAATTGCTATTACAAGAAGTAAAATAACAATGTTCCTAAGCATTTAATGACAGTTTTCAGTATATCTCACTAGACTCAACTGCAAATGAATGCTCTTACAACCTTAGAGTTACCTTTTTTATAATAGCAAATACCTCTCATGTCAAAGAATGGTCATGGCAACATGCATATGATAGTGGCTAAATTCAATGTGCAATGATCAGGTTGTTCTTGAAGCTGCTAATGTACTCCCGCTGCAGTGCCAAACCAGACAAAAGTAGGACAGAGGGTGAGAGAAAAAGAAGGAGGATGGGAGAAAGGGAGAGAGGGAGGAAGAAACAGGCTGTGGAATCAGCTCTCAACTGTTGTTACTGCCTCCTGGCAAGAGCAGAACTGTTCTAAGGTAAGCTTCCTCCTCTGTGCACTTCTAGTCTAAAAACAAGCACATCACTGTAAACAAAATATTTTTTTCCTAAATTTAAACTTAAACAGCAGAGGAACAGACCATCTGCAGACATCATTAGTGTTAGATGGTACAAGATTACAAGCAGCACCATCCATCAGTTCAGGCAGGAGATAGCTTTTGCAGCCCTTTTTATCTGGGTGGCTGGAAGTCCTGTGAGACTCAGGGACATAATGGAGAAGGCACAGTGATCTAGGCCTATAAGCTTGTTACCTGAGCAAAAGGACAGTGATTCCTCACACGAGCATGGGCTTCAGACACAGCCTGACTTTTCCATACAGTCATCTTTGCACAATTTATTGGTGAGGAGACTGCTGTGTCCCACCAGTCTGACTGAGGTACCTGGGTCCTGAGACCACTGGGAATGCCACAGGGTCGGGTCCACAGGAGCCGGATAGCAATAGCAAGGCTTCCACCAACGGCGGGATGATGCTCAGGCAGCTTTATTTCCTTGAGGTTTTATTGTAGGAAAAGGCGGAGCAGGGAGCAAAGGGAAACAACCTTTCAGGAAGGGGGCTCACTCTGAGAGCCCAGAGCTGAGGGCAGGGTAGGGAATACAACTGCAGCAGGGAAGGAGGGTCAGGGTACACAGCAACAAATGAGGGAAGGGTTCAAGGGCGAAGTGTAGGATGAATGATGGGGTGACAACCAATGGGGACAGGGGGAAGGAGTGGCTGCAGGGAAGGAACCAATGGGGGTACAGAGAATGAAGAACTTTCCAGAACTAAAGGATGTCTTACATAATGATAGACAGGGACAAAGGGACGATACAACAAAAGACTGACATCAGGGGAGGCGGGAAGTTACACATCGGTTGCCTCCCACAGCAACTCAGGGGGACTGTCTCCCCAAGCCCCCTCCCACATCTGATTTCTGCTCTGATATATAGTGTGAAACAAGAGCAGTAAAAAACCCAAGAAACCTAAAATACAAGACCAATGTTTAGGTGATTAAATGATAATTAGACAATTAAAATAATTTTGGATCCAAACAACAGATTGCATTACTGGGAGCAGCTAAGAAGATTTTGGTTCATCAGCATTTCCAGAGCTATGACTGGAAAACAAAAAATCCCAGAGGCAGTAATAGCTCAGATAGAAACCATCCTTCTGCAACGAGTCTGAGAAATAGGACAAAGAAGAGCAAGACATGCTCTGTTGTTTGTTTGTTTGTTTTTCTTTTCCCACAGTCTTAGTACTTTAAAATGCTGGAGACAGCAACTACCTCCTAGAGAAACTCTAGCACCTCACAAGACCATCACAGAGCTGGGCTTGTTCCCCATGTATTAAGATGGAGGATGGGCATGGGGAGAGAGGCATGTTGAAGGGCAAGAAAAGATCTGGCAAAAAAGGTATGAGTTGCTGTTTATTATATTCCTCTTCAGAATTTGAGATGCCATAATAAGGGATAAGATTTGAAGAAACTATAGAGGTTTTTGGACCATGAACAATCAAAAACTTGGTCAATTTTCTATCAGAATGATTAAATTCAACCCTAAGTCCTCTTCAGTACCTTTTCCAGTTCTCATCGATCTTATTTTGGCTTCCCAGGCACTTTCTGAGGATGCAAGTAAATAGTGCATACATGTCTAATGAGCCTGGTGAGTTTGTTGAAGCAAAGAAAGGCTCTTGGAAGCAGGAGTACAGAGGAACATGGGAGAAGTCTGAACAATAAATAATTAAGAAATGGGATAGGAAGGGCCGGCTAGATTATAAAAATAAGAGAAATTCCTACAGACCTCTTAATCCTACTGTGGTGTGTATCTGAAGCAAACATCAGCACCATACAAAGCCTTGGTAAATTTGTCCTAAAAAAATCTTGTGAGTCAGTATCACTGGAGAAGTATGGTGCTTCATGCTACCATTTAGTGATGGACTCAGCAGTGCTGGGTGTTTATGATTCAACTTGATCATCTTGAGGGTATTTTTCAAATGAAATGATTCTATAATTGTATGATTTTCTGTCAGTACAAAAGCTGTGGATCTCTACTCAAAATATGATAGGCTTCCCCTCATGATAGTAATCGGAGATTATCTCAGTTGGTGAGAGCCCGATGTTAATAATGCCAAGGTCATGGGTTTGAACCCTATATGGACCATTCATTTAAGAGCTGGGCTCAGTGTTCCTTCTGGGTCCCTTCAAACTCAGACTATTCTGCGATTCTGTAAATATCATGAAGCTGTATTTGTGAAGAAATTATTTTCAATCATTTCAGTTTATGGACCTCTAAATATTTCCCATGACAGTTGTGGAATTTAATTCTGCAAATTTAATACAAAGACAGCTTTGAACATTCCCTATAGGTTTTCATGTACCACAAATAAAAGATTGAAAATCTCAGACTTATACTCTAGCAAAGCAGATCAATAAATCTGACCACCAACGGGTGCTTCCATGATATTTGGTACAAGATTCTCATTGCTGCAGAAGCTACTGCTACTTCCACATCCAGTCCAGAATCTGCTTTTTCAGGTACTTCTTTCACAGAAGTGCTAAAGGCAGTGAAAAGAAATGTAAAAAGAATTAAGTGTTTTAGCCTCCCAATAAAGCAGTCACTATTTACATACAATTTTGCCACCATAATTACTTGCCGGAACTGAATTGTGCTAATCATGGAATGGTTTGTATTGAAAGAAACCTTAAGGATCCTCTAGTCCTAATTCCCCTGCCACTGACAGAGACACCTTCCACTACATCAGGCCACTCAAAGCCCTGTCCAAACTGGCCTTAAACATTTCCAGGGATGGGACATTCACAATTTCTTTGGCTAGAAACCTGTTCCAGTGCCTCACAACTCTCACAGTAAAGAATTTTACCCCTGTTCCTGTCACTACAGACCTTTCTGAAAAATCCCTCTCCACCCCTCTTGTAGGCTCTCTTCAGGTACTGGAGGGTGCTGTAAGGTCTGCCTGGAGTCTTCTCTTCTCCAGGATGAACAACACCAACCCTCTCAGGCTGTCTTCTCCTCAAAAATAAGAGGCATAATTTGGAAAACAGATTAGATGTTTGCAGTTCTTTTTATTAAAAGAAAATTCTTTGACTTGAAGGACTGCTGAAAAGATCACCAGATAATGCTTTGTACAATCGGGCTGGATATGCCTAATAACCAAAAGCAGCTTACAGTGAGGTTCTTAAATTTGTTCTTCCTTTTATTGGCAGAGTGTATCAATGTTACCTCAGCTGATTGGACAGTCACTTAGAATACTTGTCTATCATGTATGCATGCACAGTGTCTGTGCATGAAGTACAAACTGTTCTTTCAAAATTCAAGGAATGAAAAGCTAAGAAAAACAGTGAGAAGGAATATTTTTGACAGAAATTAACAAACACAGACTGGAAAGCTTCCTGCTGTGCCCCAAAGGCCAGCTCACTTAACCTTTGTAGTGCTTGGACTTTTACCTTTAGGAAAGCCTAGAAAATGGTAGGAGGTATGTGTACCAAGAAACCCCACTGTGTCCAAGAAGGGAATTATTCATGCTGCATACTCAGACATATGGCATGACCTTCTCAACAGAATTACAAAGCAATAGCAGAGAATTGAACAAATAAACTACCAAATTTCCTACTGAAATTGTGCTTTTGAACATGTAGGGATAGAGCATTATTAGGATGAAGAAATTCCAAAATATAATCTACACACTTGAAAACATAATCTGTGTGCATTCAGCATCATGCCTGCTTTTTTTGATGACAGAAGTTATCTTTCTCCTCTTAGCTCAGAAGAACCAAAACAGACAGAATAGAAATGGACCTTTATTCCTTCCTTCAATTCAATTTAAAAGTCAATTAAGTTCAAGGCAAAAGATTCAAGATTCCCCCATGGAAATAATTTTAGGGCAGGGATGGCAATGTTGAGTGAATTTGTAGCACAGGAGAGATCAATAACTGAGTGAGGTGACAATCTGTGAATGCAATGCAAAAAAAAAAAAAAGAAACTAAAGTCAGTGGGTACTTGGAAGTATGGAAAGACAGGTCTTCAGGAAGCTGTATATAGGCAGGCCCTCATGATAAGCCACATGAGTTTCACTGGAGCTAAAAGCATTCCCTTATGTTAATCTCTGTCATACTGAGAGACTGTGTACACATAGATAAGCAAGCAAAGGAGGACTTGATGTGGCAGCTCTAGAAATGTGAAAGCTACCATTAGTGTCTCTGCTATGCAGTGGTGCAATCATAATTAAAGCTTAGGTATTCATACTGATTATAGCTCTGTCATACATTTCTCCCTTAAGTTTTGATTTTGTTGGCCAATTTTATCTATGTTTTTATTGGCTTTGCATGGCCTCAGGTGTTTTTTTTTTGGGGGGGGGGGTTTGTTGTTGTTTTTTGGTTTTTTTTTGGTGGTTTGTTTTTGGTTGGTTTTTTTTTTGTGGTGTGGGGGAAGGTACAGACCTGGATCCAAACTGCTAGAAGATTCTTCCATGTCCAGCAGAGCCAATCCCTGCTGGCTCCTGTTGTGGTGTGGTTTTATTTAGTCAGTTGGTTTTATTAATGTTAGTTAGCCTTTATGCTCCCCCATTTGTCCCCTCACAGTTGGTTTGATCCAAGTTGTTTACCCCAAAAGTTCCTGCCACTTGGCTCCCCAGTTATCTGTCAATATTCTCACCTCTCCCTGTTTTTTCCTCAACCTGAGTTTGTTTATACCCTTTTGGCTGTCAATCCTGTAACCACCCGCAGTTTCTTCAAGAAAGTTCTGTATCACTCCAGTTTAGCTTTTCTATTTGTCCCCTGACCTGGTGCCTACCCCTGTTACATTATCATAGGTTGTTGTATCCCTCTCTGGTTTATCCCCACTGGGAAAGACAGGTTTGCACCCCTGTCCGCCCACCCCCTATTTAAGTTGCTGCAATCTTTGATTTCTTTGGCATTTGTCACTGCACCCACCCAGAGGGCACCTTCTTTACATACCCGGGTAATAAAGGACTCTTTGGGCTGGCAGACAAGTGTCCTTCTCTCATCCCTTCATCTCCTCTCAGCGTGCAGAGTTACCCAAGCTGCGCACCCACGAGCAGCACTCAGCACCATCAGGGGCAGATGATTCTCCCCAGAGGTGCCGCTCTCGTGACGGCCACGTGGCCTCACACAGGCCGTGCCGGTCGGCCCACGCCATCTGCCCGGGGCCATGGCAGGAAGCCTCCGCAGGCTCCAAAGATGGATGTGCCTCTGAGAAAGGCTGAGACAATGAGAAATGGTGGTAGTACCTCTGTGATAAGGTATTTAAGAAGAAAAATAAACATAGTTTTTGGGTAGTTGTAATTCCAGACGGTGAAGAGAGGAGTGAGAACATGTGAGAACAGCCATGAAGGCACCAACATCAGTGGAGAAGGAGGGGGAGGAGGTTGTGCAAGCACCAGAGCTGAGATTCCCCTGCAGCCTGTAGTGCAGACTGTGGTGAAGCAGCTCTTCCCCTACAGTCTGAGCAGATCCATGGGGATGCAGAGATCCATCTGCAGGCCACAGAGAGCTGTTGTTTGTGCAATGGACTCACTGGAGAAGTTCATGATCTCCCACAGGAGGGACCTTCTCCAGTGCAGGAAGGGAATGACTTCTTCTCCCTGAGCAGCTGGAGAAGTCTAAATTGACCAAAACCTCTATGTCTCCCAGTCTCCCTGCGCTACTACAGAAGAAGGTAGAGCTGGGAAGGAGGAAGGGGTGGAGGAAGGTGTTTTTAAGGGCTTATTTTACTTCTCATTATCTTGCTCTGATTTGGTTAGTAATAAATTAATTTCATATCTCTCCAAGTTGAATCTGTTTTGCCCATGATGGCATTTGATAAGCAACCTCCCCTGTTCCTTATCTCAACACATGAATCCTTTGTTATATTTTCTCTCCTTTGTTCAGTTGCAGAGGGGAGTGAGTGAGTGGGTTTGGTGGGTACCTGGTATGTGGCCTGGGTCAACCCACGGCAATGTTTGATATCAGAACAGACCTTTAGAAGTCCTTGTTAACATCAGGGGAAAAACAAAAGAAATTAAAAACAGGTAGCAGATGCCGTGAAAGAAAAAACAAGTTGTAGCTTACGCGCAACAAAAATTATTTGACAATATAGAACCTTCATGCAAAATAGAAATACTAAACCTGGCTTTTTAAGTTCTTCCAGTTATAAACTATTTACATGCTAAATTAATACAATAAAATATATCTTCCATTTAATATGTAAAAATATGCAGATTTCTACACCACCATGTCTTAAAAAATAAGCCATAATAAAATCTTTGAAAGCATGATTTTCTTACAGCTACCGATATTGTGCTATTTTGCACTTTATTTCAATGACTAGTTGTTTTCAATATCTCCTAAAAACCCCACGTGTAATATACATCTAACTAAAGAAATAATACAGACATGTTTGCAGATGGTAAACACCTACAGATTTATACGTACTGTGTTGCTTTTTTGCTCATATACCTCACATGTCTTTACTTCTCTCATTATTTATAAGCTTGTTGTAAAAGGACAAAAACATTACACGGGATTAAAATAAACTTCACAGCCAAAGTGTAATTGCATCATAAAACCAAACATGTAAAAAAGTTGAAGAATTTTCATAATAAATCTCAGAGCTATAGTTCTGAATCTTACTTTAATTAACATAATTAAATCTAGTAACTCCTTTTAGAAATACTATACTTCAGCTTAAAAAAGAGCTTATTCTAAAGTTTAGAAATACTGCAGACAGTACTACATCTGCACTAAAGCCAAATGACAGAAAAAATGCATCCCACACCAGAAGTGTCATTGGCTTGTATTCCTGGCCAAATTCCAGCTTAGAATTTATGCTCTTTTTATATGTCTTTCAATATACAAAAAACCTTAAAGGAATATGTGTCACTCATACTTATGCCTAGTGTACTGCTCTCTGTGCAGGCATAAAATGCATCTGCAGTGTGGGTTTTTTCTCCCCTGTTTAACTAGAACAGATATTTGATAGAGTAAAATAATCTTGCAATACAAAACTTACAAGCATATACACGCACTTGAATTTATACTGTATTTCATACTTTCCTTACCAGGAAAAAAAACCACTAAATCAATTGGTCTCTCTGCTCCAAAACTTCTTCTTATTTTGCCTTATGCCATGACACACTTCGTACTACCACTGCAACATCTCTTCTTGTGCTAGGCTGGCTTCCCACTTTTGCAGGTTCAGGAAACCCCTGACAAGCTGTTGCACCACGGCTGTGGGTAATACCCCATCATATAATCTACCATACAGCTATGTTTCCATCACATGGACTTCACTGGGGAAGAGGAGAGGTCTGTAATTTCCATTTTTTCATACAATATATTCTGTTTAAATGAGCTGACATAAAAAATTGCTGTGTAAGGGGAGCTCATGTTATGTTCCCTAAAGATCAGAGATTGAGACATGATGAATATTTCAAGTTCATGGCTTTTGCTCAAATCAAATGCAAGTTGCTCATCTGCTGCACAAAACTGGGTTGTCAGTGCTCTATTAGGGCTCCATTATGGACTGCTGTCCTTGATGAATTAATAAGAGAACTGTAAAATTACTCCAGTTGTCCCTGATTATCAAACTATACTAAAATGGGTTCACAAATAAATGGGCAAAAGTCAATAAAAATGTTTTCATCAAAATGCTGCTTGTTTTGCCACAATCAAATAATCTAACTCTACTCACAGCATGAAGAACCTATCTTGAAAACACATGCTTAAAACTGATCATGTGAAATAAATTCAACAGCCCCACTCATGGAATATGTCTTAAGTAATTAGAAAGCTTTAGCAGTTAATAATCACAGACTTTGCAGAGTTTTGGTCACTTTAGCTTTACATGCTGCTTGTGCTATTATTTTCATTTTTATATCGTATTATTTAATTTTTTTTTTTCGGAATGGAGAATATTCTTTACATTAAAATAATAGACTAAAGAAAACAAAAAATACCGATTTGGTCATAATAATGTAATAAATATATTTTATAGCTGTATTACAATAGAGAGATCATGCCTTTGATCCCTCACACCACAGCCATACTTTCTAATGCAATGTATAGTAGCTAATGCATGTTAAATAGCATAATCTTGAGAAAGATTCAAACCCAGCAAGTTTTGTCTTTCACTATTGTCATGGGTGATGCAAACTTTGTCATATGCTTGCTTAAACAGTGTGAATTTAAGACATTTAATTACTTCTAAGTCTCATGATTGTTTATGGATCAAGACAGCCACCTTTGTATTGCAGAAAACAGACATACCATAAAATTATCTATATCATATCAGGGAGAGCACTTCTGTCATATCATTTTCGTTGCATACTTTAGTTTTGCAATTTCTTTCTTTACACAACACCAAACAACCTAAAATTCCCAAGTCACCAGTGCATCCAGAAGATAAGGAATGAAGAGTTTGCCATTCACGTGCAATTCCTTCTCATCTCTATAGATTTCACCCTGAACAGTCTATGAGCACCTATTAACTAGCTATGGCAGAGTGGTGATGATGTACTCGGGTGCCTGCCTCTGGACAAAGGATACTGTGAAACTGCTCTACGCAATAATTACCTGTGTTAAAATAATCAGTGCAAAGTCAATTACAGTGCATGTTTTCAATATGCATTCACTTATAATTATGTGTAATATTGCATTTCTTGTCCACTTGTAATATTATATGCACTTGGTTGGGAACTATATCTTTATTGAGATATGTGGGAGCATATTTTACAGAGGCTTCTCCAAATGCACATTCTCGATTTGGCTGCTATCAGTCACCAATGAACCTGTGTTGGAAAACTACAAGAGTAGAGGAGGACTTGGAGCTGGGGAATGCTGCATAGTGTGCCATGATCCACATGGAACAGTGTCACCGTTGAGTCAGGAATGATAGTATGTCACCCTTGAACCCGAAATGATACAAACTCACAGGAGACTGAATTGCAGGAGAAGAAGGCATTTAATGCAAAAGCTCCTTCCCTTTTTATAGACAGATTTGGCACATTCTACTTGATTGGCTAGTTTACAAAAACATCTTTCACACAAACAGTCCTTGAGAAGAACAGAAAAACAGAATAGAAAAAACACCACCTGCAGGTCATTTATATTAACAAGTCATCACTGTTCTACAACTCCCTAAAGTTTTCACATGCCACTGTGAGAAAAGAATGTCATTTCTTTCTCTGACCAGGCTGGCATCCACAATAGGTGACACACTCCATGCATTATCAGAAGGCAAAAGGCTAAAAAGCTTACTTTATTACAATCTCCTGATATTTATAACCAACATTGTTCACCCAGAACTGATCAGTTCACCTTCCACTCATTGGTTAGTTAGGAACCACCTTCTTGTAAATATCTTTCCATAACATCACATATAACACATACCACATGTTCGCAAACCCCAGATGCAGAGACTTTAGAATTGTTTTAATTCTTTTCTCTGAGCTTCTCACAGCTTTTCCCAGAACGATGCCTAGGAAACTATGCATTTCCTTCTCTCTGCATACACAGAACAGTTTGTCCAATCTGCAGCAGAGGCTTCCAACATTATATGAGATATAAGACTGCTATCACTTTTTCTATAGTTTCCATCATTTACTCCATAATTCGGTTCACCAGTTTAGAGTGCCAGCATTTTTCTTACTGAGATCCAGAAAAACCTGACACCTGCTCAGCATATAATAGTTAGAAGCAAGTGTTCAATAAAACAAGTATTGAAAGAAAGCATGCAAATATAAAAAGGTCATGATGAGATGTGAAAGCAACTGGCACTTTTTTTTTCATTATTTTTTGTGCCGTCTTTTTTTGAAAAATTCACATAAGCAGAAGAAGGTTATCTTTCATATTTGGGTTCCTTCTACCCTAGACTAATGTATATTAATGTATATTTAACTGCTGTTGTTTTTAAATTGTGGAATTTCAAAATAGATACCACATATTGAATTCTTATACATAATTCATCTGATACTGAACTATTACAAAGCTGCAGTTTGAAGTTACTATACAAACTGAATGAGCCTCTCCAAAGATTTGCATCCAGTTTCGAAAATCATACTTGGATTGTTCTGAATTTCGATTTTAATGTCTTTGATTGCATCAGGTTTTGGTTTGAACAGCATATGCATTTAAAAGTATAAAAAGAAAAAGCTCAAACAAAGCCAGAAACCATAGTTAGAAATATCACACAAAATACTGGGCTAATTTTGAATTAGGTTTTTTTCATGCCTTGTATGCTACTACCAGAAGATATTTCACAAGAATAGATTAGAATAGAAGTGAGTCAACCATAAACTTCTACTTTGGGATGTCAGATACTTGTATCTTTGTGTAACTTTGAAACATGCTTATCCTTAGTCAAATTTATATGTGCTGCAATTTACTTCAAAACATGCTACTTAGATATCCTGCAAACTTTCCGTCATTTCTGTGCTTTGTAAATAAAACCATAAGCTTTGTAAATAAAACCATTTATGCCTATAGCAAAAGGAAGGTTAATATATTTTATTTGCCTATTAATGACTGGATTCTTTAGTAAAATAGGCTATATCCTGCTTCCACTTCAGTGAATACACTCTTTTCTTGATTGGGAAGATGTGTCCAATGTTTTCAAAGACTTAAAAGAGCATTCATTCAGGCTACCCTTCTATTTGCAATAATGCAAGCTATTTCTTACTACACTAGTCTAAAACATACATGGGATGAAGAAATCACACAGTAATTTCACAGCTACTACACCAGTGTCATTAGCAATCCAACAGGTAAAAATTGGTGGGAGTCACTTCTGTCTTAATGGAGACATATGGACAAAACCTAAGTCAGCCCTATACTCCACAGTGTAACTCAGCTACATTAATAGTTATTAATGGGTCAATCAGATGGTTATGTCATGGCTGAAATCAAAGCCGTATCATAACTTCACAAAAGAGACAAAGCAGAACATAGCCATCCCAAAAATAAGAGCACAGTGGGAAAAGGAGAAGGAGGAAGAATGTGAGTCCTAGAAAACCAGACCTGTTCCTGCTTGCTGGTCCTCAATATAGAATCATGACTGGGGTATGTTTCCTCTTGTTGGTCAAACAATATCTACTACGCCCGGAGCTCTCAACAAGACAGTTAAATTTCCAAGGCTCTGGCAGAGAAAAAGCAAACAAGTCTGTTTTGCTGCCCTAAGAACCTGCTCATGTCAGTCATTCTGACAGATGGCTCTAGTCAGACTATTATTATTTACCAAAGAGGACAAAAATATTATCATTATTCATGCTGGAGCTGTGGACTTATATTGAATCACCAGCTGCACATGACTGACCTACATAACTGGACTTCAGATTCAAACTGGGTTAGAGCTCCTTTTTACCTGTTTCATGTGAAGAATATTAAAAAGAAACCCCAGCTATTATAAATTGTCTGCAAGTAAACCCATTACTAAATTTAGACATCAGTTAATAAAATTGAACAAAATTAGATCATAAAATACAACAATAATATTAACCTTATAAGCTCACACTATCACTGCAAAAAAAAAAAAAAAAAAAAAAAAGCTACATGTCTGGAATCAGCCTCTTCTTCAGTTTGTCACATATTAAAGAGAACCTGCAGGTAAATGTGAAGGATTAAAACAGAGACTCTCCCTGCATGTACAGCATGCACTACGTATCTTTATATTCCAGTCTGCAGCAGGGACAAAAGAAAGCAGTTATTCTTAAACCATAAGTAATAGTTATGAAGTAGGATGCTGAGTGATTAATCAAACTTGCCACAGCTCTCTTAGATTTGGACCTTACACTCCAAAGAAATCTCCATCTGTCTCATTCTAACCTTTCCCATGCATACAGAATGATCTGGGTAGACTTGTAGCTGCAGTCTCCAGGCACAAAGCTGAGTTTAAACCTAATACTATAAGAAAATACTTTAATGTAATTTGCCAAGTACTACCACAACTATTTTGCAGAAAGGAAGTGTATGTGATTTTGCTTTAGCTGAGTTTGCAGATATCCAGTGTGTTTTCACAAATGTTCAAGCAGCTGAATATGGAGTGCTGACTAGTCAATAAATGCTTGTCACGAATCATGCTGGATAATGGATTAATCTTTGAAGCTCACTGATTCTAATTTAGACCTCAAGAAGTACTTAAGAGCCTTTTTTCCCTCACTGTGTCCATTAGGTCTAATTAAAAAAGCTACCACTTACAGTATTGCCTAACCAGTGATTTAATGTAAATATTTACAGAAATCAGACTTGTCCAGAGAAAGAAGAAAAAGATTAAACTATTGCATCAATTTTCAAGAAACCTTTTATTTTCTGATATCATGACAGTTTTCAAATTTACATTCAGCCCACATAGAGAATTCGCAAGCAGATTCAAAATCATTTAGGCAGATGATTTTGAACTATTATCTGTGGTTATATTTTCAAGCTATTTTTCAGGTAAGTCCACAAAATGAACTGATGTATCAAAAATTTATTTACATCTTCCCAGTTCTACAAGACTTAAAGGCAGATGACTCCTCAAAGTTGTGGATCTGGGCCTGTATCATGTTTGTAATTGCCGTTTTTAAAATGCTAGCAAATCTCTAAATTTTCTAGCATTGAGGAAAAGCTGGAAAATTACCTGCTTATACTTTCATGAGAAACAAAAGAAATAACACAAAATTTCACACCCCCCCCCCCCCATTTTTTTCCAAACTGCAAAATGGCCTTATGACTTTAGGCAGGATGACAAGCAATCATCTGGTGATATACGAAGCAGGAAGTAGAGATTCTGGCCAGCTGGCCAAGAACATGGCTGGCTTGTGCCCAGCTTGCCTGCTGTCCAGCTCCTGACTTCCTGACAGCTTCCACCATTCTCCCCTGGCCAAATGCCTTATCCTCTTGCTGGCTGCTTGATTTGCCACAGCTCTGGGCTCGGTGTGTCTGGCTGGCTGATACAAAGGGTTGAGCCTGCTCTCCAGCTCCCCAGATGCACAGGCACCCATCTGGTGTTTGGAATCTTCGACAGAGAGAGGGGCCAAAATGGACTGTTAACCTTTGCCAGAGATTCCAAACTGCTGCTATTTACTTCCAATGTAAAACAAACCAAAGACTCCAAAGTTCAGGATGGTCCATAAAAGGGCAATTCCCTGTTTACTCTCACCAGCTCTGACTGAAGACCAAACAGCACAGAAACATATTGGAGTTTTCCATTTTCCATTTTCAGTGGTGTCCTAGTCCATGCAAAGTTCAGTCAGACCTTCTTTGGAATAAAATAAAACTAGACTGAAATAGAGCTAAGAAAATTATTTGTGAAGGTCCATATTCTACATCTCCTTATGGGGAGGCAATGTGCAAAATACATGATAAACAATAGTGAATAACTTGTGCATGTACTCTCCTGCTTCAAAGAAAAGACAAAAAAAAAAAGAAATAAAATTAAAGCTCAAAAAATCTCAGATTCTCAGATTAAACCTGAAATAGAAAAAGTACATTATAAAAAGATGTTGTGATGTTTGTGCAGAAAGCCTTTCTTCAAATTAAGTCTTCAGAATCTTACCTGTATATCAAAAATATGCAAAACCAGCTTTCAGAGGTCTCAGTATCTATATATATATATGTATACGCACATTATTAATTTGATATTATATACACAAGTTATTTATATTATTTTCAAAACAACTCTCACCATAAGGTGGCAATTCTACTGACTAACGTGTCTGGGTTTCCCTCTACAATAGTGAAGATATCCAGCCATACTGAGAAGTGTATGTATTTAACATTGCACCATGCATGACTCCGTCCATGGTTAAAAAAAAGAAGTAGAATGGAGTGTACACTAGCATATAATAGAAGTTTTGTGTTTCTGCAACATGATATTCTTGAGAAGTAAGAAACACCCCATGCAAGCAGTAGTCTTATGCTCTTTCTGCCTGAACTCTCTCCTGCTGCTACCACCCAAAAAAAGCAGTAGTGACCGTTTGTGGAAGAACTTGATTTTTGCTGAAAAAGCAAAACCCAAGAGACCTATAGCTAGAAGGACTTAGATGCATTAAGCCGTTCTACTTCAATTCAGTGCTACCATCTTAAGGAAATAATTAATACCTTCAATGCAATAAAGAAGACACTTCTTAGGGAAAAGAAAGATCATGGAAGTTACTCACAAAGGGCAGGAGAAAATCAGCCTGCAGAGAAGATGATCTATAACTTTATCCATACTTTTATCTATATTCGAGCTGTGTTAAAATCTCCAGCCCCTCTTCCTGCTCCCTGTACTACAACACTGAAATATGGATTCTTGGAGATTCTGGTTTAATTATTTCAGTACTCATAACCCATACTCGCAATGAATATTTATGAGAAAGTTACACAATAATTTTCATATGCATTGAATAATCCTACAGTTTATTCAAAAGCCTAGATCCAATTGGATCTACAAAATTGGCACATTCTTAACAGTGAGTCTAATAAAAACTGTGAAGAAAGGTACAGATTAATTAGTCATACTTTTCCTTGGATGCATTTAGAAATGGTTTAGAACATGAAGAACTACAGATGAAACCCTCATACTTTAAATACTCCCTTTTAGCAAAATGACCGCAGCTTTAGTTCATTATTGCCTCAGGACATTTTAGTGAGAAATGGTTGGGGCTGACCCAATTGCTTATGGACTGCCCCACAGCTCAGCACTAGGGAAAGAAAAAAGGAGAAAGGATGAAGGAGGCTGTCAGGAAAAGAATTTTTCATTTTCAGATCTTATCCCATCAAGCACAGGACTGGATGAGACAATTGGATGAGACATAATCATGCAATGTCTCCTTTTACACTTATTAGTCAATGCTGGGTAAATATATTAAGTAGCAAGGCATATTCCTGTTTACTAGGCTGTGGAATATGGAGCCATGGAGGAAAACCCTAATTTTATTCTAAGTAAACATGAAATATTTTTAATATACTAAGTACATTTTTACTCTATAAAATGTGGAATTCAAAACTTATGAGGGTAAACATTCTATATTTTTAGATATGTGAATAATATATAAGAATACTCAGCTAAGCTCATCTCTTCCTATTGCCTTGGAAATTTGTTACATGAACTAAGAGAAGTCTTATTAGTTGAAAATGGGTGTGTGGCACAACTCTCCATTTTTAGGAGAAATTGACTGCATTTCATTGCATAACCACATTGCATAGTGTAACAGTATGGCATGATGAAATGATAAAATAGCGGCTCTCAGATGCAGAATTGAAGAAAGAAAAAATTACATCGAGCTAGGAAAAAGCAGTTATCCCCTTTCCCTCTCCTCCCAACTTCCTTCCTCCCCAAAAGAGAAATCAATGATTTTTCTTCTGCAGATACTCAGCAGTGACATCGTGAATGTTATTACAGCCACCTGAGATATCCTTGTACCATTGTGTGTGGTAAGGAATGAAATGTTTGCTTGAGGTATTGAATTTTTTAGCCTGTTTTTCTATGCTTTTTTTTTTTTTTATTCCTGATTTTTAATCTAGCAGCTCTCCTGTTTTCCAACCATGGAATGATTTTCAAACACCCATCCTTTTTTCTAGATCAACATGTGTACTGACACTGACAGTTTGCAGATTTTCCTTTTAAACTTCATAAGCCAGCTAGACCACTTTCCATGGCAATATGAGCCACAAACATGAAAGTTTGGGAATTAATCTGTTGAACAGAATTTAGAAGTCAAGAGAAAAGCCCATTTGAATTCTAATATTGAAGGTTAATATTATAATGGAAAAAAAAAATGAGGATGATATTGATGGCAACCTCACAGTGAAACTTGACAAAAGTTTTTTTTTCAACTTCTTTTAAGACTCAGTTAAGATCAGTTTTCTTCAGCAGTGTAGGATTAGTATCAGCACACCTTAGCAGTCTTAACTCACCATGCAAGGAGCTAGTGAAAGATATCAGTATACGGCAGATAGTCAGAATGGATGACTTTTGTGTTTAAAGTAAAAACTCATTTTTTGTTTAGCTTAAGAAAATGCATTTTCTGTTCTGGAAGGTTTTTTTTGTTGTTGTTGAAAAACAGGATTAAAACAACAACACTGCAAGAAATTTCTGCAAAGTCATACATATTTCCACTTTTTTCTGGGGTGGCGGGGGGGAAACCCTCCACCATTTTTCTTAAACTTGAGGCACACTCTTCACAAAGAATATTTTATACAGCAAACAGCTATCCTAACACATTCTCACAGAAAAATTGCGGTGCTATGGACAAATTAAGCTCTCAAAGAAAAGTAATTTAGAGCAGAGGGGTATCTGTACAAAAGAAGAATTAGGCTGTAGTAAAAAGACAAGGTCTTGCATACTTTGTGGATACATGGAATTGCATGGGTTCCCTTCAATGGAACATTATTGACTCAAAAGTACTCTATGAAAGAACCACATAAAAAATAAAACTGTTGACATTTACTTGCTTCAGATGAATTTCTAACTCCGGTGACAAGTACAACACAGTTTTTAAGTTTAATGTGCTATCTTTCAAATTTCTGCATGTTCTCATCTTTATACCAGATTGTATTGCCAGATATATGATACATATGTGCCAGGGGAGGTTTAGGTTGGATATTAGAAAAGGTTCTTCACCCAGAGGGTGGCCGCGCACTGGAACAGGCTCCCCAGGGAAGTGGTCACAGCATCAGCCTGGCAGAGTTCAAGAAGGGTCTGGACACTGCTCTCAGGCACAGGGTGTAACTCTTGGGATGTCCTGTGCAGGGCCAGGAGTTGAACTCAAGGACCTTTGTGGATCTCTTCTAACTCAGGATATTCTATGATTCTATATTTAGGAAGTCAGCAAGAGGGGAAGAATAGGGGAAAACCTCCATTATAAGCACATTTTTTCAATTTCCCATTATTCAAAAGTAGAACTTTTTGCTAATGTATTTTGGAAAAACTTGAATCATTAACTGATTTGCCAAATTGTTTTCAATACTATTGACTTATTTCATTTGTATTGGTTAGCGACCTTCCAGAAAGAATAATTTTACTTTCTAAATGAGACATTTTAAGAAAATAGGCATTTTTCAATATATACATGTATGTATATATAGACACCTAAATACGTATTTATATGTATATAAATATTTAAAAATATGCAAAAGCTACATGAGAATGAGAGATCTTAGTTTTACCACATTTGTTGCTATTAGCTCAAAGGAATTCTGACATTTTTCCTGTTTTCTTTTATTTTTGTTGTGTTTTAGAACTATAAACTAGATCTGAAACTGAAGAATTTTTCAGAAAACAGAAAATTCAATTTTGTTCTGTTCTAAATCATGATCTTACTGTATTTTTTTTTTGCTTTTGTGATCAACAATAACTCATTCATTAACTTTGCCTTCCTTATTACACATTGTCTGAGCATATACGCAACTAAAATTCCATTCGCAGGATGCAAGGTATCATATTGTCAACCCAGACCTATAATCTGAAGGAAGACCTGAGGATAATTACTCTGGTGTGCTGGTTTGCAAGAAGCTCAACATGACCCAGCAATGTGCACTCCCAGCCCAGAAGGCCAGTAATGTCCTGGGCTTCATCCCAAGCAACGTGGCCATCAGGGGGAGGGAGGGGATTCTGTATCTCTGTTCCATTCTGGTGAGACCCTACCTGGAGCACTGCATCCAGCTCTGGGGTCCCCTGTACAGGGAAGACATGGACCTGTTGGAGTGAGTCCGGAGGAGGAAACAAAAATTAGCAGAGGGCTGAAGCACATCTGTAGTGAGGCTGTTCAGAATGAAGAAGAGAATGCTCTGGGGAGACTTTATTGCAGCCTCCCAGTACTTGAAAGGGCAAGAGGAAGGATAGAGATTTTTTACAAGAGCTTGTAGTAATAGGGCAAAGGGAATTGCTTTAATCTGACAGTTGATTTACTGTCAGGGATATAAGGCACTGGGACAGGTTGTCTAGAGAAGCTATGGATGGCTTCTCTAGATGCCTATCCCTGGAAGTGTTCAAGGCCGGGTTGAGTGGAGTTTTGAGCACCCTGATGTAGTCGAAGCTGTCTCTGCCCATGGCCAGGGGATCAGAAGTAGGTTATCGTTCAGGTCCCTTCCAACCCAAACCATTCTATAGATTCTATGATCTTTAAATATGCTTTTTACACAAATATAATCCAGAAATGTACTCACTGCCATTCACATTCCCTAAGGACATTATAATTCAAGTTATTAGCAACTGGACATCTATTGTTCTAATAAATAAAACAAATAAAAAAGTGCTGCGTCTGAGTTCTCATCCATACTATGGCAATACATTGCATGATGATACAAGCAATAGACTCAAAATCCTGGAAGATATCATTACTTTTTTTCTAGTTTGAGGCAAGCTTATCTGTCACAGCCGCTTATATACTTCATGTTCAGATGTATAATGCTCTGAGATCACATGCTTATTTTTAAATTTTATCTTATATTTTGAAAAGGATTACCTTATGAACCCCTAGCAAATTCTCCATTTCCTCCTTACATTCTGATTACTTTTGCATTTTCTTCTTTATCCTCCCTTCAACAGGTCTTCACTGACATCCTTTGTACAGTAGGACAATCTAGGGTAATTAAATTTCAGGAGAAAGGTAATTGAATTATAATGAGCAAGTGGGATCAGCAGAGAGCATTTCAGGTGATAAAACAAGACTTCTTCTCTTTCAAACTAGCAATGCTGAAGTTAAAGTGAACTGTTTGAGCTCCTGATTTCTATGAACTTAAGAATAAAAACTGATTTCCTCCTCTTTGGACACCTGTATTACCACAGCTAGCAAGGGCCATTGTTGCTTATGATGATATCATATGCCTACCCATAGATGTTTCTCATGGTCCAATAAAACACAGCATGTGGAACAGCATGAGTTCTTTATTTCTAGTGCTAGATATTTTAAACGTATTTCTGAAACTTTAAGAAACATTGTTGCGTATTGAAATGTGTGCATACCCAGAGACTCTAGTGCTTTCTCAGTGCTCAGCCTAGGATGTTTAGGATATACTGCATAAGTTTTATTTAGATGAAACAACTGAGCTTGTTTGGAAGTTAGTTTGTTTTACAGATGTAGAGCCTTGTCTTTTTCCCCACCTTTGTAATTCCTTTCCCACACATTTTTACTACTTTGGCTTCTTCTGATGCCTCAAGTAAGCCTAAAGAAAATTATTTGCTCTCCTCCTCCCACCCACTTTCAGCTTAGTGAGATAAACTGGCATGCATATTAAGTACTCCAGAAGCATAAAGGAGCTGTAAAGAAAAAAACTACAAAGGCAAGAAGTCTATTTGGTCAGGGTTGGTAAGGGAAGAGCAGGCTGTAGGGCAGTTCTACCTGTTGTGTAGAAAAGTTTTTACACTGGTTAAGCTTTCCTTGTCTCAACACCCTGCATACATGCATACAAAATTATCCATGTCTTATCCAAACAAAGACAATGAAAATTGCAACTATTTGATGTATCTAAAATTAAGTCACTTGGACCTGTGGCTTTAGGTGGCTGTGACTAACTAACACCTTCTCATCTATACTGCAATTGTTTTAAAGTACTGATAAAGCAGTCTGGTTCACTGCTGTACCCTACAACAAAGATTATCATTCTTTCATCTGTTGAGAAGGAGAAAGGGATACAACAAGCTTTTAGACAGAATTCATTATGGCACTTGAAATGACCCTTAAAAATCGTTAGTGAACCAGATATCAACACTTGAAGTTTCATTTCTCTCATCACATCTGGAATATCCTTTTTTTTTTTTTTTTTTTGGTACAAATATCTTTGCTAATTATCATTAAAAGCATTTACTCTGAAGTGTAAAATCCTACACAGCTGATTAGAAGGCATGTCAATCCAGGGTGTCATTTTCTTCCAATTCTGAGACTCAGACATTTGCAGTATGACCCTATACTCTTATTATGTCGGCAAAAGGCACATATATGAAGAAATGTTTTCCTATTAGCATTGATTAAGAAGTTTCCTAGCAGCTATCCAAGCAACTATCCCAGGTATTAATTTTCCTGTCTTACACTACTCGGACTGGTGGTGTTAATTGTTTATACACTGAGACAAAGAAATGCATCAGCCATTGTGAATGGTTATGCTCAGACTTCTTAGCTTTATTATAGAGCCTGTAAATCTTCTAACTCTAAATGCACACAATACCACAGAAATATTTCAGACCAGATTCTCTGCAGCAGTAAATCAATAGAGCTCTACTGAAATCAATGGAGCCAGCATGATTTACAGTAGCTCAAGGTCTGCCCTTTCGATTGTGCCCAGTGATATAAGAGACTCAAGAGGGTTATTACAGTAATATTCAGGAATATATTTTCCAGTAAATTACAGTTCTTTAAAGATAGACTGAGGAGACATGCATAGGTATTGCACTATGACAGAGGGGATTAGCAGGGGGCACATGCAGTTCTTCACTCAGACTTTAGCTACCCGTAGGTAGGCACACAAAATAGGCACCAGAACTAACTTGGGTCTCATTCCTGCTACAGCCCATCAAAATACTTACATTCAAAATTCCCCTGTTCTGCCTTCTCATATGAACATAAAAAATGTTTGGGGAAAAAAATTTCCGCTCATTACAAAAGAACCTGTGGTGCAGATATAAAACTCCCAGGCTGACAGAGGAGTTCTATCACCAGCCAAGGTGCTGAGCTTCATCTGTCTCTGTCCTCTCCAGAGGCAAAGGAAGGCAGCTATGATCTTTCCTCATCAGTCTCTACAGGTGAGTCTAAATTTTTGCTCTGATTGGCAGTACAGGGTGATGCCTTAGGATTTTGACTTTTATATTTTTCAAAACCTGTACTGCACTGGTGTATAACTCTAAGCTCCATATAGAGTGTTAGTTTACTGCCTTCACATTTTGGTCAGACGAAACAGTGCCTCTAGACCTGAAATTTAAGGACATTCTACTGCCTCACCTTGAAAAGTATAAACAAAAGCCAGCTGGGAGGGACTGGCAAACTGGGGGTATATGACTTCATTACCTGCAACAGGTGTAACCCCTGATATATAAATGGACCAAACTGTCCAAAAAAATTTTGACCATTGTCCATCTTGGGTGTAGCCCCTCTCAGAGGCTTTTGACTGCCCAAGATGTATCTTTGACTGCTCAAGGTTTATCTGTTGAAGGCCTTTAATAAATACCTACTTTCTTTTAATCTTGTCTAGACTCTGTTCTAGGTAGCCACTCTAAGGCATCAAGTGGATCCTTAACTTCAAAACTTTAAATGCCCAGAGCCAGCAAATTCAGCCATCCAGTGAACTGTGTTGGATAAGCACAAAGACTTAGGAAACATATAAATTTGCATTATTTCACTCTTAAAACCAATGTAAATGTAGAATAACCTTAGACCAAGTAGACCCTGTTATGTAATCATACTTGCAGTTTAGTTAAATGATAGTTCTGCTTTTGAAGATTTCTTAACTAGCAATTTCCTGCTTTCAGAGCATGCCCTGGCAAACTAAATGCACTGGTGAATACAGTTGAGACGTGGCAGTGTAACATATATTCATGGCTCTGCTGTTCATTCTTCATACAGCTTTATTGCTTAGAGGCACATAGGAGCCAAATCTATTACTGCAGGTACTCTTCTTAGGATTGTTGCCAAATGGCTTTAAATGACTGTGCACCTTCTTTGCTGTCCAGGCCATATCTTTCTCGTGGCTGATCAAATGACCAGAGACCATCTTAAACACTCTCATTACAAAAGGCTTTAAGATATATTAAATAGAGAGGTATGACATAAAATGTGCCCACACTACTGCACAGTTTACCACGGTAGAGTCTTTTGATCTGGTTTTACTTTTTTTCCTAGTAACATAAACATAAGTACCCTGAGCTGGACATATAAATAGAGCAAAATATGAGAAAAGAGATAACACTTTTTCTATAGCTGGAAAAAAACCCAACTAAGATCCTCTGTCAAGCACAGAATCTTTCTGCTAGAGCTTGACAATGCTATGCTATTAAAAAAAAAAAAAAAGAAAAAGAAAAAGCTCTAAGGAATATTTCTATTGGCTGTTGACTACAAGTGGTCAACATAAAAAAAACAAAGAGAATTTATTTAGAAGACTTTCAGCTCAGGTGAATGCACTGCTTTTGTAAGCACTCTATAAACTTACAGGTGACTTTGAAGCTTTGTTTTTGTAAACAATTTGGCTGTTTAAAGTTTGTAATAAAACAAGGGATTATTTTTTCCTTTGTTAATGAGCCTTCCCCATCTCTTACCACACATCTTGACAAGATTAGGGATTGGAGAGACAATGTTTAATTACTTCCGCAAGCTGTTTAATGTTTGCAAAGACTGCTTAGAACTGTGGATGAAAAGAGAATAATTATCACTTAATTATATAATCTTTAAGAAAACAAGTACATGTTTCATCTTTGAACCATATGTATGACAGATAACACAATACTATTGGGTTCAAAAACCCTCAGAAATCACTTATGGTTTATCATCTGATATCAGTTGTATCAGTTCATTGCATTAATACAAGTGCACCAGAACAAAAAAGACTGTGTGCAGGCTCTGTGATACGTTATGCTCTGTTAAAACTTCATTTTTTGGTAAGTACTGTGTACTGGAAAAAAAAATACAGCCATGGAGAAGAGGAACAGAATTTGCACCCTAAAGTTACCAGTGGAAAAATAAGTTACATTGATTTAGTGGATAAAAAAGCAATTAGATATTCTCTGTTATTTCTTACACTGATTCACAGTCAATGTCCCTGTTATATTCATCAGTAGCATTTTGAAGAAGACATTAAAAGAAATTCACTGATGTGTGTTTTTTAAAGCTGAGGAGATAAGAACATAAAAAAATAACCATTTAATATGTTGCTAATTGCTAATGTTCTGTCTTTTCTTTGGCCAGAGATATGTAAACATATTAATTCATAAATTCAAATATTCAGGTAAAATTTGCAATAAAATATATAGTTCTAGTAATTCTAGTACAAGACTGTACCTTGAAAAATCTGCCCTAAGAGATCGTCTTTAAAACAGTACCTCTATAGCATTGCTAAGGCTGTACATCATTAGTTGTGATTATACTTTTAAAAAATTTAGTCCATGGGAGGTTTTTCTATTTAAATACTGAGTTTTTGTGCCTTATTAATGGAAAAAAGCAGAAAGCTGCTTGAACTGGAGAAAGAGGAGGAAAAAAAAAAATCAGTATTTCCCAGACAGGACATAATTTGCTTCATTCCAGTCAGCCTAAGGATTACTATAAAATTTTTTGTTGTTTTTTCTTTTTTTGCTAATATGACTTAAGGTGTGTTTACTCCATTCGAGAAATAAATTTTTAAAATTTAAGATACATTTGTACCTTTATGGGAGTTAAAAATAAAATAGCAATAGTCTATTACAGATTTAGCCAAAATCTAAAAGCTGTGGATTTCGGCACACTGTCTTTAATATGTAAAAACACAGGTATATATTTAATTATAAAGTCAGTGATAGTGTAAATTCATATGATAGTAAAGAACTACATTCTATTGTGATTTGTTGACCCCAGCCGGCAAACTAGACACCCCCACATCCACTTGCTCACTATTCCACTTGTTCCAGTAGGACAGGGGACAGAACCAGATGAGAGAGAGCAGAAAAACTTGTGGGAATAAAATGTAGTTTATAAATGTAGGAAAGATGATAGGTGAATTTGCAAAGGCAAAACCCTTCTCACAAGTAGATGGATGCTCAGTCAGTCTCTGAGAAATGGACATACAGGAAGACAAATCCCCAACCTTCCTTACCCTGATTTTTTTTCTGAATGTGACATTATATGGTATAGAATATTCCTCTGAACAATTTGTTCCCCACTCATTTTCTTTCCTCTCCCCCATCCCATTGTGAGTGAGCTTTGCAATTTCTCAGTGTTCCTTTTCCTTTGTCTTTAGGCCCACACATGAACATCCTGCTTTGATCCTGTTAGGACTGAGGAGAAGCATACAACTGGCTTACTCTATCAAACCGCTATAAGACATGGCCCAGGAGTATAGAGTGGAGCATCTGGAGCTCGCTCTCTGCCTCTGCTCTAGGCAGTCCATGGTACTCAAATAGGTGAAGACATTAGCTTTCTCAATGGTAATGTTAGTGTAGGGTTTGGGGTGTTGTTTTTTTTTGTTTTTTTTTTTTTTTTCCTTTTCCCTGAATATATGGTCTTTGAAATATGCTTACTCTTTGTTTGCCAGAAAATCCACTACTGCCATGAATAAAATTTAATATACCACTAGAAATATTGGACTATATTCTTTATTTTTGCTTAGAGTTGGGATTTTAAATCAAAAACAATATTTTTGTTGCCTCATAGTGAATACCTTTCATACTGATAAGATGCTCTACATTTTTTCCTTGCCCTCCATTCCTGAGTAATTTTAATGGAAAGCACACATGCTCTTGGTGTTAACTCATCCCAGCCAAGTACTCTAAACTAATATACCCTGTCAAGACTTTCTACTTCTATTTATACATACTTGCTTTACAGATGACTAACAATACTGCATGCCTCTCTGCCAGTCATTCCTATTGAAATAGCATACACATCTCTGAAGTGATGGGAATACCACTTTCCCAAATTGAGCATACAAATGTAAATTCACCTACTCAACAGAAATTTAAGTCTTCCACCAGGCAGTGCTGTAATTTCTGAATGCTTGATGAGTAGCTTCTTTCATTGCTATACAATTTTTATAGTAAGAATAAAAGAAATACCCAAGTTACCAATAAGATCATTCTGTTACCCTATCCCTCAGTCTTCACCACCAAATACATCTGAAAAAAAAAAGAGAAAAATATAAAAATACAAAAACAACTTTAAAACTTGCAATCCAAAAATATAAGGGCTTTGGGTTCTCCTCTTTCACTGTAGCAAACAAAAGTCATACCTCTGTACACCTCAGATTATTGCAGACAGCCAGAGACCTTTATATGCCCAGCCACAGACCTTTATACTTTAACAAAGCAAACAGCTAAGTTTGGTCTGTTCACATCAAAAGAACATAATATGTACTATACCAGACAGAGGTCTAGCTGGCTTGGTATTCTGTCTCAAACACTGGTCACAAGGAGATGGTTAAAACAGAAAAGAACCAGAACCAGTGAAGGGCATTTCCCATTTATATATATGGCCTGCCAAATATTTGTTATATGATGCACTTATTCAGTAGGATGCATACTTAGTAATTCTATGAAATACATGGTATCAATTAATATCCTTAAGTGGTTTTATCATGCTTTTGTCCAGTAATTTCTGGATCTAGGTATCCGTTCACTATCTAGAACACTCTTGGGCAAGGAGCTCTACAGCTCTACTATCCACTGTGTGAAGAACCATCTCCTCTGTTTTGCCTGCATCTAACTCAGCCTAGTTCTGTTACCCAAACCTCAACTTATTTTAAGTCTAAAATAAGTTGAGTCTAAACTAGGAGTTTAATTTTTTTGCTATGCATGTGCAGTTAGGGTCTTCCATTATTATCTATCAACTCATCTGATGCAGAGAATCCATTTGTTTAACCTTTGTTCATGAGATTGTTTTGTGGGGAATAGATGCAAATGAAATTATGACATGCGTTCCGTCTCTGAGCCCCCGATTTATGCCCCACGCTGTGGTACCTGCACTGCTTGCAAGAAAGCACCAGCAGGTGGGAATACCAGGAAGATAAAAATGAAGCCTCAGATCTTTGTATCCAGATGTATCATAGATGTCCAAAATAGTCTTATATCAGATTTATTGCTTAGATGTGCAGTGTAAAAATACACAGTTCCCATAAACCGCTTGCAGTCACACAAACAGCTTGCAGGACACAGCTAATGATATAATATATATATAATTATATATTATGATATAATGATAATGAATTACATTTGTGCAACTGTATCTTGATGTGACATCAGATTCATGGGAATCTTGGTTTAATCTACCCAACAGGGATCACAAATCTATAAAACTGAGTTCCTTCAAGAAGAAACTTCTGAAAACACAAGTAGCAATCCAAACTGCTGAATAAACACAGGCATCATCAGAGCTTTTTCAAAGGAATGAACATAAATATTTTATAAAATGCATCCACAGGATATACTGCATCTACAAATAAAATTCCAGCTCAGGTTTGGGGACATAAAATTATATTGCAGCAAAGGGCTTACTCCCTTAGAAAATAAGGCCTAAAAACTGTCCAGCTACAATGAAACAATGCATCATTAGTTCCTAATGCATTTATCATAAAATAAACTCACTCAGCTTTGAGAATATCTCTGAGTAATTAGTAATGAAAAAAAACCACTTTCAAGTTATGACTGGTACAAGTCCAAGAATGCTATAAATGAAGTATTTTAATGTATTGCTATGTTGATCTCAAAATATTGTAATGTAGAAATATAACAGTACATAGCTTTCCAGAAGTGAACCTTCCATTATTTCCTTCAGTTATGAACTATAACCACTTTGCAGACTATGTTGCTCCCCTCTAACAACAGGTTTTACTATTCCTTTGAAGTTGACCCTTTCAGAGAATAAGGCTGTCAAAATTGAGGTTACCAGTAATATAGCTAATCTACAATGAGTCAAATTCCATCTTGGAGTACAAGATGCCTTCTGAGGTCAACTTCCCTAAAGTGAAATAATTAGAAATCAGTCAAGATATTCTGAAATCAGACTACATTTATTAAGACAGTCACCTTTCTTCTTTTTCATAAGGATACAAACAATCAGTAGAAAAACATCAGCTAGATCTGTTTCTCTATAATAAAAATGCCTCTTACAAATGTAATACCAGATATATTTTGGTTAGTCCATGAAAGAATGAAGACATTGCCAAATAATCCCTTGTGAAGGCTGTAAAATATAGAAACATAATCCACCTCTCAAAGTACGCTTACATTGATCCTTGAATTGGAATTACCTGGAGGATATTCCAGAGACATGTCACTGTCTGCTTGACCTATTTCCCTAATAAGCATTCATTCTTGGCCAGAGTTAGATTTACAATGGCAGGCTTTGGTCTGGCACAGCCAAGCATTCTTAGAGCATGCTTCTGAAATCCTTCAATTCATTGGTACTCAGGCTCCATACTGAAACAGTTACAAAGTTTAGTAGAATAACTTCAAAAAAATTGACCTTATTCCCAATCAAGAAATTCCTTTATCATCTTATGATTAGAAATGTCTTCTTTTGGAACCCCCTTCTTGCACAAGAACCTGCAGAGTATCTGCTTCATAATTGACATTCTTGTAGATCTTGATGTTTTGTGACCTGAGATTAGTGATTTGAAAGGAAAGCAGGTAGATATTTTCCTCTCTCCTCTGTATTCATATCAGAATAAGCTTATTCTTTCAAAGAATTTTTTGTTTTATAACAAGAGATGATAGCATGTTGAGAAGGAATTAGATCCAAGTTTCTTGACTGTTGAATGAATGAGGGGAAAAAAGAGGCAAAAGGGGAATCTGAACCTGAGAATACCACAGGGGAAGTTGCTGAACTTACTTCCTTGTCTTAACAAATCCATCTTCTTTTCCACCCTAAACTTATGAAGCCGTTCATGTCAGAACTGGAACAGGCATCCCAGAACAGAGCTTCAGATGTCAGTCTCTTCCTTCCTCTTTCAGGTTGTTTTTCTTCCCAAAAGCTTTAGGCTTTTGACACGTGTCATGTAAGAGCTTAAACAGCAAATCCCTCCTCCCGCCCTGACAAGGCTGGAAAAGGTCAACTTGTTATACATTTGGTGGAACAGGAGGAAACAAGTCAAACCTCTCTTTTCTTAGTCATCTTCTTTGAGTGCACTGGAGGACTCCTCAGTCTTTTTCTTCCTGTCCTTTGAACCTTTGCCATGGGGATCCCCTTGGAGCTGGGTACTTGTTTTTTGTTTTCTTTATTATTATTCCTCTAATAAATACTTTTCCCAGTCATTCTTTCATATCTTTAAGGAGAATGAGAGGGTCATTCCCTACAGTAGCAAGAGATCTTCTTTTTCCCTTTGTATTTTTAAGATAGAAGACAAAGAGGTAGCAATGACAGAAGTATAGACATGCAGCAATCACTACTCTGTGTGTATATGTCTTTGTACACACATATGCACACTCAGAGGTTATCTCTATGCTGAGATTACTTAAAACACCCCAATTTGTCTACATCAATGAAAAATTAATTTTCTTCCTATTCATTACTTCACAATTGAGTGCAAACTGCTACAAAATGATAATTGAACCATAATAACAATAATATAATAACAACAACCATAATATTATATCTGCTTTGTGGCAATTCGAATACTTTCACAGGAAAAATACTTTACACCTGGGAATGCATTTCAGGATGTCCTGTGGTGCTTTCTTTTGGGAGAAACCTGCACTGAGGGGCAGGAAGGGCAAGAACACTGGTACTATTTACTGCATGCAGTCATGTGAACACCCTTCTCTTTCCTTGGCAGCTTGTTCAACAGCATTCCAGTCAGTACTGGGGGAGCCACGTTTGAAATTTGCATTGACCTTCTGATGGTGTTTGTTATTTTATTGCAATGGTGTCTGAGAGAACACACGCAAAAGAAATGGTTTTTCTCAGACTACTTCAAAATTTGACAAGGTACTATTGAAGAGCAGCAATTTTTACAACAAATGCTAAAATCAGTTCTTCCATCTGCATCCTATTCAATTTTTCTCATGCCACAGCATGTAACTAGAAAAATAGCAGTGTAAAAATAGGTCAACACATGGAAAATCTCATTTACTGAAACTGAGTACATACACTACTTGATCAATGGGCAGCTGTGTAAGAAGACAAAAGTATAGTGGGAGCAAGTATAAGACTGTCTATTTTCTCTAAAAATGATAGAAAAAATGAACATCTGAAAATGAATTCGCTTAACCTAAAAGAATGAGCATCAGCCTACCTCTTGGTAACTCTGTTCACTTCATCTAGAAATATCAATTTTCAGAACATAATCTAAACAACCAAAGGTAAAATAAATAACAAAGGGATCATTAAAAGGCATAAACCATTTACCTGATTCTAACAGTGTTGTGCACTGTTGCATGAAAGATCCCAGCTCAAATTCCCTGAGCACTTCCTAGGTTGTTTTTTTCAATTAAAATTGTGGGTTATTTAAGATGTGGAGGAGACAAATCATTCTCAGCCAGTGTAGAATTCATTTCTTTGTTATATACAAAGGAATTTCATAAACCACACTAAGTATCTCTCAACCACCCTCAAGTATAAAATTTTTTCTAATGTTGTTTCAATTTTTCCCTTTCGCAAACTTGAAAGCCTGGTTTGTTCTGCTATCATTACAAAACAATTCTGGCAAGACAGTAAAGCAGTTCTGTTTGCTTACATAAGCTAGTTACAGAAAGTCACAGAGAAATAAAATCTGTAGCTGAACAATGGTACAGCTAAAGGCTTCAGATGGAAAAAAATCTTGACAATTTTTGTGCAATCAGCTCCCACTCAGATCCACACTGCCTCCTCACCAGCAAGCATTCAGCAAAAATATTATGCAGATATCACAATGATGTCATACAATTTCACCCAGTCATTGCAAGAATAGCTCTCTAGAACAATCTAGCATAATCTTTTCATTCTATATAATAATAAAAATAAAAAGTGCAAAAAATCCCCAACCCAAAGCAAAATAAACAGACAAACAAACTTCCAACCACTGTAGAACTGCTATGCACTTGCAAGTAACTTTAGGCTGATTATTTTCCAGCATGTAATTCTGCAATATATTTTTACAGAAAATGAATCTTCATCTCTACATTAACTCAATTAATTTCTGTCAGTTACTTTTGATATCTGTTCCTTGTAGAAAATATGCTACTGTGTCAAAAAATCTCTTTCATCTTTAATAAATAGTAATAACTCAGTTAAGTAACTTTTAAGAAAATGATTGCTTTCAAATGAAATAACTTATTTTCTGGTAATGGTTTTATGTCTTCCTTTAAAATTTATTTGAAAATATTTGAAAAATTACATTGAAAAAAGTTCAGATAAGTCTTTACCACTTAGATTGCATCTTCCAAAAGAGATTTATAAACAAATTAGAAGTGATCTGAAACAGTGTTACCAAGTCAGAAGCTTTCCGGTTCAGCTTCAAATTACGCATTAATCACAGAAGTCTAGACAACCCCTGGACAGGTAAGGTATTTTAAGCCTTAAACCTTCATCCCTGCATAATTCCATCATCTCAGACAAAATCTGAAGATGTTACTGTATCAATCTCTTAACAGAAAATCTGAAACCAGACTCATGACCATGTAACAAAGGTAATAGATGCGTAAAAACATTTGATTTCTGACATACCCGATCAAGACATAAAAATTTAAAGAAAAACAGGATCATTTATCCTCCTTCAGAGATTTTTTCCTCTTAGTTGTAATGCTCTGGCCTGCTTGGTGGGTTCAGGGGACAGTAATTTGATGTATTCTGAGCAGTGTGTGGGAGAAACAACAAAATTCTCAGAAGGTCCAACAAAAAAAGTTTTACTTGCAAACTTCAGAGCATTAAGGTAGTTAAGCTACTTGGTAAATTTTAAACCAACTTCCAGACAAAGTAAGGCACTTCACAAATTTTAACACAGCAAACTTTAACTTATTGATATGACAAGGCCCTTAACTAAGGCATTGACTGGAAGTTTTTTAGTGTGGCTTATAACATATTTTGTGAAGAAGTAGTTGGGAGAGAGAAAAAGAGAAAGGAAAAGAAGACAAAGAGGTATATAGTCACCACTCAGACCCAGTGTGGTCTGAGATGCTTTTAAATCCGGGGTAGCTGAGCACATTGCTTTAGGGATGTCATTGCTCTTTTATCAGCTCTGGTCCACTGAGGCTTCCCCACAGGAATGCTTCATGCCTGCTCTTTTATGTGTTCCACAGGACCCCCATGGTCAGCTGACACTATTTTGGGACTTACCAAGAGGTCAGTCAGCCATTTAGAGACAGGCCATGAAGTTGGCCACCACCAGTTTGGTCTGGACCAGCGTCTGACTAAGGCTTAAGGGGGCAGAGTGGAAAAGTGCACGTTAAGTGAGATTTCATGGGAAAAATCCTTTGGCTACAGTACTATGATGGATGGATATAGACTCTTCAGGAAAAATAGGCAGGACAGATGAGGTTGAAAGGAAATGCTCATAGAGGAGGGGCTAAACTATATAAAACTTGCAGCTGGGGATAGTTGAGAGTTTCTTGGTAAGGAGGGGAAAAGGAACCCAAAGTGGGCAACAACCAACCACATGAAATTTAACAAGAACAAATGTCAGGTTCTGTGCTTGGGGGACAGTGTAATGATGGATATATGTATAGACTGAGAACAAGAAGCTGGGGTGCAGCCTAACATAAAGGTGATTGATTCTAAGCTCAGTATGAATCAACAATGTTGCCTGGTGTTCAAAGTGGCCAACCAAATCCTGGGGAGCACTAAATACAGTAAAAATAAACAACTTTCAAAGAGAGAGTGATGGAGATGAAAAAGAACTACCCACACAACCCTTGAAATTCATAAAATAAACATAAATGAGTTTACTGCTCAGAGATCTTGAGGGTGAGCTTGTGGGATGTCCACAGTTTGTCCTCTCCCAGCTAATGTTGGGTGCAGAGGCTGCTCTGCTGTTTGGGAACTGGCTGGGCACTGTTGTGACAGCCATTCATGTGATCTCGTGGAAAGCAGACCCAGGTGCGCTAGGGTCATGAAATATCAGCCCTGTTACAGGTTGGTCCACATCCCTCAGTTCTTCATGTTAAGGTGGGTCCACCCCTGTGATCTCCATGTCCTTTTGTGTCAGATTGGCACTCATGGACTTGCCATTCTTTGATGGGTAATATGCATGGGCTTCCCACAGCTCTCTGATAATTTGACACAACAGGGCCCCTCACTGTTCCTTGTTGGATCCATATTCATGGACTCCATACAATCAGTCACACAGCAATCATTCACATGGAGGTGCTTCTCCTCCATCATTTCTTTGGCACACCAACACACTGGGCCCCATGCAGCTGTCCAGTAGAGCCACATCCATTTACTGCGCACCATTGGTCCCATGAGCAATCACAAATATTCTCATGCAGTTCTGGGTGGTGCTCCACCTCCTCTGATTTCACTTTCTCCTCCTGGGAAGTGGCTTTCTTCTTTGCGCTTCTCCCAGGAACTACTTCTCTGCTGTCCCATGGCCCTTGGGCACAGGGACCATGTTCCACCTCCCCTCATGAGCCCATGAGCCTTCTCCATATCCTGTGCCTGAGACAAGGTGGTAGAACAATATTCTAGGAGGGTTGGGGTCCTCAATGATCCTTCCCCCTTACCTGGCACCCGGCAAGGACCACACCCACCTGCACTCAGCAGGGGCTGAAGGGGGTCAAAACATCCAGACATCCCACTAGCAGGAAAAGGAGTCACAGTCAGCCTGCACAAGGTCTCTGCCTGCACTTCATAAAGGAGCTGCCTATTGTTAAATGTTGCAAATGCTCTTCCCTGTTCCCTGGCCCTGTGTCTGGAGTGTGGAGAGGTGCCTTTTCTTCTGCTTAGAGGGAAGGGGAGGGCCTGACATCCTTTGGGAGGATTTTTCCTTTGTTCCATTGTTTTATAAGGACCCGGTTGGAGGCCATGTAGAGTGGGCTTTGGATTGTGGAGCCCTCAAACTGGTGGCTCAGCCTGAGGTGCACCTATGCTCTGTTTGTTCTTATGAAGACTAAAGCTTCTCATCACTTTATTGGTCTATTTCTTCCCCATTCCAAAGAAGATTTCTCACATTTTGTTGGAAGAATCAGAAGCAGCTCCTGAACTGCAGACTTCTGGCAGGTTTCTAGGAATAAGCTCTTGCCCTTCTCACCTGCCAGAAAATGGCTTGGAAGCACACAAAGAACAAGGTGATACCAGTGACTAGCCAGCATAGCTTCACTAAAGACAAATTGGGCTGGGACCAACGTGAGCCTTGCTTTAAGGAGGTGATAGTCCTACTGGGACAATGATAGAGCAGTGACTGTGTGGTGGGTTGGCCCTGGCTGGATGCCAGGTACCCACCAAAACCGCTCTATCACTTCTCCTGCAACTGGATGGGGAGAGAAAATATAATGAAAGATTCATGAGCTGTAATTAGGGCTGATAGAGATCATTCATTGATTAAGGGGAAAGGATTGTCATGGGCAAAACACACTCAGCTTGGGGAAATGAAATTAATTTATCACCAATCAAATCAGAACATGATAATGAGAAGTGAAACAAATCTTAAAAGCACCTTCTCCCCACCCTCCTTGGTGTCTATGTCCTTCCCACTGTGAGCACAGGGACATGGAGAAAGGGGTCTATGGCCAGTCCATCACAGGTTGTTTAGGCTGCTGCTCAGGGAGAGGAGTCCTTCCCCTGCTCCAGTGCTGGGTCCCTCTGACAGGAGACAGTTCTCCATGAACTTCTTCAGTATGAGTCCTTCCATAGGCTGCAGTTCTTCATGAGCTGTTCTAATGTGGGTCCCTTTCCACAGGATGCAATCTTTAAACCAGCCTGCTCCAATGTGGGTCACCCACAGGGTCACAAGTCCTGCCAGAAAAACTGCTCTAGCCTGGGCATATCATACCATGGGTCTAAAGTTCCCTTCCAGGAGCCTGCTCCAACATGGGCTTCCCAATAGCTTCAAGCTGTTCACGAAGCATTTGGACAATGGTGTAAGACACATGATTTAACTTTTAATGTGGTGAAGTCAGGAGTTGGACTTGATGATCTTCATAGGTCCCTTTTGACACAGGATCTTCTGTGACTCTATTCTATGATTCTATACCTCTTTTTTACTTTTTTGTCCCTCTTTTTGCTATTCTTTTGATGACGTTAAGCATCACTTCAGGAACCCTGAGGAAAGACTAAAATAATGAACAGATCTATTTGAACTATAGTACAAAACAAAAAGATTATATGCAATTCACCTTGAAAGTAGAAGCCATTATTATTCTTTTCCATGGCTATTTTAAAAGTTTTTAAAAAAATAGAAAGCTGCTGAAGCAATATTTTCACCTTTAGACATTGTCCTAAAGAAAGTGATATGTTTGAAAAATCATCAGAAATTCTATTTTCCACTTTCATTGTGAAATTAAGAGAGCTTTTGCATTTTGAACTCTACCCACACACCGCAGCAGCAGTCCCCTGGATTGTTCTGAGCCTTAAATAGGTGTGCTTTGGAGAAAGTAGAAGGAAAAAAATACTTCAAAAGATCCCACGCTAATGACATTCTAAACTTTTAAGAAGTTTTCATTCCATATTTATTGAAGCCAGGCATTTAATTTTGTACTCATGGGTCCCAATGCATTCATGGTTTCCTACAGGAGATTTGGATATTTCTTTGCTTGGACAATTGTGGCTGTAATTATCTATTATTCCAGAAGCCTGAACCTTTTTGTGAGCACATATTATTAGTTGGTGGCAGTGCTCAAATGTTATCTGACATTGGCAAAGAACAATCTCTGGGCCTAGCTTTTCTTCATATATGCCAGTATGTGAATCAATAATAGCTCTTCAGAACTCAAAAAGTCTACCGCAGAGTGAGATTGGAGTAATGAGGGGAAAAATCAGACTCCCCAGTTTGAAATTGTCTTATTAGAGAACTAGTTTAATACTTAAAAGTGAAAAGTTTTATTTTATTTTTTACCTCATCTGTGAAAACTGTGGGTATGCTGATGAGGGTGAACAGGGCCAAATATTGTCATAGTCCCACCAAAAGGGATGTGGCGGGCTTCAACACTTCATCTAGTGCATCTAAGTGCAAAGTATGTGCCACGCTGCATGGTGTAATATTTACCCTGTCAGCAAGCCCCAGCAGAGAGGTCACTGGAACTTTGCATATTGTGGCTTCATTTCTAAGACATTTCATGTCATATTTCAGTTTCAGCTGTTAGGGGTCTTTCAAAACTAAGTGGAGGCACAGCATTCAGGAAAGCTTGTCTTTATCGTTGGACTGTACACCTGTGCCCTTGAGGCTAAGCAGGCTGTTTCTTCAGGGAAGGAGCACTTGCTTAGGAGGGGCAAGGCACTCTCCACACCTGGTGAATGCTGTGCAGTAATGAATATTTAGTCCCCTGCCTTATCTGAAACTGTGTGGCTGCCCAGCTTCACAGAAGTCCGTGGACCTGCTGCATGATCATAGCATGGGCAGTTTGGAAAACTTCCAAATTGTGATTCAATTGTGTGCATTGAAGATCTTTTCTGTTCCTCAAGCCTAGTCTACACCTAATCTGTAGGGAATACTCAAAGGACAAGCTTTGTTAAGTTGCTGCAGTTTGGTCATGTACATGTCCAAGAATGTATAGTTTCTAGTAATATTATGAAACAGACCTCCTAAAATCACCAAGGTTCCCTCAAATCATTAGTCACTTCTGAAGAGCTGGCTGATAAGACTGAGAGTAAGGCAAGCTGTCGCTTCCCTTCAATCTTTACTTCATCTCTCTCAGAGATAAGACACTTATGCTCTATAAATGATATTTCTTTAGAAATAAAAGTTTTCAACACCACAGTGAACCACATGCAAATTCAATAAAATACTTATCTTTATGTCCAAGACTGAGTTAACATAAGCATATGTACTGTTTTACCCTCTTACATTTTTCACTGCCAATGAATCATTGATCCTTCAGAACATTATTCCTGTGTTCAGTTTAGCACCACTGAATTTTAAATGTCCAGAAAAATATAGAGAAAGCTTGCACATATTTATGATATACTCTCTTAAAGCTTAAAAATTTGTCATCTTGAAACCACAGTGGAAACTTAAGTTTCAGATTTATGATGGTAAAATTCATATACTCATTTTGTGTTCCACATTAATTGAATTCATTACCAGATTTCTGAGTTTGGACATTAAAAAGTTGTATATAAGTATGAAAACACAGAGGTTGCATAAGTTTAATACTCGGAAATTAATGTGGAAATGTTCTCATTGTTTCCTCATCTTTTGGCCCCCTTTAACTGATGCCAGTTAAGACAAATCACAGCCAGTAATTAGAAATGTAAATAAGGATCCCATTGAGAAGTATTAAGGCACTATTTCCTACCTTGCTTTCTGAAATCTCCAGCTATCAAAAGCCCACTTGCTGAGTGCATGATCTCATGATGAAACTGTACTTTAAAATGAATTGCAGGAGTCCATACAATTCTATTTTCCACAGTGTTAATTCATTAAAGTCTGGAATTAAGTTGTGCAAAATGTAGAACACCATGGTTCTGAATTAACCTATTAAAAAAACAAGTGCTGAACGGGATATTGAATGAAAAAATGACTTTGCATCTCAATCTCAATATCATGTAACTTCATTATAAAATTTCCCCTCTCTCCTCCTCCATGAAAAGGCTCTATTCAGCCATTATTCAGCTATAATATTTATAAAGAAAAAAAAATGAAAGACTATAAAAAATAAAACACTAATGAAAAATAACAGCTTCTGGTGGTATGAGGACTGTTTGGAAAAAATGTAGGTCATCTGTAAAAAATAAAAAAAGTGCACCTCAAAAATCCATACTAGTTAAAGAATAGAAGAAAATATTTGAAAAAAGTCTCAGAAAGCAGAAATTGTGTGTGGCTATATAAAAGTTTTTAAAAGCTTTAGACTTTACCAAACTGAATTGTAAAAAGGCAAAAAAGAAAGTAACAAACATTTACTGAAGTAACTTTTCATAGTTATAAACATTTTCAGGGTAACATTGGAATATATCAGCTGTGTACTTATATAGCACACAAGTTTTAGCAGAGGAAGTTGTTGCAGGAATAGTGAGGACTAAATTTATAAATAGATTCAAAACACATCAATCAAATGCCAGAGGACATATACACTGGGAGTGTTACGTACAGTAACCCAGAGAACCTCCAAGATAAATCACTGCCTGCCAATACCTTGAAAAGTATACCAAGGGAAGTTCATGCACCAGGGATAAACCTACACCAGCTAGTAGACACTGTCAGAGACAGCATATGAAAATTTATTTCATATGAAATATGAAATGAATATTTGCTTTGACTTGCCCCATGATTCTCTGAATAGTAAAATGCAAATCAGATTTGCATTTCAGAATTCCTTCTAGGCTTTATGCTTTATGTTTTGAGTGTAGCACATAGGGCAAAATGAGATCATTGCATTTGACAACCTGTCTTGATAGATAAGAGATTTCTAGAGATTAGAGTGATTAATGCTTTTAAACACCATTTGGGCAAGTGAGTTTAGTAAATTTTGATTGTATCCATATTTGGAAGATAAAAAAATAATATTTTTGATTGTATACACATTTAGAAGATAAAAAAAGTAAATTTTTTTCCTAGGACAGAAAAAAGTCCTGTTCGTTATTTGGAAACCCAGAGAGACATCTAAATGAGGTAGACAAGTTGATATTGAAATGACAGGTGTTGAGAAAAGCCATCATCTCCCAGTATTCACAGAATATTTTGACCTTTTAATCTGATTTATTCATTAAGACAGCTTGTTGAACAATCAGAAGGCAGATTCAATATGTAAAGAATACAAAGGGTATATATTTTGCCTTCTTCAGTCATTACATTCAGTTCATATGTACCTTTAACTTATGAAAGACAAGAGTTTGTAAGGGGATAAGATAGCAAAAGAGATCAAAATATTCTCCACTAAACAAAATCACATTGGATCTAAGGAGATCTGCCTTCTGATTGTCCTGGCAGTACAATAAAGGTTGTGCTTTTCAGCTTTTCTTTATCACAAGCCTAACAGATGAGTCCAGCTATAAATTAGTATCTAACTTTCACTGAAGTGGCCAGTTGACAAAGTTTCCCAAATTCATTAATGTAAACATTGTGAAGAAAAAACCCCAAAGAACTATAAAAAGATAAAGCTTGATGAAATTGAATTTCTCCTGAATTTGGGGCAGAATACAGGGAGCTTAGTCCCTTCATATTAAAGATTGTGGCAAGTACAGTCATTTCAGTAATAAATAACATTGACATTGTGCCTTTCAGCATGAAGAAAGTTATTTAGAGGTGATGGAATGCAGTCAAGCTAGAGCAGCCAGCATAGCAAGTTACTGTTTAAAATTTAAGGCACTTTAGCTATCTGTGCATACATTTACAAAGATAAAGCATGCTAGTTTCAACTTCATCAGTGGAGGTTTTATTTAAAACCTTCACCTCAACACATTTACAGACACATATCTTCCTGCTATTCTATGGTGTTTATATCATCAGCTGTGGCTTCTTAAAAAGAGTTGCCCCTTTAAATTATGAATTAAACCATAATCTATCGTATACTGAGGCTCAAAGGGCACCAGAATTTGTCTCCAGGGTTTTTAAGTTATACTGAATTTGAATTAGAGAAAATTAATGCCAGCTAAAAATATACTGAGTTCATAAACTAAATAGAATAACACACGTTGGAAAAGTCATACATACTCAATATTAAGAGAGAGAGAGTGGTGTTTCTGTCAGTCATGGTCAAACTGTGAGCAAGATCTGTTCAATTCAACAAGCTGAACAATGCAATTTGTTTCTGAAGTATCAAACACCTTGAGGGAAGAAATTGCTTTTCAAGTCTTTGGGTTTCTCTTTGGAAGTGAGGTACTCTGCTTTTTCTTCATGAGTTTTAGAGTACCATCTGATGTAAAGGACTTGTAGTGTGAATAAACACTTTACAAAAATGAAAGTGCTGAAAAACCTCTCCGCACTAGTAATCAATGGGAAATCATTACTAATGTATAAAGAATTTGGATCAAATGTTGTTTAATTTCCTTAAACACTACATAAAGTCAAATAAAACTAACCTTAGTCCTGTTAAATTCTCCAGCTGGTAAATATTGTGGTTTAAATGTATATGTATTGTACTGAAAAATATTAATGTCTGAATGATCACTTTCAATCGGCTTGAAACTGAAAAAGTCTCAAAAAAAAAAATTATAAAATGCAGATTTTTAATAGTTCTCTGCAACTGCTTCAGCTCTTGTGTTCATTAATATCACACTAGTAAAAACTTCACTTTCTTATTTCTTTCAACACATACATGTCAAAATCATATCCTCCAGCTGGTGAACATCTGTCATAGTTGTGCGGGTTCATCTTAAGGGACACAGAGTTTCTCAGCATTACATTTTGGCAATTATATTTTGCAATCCTGAGAAGTGTTTCTGGTGACACCAAAAATAGCTACTGCAGGTCATGCAACTGGGGAGTTTTAGGGGTTTCTGATTTGCTGCTGTCAAACATTTTTATTCTTTATTTCAACAGCCATGAAAAGGATAGCATCTCAGGCCATGTACATAAAAAAGTCAGATAACAAGGCTAATATATACACTTCTATTATCACAATACCAAAACAATCACTTGTCATCATAATGCCAAAATAATCTTTCTTTGGGCATACTTTCTTGCATGACAAAATGAAGAAAATATTTAGTAGAAACATTTGCTGAACTTGGAGCAAGATGAAGTTGTGTCTAAATTTTCAAAATTTTCAAAACCACAGATGGTATGTGAATTGAGGGAAAACTCTGATGAAGCTAAATATTCATACAGGATGGGATTTTGTTTTTTTCATCAGGAAACTGGATGAACCTTAATTTATAAACAGAAAATTTAAAAATGGTACTTGCAACACCATTCAAGTCCCAGAATTAGGTGCTGGTCAAGTGAGCTAACTGTCCAAGTTATTGTTGCTGTCTCTTTGTATACTTTTGCATAACAGTAAGACAAAATATACTTCTAACATAATCAAGATGCTTGCAAGTCACATTAAGTCTAGGCAGAGAGGGAAAACCTCGGAGGTTACTAGAAAAGAAAAAAAGACAATGATAAGATGGCTTGGGAGTGCTCATTTCATTAAAAATTGAACAAAAGAAGATTTTTCTTGGTAACAACAATATCAATAAAAAGAAAAGCCCACAAAAAATCTTCAAACAAATTTCTGCTGTGATATATAAATAAGTTCAATACAGAATTCTGAGTGACTTGATTAAAAAAAACAAAAAAGAAGAAAGGTGACTGGGAAGTTTTATAGGCTGAGAAGATCTGTATAATCCATCAAACATATCTACTTTCTACCTGAAATCAAGAGTCCCTACTTAGCTCCCTGTCCCTCTCCATCTTTAAAAGATATCTAGGCAGCTCAGAAAGGTGATTATTTTTTTTTTCCTCCTTGCTTGCTTTCTTCTTTGTTTTTTTTTTCCCAGTAGTGTTTTTCTCATTAGCTGTTTTTTTTTTTTTGTTTTGTTTTTTTTTTTGTTGTTGTTTTTGTTTTGTTTTGTTTTGTTTTTTTCTTTCTTGCTGTGCAATCTGGAAAACAAAAGAAAGGGTTACATGGATGCTGTTCAGAAATTCAGCCCTTTAGCTTACTCCTTTTTTTGGTTGATATATTGGATCTCTTAGACTGCAGACTTGCCAGCTAATATTTAAATTAATCCTGATAAGCAATTTCCATGCGGTGTCATTTTTACAGGGTATCCCAAATCCCTCTTACTCTAACAAAGGTCTCTGCTGAAAACTATAATGTCACTTGAGATTTACAATATCAATGAACTCAGAACCTAAAGGTGTGCTACTGTATTAATATTTCTGAGTTTCTATTTTAAAACACCATACAATTTAATTGTGTTTACAAGATATTCACTTAGTTGATAATTCTACAGAAGACTGACTTTTCAGATGGACCTTCAATGACCTTTCTTGATTTGTATAGGGTAAATTATATATAATCAATATCCCTTTGAGGACCTTCAATAAAAATATAATTTAATTTTAATAATACTTCTGAAGTGATGTTGGAACTCCTTTTTTTAAGAGATATGCAAACAATATCTGTGAATTTGCATTTATTTTCATACAAATTAGAACTATATCTGACCCAAAGCTCATTGACATCAAAGGGAATCATTCTATCTACTTCAGCTGTAACATTACATTTTTTTCCATACAGCAACTGGTATTAATACAACATGAAATAAAGGTAAGAATAAGAGAGATCTAAAAACATCTTTTCAAGAAGTTCTTTCACTTGCTGTGGTCTCATGGTTCCCAAAATGGGATAAAAATAATTCTGCATATACTTTTCACAAAATCTGGGCAAAAAATACTGTGTAACAATGGCATGAAATTTACTTTTTACAAAGTGATTGCATTTTTCATATAGTATGCTTTTTTTACAGAAAGTGAGTGCATGGAGGAAGGATCCATATAGCTTCAGTCATGCAGAATTGCAGTACTTAGCCTGGTTTACAAAACTGTTTATCAACAGTGCCTCTGTTTAGGGAGAGAAGAAACATGTATCTACACAAGGACATTTGTCGCCCCACTGACAGAACCGTACACACCTCAGATTAATTCAAACACTTCAGGTAAATGTTTACAACTAATTTATTCAAGATGTGTTTTCCTTAGAGACACACAAGAGGAACAGCCTTGTTTAATAAATGGCTCATTGGGTCTGTTTCAGAAGTCTGCTTTGGGGTAAAGCAACTCATAGCTTGTATTTTGTTGACTAGATTGGTGGTCATCAACTATGGAAAAAGTTCAGGGTGATAGGTGCGACAGGGACAGTAACTTAAGTCACAGGAATCTTACCTCTCACTTAAATACCTCAGTGTAGGAAAGATCTAGCTTTTTCTAATTGATTCATATTTATAAATCAGCTCAACTATAAAAACCACCACAATCTTAGATTATTTAAAATGTGCAGCCTTGAAAATCAATATGCTTATTATTTGGTGCTGCGTGAGTCAGCTGTACTTTTTTCCATCTGGTAGTTCTGCTGGTTTTATTCTAAAAATGACAGCAAAAACTTCAGCACATGTTCAACTCTATGTTCAAATAAAGACAATAAACTCAATCTATTATCTGGCCTTTTCACAGACTTTTACTAATTTATTCAGCTGAAGTAGATAGAATGATTCCCTTTGATGTCAATGAGCTTTGGGTCAGATATAGTTCTAATTTGTATGAAAATAAGACTTAAATTCTACCAACGATTCTACCTCCAAATAATGTATAGCTAGGGTGATTGTGAGATATGGAAGAAAAAGAGAAACAGCAGATGTACTAGAAAGCACCTATTTGGTTTAGAAACCAAAAGTTTTAAAAACTGAAAAGCTTGAAAAATCAAACACAACTTCATTTCAAGTTAATATCATCAGTATATAGCTGCTGAAAAATTCAACCCAGTGTTATAAAAAAGGAAGGTATACTATCTTTTTATGTAGTAGCTGTGGCTTCTCAATGTCCAGAAATTAATGTTTCATTATTTTATTTTCTCAGACATTTCAAACAGCAAATATGGTGTATAGAACTCACTTTTTTCCATACATTTTATTTTAATCCAGTTAAAAGTGGAATAGATTTTCAGCTGGTGCGCACTGGCAGACTACAAAGAAATGGTTTAAAGCTATACTGATTTATACCTGTTGAAAAATATGACAAATTATATTTTCAGAGCAAAAATATAGAGATTCCTGATGATACATCCTTGCCCTTATATAAAAATGAGTGGTTTATCATGTTCAGACATGATAGTAAATCAAGATTTTAAAAAATATTGCCTTATATCCACTTCAAAGCTACATGCTCCTAAGTTGTTAATGTACGATTTAACAGCAGAAAAGGACAGTAGAACTGGATACAAACATTTCATCATTTGAGCCTGACAACTTTGTGCTTTCAAGACTTAGGAAATACATGAGGCAATATATATTCCAATCTGCCTGGAAGCCCATAAAAAGGCTTGGATATCATACTCTTCTCAGCTTCTAGAATGCCATTTGTTCAGTATCATTTATTAATCATTTGATTAAGCTATGAAGAGAGAAATCACCAATTTGTAACAGCAGTGGACAACTCCAGTGCATGATCATGATGCACAAGCTCTAGTTGGCCCTGGTGACTTGGGAGCTTAATATTTCTTCATCCCCCAAAGGAATGAAAGACCAGCATTTGAGTCTGCCTACATATCTATGAAAACACAGGCATAATGCTTTACTAAACACTGGGATTTGTTTTGAAGGGTTTTTTTTGCTCTCCAAAGATTTCTTTACATTTTCAGTTTTGTGGTTAGGAATAGTATGCTACCGAGTTTCTCATGAAATCTTTCAATTTTTTTACAAGTTACCCTAGTTTTCATTGTTTGATAATGTAGCTGATTCTGTCCCAATACTTTGCTGTTAATCTGGTATTTAATACTTAAATAGACTTTTCTCCCTTAATCGCAAAAATAAAAATGGCAAAGTTTGTGTCCCCATCATTTCCTTGCTTGCATGTGCATACAAAAGATCACAAGTTTCTGAAATTAACAAGTTAGAGATGTTTGATACATGTTTTCATGAACAGTTAGAGGATACCAAAGGTAAATAAATCTCCTTTTACTTCCTGAGTACAATAGTGACATTTTCAAAATCACTTCAAACTGACAGTGTAGCAGTTACAAAGCTATGAAGTAAGAAAACAACTAAATTTCCAACTCTCAGACACATCATAGGATATTCACATATGCAGGCTGATCTGCCTTTATGACTTTTAGGATGAAATGACAGGCATGCTGCTGGCCTGCATTTTCACTACTGACATCCCCAAAATGCCAGAGAGCTCAGATCTTGCTATTTCCCTTTTGATATTGACAGACAAAAAATCATCTGGAAGGTGTATGCAGACATAGATGGGACAGAAGTTGAGAAATACTTAATATCAGCCCAGACTTCTCTGCACAGTTAACTGGTCAGCTTCTTCCACTGGTCTCTCTTACCTGTATGTGTCTTCTACTGACCACAGGGTACATTTGCCCCAGCTGTCCACTCAGCTCTGACTCTTTCCCAGCTATAGGTACTGGAGCCTGCCAAGGACATTTTATCTTCTTTTCCTAATACTAAGGCATTTTCCCCACCATTCTCATTCATTGCACTACAAATTACTTATCTAGGACAAAATTGTCACCCTCAAATATTTATGACTGGACCTCCCCCAGCTCTCTCAAGGTGCCCCTAAAATATCTACATACGCATCCTGAAAACATCAGTGCAGTGTCACCCTCTCCCTCCCGTCTCTGCTAACAAGCAGTAACCATCTATTCCCATCAGTTATTCAAACATTCTCTTAAAATCATACATTTTAATTTCCATGACACTCAGATACCCCTCAGCTACTTCTAAAATATTATTTAGTTAATATCCACCCACTCTGCATAATTCCTTATTCTTCCCTTGGAATTTTATTAATATGTATGTATTTCACATTAGCATAGTACTGCTCAAGTCCAAATAAAATGGTTGTATATTAGTATTTAGCTAAATTTTACATTCTCATGTATCTTACTTAAAATGTTGCAAAGATTAAAGTTTTAGTCTACAGAAATAAATCCTGCCAATTCCCAATGCTCGACTTCAAGAGATCTGCACTGACTCAAGTTCTTGTAGGTAGATCTTCTCAAAAGTTGTGTGTACTCAGCCTAGGGAAAGATGAGAGCAGAGAGATGGACAGAAATTCAGACAGTTACAGATGGCAAAATTGGGCTGAGTTAACAGTACATGGTGAGACTATTCAGTCTGAGGAATGGAAGGGATACTCCAATTGGCACATGACATTTGATTCTCAGAAAGCTGATACTCTTCTTATTGTCAAGGTTGAGTAAGTTTACTATGAAGCTAATAAAACCAGGTTATTTATAAATTAAATATACTATCTAGAGCTCAGTTTTCCAAAACAATCCACATACATTGCAACAGTGAGTGCATAAAACAATTCCCAGTAGAATGATATATAGACTATACAAGAAATTAACAAACTTAATATTTCCTGACTTTTTGTATAATAAAAGAGCAGAGAGAACTCTCAAACTTCACTTCATTTGGTGACTGCAGTTCAAGTAGATGTATTTTTATTCTTGACCAGGGCATTTGATTTAGGTTTACAGCTGTAAAGAGGAGGGGGGAATAGTATTACTCTACCAAAATTGTGTTGGATTTCACCTACATAAAATAAAGTGGTTTCACTGACTAGGGACTGCCTCCAAACTTCCTTTGGTCTCTATAATCTTACAGTACTGTATTTCTATTACATCTAAAATAAACATTTAGCTACACTCAGAAATATGGAGTCATTCTATTACTTGCTTAAATTCTGACAGCACTATAATTGCAGAATTTCAGCTGCTTCCTTTATAACAGAATAAACCACAGTCTCTGATTTGACTTTATTTCACCCCATCTAATGTTATTATTTCCTTAAATTTAAGATCAAAGGTACTTATTGTGAGGCTTTTTGTTTATAAATAAAAAACCCATATATATGTTCTTATATTTTAGCAAACCACCAACTATAGAAGAGATAAATTTCCTTAAAATATTGAGCAGAAGGAAACTGATTTCACTGGTCAGTGAAATTAAATAACTAAATCTTCTCAGCATCGTGTGTTTCTTGGAGGGTTTTGAAGGTCAAAAGAGGTTGTAGGGGGTTTCTTGATTTGTTTTGTTGCTTTGGGTTTCTTTTTTTTTGTTTGTTTGTTTTGTTTTTTAGAGAGGTTATATGGACAACCTGCTAAATACTGATGTAATTTACTCTTAATTTTGTCAAGTCTCAAACTGTCTGTGTTAGAGAAGATTCCACTGTTACTGAAAGAAGGAATGCTATGTTGTTTACAGAGTTTTGGCACATTTCTGTTTCTTTCACAAGACATCTGTGCAATTGGCAGCTGCCCCAGAGACTGGAAGTTCATTTCAGAAGCAAGCTGAAACAGCAAAATTGATAGACAGCTCTTTTACCTGTGATGCTGTCTTTGGTATGAAAAGGACAGCAGGCTAAAAATTAAAGTGTTGCAGCCTCCTTGGCTTGATGGCAGTACTAGTAATTTTCAAATATTCTCTGTGTGTGCATGTGTATGTGTGAGACAGAGAGGGGGAGAGGCAGACAGACATGGAGAGTGACTGGAAGCTTCTTGATTAAAGAAAATCCCTATAGTCTTATGCTCCCAGCAGGTAAGCAATGAGAAAAATAGCAGAAACTCTATCTTACAAAGGCAATTATTTTAAATTACTGGTTTTCTACAATGTGGCAATAAGCTGGCATTAGCAGGTTCAGCAGTTGTTTCCAATATTGACAATGCCAAAATATATATAAAGAGATTTCTTTGCCCTTTGCTCAGTGTCTGTATGGTGGTAGAGCAGCTCACAGCTGCACATAAGCCAATTTATAACTTCCAAGTAAATTTTTAGCCTTTCATCCCAAAATTACCTTATTCAGCAAAACAACCTCTCTCAGACTTTAACATGAGAGTTAAAGTCCCATCAGTCTCTTTCAGTAAATTTCATGGATATGCTATCCTATCAGCTTATCAGCATGCAAGCAAAGCTTATATTTTCCTCTCTTAGACATTTCTTAATGTTTGAGCATGCCACCTCCCAATTGTCTCAAAGTGTGAGAAAAAAAGGGGAGAAATAACAAAGTTAAGACTAAGAATTTAGCAATACAAGAAAATCTGCTTATGCTTGTATAATTTACTTTAACTAATGCAATTTCATGGTGTTGCTATGGGCTCTGATAAATTTCTCTCCAACTCACCATCTTCTGAAAACCTTAAACCTAAATAAATTACTTCTTTTTCCAAGAAGTGAAAGTTCATACTTGCACTGGAATAAGACTAATCGTGATGCAAATAATATAAGTAACAATACATTTAATCAGCAAAATCCTAAAAATAAAGAACTTGTCTACTTTGAAGAAACATTTAAACATTATATTAATACAGTAAATCTTCCCTACAGTTTCTATTCACGAGCTATCCTCTCCCTCCCTACCTTCTGAACCTTCTAAGATGCACTAAAAACCTGTGTACAATATTTTATAACATTTTTCTGTTATAACATTTTTCTCACTGTCTGAGAAATTGTTACATGACTACTATATTCAATCATTTTTTTACTGCTTTCAATCCATTGAAAATAGGAAATCAGAATTTGGATGACAATTTAAGGCAAGATTTTTAAGTACTATACTTGAACTAGTAAAATGGTGTACTTCAAATAATTTCTAGAAATGTTGGTAATTTTCTTTAGTTATATTTTGTTTGTATATATGTAGCATGTCATACAACAAAAAAAAGTTACAGTAATGAAACACAAATACTGGTTTATTGCTGTGAAAAAATATATTGTGTGTCAGACGAGAACCTATGCACTCTGTCAGCTGCACCAAAACAGACTTGGTTCACAGGTCAGTTATGACTAAGCAGTTATTTAAGAAGCTTTTTTTGTCTTGGCTGTTAATTAATACCACCCAGCTGAGATGTCAAAACCGAGTGAATTAACACATTTACATCTAGTTTAGATTAAAAAGACTTCCTAAATTACTGTTGGAAACAGTTTGAAACTCTTGATTAAGGTTAATCTCATAGACTTCACAGTAAAAAAGTTTAAAAGTGCTTATAAATGCAGGATAGGTCGTCATGGCTAATTAGGTAAGGAAAAAGAATTCAGGTATTATGTAACTTCAGTAGGCTTCTATATCCCAAAATATACCAGCATACCAACCCTACTACCACACTGACACACATACTACTTGAAGACTCTTTGGCCTTGATGAAGACAGTCAGTTTCTGGTTCTAATAGACATACACTAACATAAGACCCTGAGAAAAATCCCCAAGCAAAGATTTTTGCCCACACCTGCATATTTGTGTAAATACATTTTAAAATATTCCAGACAATAAATATGAAATGAGGCAGTTGCTTTGGAAAATTTCAGCAGGGTTACATTGCTCCTACAGCTCATGGCATATGCTGTTATTAACTCTTTCAGTTGAAATAAAGTGCATGTAAAAAGCCACACAAAACAGAAAAGTTGTGTGATTCAATTTTAAATACAGTGAAATAAAACCTAAGTTCAGCTTTGAGGTAAAATAGCAGCTTCCAAAGCTTTTGTTAGTATTTTGTATCACTAATAAGCTAAGAGGAACAAATTTCCTGAAGGACTACAGCAAAAATGACAACCCAAAGACTGGTGTTATTCACAAGAATTATCCAACTTCATAATCACAGCTGGAATCACCTATTTTATGTCAAATCTCAGAGGTTCTCTGTTCTACTGTGTCCATTCTGTAGTGAAATTTCTAATGAAAGAGATCTAGGACTGAAAGTGGGCAATAAGTAAAGCAGCTTTTTGAAGCAATATAGCAGCAAAACTAAATCACTACAGAATACATTTATTAGATTTCCAAATACAAGAACCTACTGGGTTCAGTTGCTATGTAGTGCTAAACGGAGTGCTAACTGCAGAACTTGCAGCTAGTTCCTTATGGAGCCAAGTGTGAAGAACTGCATGCATGAATCACAGCAAGTCTACACCTGATATAATTAGTTCTGCCCCTCATAAGTGTGTCCCTCAATTGAATATGACTGCACAGAGTGTACAGAACTCTGTGACTGAGGAAGAATCTCTTCCCAGCGTGGTGATGTTCTAGAGAGATCCATTTGATGGCTCAGTGTCAGCTCAAGGTCTTAAAACAGGGCAGGAGATGACTGTGCTGTGTAGATATTCTAGGATACTTGTCATAGAAGAAAGAAACATTTTCAGATGTAAAAATGAAAATTACCAGTTCCATTTGTTTAAAGAAAGGGACCCAATAGTAACAAAAACCTTCAAGGTAAAATTAAGTATACAGGGTAAATGGAAAACAGGTTACTTTTTCTAGGCTTTGTTTTCATTTCAGGTGGTTTCACAACAGTGCAGTTCTATTGATTTTACCACTCTCTAAAGGAATAATCAAGCTTTTCAGCAGATGGATCGTCCTGAACAAAGCTCTCATAGCTTAATGTTGAAATTTGGTGAGTTTTATTCTATAATTACCTCCTGGCAACCCTTCTGGACCTCTAGAATATTGGCTACATTCTGTTTCTACCTAAGATCCTTCATAATTATACTTTTCTAAGGAAACTACACAGAGAAATAAAGATGACAAGGGAGAAAAAGAATGCTACTTTGAGACATTTCTCAAAAGAATACTTCATTTTCTGTGTAAATGAGAAAACAGTTTAAGGTGAGATCTGTGGAAGAAAGGTGCTCAAAGATGTCTTGCTGGAAAAAAAATCATAACTTACCTTTAATATGCTCCAGGATAGTGGTGGAAACATAACAGGAAGACTATATTTTCCCCTATGACAATCAGTGAAATACACTAGAAATAAGGTTTCATGAGGAGACTTCTTTAAAGAAAAAGTCAAGGACATTTTGAGGTCAAATAGTATTTATCTAACCTTTCACAGAGGCCAACTTCCCCATGTTGAAAGCATATAATTACAGCTGGCACCAATCAGTAAACAATAGCACACTGGGTTTTTTTGTTCTTTTGACATGTGGAACAGAGAATTCATATCACAAAATAGGCTAGCTTTAAGCAATGAGCAGTTCCAAATTCATAACAAACAAACCACGCATTTCAAAAAAGTTGTACTTTCCCAAGATCAAGCAAAGGACGAACTGTGAATCACAATAAAACCAGTTTTTTATCTTAGCTTTGTAACTCCCTCATGGTAAAAGAATAGAACAGACAACACTTTCCTTCACAGACAGAGAAGGGAAGAATGAAGGTAGCTAACTTCAAAACAGGACTTTGGAGGAATTTCAGCAAAGTATCTTACAGTGAACTCTGAAAAGCCTTCTACAAGTATGTGAAGTCCCCTGGCAGATTTTCTCTGAGTTACTGCTTCTTTCTGAACATATCACTGAGAAGCTGCATCAAGATCTATCTGGACACATCTAAATTACTCACTTCTATAGTACCCTTACTTTATTGCCTCCCTCACTAAACTCCACAGCAAAGGAACTGGATGAAGTACCTTCTCTACAGGAGGTAATCTTTTCACCTGATAGTTGGACCATGCACGAGATCATGAGATATGATATAAAATCTGCCTTTTTTTTTTTTTTTTTTTTTACCCCAACATGACAGCCTGCTTAGCTGATGAGGTAGATTATCTGGAGAAGAGTAAAGAGCAGGTTTGTAAAGCAGAGGATTAATGACACACACAGAGACCTGAATGGAAAAGGTTGTGAGGAGTATGCAGAAAACCAGACAATTTGAGAAAAGGAAAGCCAGAATCTGAGAACTGATAGAAAGAGAAAACATCCCTGGCACTCCACTCTCCATAGACTTGCTAGTCAGAAGGAGTGGGCCAGAGAGGAAGGGTAATTAGAAATAAGACATGGCAGCTAGCTTTATTACTACAAGACAGAAAAGTTTCATTAGGCCTGCATTCAGACAGGATTAATTAGATGTCCTAAGCATCCCAATGCCACTATTTATTTCCGTATGGAACATCAGGCATAGAAATTTGTTTATTTGGGAAGCATGTGACCAGTCAGGGGAATAAACCAAGTCTTGCAAATCCGACATTAGCATGAAGGCACTGACATGTCATCTTGAAGTCCAGCTCTTTTTACCACTGAACATGCTTCTTTTTTTTCATTTTAATCTTCTGTGCTACCAAATGAGTCAAACACTAAAACTATCCTGTTTCTGTCAGTTAGGAGAAGAACTAGCAGAGTGAAAAATGAAATAAACCACAGAAAACAATTCAAAGCCCAGTACATCACCAGATATTATTACAGCAACTCCATGTAAGCACAAGATTATAAAAGTTCCTGCTATCAGCATCATCAGGTTCCTATAGCAATATTCATGATACACCATTTGACTTCTGGTTCAAAAATATGGCTGCCTTATTCCTTCTCACCTGTGCAACTCCATTACAGCCTCTTCTCAGCTCATACTTCACCTTTATCAGCGGGTCATTTTCATCAGAGCTACTCAATGAAATTATTTCATTGGTGGTGCTCTGACATGCTAGACTGTCAAGTGCATTGCTGAAATAAGGTCCCCTAATGAGCACCATGATCTCGTTAACATGACATACTGTGCCCAAAACAGAGCCTAGTGCTAGTGCCTTAAATTCCCTTGAAGCTTTAATTGTAGAAGAGCCAAGTCCAAGAATTTGTTCCACTCAGTTATAATTGCAGAAGGCACCATTCTTTCACTGCCTGGAGCACACTACTGCAATGAGATGAATTAGTGTTTAGCTGGTTCATTTATCCAAACAAATATTTTGACTGTAGAAGGTGCTGTCAACACATTAATTACATGAAAGACTGTTTTGAGTGTTAATTATTACCAAGCACCAGACAATATTTCCTTTTAAACTTCATGCAGTTTTCAGCGTGAAAAATATATCAGTGTCATACCTGTGGTACAACTAACAGCCACTGCAAAAAACCTGCTTTGCTTTCCAGTTCAGTAGGCAGTGAGGCACCTGGTTACCTTCAGCACATTGTCTTCCCTTCACCAAACAGTCCTTGGCAAACTGACCACAGAGGTCACTTGTCCTTCAGCCAGATGTTTCCCTGGCTGTAACAGACCTGTTACTGTCTGTCACTGTGTTATCCCCCTACACAGACGTAATTTTAGCACATAGAAGGCTAGACAAAAAGCTGCATTTCATCATGTTGTGTTCAGACATAGAGTTTGTCCCATGCACTTTGATTTTGAGTCTTCCTTACACCCTGTAGATTAAGCGTGTGATATTTTTTGGTTAGTGAAAGACATGCCACCAAGGTGTGGTTCTTCCCAAGACACCAGTCATGAAGATTCACCAACCTCTTTTTAACATCCCTTTTAATGTACAGAGGAGATCAGTGGCAGCAAATTTGCATCATCTGTGTTTCCCAGTCTAAGACATGTACATACAGCATCACCATGAAGCTCAAATTTTCCTTTATAATTCCTGTTGTGGTCCTTACAACCACTTTACTTTTACACTAAAGTTAAATATAATTTGATAGAAATTATCCTGCTTCAGTCTGATGAAATGCTCATTTCTGATGACCCAGCCTTCTAAATTTTTTTTTTGTTTTGTTTGGATTTTTTGGTTTAGTTTTTCTTTTTATTATGGTTGCTTTTTTTGTGTGTTGAGAGTTTTGTGGGGGCAGGGCTAGGTTTGTCAAGTTGAAAAGCTTCAGCTTAACATTTCTTAACATGAACCTTTAATCTATTTTTTTAGACTGATTTAAAATTAAATTTACAATTATTTATCATTAAACATGCAAAATGACAAACCTTATTTTTGGATCATATAAAACACTGTCTCTGTTCACCTGAAGTAATTTGACCTTTGAAATTTTTGTGCTGCTAATGAAAAACAATAATTCATAATTGATTCATACAATTTCATTATAACAACCTCCCTTAAATGAGTTATTCTACTCATTCTCAGCCCAATTTCTTCCAGACTTGGGTAAACATATTCAAATTTCCTCAACATTTCATATATTATACAAAGAGATGTGTACGCAAGCTTATACACTGCATGAACTGTATATATTGGATACAATTTATTTTATGTACAGCTTCACTGACTTGCATCTGATGTAAAACTCTCTTCTTGTTTTAACTGTACGTGTTAAGTTATATGTGAGCTTTAAATCAGACTTGCAAACCAGGTAAGTCATCACTAAACTTCAGACTACCTTTTGTACCATCTTCCCTAATCTAACCTTACATCCTATGTGTTTTTTTTTTTTCTCTAACACAGGCAAGGTCAATTAAAATCACTAATCTTATATGTGCAAAATAAAGTGGGAAAATTAATATATGTGACTGCTACAACAATTTTTTCCTGGATAAAATAGACTAGCATTCCTGAGTAATACTTTATGAAAAACTTCCATGTAATAAAAAAATCAGTTTTTTTTTTTTTGGTGGTAAATAACATGTAGAGTAAAATGTGAATTGATATTCTTCTGAGGTTTTTTTTTCTGCCCATTCCATAGGTCATCTTTCCATCTTATCCCTCAATGTGCATTTGTGCGTGAACATGAGCTATTTATAGTCAGAGGGAGAGTGTATGCCTTTCAAGACTCAGCAAGTTGTCATTCTTTCAACACATTACAGAACAGAATGCAATTCAATAAAATCCCGTGAATCTTGACCTGGCACACTTATCTCAGCCTTATCTGTTGTTCCCAGAAAAAAACCCTAGATTTTGTAATCATGTTGGGGTTTGGGATTAATTTTTCTCTTCTCCTCCATCTCTTTGAGCCTCTTGGGATGGTGATACTAGAATATGACTTCTGTACTACTACTACTACTACTACTACTACTACTACTACTACTACTACTACTACTACTATTATTATTATTATTATTATTATTGCTGCTATTATGGCATTATTGCTGCTGCTTCTGCTGCTTCTGTTGTTGTTACTTCCAGAACTTTTGATGGTAACAGCTATATTTCTGGGAGCTTTGAGTCAGAAAAAAGGTCCTGCTAATACAGTGGTATCTTTACTGAAAACATAATGTTGGGCCTACTTGACTGCTTGGGGTCCTGCAACATGGCTCTTGCCTCATTTTTCTTTCACATGACCATCTTCCTAATATGAAGGTAACAGCATCCTACAAAGGATTTTCAAATTATTGAAGCTTAAATTCACTGTGAATTCTACCTTTTAAACTCTTCTGCCCATCTAAGGCCCTCAGAACCTTATGGAGCCATTTTTCTGAAAAGCTTTCTAAAATCTCTCAACTTTTTTTCAAATGCCACAGACCAAATAAATACACTGCCTGTGCTCTTAGGAGCTGTGTACTATTTTTCTCCTGATCTTCAGATGGAGGGAGACTAGAGAAAAGACATCAAGAAAAGATTGCTTTTTTACTTTTTTTTCCTACCCCTTTTATCTGTTTGTCCATTCCTCCTTTCTATATGCACTGTCTTCCATCAAAGTCTGACCCAGTGCAGATACCAATAATGAAGATTTTTTGTTAGAAGAACTAGTGTTTTATATATAGCCTCAAACTGGTCAGATGAACAGCAGTTTTCTCTATGCCCCATGAAGCAAAGTTAAAGTGAAGACTGTAGTTTTCTTTTACATCTAACAAGGGCTGTAAGACAGGAGTCATGAGCTAGTCTAACCATTTTGCTTTGAAGCCTTTTCAATGTGGAAAACTCATAACACATCAAAGTGACAGTTTCTCTCTTAAAAGAAAATGAACAACAAGTGGGTTGATATCCTAAAATTTGAAATAACTGCAGAGATTCTAACCTAAAAACCCCTTTGCAGAAATGGTAGGAGAAAACAGAGTTAAGTACATGGAAAACATGAAACCCAGTAATTCTGAAATACTATAGACATTTTAGCCAGAAGTTCTTGGGCAGTCACTTAGAAGTGTGACAGTGAGTATGAAATCAATGTCTGAGATAAAAGAAATTAAAAAAAAAAAAAAGCTGGCTAACATCACTACAAGATAGTGATGTTAGCTCACTTATAAACCTGGTTTGCAATGCATAAGCTCTGGAGACTGTGAACTCTGTCTTTCTTGGCGCATGTGTATGCACATGTTGCTGGCTGTCTCACCACTTTGAAGCCTCTTAACAAATTTCAACCAAAACAGATAAGAAAATGAGGTTCCAAAGATATGAGGTTCCCTCAAGTTTGGCACAAGAATGCAAGAAAACTCCTAACTGGAGGAGAAGCTGAAGGCCATCCTTCTGAGGCACCATGGAAAGGCATTATAAGAATGTCTCCAGAGCAGTAACATCTCTGTCAGTGCTCTCCCTCTCAGTGTGGGGTATCAGAAAATCCTGCCATATGAGGCTGAGAGATAAGCAGCAACCAGCCTTCGTTAGCTTTGGGGCTAAAACTACTTCCTTTATTTGTTATAACAGCAAGCATGAGTATCTTTCAATATCACCGGAGTGTAGGTACTCTGTGTGCTGAGGGCTATACAAACATACCAAAAAGTGTTTTTTTCCTGCCCTAGAGAGGTTGCCATTTCCCTCATTGAGATCAGAGAAAAACTATAAAGTTTCAAAATCAACCCTCATGCCCTGGGGAGATACTCAGGTGCACCTTTCACAAAGATGTTGCACTAGACATTAGGGTGGCTGTACTGCTCAGATCCCAGAGCCAGCCCAGAGCTGCACACTAAGCAGGAGGCTGCTTTAATCCCTTCCTGGCTATGCACAGCAACAGCCAATGCAGTGCAGCCAGCTGAAGTCTGATAAGCTTAGTAGTTGATATGCTGCCTGCACCCTATCAAAGAGTAGTTTTGATAACTTTAAGTCACCAGAATCAAGCAAAAGGGTATCAGTAACAGTCATAAAATGATAATTTCTTGCCCTTTCATTCCCTAAGTAAAAGCCAAGGCACTCAAAGAGAACAAAATGAAAAGATAGACTGTAGTTATGTAATTATTTTTGAGTTTTTTCCTAATTGAAGTTTTTTCAAACTTTATTAACTGAAATGAAGTATATAAAAGGGAAATAAAAATAGCACAATCACACTGTAGATTGCATTAGAAGTCACTGATCATAGTGGATTTTATGTACACAAAGTATTTGTTTCTCTTTTAATAGATAAATCACACATGGATAGATGGGTTTACATTTTCTATTTGCTTATAACAGAGTTTACACATTTTTTGCCCCCTTATTATTCAGTGTAAAAAACATTCATAGCTTTTATTTCTATAAATATTTTCTATTAAAATGGTGTGGATATAGGGAGAGGAAAAATAAACTTGGTCCTACATTCTGAGTTTATGTCAATGTAAACAGATGTGCTTCTGTATCTAAATAACCTAATGGGAATTAATGTAATTTTTAATATGTGAATTTGATCGTAATACACAATGCTTTTATTTAAAGGGATTAAGTACTCAGTGTAAAGTGGTAAAAGCTTCTTAAGGCCATGTCTGTGCAGCATAGTAACTGTATGTTAGAGGAACTTGCATTAGCAAGAAATCATTTTGCTTAGGGATGATTGGTTAAATTATTAATATATATATATAGCCATGATTAAATTAAACATACTGAGAGAAATCTTAGCCTTTCAGCGTGGAAGTTTCTTCAATTGCCTTTGATAGCTCAGAAGCTAATCTTCAGTTAAGGATGATGATGTGTTAATACATCTGGATTCACAGCTGCAATATAAAGAAAATAATGCAAAATGATAGGAGTGTCTTCTGACCCAACTGGTTCTTATCTCTCTAATAGAAATATCCATGTAAGTGTTACATTAAGAATTAAGTGATTACTGTTACACAACATTTACTATGCTTTGGAGCAAGCTAATTCATTTTAGACATAATAACCTGTAGAAAGTTAAATTGTTGCCTATATGGTTTAGAATTATTGGTATTTAATTCATATTAATCACAGGGCAGAAAAATCCTGCTTTCAATCAAGCCAATTCACCATAATTATTTCCTGATTGACAAGATGCCTGATTACAATTTAGACTCTATCTTTCTAACTTATGAAAGTTCTTTCAAAAGTGAATTTTTTTGCCTTCCAGTGTATAAGCACTGGAAGGTGATGCTAACCCTACTTCACAGGTTTCTTCTGCTGGTGAAGTCCTAATTAGCTTTGGAATCTTCTTATGTTACTTGACAATCCATGCTTTTGGTTGATTGGCTTGATTTTTTTTCATGGTGCTTTGTGGTATACTTTTTGGTTTTTCTCCACAAAATCACTTTTTAAATTTTTGGCTTAGCATGCAGTTGATAGAACACAAGAATATCAGAAAATTGGATCATTAGTAAAAAAGTAAGAATACTTTCTTTTATCACAAAAAAGTATTATTTTCTTAACACACTTTTTTTCAGAATCTAGGAATTAATTACATCGGAAAATAAGGCAAAAGTTCTTGATCTATTAAATTCCAGTCTTTTTTTATTCAAATACCAAAAATTATTGTTAAGATGTTATTTATAACATCTTTCATAATTAAGGAAAGAGCATCCACACAGCAATACTGAGTAAACAATAACAAAGTAAAAGATAACAGCTGAAATAAGAAAAATAACCCTCCACCTCTTTTTTCCGAGTGTCTTTTTATGTCTTCTGTGTGTATTTGATATGAATAAATATTTATGCATACACTCTCAGTCACTTCTATGAGACCATGATTTTAACCTCAAGCTGCAGGCCAGAGAAGCATTCAAGTGGTTTGAATTTCACCAAAATCAGTGTTGGATTATTCACAGAATGTAATATGTATGTGTTTAAGCTTCTGCTTGAATCAACTACAGTGTTTATACCCACCTAGGGGCTGTAAATAGGTATTGAGAAAGCAGGTAAAAATGTCAACCATTAGAGCAGTACTGCTCTCTTACTGTTAAGATCATACCGTAGAAGGCTTTAACCTTGGTAAATTAAGCCATGTGAGACTAAATTTTCCATACCCAAATGCCTGCCTTAATTCCCTCTCCTATCACAGCATACTCACATAATGACTATAACTCAAAATGAAACATAACAAAATGCTGATTTCTCCTGCTATATCAGTGCCTTGAATTCCATGCAAAGAAATAGTGATAATCAAAAGGAAAAAAAACAGAACAGGCATCAATTTCAGAGGCCCTCAGACTCCAGCTTGCCTGGGAAACACCATGGCACATTGCAGAAAATCCAGATGAAAACATATTTATCTTGTTCTATGCAGCTCCAGGATGACTTAGCTTGCTAAGAGTGCTCACTTCACACCCTGCAAGCAAGACTTCAGTTTAGTATGGGCACTTAGTCTCTTCTCAAAGAGACACATAATCCTATGAAATATTTTCTAGCTACCAACTGCTGAAAATTTTTATTCCCACATGCACAGTGCAATATTTTGACTCTGTAATGGGACATTCATAGCTGTAAAGCAAGCCTAGCTAAGTCATTCAGAGCTGTAAAGCAAACTATCTAGATCTTCTTGCAGGTCTTTTCTCACAGATAACCCAAACATCTGGATTTTATTAATATAAACATAATTCTAGCACATATATTTTAAATACAGAGAATTCATAGCAACATGATGAGAGAATATATGGGGAAGTGAGGGAGATTTAGAATCAGTTCTCCCTGGGGCCAGCATGTCCTTGCAGTTGAGTACTTGCTGCTAAGCTTTTCTTCAGTAAAATCTGTAATTTCCTGAAGAGCAAACAGCATTGTCCATTTCCTGAGGTGCAGCAAAGACTGTTGTAGGCAGAAAAGCTCCCCGGGTACCACAAGAGTAGCAGGTAGAAAAGATACAGAGGTGAATCTCCACACAGAAGAGGGAGCAGAGGGACAGACAACAGAAGATGATGGACAGGGAGCTCCCTAGAAGCCAGAGGATGCTGTGTAATCTCCTTGCCACCAGGCATTTTGACACAATGCGGTCACTCTTCTCTTCAGATTACATAACACAACAATGAAAATACAAAGAAAAACAAATACTACCCATCACAGGCTTCCTGGAAATGTGATAACAGTATGCATTGCCCATGGTGGTTCATAAGGTTGGTACAACTTCCCCCCTAATTAATCTTTGCCAATAGGGGGTGAATATGTCATAGGCTCAGAACAAGAAAAAGAGGTACTGTCTCCCCTGACCATGGCACAATAACTGAATTAGGATACTGAGAAACAACAAACAACATGAGTGGAGATTGCAAAAAAGAGAGAGGAAAAAAAAATAGACAAGATAATCAAAGTACAATATAAGGAAGCTGTACACAGAGGTGTATTTTGTGTGGGGCTGGGGACGCTTTTCCCACCACTGAGCAGCAAATAAGAGAACTATTTTAGTCTTAAAAAGCATTTCTCAAAGAGCAGGAAGTATTTGAGACTCTTAGCTCACAATATGCCTGCTTCAACTTACCTTGCAAAATGTATGCTCCATCTGACTAGGTAAATAGCCTGCCTTTACAGAGGATAATGACTTATTACAGTACCTGCATACTTACTCTTCCAGCTTGACTGGCAGATATCAAAATGTACAGTGAATTGGAAAAATTACCCTGAGTATAGTGTGGAGCATTTTCAGAATTTCACTTGATTGAAAATTATATTCTGTTTGTTTTTATTGAAGAGAATGGAAATTACAAAACAAGCACAATGTAAAATTATTCAGTAAAGATATGATATAGCTGCCTGACAAAGTAATTGTAAAAGAAAGGAAAGGTCAGACAAAATGTGGCCTACATACAGCTTTAGCTCAATTTCCTTAACATTTTAAAAATGTTCAAAAGTGGACAAACATGTTAATGAATTCAGAACATGTGAAAAGCAATTAGAAAAATGCAAGTGGGTAATATGTAATAATTGTCTTCAAAGGTAAATCTTATAGGCAAATAAAAATATAGTAATTTTTCAGGAAAGCATAAGCTTTTTGTTTGTGTATTAAAATCACCAAAGAAGAAAATATTATCAAACATTGCAGTTTAAGTTAAGTTTAGATTTGGGCTTAGTTATGAAATCCCAAAATCAATTAAAAGGAAGCTCAAAATCAGAATTCAAATCAGTAAAAACTAACATATATGCAATATTACTAATGTAGGTAGCTTTAAAATACTTTGTGGAAATAATCCATATTTGCAAAACTCATGCTAATTTAAAAATGGGTACATTACAAACACCATTATGCTTTAATATTTGTTAAAGACAAAATTTAATTCTTAAACAAAAAAATAGAAAAATTCAAACTAACATTTTGTAAGAAAGTGCCTGTGCTCATGAAATTTAGATGAGTGTTCCCAGCTAAAACCCTTCCCAAGACTCCAGAAATATCAGAGGCCTTTTTGTTGCTCACTATGGTCATTTTTTAAATAGAAAATTGAGTCAGAAATATTCTTAGTTTTATGACTTACACAAGCTTAATGGAAATACATCTCATACAGATGTCAAGGGCTACATTGATGGTTACCCTTTTTTCCTTTTTTTTTTTTTTTTCCTGTGTACATGAAGAGATCAAGGGTTTTCCAAGGAACAAATTGAAACAGTGTAACAGCTTTCATTTTAACAGAAATATTGAGAAAAAGAGTATGCAACTTTTATGCATAGTCTAGGAACTATTTAATTTTTAATGGCTGAACAGTTTTAAGACACATTTGGCTTTATTATACAGTATAAGCAAAATTCTACCCATTTCCCCTTATTCTTGCATGAAATGACACCTAGCACTGCTAAGTGATTTTATGTAAGACAGAACTTACAATGAGACTGGATACTCGAAAAGGCAAGAGATTTTCCTCAAAATTGTATGTTTTCACTGTTAAAAGCCAATAAAAGAAACTGGATAAGCGCAACATAAAAATATATCTCTTATAAACTTGTCACAATCCCTGAAAAAATAGTAAACTGCAAGAGCAAGAAAAACAAAACAACATGTGAGCTACAAAGAGAAATATCTTCTAAAGCATGTTGACTTGCTACTTAAAAAAAAAGCCAGGATTACTCTTTCCCACATCCAAAAGCTCTTCACCATGTGGGCAAGTACCAACCCATCCTTAGAGCTGCAGCCTTTCTGTCCTGTGCAGCATCATATGAGCTGCACATCTCAGCAAGGGAGGTGTCCAGCCTGTCTTTTGCAGGGCTAGGACTTTTCTTACAAGTTTAGAGAGCAGAAATGAGCTGTCATTGCCATTGAAACTCCCAAGTGCTGCAGAGCCATGGGGAATAGGAACCGAGCAATCAGGTGAAACATCACATGCTAAAAAGGGGCCATAAATAAGAACTCTACAGGTCTGACAGTGCTAGCACTAGAAGTGCTGATAGCCAATGACTGTGTAGCAAAGCAAAAAACATAACTGAAGGAAGAGTGACAAATTTAGGATGACATAAATGGGGAGAAAGATTATATGCAATGAGGTTGCTCTCCTATCCACTTTCACTGCTCAAAAGGATCAGGAAGGGAAGAGGAAAAAAAAAATTTTGTAAGAGTTATAAGATATTTTTACAAGGATATATCATTCTCTGTAAGAAAAACTGGTATTGTTGTGCCCCTTCCTGTTCAGAGCTGAATTTAAATGCTTTCAAATTTCTTGCCTCATTTGAAATGCAGCAGAGATCTATAGACTTATTACTGTCCTACATCATGACATTGCAAAATACGCCAGCACTTCCTAGGGAGACATACCCACCTCATTGTGAGGCTGTATTTAATTTACTGTCTCTTATCAGCTACAAATCTCATTTGTCACCACAGTTCTTAAGGTTCCTGCCTTCCACTGAGATTTCTTCACTTTCCCACAGTCTGCATTTTCAAGAGCTGAATCTCATTTTGTTGTCTTCCTGCCCATCTTTCTTATCTCTCCAAGACCTTTTTATTATGTTCTGTACTTAGTGCTATTTTCAATGGCTCTTGAGTTAGTATAACTATTCAGGCATTCCATTCAAAATCTGCTGGCTTTTCCCAATCATTCAAAAAGATAATTAATAATAATGATTAATATGAGACTTTGAAGAAGTTAGACATCATTTCCAACAGCCTTTCTCTTGTCTCTACCTATTGTTACCAGTACGCAAAAACTAAAAAATTCTTCCTAGTTAAGTCGGGATCATTTGAAATAAAAATACCATCTAAACAGTAATGTGTATGAAAGGAAAAAAAAGAAAAGAATAAAAGGAGTAAAGTTTTATAAGGCATTTGAGAAAAAAACCTCAAGGCATTTCCTCTTCAATTTAAAAGAGTCTACTCTTATCCAAGAAGCTAAATGAGAGTAAATGTACACCACAAGTTGAGAGGAGGGATTTAATACAAACTAATTAAAATCATATCAGAGCTATATAGATACTGTATTCATCATAACAGAATAAAATCTCTATTCCTTCCTTATCTCCTCTCATTCAGGGAGAAACTGCTACTTGCTATACAAAAAAATGCAAGATATTACATTTGAACATAGATCAAATCCAGGTACTATGAACCCCTTCCCATGCAAACCTAGAGAAGCCCAAAAGGGGTTCTGGCAAGATGCTTCTATTCCTATTTCCCAACATCCACACACGAAACTAAACACTCAGTGACTAAACTACCTGCCAGTGTACATTCTCCCTTACACAAGTTGAGTCAGCTATGAAGTTTTTATCCCACGCCTTCTGGTATGTGCAAACTCTATTAGGGTTGACTGCAACTGCATGGTGTTTCCATATCATCATATATCCAGGACGGTGTCTATTACACCAGATACCTTAAAGAGGGGGAGAGATATTAGACATGTTAATTTCCCTGATAAATCTACACCTGATATAACTTGGAGCAAATCACTACTTAAGCTTCAATTTTCTTAAAAAACTGACAGTCACTTTCCCAAAATTGATGCTATAACATTACTCCGCATGAGCCAAATTTATATTACATATTATTCCACCGGGTTTTTTTTTCAGGTTTTGAATTATCACTCATCCATTTTATTGCTGTTTTCCTCTTCAGAAAAGGTGTCGGTGAGGATTACCACTTGCATCTCTGCTTGTGATATCATTGAAATGTGATGATGTAAGAACTTATCCCATTTGTACAACACTTTAACGGTTGTCCTAAATACTTCCCTCTGCAATCCATCTCTGTCAGACATATCTGAAAAGATAAGTAAAAGGAGAAGTCTTAGCGATGCATGGGAGTGCCTCTTCAGTGCAATAGGAAAAAAAACAGCAATTATTTTGAACTAAACAAAAAAAATCCACAAAAAATTCACATTAAGTTCTTTTCAGTTTGAATTATTTTTTTTCCTTTTTACTCAGCCAATAGCTTAGAAAAAACAAATTAACTAAACCCAAAAACAAAATCCTCCCCAACCCATCTGTTTTCAATACAAGTTTTGAATATTTACACATATGCTTTGATCCTAAATGCCAGCTTTTGGCTCAAAGATTATTTTTTTTTAAAGCCAGAGTGTAAATATGCATTCAAGAAGAGAAAGGCTGGAGAACTTTCATTCCAGCCTCCCAGGATCCCAGGCATTTTGAGGAATTGTCAAATGAAGCAGGAATTAGTGCATTAATCCCAAATTTGGTGATAAAGCAAACTGAGCATTAGAATAGCCATGATGATAGCACTACTGGCTTTTACCTTTCAGATTTTTTTCTGCAATTGTTTTTAATAACAACAGAAGAGTTCCATTTACTTCTTTCAAGTTGTGAAGTGTGGTTGTGAATGCTTGTTCAAAAACAGAAAGAAGCTGCTCTTAATTACAATGAGAAGGGAAGAGGTAGATAGACCAGTATTTCAGGCTTAGAGATTGAGTACAGTGTAAGGTGCACAGTGTCATCTAGAGGCCAAAACCAGCTTTCCATAAAAAGCTTTACAGCGAGGGCCTGAGGTTTTTTCCACTTGCTCTAATAACCAACACTTATGTCTTCTTGGCGGGTCACATAAATTTTCTCTACAAATATCTTGAACTGGAGACCGATTACAGTCCTTCTGAAAGTCTGCACTCAGACCTGCAGATGAGGGCTCAAATGCTTCACTGCAAGGTACACATAAGTGACTGGACTGCGTGTGACCAGCCTCAGGAACTATTTTCTCCTTACATTTCCACAAGTAGCTTTGAGCACACAGACCAGCCACTGTTTGTCACCATGAACCAGCAAAGATGATTTAATTTAAACAAATTTGTACTGACTAGGATGGATACCACTACGTTTCCATTTTTCTAAGAACATTGTATAAAACTGGCATTCAGTAAATAGGACATAGTAAATCTAGAAAGAAATACTCCACCATTATTTTTATGCAACAGAGTCTAGGCAGAATAATATCACACAAAGAGGAACAAACATTGGCATAATGGAAATTATGCACACAACTATATTTCAGGCTTGGTACAGGCTTGGTACAAACCTCATGTGATTTCTACTGACAAAAAACCCAAACAAACCAACAAACCAGTTGGAAGAATGTTATAAAAGCATCTGCAGACTCATTCAGGGGTAGTTCAGGTAGTACTGACTCCATCAGACTGAGTAACACACAGAAAGAGAGAAACACAGAGAGAGAGAGGGTGGAGAGAAAGTGGTGGAGCACTGTAGTGAATCAGGCAAAAACTCTTAATGCACCTGTACACCTTTGAAAAGAAAGAGGGGGAGGTGAATCAGGCACATTTTTATTCCTTCTTAGCACTGAATAATCACAACTCCTGCCCCCTAAGGATGCAGTTCACCTGTAATGAATGAATGAAGCCTGGTACATTGTGGTCCAATCCCCATTTATTTGAGAAGGTATCTAGTGACAAAAGAGTATAGTTAACCTGGGAATTCAGGACAGTGTGAGAACTAAGGCTTTCTCTGTTTTCAGAACATTCTCATCAATATATTCTCATCAATATAGTTCCTTCTATCTAAGTTAAAACCAAGTTCAGTTACTCTTTCAACCTAAAACAAGTATTGCCAACCCTATACCTTCTTGCAACTTGCATGACATATATTTATATATTCTTTTTTATTCCTAATAGCATCTGCAATAGTTAAAAGTAAGTGGTAATTCAAACTTAACCATCTATAGGTCCATAATATTTTTTTTTTTTGCTGTAATTTAACCCAACTGGAAAGAAGAGCTAAATAGGGAGAAAAAAAAATTACAAGTAATTTATCTGTATTTCCCCTTCTATTTAGAGTGCAGTTAAGATGGCTGTCTAGAGAAATTGTGTCTGCTAGAAGAGGAAAACACCTACTTGTCTACTAATTCTGTAGCTCAACAAGTAAGTCCATTGTTGATATAAACATAAATATTGAAGATATACTATTTTTTATGCTTTAAAAAACTGTTTCTATAGTAGAAAAAATATGTAAAACCTAAAATCTTTTAGAAGTAATAAGAGTTACCAGAAAGAATAGAAATATATATTCTATAATAAAACATGGAAGCAAGAAGCTATTAGCACATTAGTCTTCCCCCATATCTTCAACAGTACAATGAATTTTAATGGAAAGTGTTAAAAATTAATAATGGAAGTGCTGAATAGAATTATTTTGAGAAGTAAAGATTGCACAGCCAGTAATTCACTGAAAACCCACGCTTCCAAGACTGCAATGGATGTTAAGAAAGGACAGTGAATTTATTCAACATAAAGGATCATATTTTTTATTGCAGAGAAGATTTCTTCTTTTCTTAAATTTGATACCATTAGGCTCTTACTTCACAAATTCAAAGTACAAACTTCATACCCTGGTAGTTTGTAAATCAGTAGCTCTCTAACATTAATATGATGTCACATTAAACAAACTAGGGTACTTTTCCAGTTTGTTAGTATATATGCATTAATTTTAAAATGATGTTTTGATTGACTCATATGCATCCAACACAGACTTTTTTTTTTGTTCTGTTCCCTCATACAATGAGGCCAGAGTGCTGTTAAAGAATAGCAGGAAGGCACTATTTAAAGTCAGAAGCTGGAAAAGTATTTTGACAAGGAGTACTAGATCTTTTCCCATAGAAATAGACTTCTCACTGATGATTTGTCAATTAAATCTAAAGAGAATCCATGACACAGAATGAGTGATCTGCACAGGCAGTACCATACACATCTTGGGTTTTATCACACGTATGATTTTTTGCCAATAGCTTCTTCGATAACACACGACAGTAAATGCTCCTGAGAATTCAGCTTGCATATATATGAGAAATACAGTGATCACACAGTCTTTTCAATATTTTTAAGCAACATTCAGAAAAGAAAAACAAAAGCTATTCAAAGCATAGAGATGAAATCAGGGTGTGCACAGCAAAATTTATTTTATCTACCAAAAGAGAAATTCAGAGAGATGATTAATGGTTGCATGTAAAGGGCACTAAGGAAACATTACTAGAAAACATTCCCATTCCAAATAGATCTATTTTTCAGCTCTCAAAGCAGACTATTATATGCTGCAGGTAATTGAAAGTAAAATAATAAGATTCACAAAAGGCCTGATATTTCTATTTTATATCTGAACACTTAATGGTTTCCAACATCCATGACATTGTGTCTACGGTATGTAATCAACCACTGGCATTCTCACTTGGTCATCCAGATATTTTAAAAATCATTCATCATATTCTGAATAATTTATGGTTTCAGAACAGAATTCCTATCAGATTTAGCTGCTGAAGTTCACAGACCAGAGTATTTATTTCAACTATAAAAGGTCCAGTTTACATTAATATGCTAAACTGAAATTACAGGGAAAACGTCAGTGGATGTCTCTGCTCTAGGGGTATAACACAGCATGGATCAGAGGAAGGCAACTGAAAATAGGCAAGTTCTTAAACCAAAGCAGAGACCAAAACAACCAGCTGGAAACTGAGTGATTTTAGATTAGTTTCCAAATAAAGGAAAGAAAGAGTTACCTTAAGTAAAGAGAAGGCACAACACTGGCTAGATGGATTGCAATCACATTAATAAAATCCACTGGAAAAAAAATACTAGCACATATTTCCCCTTATTATTCCAACATTATGTTCACATTTATATTGAAGTAATGGAATGGTGGTGCCAAATAGTTTTTTTGAAATTCAAAGTGAGTGGCGAAATAGCTATTGTTTCATTGACTAAAGATTTTTTATCATGTCAGATTATCAAGGTTTAACCCCAGCCAGCAACCAAGCACCAGCAGTGACTTGCTCACTCCCCCCACCAGTAGGATTAGGGAGAGAATTGGAAAGGCAAAAGCTGGAAAACTCATGGGTTGAGATAAAGTCAGTTTAACAGTGCAAGCAAAAGCTGCACTCACAAGCAAAAAAAATCAAGGAATTAATTTACTGCTTCCCATTGACAGACAGGTGTGTCAGAAAGAAGAACAGACAGGATACCAAGTATAGACATTGTGTATATCAGTGTTAACCACAGCACTCCTATCTAAACTTTTTCAAACTCAAAACAGTGCAATGCTTTCTTTATTTGTTGCTTGACATAGAACTAAGTCTCACTGTCAATGCACATCTTGCTCTCCAGAGAGGTAAAATGGCTTCTTACAGCATTTCTCCATGTTTTGCAGCTGCTTTTGGGAAAGAAGATTAAAATGCTTTTAGTAATGAAAAAAAACAACAACTTATCTTTTTTCTCTTTTCTGTCTGCCAGACCCGGAACCATTCCTTGTATAGCAGGGATGGTTTCAATCACAGAGTGCAAAATTCTTAGCTAAACCTTGTTCCTGAAAATGTGTTTTCTCATTTTTCCATGAAAATACAGTTGCCCTTCCTCATGGCTGTGATAGATATAAAGAACACCACTCTCTTTTTGTAAATTTCACAGAAAACCGCTATTGTGAAATTTCTATTATTTTTGCTTAGAATGCCCTTGAAAAGTATAACATTTACTTTTGAGTATTTTAGCTGTGGGCTGTAATATTGCTCTGTAATATGATTGCCCTTTGCATTTAATGTTCACAGTAATTCAGAAAAAAATATTATAGCTCTATACAATTCCATGGACCTAAAACTCGCTCCATTCTCTAAGGTGGAGATATACTTATTTTCTGATATGTTCTGATGCTGAAGCAATAAAAAGTCCCCACAACAAACTATGTAAATTACACCTTTGTAAGTCTCTAATAAATTCTATATACTCAGCTGTGGGGCTTTTGGGGATTTTTAAAATGTAAATTATAATATTGTAAATGATTATTTGCCCTTTAATTAATTTTACTTTGCGGGATTGAATTCTAGTTTAACTCCTTTACTATGCATCTTTTATTTAGAAGGTACCTCAAACACATTTAGCAAGGCATATTTTCACAGTTGAAAATGGTAATTTAAAGTTGAGCACTGACCATGCTGTAAGATGTTATGATAGCAAAAGTATTTTCTTATCTGCTACCTGTAACATTTGACAAAAATGCTGTAAGATTTTTTTTTTGTCATTGATACTCTTGAAAATTTATTTTTCCCACAAGTGCTTGCCAAGTCAGATCTTGGCAACTATACAGACTATATTAGAACAAAATTAAAGTGAGTTCTGGATGTGATCACGACTGAAGCCATCTCACGTTTTAAGTTTAGTGGATTTTGTTGTTACAGAATTTGTTTGCTTTTAAGATTTTGAGATATATATAACCAAAAGACACTGTATAATATCTATAATTTTAATTTTCTTTAGTCTTTCCACCATATCTTGAAATGCTGCTTGACCTTATGGATTTGCATGCCAGAGAGAGATAACAGTTGTGGACTATCTCTTGCTGTTTCTTCTATCTATTAATAGCTATCTAGATTTGTCAAAGACCATCTCTATTTAAGAAAACACAAAAATCAATAATATGTATTTTGATGAAAATGTGTTCTCAGAATAAAAAAAAAAAAAGACTCCGACAAGCTATAATATTATATCACAACTTTTCCTGTTCCTATAGTCATTCTGTTGTGCCAACAGACTTCAGCAACAAGAAGAAAGTGTGACAGAGACATGTCAGGACATCATCTCTTCAGCTTGCAGAGTTTTTTTTTAATTTTCTGAAGCATCATCAGTATTGTAAAATTTAACATTGGAAGCATTAACTTAGAGAATTACCTTGCTAATTCTTTTCAAATCCTTCAATGCCAGATTCCTTAAGAATTGATTAATTTTTGAAGCTAAATAAAAAAAAAAAACTGTAGACCTGATATCTGATGGGAAATAAATCAAACATCATCTTCTCCAACTTTAGCTTCCACTGTCAGCTCCAGAACTTGGTCCTGAGCTCCCTGAAGATTGGAGAGAAATCAGAAAGATGGGAAGCACACTGATAAGGGGGCTGGGTAAACACTGCAGAGCTGAAACGCTCTTGGTGGGTGCCATGTGAGTGTTGCAGACTCTTGGCTGCAATGTTCATAACCAGCTTGTTGCTGCTAAGTTGCCCATGTGGCCATACTTATGCATAGAGAGCATGGCATGATGATTGAAAGATCAGTATAATGGCCAAAAAACAGCCCATCAACAGGGAATGTGCTTAGCAATGGACACAGAGTGACAGGTGCACACACATTCACACTCCCCCACAACCCCTCCATCACATTGTCATGCATCTCAGTCCTCTGGATTCCAAGTAACTCTTTCTTTTTCATTTAGGTCCTTTTTATTAAATGCCTTAAATACATAACACAAGTCTCTGGTTTTTGATACCTACTCTCAATAATTTCAAACTAGAAAGTACACTCAATTTAGAGATGTGAAAACAACATTAAGAGTGTTTCTGTAAGCATTAAATTAGTATTTATTCAAACAAATCTGCTTTCTGAATCAATGCTCTCTCTTTGCTACCTATCTAAATCAAAGCCAAGTCCTATTTTGCCTAAAGATACTGAAATGTTTATTCTTGTCCGTATCCCTGTTTGCTGTAGTTTACCATTGATTTTCATTTGTCATCCACTGTCTGCATTCATAACTCATAATTCATAACCACCTCTGTGAAACTCTCGGGGTTTTATAACATACTATATATTTAATATGAGAGAGATGCTTTTATTCCTACTACTATTTCCAGCAAGGACATTAAGTTTTTATTCCAAGTATACCAGAATGCATTGCTGACAAGCAGAAAGGCACCAATAAATTATTTAGGTCATTCTAAGTGAATGCCAATAAAAACTTCATATACAACAGCATTTCTTTTGGAATTTAGCATTTGAGGCATTATTCTGGTTTTAGGCATTACTTTTTTGTATAATGGATTCACTTGTCCTCCCTTTTTCTGCATAGGTAGAGCTCAGTGCATTTAAAGATCATGAAAGATGAACTAGAAATAATTTAAAAAAAAAAAGCCTAGAAATAAAAATAAAATCATCATCATCCCATTCATTCTCCTGCAATAACCAATGAGGAGTCTTCTGCACAAAGCACTATTGGGAGACACTTAATCTCTCCAGAATCCCAAGACATGAAGATGATGCATGGCCCATTAAAATTAGGCTACTTCTCCTTTGCATTCTCTCTATTTTCCAAATTTATAACTGTTTAGGGTCACCATATCATGGACATTAAAGCTTGCTTTCAGATCAGTTTGCTTCACTGTGGAACACAAGACACGTATTTGTTGGTGAGTGGTAAAAGTTAAACATTGCATTTCTAAGAATGGACAAAAGGGAATCATATTAATTATGCAAAGATGAGTTCATAGACTATGTCTGTGTTCACAAACAGGTACAGATTGTTTGTCAGGGTAACAATGAAAAGCAAAATGTATATATGATGAGTCCAATTTATTTTATTGACACCACCACTACATGCATGGTCTGTTTCCTGAGTTTATTATTCTGCAACATAACACATGCATGAAGACATGGGCCTGACCTGGGGCTTTGTGGTCAGCACTGCCCTCCATGTCCTCGTATGTGACACACTACCACTGAAGAAAGAAAATTCATACTGGGAAATTGAAAGTTCAACAGTCCTCAGGTACGAACTTTCTAGGGATCTGTGCTTATGTAATGGACAATGTTTTGGATATACGTATTGATAAGAAAGAAAAATATATGCATGTGTTATCAAATTAGGGCTTAACTTCAGAAGCAAAACAAAATTAGATGCTTATAAAGCAGGAAAAAAGTTATTACTATTAGTCTGATTATATCCTCTCTTCATCCTCTGAAAACCCAATCTTTACATTTGTTCAGTAACAAGGTTAAATTTTCAAAAGCTTTCTGAAAGACTGAGTGCAATTTTGAGTTTTGATATGTGCTTTAAGACTCATTTTTCAGTATTCCATAGTCTCAGTGTTTGATTTTTAAGTGTTCAGAAATATATTTAAAAAAATAATCTTAGAATAGTGGACCAGGTATCACATGCAATGCCAAAGACCCAGAAAAGCATTTATATATCCACTGAGATAACCAAAATCATTGTACTGCAAACACAAGAAAAGGAAATTACACACTACAAGACTAGAATCTAATAATGCAAAAACCACTTCACATTGAGTCCTAGTTTTCATGACTGATCGTCTAGCTTGACTGTCCAAAGCAAATGTTGATGGCTTGCTACATGAACTCAGACGTTGATTCACATGTGTTTCTGCTTGTGTTTCTTTTACTTTTGATATCTAACAGATGCACAGAACAATACTGTCAAACTCAGAGAACTGATCTAGGCTCAAAAATTCATGCTAACTTCTGGCATTAACATTACTGAATGTAGCCTTCTTCTCACCCCACCAAGCACCCATCATTTCAAATTTTGGGTGTTTTGTTCATCTTTGACCACTGAAACTGGAGATAAGGGGGAAAAAACTACTGTCTTGTAATATATCTTTATAAATATTTTTTGTTTTTCTATAAGTGGATTTCTCTCCATTGCTAAGAGAATCTATAGTATCTATGGTACCTCAAATGCTGTATTCTTTACCTAATTACTTGTTGGGCAGGAAATTCTTAAAAATTAGTAAAACTTTTATTACAGCAGTTCGGATAATTGTTCTCATAAAAACAGTTCTCATAAACAACTACATTGTCTTAAAAAGGAAGATACTTGTTCCTGAATCTCTCTTGCTGGCAATGTTTTAGCTACTCAAAACACTGCACTGACTATAAAGTGTAGGTGGTAATCCACCAGGAACCTTCTCTGTGCCTCTCCAAGAGTACAGCATGTTCTAGCTATGAAAAAACACCATGTTTTAAACGATATGCATATTGAGAGTTGTTTGAAAATAACAACATAAAAGTTTAATGATCATTGCATTCCATTGATTCTTTCTACATACAACCTTACCATTAAACATTTTTCATATACACCAACATTTGGAAGAACCAGATAGTTTAGCCCAGAGATCAACACATCAGTGTTGACTCAACTAAGAACAAAAGCCTTGAAGTTTTTTTTTATTTCTATCCTAACAAGTGTAACAGGACTTTGCTCTATAAATCACGTTTCAGCACCTGTGGCACTAAAGAACACAGGTTTAATCCAGAAAGCTGTCTTCATGAGGAATCACCACAACAGTCAGTACACCTCACTTCATGAGGGCATGCAGACCATCTTTCATGATTTTCACTGTCAGCATCCAGATACACATGGGGTCAGATTCTGAGCTAATATTACAGCTAAATACCAGCTGCTGGTGTAGCTGCTAAGGAGTTCAGTCTTGCCCTTACCGCTGATTCTGAATTTAACTTATATAATAACTGTTAATTCTTTGACAGTTCATAAATATGTCTTCTTTCAAATGTTTGCACAAGGAAATACATTAAAAACACCTGTGACAAAAACAACTAAAAATCAAAACATAAACACAGAAAACATAACTGCCTAGTGTACCTTCATAGGCATCTTTTAAAATGATTGTGAAGTAGATTTAATTTCAAATTATTAAACAAAAAGGAATTAACAAGACTGTAGGAGTAATTGAATTGGCCAAATTAGTAAAACATGCAGAAGATAAGTCTTCCCCATTCTACTGGATCAACTAAATTGGCAAATGAGCTGAAGAACTGGCAAAGTTGAAGAGGTTTCAAAAAGCCTCTACTGCTTTTAGAGATTGGGATTTAATTGCTTATTTTCAAATAGCCTGTGTCTAGATCCAGTAATTACAGGAAACACCCTCAAAATCATAGGGAAAAACAGTCAACAAGATACTCTGAAGAAAGAAAATGAAAGCATACTTTGTTTTAAAAAGTGACTTCACAGTACTCCAATGTGAATGAACATCTAAAGTTAAACTGTTGACTGATTGCATAAGCAGCCTGGATAAAAAATGCAACTTAGTTTCAAACATGTCGGGTACTGTCTGTTTGATAATTTTCTGCTCTGATCACTCACATTGGCTTTCATTTCTCTTTGCAAATGAGGGGAACTAACTCAGAGTTAAAATTTGAGGCGCTGAAGTAGGAGCAGCAAAAACAAGTCTTGTGTTGCATTTCCTCTCAGGAAAAGCAGTGAAACACAGGAGGGGAACTTTGCCAGAGAGGGCTCTGCCTCTTTGTAAACACAGTGCTGCTGGATTTGGGTAGTGCTGCCTACGAAGCCTAAAACTGAATGCCATCCTCCCTCCAAATGTAGCTTGTTTGTTTGTTTGTTTTTAATCTTTTTAACTGCTCTAGAAAGTTTTTCCATACACTCAGTCACAGAGCTTAAATGCCATCTGTGCTATGAAACAACTGCAATTTGAAAGAGTGTTGTGGGTAGACACTTGTGCTTTCCGTGAAGGTGTATCCAAGGAACACAACAAAAGTTCTGGGGAGGAAATGGTTTGATATTCCTGAGTTTTGGTTTACAGAAAATAGGTTGGTAATTTGCCCATCAGACCAAATAGAATCTGCCTGCTCCTTACCACAGTCTGAAGAAAGGCATGAGTTTTTTTGCTGTAAGAATAGAAATAAAAACTCAAATGTAGTCTTCCATGGCCACTCTCAGACTTACTTGCATGAACTTATTCATGTATCATCTTCCAATATTAGACATGAAAAAAAATTCTACACAAGTAGTTAAGAGACAAAAAAGTGCATTTTTTTCCATTCCATCATAAAGCACTAGATTAATGTGCTACAGAGCATTGCAGGAGACAGGTGAGCTATAGAATAAGCTGTGTGCTATTAAAAAGTTGGCAAGGGAGAAACTTATATTGAAAAATAAATTGAGTGAAATCAGTGTTAAATGCTGCCCATGGAATATGGAGGGATGATGAATTACACTTCTTTAATTACAGCTGTCCTATGATATTCAGATAGAAAATAAAGTTTCCAACCCTAGTAATTGAAATGTTTGCAAGACACTACAAGAAGATTCAGAGATTTCATTGCCTCTTCTTCCTGCATCACCATGCTCTGAGAAGGGCTCATCCCTAGAGTAGTGCAGATAGCATTGTTGACAACACCATTGCTAAAACAGATTTGTGGCCTAACCTGCTTACAAAATCTGAAAGATTGTTGCACTGTCAAGGTCCTTTCCAGCCACAGGCAATATATAAGTACTTGTTCTATTGCCCTCCTGCTTACAGGATGAGGCTGCCAGCCCTGTCACCAAAAACAGAGGGGAAAACCCTTGTCTGCATTTCTTGAGATAAGAGCTATGGTCATATCAACCACTCTCACTCATTTTTCATTACTGTCTAAGTCCTAGATCTAAATTAATTATTTTAAAAATATTATTAGCACTGAGTTTTCATAATAGAGATGCATGATTACAATTAGGAATATTTTTTCAGTATTTTAGAAACAGAGAAATCTCGCAATTGCTGTCTTATTTTAAAGTTGGACTGGTTTTAGATGTCACATGTTTAGGAGCTAGATGTCTATGTGTTTGTGTTGCACCAAATCTCATCATAGCCTGACCTCTCAAACCAGTTCAGAGGACTTTTTTGTTTTGTTTATTATTAATTTATTGGGAAGAGACATATAGATGTGTCCACTACACATTATAACCACTCATAGTTTTTGCAGACTTGATATGCCCGCACACAATATGGAAAATTAATAGGTTTTTTTTTTCATTATAGGAACCAAATCAGCCAAAGGTTTGAAGTACATCTAAGTATAATTCCCCTCATTCACTTAAAAAAGCACTACAATAACATCTGTAAAGACAACCAAAAAGCTTTAAATTCCAAGAGAAAGAAGCTGTATTTAAAGATTTATTTGAAATAACAATGAGTTTTCTAAATTGAGAAATCTCAAGTGACTTGTTCCAACAGCCTAGAACTACATTGAAGATAACTGTCCCTGCTCTTGCCCACTGTGTCCTTGCCTGTGGGTCCTTACTTCCTGGCTTGATTTCAGATGAATCAACAACTTCAAATGCTACCCCATCCTCACTTGTCCCCGGAAAGGTTATTTTGCTTGATTGTGATAACTGGCTTCAGAATTCTCAGCAGTCCCTTTTCCTCACTCTAAGAAATTTCTCAGTCCACAGACTTCCAGACCAAAATGATGAGGCTGTTCTCCACAGCCTGTGAAAACCTCTCTTTTTTCATTGTAATGGTTTCCACAGGAGAAGTCCCACATTCTTACCATAGGCACTGACATTTTAAATTTTAATTTTTAATTTAAAAGAGCATATATTATGAACAGCAAATTAAGAACAAATTGTCCATTTTTGTGTCTGTAAGACAAAAGGCTTTACATCCCCATATATTACTATTACTGGCATCTAGATGATCTAGACTTTTTTTTCTTCTTTGAAAACCTCACAGAATAACCTGTCTTATCTTTTATCTTCAGGACTTTTCAGCCCCTAGAAGCCCAGCTACTTGACGAATTCCCAATCCACAGTTAATCTCTGCTTCAGGCACAGATTGGTTCATGGTCATAGAATACTAGAATCATTATGATTGGAAAAGACCTCCAAGACCTGTCTTTCAACCAAACACCACCATGCACACCAGAGCACATTGTGAAGTTGAGTAATGCTCCCATAAAAATATTGTACAGCTTCCTAAATACCTGAAGTTCTCATTCCAAAATAAAATTTTGATTGTTGTATCATTCCATTGTGTTTTAATACTCATCACACAGATATAAAGCACCTTGCAAGTTGCTTTATCATGACATTAGTTCTAGAAATTAATTTTTTGGGAAGTGATAATGAGTTTTAGCTACAACAAAAAAAAACTTCCAACTATATTGTTTCTATTTTCAATTATGTATCTATATGGTCAGTATTTACTTCTTTCATAAATAAACTCAACATACTTGTTGACTAAGAGCAATACTATTTAACTACTAGTAATTTAACGAAAGTATGAACCTGGGCGAGATATTAACTCTTTCACTGTACAGATAAAACTTGAAAAATACCGATCCTCTCTCCAGTGAGAGAAAGGGACAGAGTGAAGACCCATAGAGAAACAACATTAAAGACACCAAGGTCAGTAAAGAAACAAATCCCAGATGGAAGGAGAATGAGGAGATGCCTTAGGCTGAAATTCTTTTGGTAAGGCCATGGTGATGGACTGTGATACACTAGAATATCCCTTTAATTTATGAAAAAGCATGAAGTGTTCAAACTCTAGACATAAGCAAAAACATCTATGCTGAAGCTGAAGTAGCTGTTATTTAAATGAGAAGTTTGAACACAGAGAGATGAGAGTGATGAAGACCCTTTGCCCCAAGGGAAAGAAGAAGCAAACCTCTGTTCCCAGAGGTGAAGATGACATCAGAGATTGACAAATTGAGCCTTTGCTTTTGAATAGCTCATCCTTAAAACAGTACCCCATAAGCTGACAGGGCCCATAAAAACAGCTGTGGGAAGGCTGTAAAAGATGGAATGGAGTTCACAATTGCAGATTTCGGGTGGCTGATATTTGTGGAAATTAAAAGCCACAAGAGAACTGTTTTCTTGTGGAGAAGTCTGTATTGCATGGCAAGAGAGACTCCTTTCCTACAAGAACTGATGAAAGACTATTCTAGAAGTGTTAAACTGACTAAAAATCCCATGATTTGTCTCTTTATGTTGTTAATAGGAAAGAAAAGTGGGGGGGGGAGAGGTGTTCTGAAAGTTTTATTCTGATTCCTATTTTTCTTTTTTTTAGTTCTGTTAATAAAGTTTTCTTTATATCCTTTGAAAGTTTGAGCCTGCTTTGCTCTTCTCCTAATCCTATCTCACAGCAGAAAATGAGTAAATAATTCTAGTAGGTGTACTTTCACTGGGCCAGCACTAAACCCCCTACATTATTTGGTGCATTGGCCAGGAAATTCAAATTGGTGAACCAAAACCACTACACTGTCAATCAAAGAAGGGCAGCAGCATTTAGAGCTTGTATGAATTCCTAGGTGACCAGGGATTTATTTGAACTCATAAGTCCTCGTACTACATTAATCCAGTTTTACAGAGCAACTTCAGTGAAGTCAAAGCCTTACAATAAGCACCAAGCTGCCACAGGACAGTGGAGAAATGCTCCTCACATTTTACACTTGGGCAGATGGGGGAACTACTGTGTTGCAGCATGTATATCCTGTGGTTTGATGTGTGGGCTTTGGCACATGGTGAGCATTTTTGCAAGGAAGTATTTTACCCTAATTTAACTTTTATTGTAAGACATGACACATCCTTTCCAGCTAATTGCTCTATTTCAGCTTTTAAAATGAACAGCTCTTTCTCTCTTGTGTTTCAGCTCATATATTGTAATGATATTACTGCTACTGTTAAAGGTGACCTGGAAATGATCCTTTATTATTTGCTTCCTGCTTCTTCATTCCTTTACAATGAATAAAAATGGCTAAGAGATTCGAGACTATTTCAAAAGCACATTCCCTCCTACTGCTCCACTCCCACTTTCTATTTTTACTTTATATATGTCCTCTCTCATACTCCAGCTTTACCCAAGCTAGAAGTGCACATGATATATCCCTAACAGACATTTTAAGTTGAAGAAGTAATAAAGACTTTTAGGAAAAGACTCAGCTCTCTTCTATGATATGCTATTCAGATCCTTATGAGCCTTATGCTATTATCAGGAATTATCTGGCTTTCATCACTTCCTCACTGGACCTGAAACCCTGCAGTCATTCCACTCACTTGTTAGATTTGTCATTTTGTAATTGATTATTTTGATACTGATTTGCCTTAGAGAGGGGTCAAGAGGCAAAAGGTGCTGTCAGAAGACCTACAAGCCTTTGATGAAGGGGAGGCAAACAGAGCATCCATGTATTAAGGTATCGACATTCAAGACAAACAGAACTCCCCAGTCTCCCAAACTCCAATTTATACCACAAGATAATACCTGTGAACCTTATTAAGATTTATTCTTTTAAGTAAGAGATTTGGATACATTTCAAAAGAGATGAGGTGAATTCTAACCTTGTGGGGGGGGGTGGGGGGGGTGGGTGGGTGGGCAACCTATCCACAGCTGAAAGTCCACAGTTTCAAAAGGACTACTGTGCAAAGATGTTCTCTCACCCAGAGCCAGGTCAGAGAAGTAGCTACATCTGGGAATGGAGAGTATTCCTTAATCTTTCATTTTATGTGCAGAATAAAGAGATCAAACTAAGTTTTAAAACACTTGAACAACAGTTTTTTTCAGCAAAGAATACTGTTCTCTCTTTCATGTCTGTTAAACTGATGCATTTACTAGAGGTAAAATACCTGCTGGGAGTGTAATGTGAAAATCCACTCAATGTGTGTGTTTCTTTAGAAACTTAAAGTGCTAGTTAACTTGATTAATTTAACTTTGCTTTTCCCTTCAACCCTAAAATATGAGAACATTCTGAAATATACAGTGAAAAATCTTGATACAAAAAGGATTTGTTTCCGTGCAAAACCAAATCAGATTACTTTTTTTTCCATAGAGAACTATGCATGCTATAATCATGGGGTATCGCAAGATCATGAGGCTGCTGAAGTCAGAAATAATTTGAAACCCACAGGTGGACAAAGATCAGTATGCACCTTCAGTTCTGTAGAGGTGTTGAAGAGATGAGTGGACAAAGAGATTAATCAACTACCGGATTATTGAAGCAATTGATGTACTCATTATGGCTGCTTCCTGCAGTACAAAGTCATGTCACTAAAACAAACAATAAGAAAGGTTTGTTGTTCTCAGAAATTTCAACATCCTACTCCTAAGTGTCACACTTACACTATTTAAAAGATTGTATTTTAATCTCAAAGAAACTATTTGAGCAGCAGAGCACTCAAAATAAATGAAACAACCATTATGTGGATCAGGATATATAAATTTAAGATGATTAGCTCAAGAGAAGGTCCCATCAATTTCTAATAAGTTTATACTTTTCATAATACAGTTTAAATATTGAATCTTCCATAACATCCCTCTTGATATTTCCTGAACAAAAAGGAAGGCTTTAGGAAAGCTTTTGATACTGTGTCCCATTAAATACTTATGGACTAAATGCTGAAGCCTAGGTTATATAACTGTACAGTGAGTTAGCCTGCAATCATCTAAATCATAAGCTAAATACAAGAACAGTTAAAAAACAATTCCTATAAAGTGAATTTTAAAAGTAAGCTATGGGTGATCAAAATATTTCATTTCCCACAAAAAGAAAAACAGCACCCTTGATTTTAAACTAGACTCTTAAATACCATGCGCCAGTTTAAAGTGAATCTAATGTTCAGTCTGAGGAGAGAAAACTGAGAGTGTACCTCATAAAATAATAGTTTGAGGTATTTGGATTTTTTTATACAAATAAATTTATAATGTAAAAAAATCTGATAATCTTTACTTCTGTAGTCTGCAATGTTAAATGTGATACCATGTATCTACAAAAAAATATTTCATAATAAATCTAGGAGTCCTCTATGGACTAAATTGAGTCGTAAATTACAAATTTAGTGATTCAATACTTTTTAATTGGTTGAAAAAATTTGAAGCAGAACATACTCCCCCTGCCTCCATAAGTGCAGCTAATAAGCCACATTAGCTTCTACTAGACAGGTTTCCTTACCCTTGTAAAAAAAATAATAATATTTTTTATTTATAATTAACACTCAGAAATAGCATTTATTATAAAAAATATTAAAATAAAAAATCTTCCAATGAGACGTATTGATAGAATTTACTGGAGATGGTGATTTCTGTAAACAGTTACGTTTCAATATGGACCTCTTATACTCAGAGCCCCAGGAAAGGAAAATGTATTCATGAGAAAGACTAAAAAGAACCCAAGAAAACAGTTTTCACAACCATTGAGGGAAGTGTTACTAGTTTGTTGTTCATGTTTAATTGGTTTTCCAAATGCCTTAGACAAAATCTCGATAGCCCTCCATCATTGTTAAAATCTATTGTTTCTTCCAGGTATTTATGGGATAACTGATGGCACAGATAATTTGTCATAAAAAGCATAAGATTAGAAATAAAAACAAAATGCTGACAAAACATACTTCAACAGCAATACTCGGAATGGCAAATGTATAATAAAACTCTTAAAGCACTTTTTCTTTTTTAATCTTCCTCTACATAGAATCTGTTTTCTTCCTGACACAGGTAATACGACTTTCAGAGAGACTAGGAGTGCATTGTACAAACTTTGACTAGAAAGATGGCAAGGTTTTGTTTGTTTGCTATTTTCATCCTTCTATTTTGGACAAGGTCAAAAAACTCCTCTAATTCAAATTTACACTTGGCTTCTAAAGAAAAGTAGCTATATTCTTTGACATAAAGTAACCCACAGTATCAAGCAACAAACTTTTGAAAGCATTCCTAATAATAACTGAATTCCGGACAGCAACTAAGCAGAAATATCTATCTTTGTCAAACACTGTGCTTCCAAAGTGTTCTGCTAATCACTTGTAAGCACTGAACACACAACTCACTGAAGTCTCATTCTATTGTTTGCATTTCAGATTAACAATAATTCAAACAAACAAGAAGACATTTTAGAAAGTGTTGCAGGACAAATCTTTAGAACTCTCCCTTCTTAAAAAAACCCAAACCAACCAAACAGAAAAACCTCCAAAACCAAGAACAAACCTCTAAATTAGAAACCAATCATGAAAAACACACACAGAGAAGGAGCACCTTTTTCTTATTTCCCATTGTAATGAGTGTCTGTCAAGAAAAGTTATAGAAGCACTGTATTTTGTGGTGGGTGAGACATGGAAACCCAGGAGTGAAAAAGTTTAAATCCTTCAAAATCAGCATTTACAAATCAGAGATGCCACAAACACAGGTAAACTAAGCTATCAATCTTTGCTCCTGCTGACAGAAATTCTCTCCTTGTCACAGAATTTTTGAAGGGGTTTCCATCTGATTCCTTTAGACTATTACCTAGGTATGTCTACCATTGTAATTTCTAACAGCAATAAAGCTATAAAGCTCCTGACAAGGTGGTGTTAGATAGTCAACTAATATGTTCACATCACAGAAAATTAGTACTAAATATTTTTTGGGTTTGTGTCTCTGAAAGCAGCAACCACTTGTATGACAATGCAATTGATATTCTCTATGGGTACACAATATGTCTGTGTACTTTTTATTCTCATACCTGAACTTAAACCAATGCTACTTTATGAATGCACAATAAGAATAATCTGTCTCAGGCATTAAAAAGAACATGCCCTTGGATGTTGCTCTATTCCTTTCCTATTTATCTGATCTAGCAAAGACTTTCACAGAAGTGATATTCTTTTATTAGAATTCATTAATAAATTATGCAACTGACATCTGAAATCCCAGCAACAGTCATTTGCATGACAGAAAACTTACACTGGCAGTTCTTTTTCAACAAGGTCAAAAATCTCCATCAGTTAGTTCTACATCAAGTCAAGCTGGTGAAGCATTAGGGCTGCATACTTTCATGGTGGAAATCCTTCATTAACAAAGAATAACCATTTTGTTGTACATGCACAAGTGATGCAAAATATGCATTGAAGGTGACATCTGAAGAAAGCAACAGAAAACTCTCTTTCCTTTGCTGCTTCTGAAAGATGGACTTTATATTATAGTTCTATTGGGAAAAAAATGCACCAATATAATTTGTAACTTACCTTTATTGTTACTTTCATAACCATTAAATCAACAGTTTATTCTTAATAAAACTGGAACAAGGTCGTGTAATATCAATTTACTTTTCACTACTTAGAGAGTTTTTTTAGCTGAGTGCAAACTCTTTGCTAAGCATGTGTTCTTTGATGCATAAACCAAACAAACCTACTATATAGGCCCAGAAATTGAAAGTTCAAAGTCAAACCACGGATTCTGACATTCATCAAAGGTGATAAACAAAAAAAACCCTGAGAAACGCTTGAAATATTTTCACATGAGGATTTTTCTGAAAGACCTCTTCTGGTTTTGTAACACTTTGGTTCAGTAACTCTTCTTTCACTTAGCTGCTGAAAAGAGATGCATTTCAGAGATGGGAAAGATAAAGGCCAGGAGAATAAAAGCACAAAATTAAATTTTTTGTATCCTATAAAGTACTCTAGAAACCATCTTTATGTCATTCTCAAGTGAAAAGAAGCAGTGAAGTAGAATTCAACATGAGTCCTATATGAACCTATACAGGGTTCTTTTCCTTTTGTAGTGTAATTCATGAAATCTTTTCTTTGATACATTCTTCTCCATAAAACAGCTGCACAAGGTTTAGACTTCTTATTCATTTACAGCCTATAACAGTCAAATTTATATAAAGGAGAGGCTGGGAGAAGAAAATGGGAAAAGCAAAAATGCCCAAGCTCTGTAGCTTTTCTATCAGAGTATTGTTAAATCAGTCTTAAGTAGTCTCCAAAATTAATTGTATTCTATTTTTTGCTGAGATTATCCATTATCTAGGAAAGTTATGAAACAATGAATTCTTCTCTTGAAGGGGACTCATAAGTGATGCCTTTACTCTAGCACACAGTGAATCACAAACAGAGCTATTAACCCCCAAAATACGAGTAGTTCTGTATTTTACATTCTACTCACTGTTTAATACATCCCACTAAAGCCTACCTCTAGGTTAGCTTGCCAACTGTTTTTAAGTCCCAAATATTATGGATATTTGAGTGCATGTAGAGTGAGACCTTAAAAAATTCTACATTACTAATCATCACATAAGTAATTTTTAATCAAGGAACTCATCAAGAAAGTAGGACAAGGCCAGTCCGGTCAACCTGAAGCTGATTAACACACAGATGTGTTATCATGAACTTTCTCAAAAGGTTTTGTTTGGATTTGAGAGCAAAATTATTTCTAGTATCAAACCATGTGTGTCCTTTTTTTCCCTCTTCAAAACTCAAGCAGCAACTGTGATTAGAAAATGAAATGCAAATACTTCTGAAGAAATATGATGAGGGGAACAATTCCATGACTTGTCATTGCCATCAACAGGCCTACACAGTACAGTACAATTACTGTCAATAAGAGGTGAATAAGGCTAGGTACAAGTAAGGATCTTTGCTAGGCAAAATTTCTGTTAATATAATTTCATTCTACTATGCACAGACACCCTTCAGAGCAAAAGAGTCTCACCTCTAGAAGGACAAACTTCTAAAATGCTATCCAACTGCAGATAAAAATTAAGTAAAATAAGACACCTGCTTTCTAATCTAAGAAATCGTTGGCGAGTTTATTTCCTGGTTTTCAATGTTGCACAGCAGCATAACCTGGGTTATGACTTGTGTGAAAAGCTTTTAAGCTGCAAGCAAATGTGGTGAGAAAACAAACACGGTAGAGCCCCACCAGGTGAGAAAAGCAAAATTAAAGACAGAAGCAAGAGTGCTAAGACAGAGGTAGTTGGTAGCCTAAGGATTCCAGAGGTAAAATACAAATGTACAAAATGCTAAGGAAAGAAACAGGTAATTGGAAAACTGCTCCTCATCAGCAGAGCTGTTCAGTCTATGGGACCACTCATAGGGTGAGATCAATGTGACCAATCCTCCTCTCTGACTGATGACTGCCAGGCTAACCCAAGTCATCAGGGGACTTAGTGAGGGTGACTAGCATGTTAATAATTTACCAGTATCTCATAAGTTCCTATTATGTAATAACTAATTGGTTACCTATTGTATCAGTTGAAAATTTCTACTTTGCATTCTCTAACAGTGCAGAACTGCTTTTTAAAGAATGCAGATAGGAAGGGTAACAGTAAATGAGTTGCAGTTGTTATTTGTACCTATCCATCTGTGAAGCTGCCTAATGTGAGCTGGGTTAAATATGCTGATGTCAATAGCACTTCATGGTTTGAGGAATGACATTGAAAACTCAGTTTCAGTACCACAAAACCTAGCATCTTTGCTATGTACAGTGGCAGCTTCACTTGAAAATTTATTTTCTCTTTTAAACTGCTTGAAATACATTAAATTTTTCAATTACAATCTACATGAGAATTCATAGTAAGGCAAGAAGCTATATGCTGAGAGAATCTCAAGAAAAGTCACTGATTCAAATATGTCTTTTTATATCCACAAGACATATCATTGGAGGAGAAAAAAAGTAATCTCACCAAAACAACCCCAGACACTTGACCATCTTACTTAATTTTTTTTTTTTTATTCCAGAAAGATAGTCCACCAAACAAAAACTTTCCCAACTATCATCACTATTTCTTATTTAGAAATTTGGCAGGTGCTGATAACTGCCATGCTTGACCCAGAAACCTTTGTCATTTATTCAAAATAAGGGAAGTCCATTTTAGTAAGCAGAAAATCAGTGGAAACCACAGATTTATAGACCTCCTGCAAAATCTGTTTAACTAGAATTGCTACAGTCAAAAACCTGTACTATATTTCATCATACAATTTGAGTATTTGGCTCCAACCCCCTCACAGTACTTAAGCCTCTGTTGTTAAAAGCTCTTAGCATCCACAGAAGCCAGTCTCCCTCACTTTTGGTATAAAACCTACTCTGACATCTTTTCATTTCCTAAGAGAAGGCACAGGGAACCACCATGTACTCCTAATGCAGAACATCAGTTTTCTTCCTCTATTTCCTGCTTTTTCTCTATCCTCCCTTATCCCTAGTGCTCCCTTCATCTAAAAGTAAAACTGCCAGATAATAGAAGGACAGAGAAAACAACTTTAGCTTTTCAGTTAGTGCTTTCACTCCTCCTCCTTTTCTTGTCCCTGCTCTTAGAATGTTTAAATGGCTGCATGTTCTGCTCAACTCTGCTGCCTGTTACCTTTGTCTCTCACTGTCAACAACCTTCATGTCAGGAAAAAAATCAGCTCATAGACATGAAAGTCTGAAAATATACATAGACCAATATCCTTTTGCTCTTCAATACTTTCCCTCTTTAGAGACCAAAATCCTCTTGCCCCAGATGTAAATCTCAAAAGATATCAACAGGTCTTTCTTTTGCCTTTCAGATAAAGCATCATTAAATACACAAAAAATTATGAAGTCTGTATTCCTCCCATCTTTTATTTCAGGGTTTGAAGTGTTTTTCAAGATAAAGCAATAAAGTTTTATTATTTTTGCAAATTGTTTTTAGTACAATGAGACAAAATAAAGTGTTTGCAATATTTATTCCAAATTAGCTGTAACAACATGGTCTAAATAAAGACTGTTTCACAACAGTCCTAAAGAAGGACTATTTACAGTATTTTAAGTGCTACACTGTTATTCTCAATTCTTCACCCTCTACAGAAACCAAGCTAACAATCTGCATAGATATCAACTTTTAAAACCCTATTTGAAGGAGCACAGAGCTAATTTTGTCACAGTATCTCACCATAAAGGTCAAAATTGCCAGACACAAACTAGAAGTTAACATATTTTCCACTGGTTAGACAAAGAAATAGTCTTCAGAAAGCAACTGGAGCAGCCCATCAACTTACTGAAAGCTTTAAGTAGCAAAAGTGATTTATAAGTTGTTTTATGCATGAGGTTCTGAGTTGTCAAACATGAAAACACTACACTTACACTACTCTAAAAAGGTGAGGAAGACTAATGCAGTTATTAAGGATACAAAAGTAGATATTAAGATGTGGAAGAAAGAAGAGATGCCTCCACATCCATTCCTCTACACAGACTCAGATATAGTCATGACACATTTACATTTATGGCACATCACATATCCAGTATACTAAACCATTTTAAATCACTGGCCCCTGGCCCTGTCCCTTCCCAACACCACTTTTCTAATGACACATCCTTTCGTTCAACCTGCCTTCTTATTTTCTACATACACACCCAATTTCTGAATTGCCTTTGAAACATTTTATATCAATCTTCAGCACCTCCCAAGATTTCTATTCTTCATTGCCAAGCAAAATTCTTGCATCAAGGTAGAAATGTGACACTTTCCTTGCAAACAAGAACATGGATCTTCAATTTCACATCTTCTGCATAGACAGAGACTTTAGAGACCAGGATCATCTTGGACAAGTTTGTCTTCTAAACCCAGTCACTCATCAGTGCCTTCCATGACTGGCACACCTAGTCTCCTCCAAGGAAGAGAAAGCACCTCTTTGACAAGGATGCTGGTGTCACTACTAAGATGAACTCACAGTGTGGCTCTCACTGAATAGCCCTTTGCCCAATCAGACATCCATCCCTTCAGCTGACACCCCCAACAAGTTACAGCTTTAGTGCTCAGCTTCTACCCCCCCTGTACCAAGTAAGCAAAATAAAATGGCTGCAAGAAATACGTTTTTTCCTGAGGTCAATGAGCAGCAAAGCAACAAAAATAGAGAAAGGGGAACCAAGAGATACTGGTTGAAGAAAAAAAGAAGCAGAAAGGCCAAAATCAGATTTGTTCTGGAGTTTCTTGTGCCACTTTAAATCATAGTCCAGGTTTCCTTCACAGAGTACCTACAGTTGATGTTATTTGTTACTCTGTTGAATATTTTCCAAGATAGCTAGGACTGTTTCAGAATAAAAACTGAAAGATGAACTCTCTCTCTTCACAGCATGGCAGTTATCCTCACAGACTGACAGATTGCCTAGAAATGTAGATGTTCTCCTCAAAGCCAACTCATGTGAAAATTAATGTGCCATGCATAACCCAAAGGGACGTGTCATAACTTTACCCATAATCAACAGTCAGAAGCATAATGCTTTAGTTGTAATGTTTTATGGAAGAAGTGCCTGATAAGATACAGAGGGAGGGCTGTGTATGGTAATGTAAGAATATGTATTTCAGTGCAATGCTCAGTGTAGGGAAGGAAAAAAGTATGGGCTCAAAGCAGCACTCTTGCATCATTTCCCTCTCACATCAGGAAAATTCAAGTTTTAAGTAATATTCTTTGTTGAATGCCAAGTAGATGAGCCTCTGAACAACAGCAAGACATTCTTTCTGCATAAAAGACTTCAAAATAGTCATAGACAGTAATACAGATTTTAGATGCTCATTTCATCATTTGTATTGCCAGGGCCTTAAAGGTCTCCTAGTTGTTTGTTGCTAAACTAAAAATTAATCCACTTTCTGAAATCATAATATATATAGTCATTGAATTCTTCTCCTGACTTAAGTCAAATTTTCTCTATATTCAGACATTATTTCCTGCAGATGTCTCTGGTAGCTTTTGCAAATAGCATCAGGGGTTACCTGATATCTCAAGAGACAAAGCAGCCAAGTGATAAATCTCTACAAGTGGAGACAGTTCCGCTACCACAGAAGCAAAGGCCAAGTTTAACACCAAAAATCCAGTCAGCAGCCACATTATTTTCTATTCTGCAACGCACAGCCTTGCTATCTTTCCTCCTAAGCATGTAAGACCACTAAAGAACAGAACAAAAAAGTTATGTATATCATCATTGCAACTGCAACTTGTGGATGCTACTTTCACCTTTCTGACTTTGAATTTACTCACTTGGAAAAAAGTAGGAGAAATAAGCACTTACTAAACAGTTCATAACAGAAATAGACTTTTATGAGAGCTTCTAAAATCATGTGGTTTTCTAACATGAAACTTAGATCAAATTTGACCTGAACTAAGATAAGGTAAATGTGAAATGTTTAAATGCCATAAATCTACTTGTTCAGAATGCCACTGTTGCTAGTATAGGTACAAGTACAAGGGAAAAAGATTTTAAAAAAAGTCTTATTTTGTTCTCCCTGGAATTAGCTCAAGAGTAGTTCATGTTATACCACAGATCTTAAACAAAAGTGAACTTTGGCTAAATCTTGAAAAGTAGCATTTTTCCTGCTGAAAGAAAAGCCTTAGTCATCACTACATGGTAATTTACATACAGGCAGCCTGAAATGCAATTACTCGCAACATTTCAGTAAGAAACAAGTACTTAATTCAATGGCTTATTTAAGAAGCATTTACTTAAATTCCTTAGGCACTATAGCGTGTGAATGTAAGTTTCTCACGTATGCAGTTATTTTATTTTGTTTCCTTCTAATAAGTGCCTGGTTCCTCCTAGAAGTGATGTCGTTTTTGGTGGGTTTTTTTGTTTTGTTTTTGGTTTTGTTTTTGTTTTTGTTTTTGTTAATTCAGTTTTGAACTCTTTATCTTTTCTTTAACTTACATACAGATTTTGGCCATTTCTTGAAATACAATTTATCTGAATTTGTTGAAGTATTATTAACACATGTAGCCATCCCAGTTATCTGTGAAATGGGTGATCTTCATGGAAAATGAGGAGAGCTAGGGTGAATGGAGACTTTCACCATCTAGGTAAACATGGAACTAGTAATGCCATGGAATCATTTTACTGTGGGGCTTTGAGTAAATAGGTCTACTTTGGAAATGATAAATGTTCCTTTGTGAAGAGAGTACTGAAACACGCTTTTGAAAAATATTACTTCCTGAGGAAATTGGACTAGAATACTTACAGTGAAATATTTTATGAATGGGTTAAAAAAATTATTGATTTTTAAAATTAGTCCTAGAGGGACAAGGGATTCTCTGGGGAGTTATTCTGAGCTGTTTGGTTTTACCCTAGTTGTTCTAGAGTGAACATGGCATTATGCATGGATTTGTGAGTTTTCTTCTGCAGTTAAATAAATAAGCATACCAATATCTTTAGACAGAACACAAAAATTCTTCTCTATCAGGTTTGTGCATACACAGGAAGTGATTAGGTCCCCACCTACACAATCTTTCACCCTAAGGTGTAGCTCATAGACTATTCTAAAGCTTGCTTATTGCAGAAAAAGGCAGTGCAGCAAATATATAATTAACCAGATCCATAGCATGAGAGATATATTATAAGGACATGCTAATTGTTAGTGTGATTAAGTAGCATGCTGAAAACCTAAAGGGTATTGTTCATTGAAAGAAAATAAATCATATTGAATAATGATATTTTTAATTAATCCCTTTTTAAATAGAAACTAACATGATTTCCAGGAAGCCAGACCTTTTCACAATGGCACCAAAGCCAAATGTCCTGTAATAGTCAATAAAAGCAAGACCAGATTCAGTTATGTAATCTGTAGCTGGTATGTTACACCACAGTCTGGTAACTTTTGGCAGTTACCTAAATAAAACACTGCTTTTGTTCCATGAGATTCAGGCATCCAGGAATACCCTAAAGATAACTGGTTCAATTTATCTAACCAACAGATAATAAACATCTGTAAAAGGGAGTGTCAAAACCTCAAACTATTGAATTCTACACCTTGACTAATTCTGTAGACATTATCATTTCTATAGACTATGAATTAAGTCTTTTGTGGCCAACATATTTACAAAACAGACAACTGAATGAAAAGCTGAGAGACACCTGAAAAATGAGTTTCCTTTCTCAATTGAAGGGCAAAATCCTTTGAACAGAGATTCTGCCTATTAATACTGGTAAGTGAAATAAAGTGTAAAAGTCTGTGCACCAAAACATTTTCAACATTTATGGCACAATACTAACAGAAATACAATTTAATCTTTCATAGAAGACACTTTCTAAAGATTTAAGCTATAGCTTCTTAAAGGATCAGAATAATGGTTCAGGAACAGGTTGACTGAAAAAATTATTCCAACTATTTTAGAAGTTGTTAGGGATACCGTGTGTCTGAGAAAGATAACCAGATTTCACACATCTTAAATTAGATGTCTGTTTGTGTCAAATCAGACCACATAAATAGAGGCCTCTCTTAATTTAATCCACGTTTATAAGCATGTAGAGGCTGGAGTGTAGTTTTTTCCCCCATAACTGCCTCACAATATTTGAATAGGTAATGTGTTTCTCCTGCTCTGGCATAACAACTGCCTGTAGTTTTCTACCAGTATTTATCAAATATATCTCCTGGTGATCTAACTATATTGATGGATTCAAACCAAGTGGTTAAGTTTAACACCTGAATGATGTCTGAGTATGTTGTTCTTTGGTATTTTCTGTGTCCTTTTTCAGGATTGAGGCATATACTTCTGCATATTTCTCATGTACTCTTATGTTAACTAATCAAAATTATTTTCCCCTTAGGTAATCCACTGAGGTAACCAGATATAAGAAATCATTTTTCCACCCCTTTAAATTGAATGGGAAGATAATTTGAAGGAGGAGGGAAACAAACCTTAAAACCATCATCAAAATTATAATTTCCAACTCCCACATACATCTGACTTTGATCTTGCAGTGAAAGAGCTTCCTGTGGGCAGATAAGGATCACCTACTTAAGCCTTTTTGTGAGCTGCTTTACTAAATCTTCCTTGATAATATTCTTAAAACATTTCTGGATATTTCTATATTCCATAAGCACACATTCTGAAGTCACACAACTATGAGGATAACTAAAGTATATCCTCAGTAGGGAAGCCTCATTGACCTCATCGTTTCCTACCTCCTTTTGAATCCTTCAATCTGAGGATACGTCTGTCAGTGCTATGGAAGCTATTTCTGCTCAACACAAAGTTAAATGAGACCATTTCCTGTCTGAATGACAATATTCTTCACATAATAAAATTCTTGGATAAACTGAAAACCCTTGTTACAAATCAATTAAGAAATGCCAAACACTCGGGGCTACTGAGTGTAGGGGTATATACACTTTATTGCTAAGCCTAGATTTAAAACTGTAATAATCTTAATAAAATAATTTTGTTCCTTCCACAAAGTAAGAATATATGACTAAAAACAAAGGATAGACCTGAAGGCATTATCCTATTTTAGATGCCTGATAGTCATAAATAATTGTGTCCCTTGCAATATTATTAATTGTGCCGGCAAAATGCAAAAAAATAAAAACAGTGAAAGTAGCAGACACTACAGATTGCTAATATTCAGGATTAAAGGAGTCCTGCTGTAATAAATGCATCCCCGTATTCAATGGGTAACAAGCACAACAGAGTTAAAACTGCCCTCCTACATTGATTCTACCCTGAAGGTAAACCAACTACATTGCAACGCTATAAATGCCTGCCTGGAAACAATTGCTGTCTGGCAGCCAAAGCCACTGCATAGTGGCTAGAATTCAGTTTAGCTTGAAGAGACAAAGGCTGAATACAAATTTTACACAGCTGGAGATCAGCACTGAGTAGAGACAGCCATGTACACTTTCACTAATACATAAAAAGGAGGGTGGAACTGTGAAGGCTTGTACAAAACCTTACATCTATTACAGGATATACAACATAAAAAGAAAACAAAAATATCCTTAAGTCACCACACGATATTGTCACTTGAAAATAAAAATCCTGGACTTGTTTTGATATTTGGCCAGAAACATAATGTATAAGGTGCCCCAAAACTATTTGTGTATTTCATATTCTCTATGCCAACCTGCACCAGATTATCACTGTCCTGTCTTTTCAAAACACAACAATCTGGGAAATAAACTTCTGTGTTTTACCTGCGATTCATGGAGGGGAAATGCACTTTGTCCCTTTAAAATGGTAATGAACATGAGGTTGTGTCCACTTTCTGAGTCAAAACCCAGAAAGCTGCATTTTGCAATCCAAAATTACTTTGGGGCAAGTTTCACAGTGCCTTCACAGCCTGCTGGGTGAACCCACACCACAAGTTTTTCCAGTTGCTGCCTGCAGCCACAGCACGATGCCAGAAAAGTCAAACCCTCTGTCCAGGAGTTTCAAACACTGCTCCAGTTCCAGCTGCCTGTCATTCTTGCCAGGGAATGGCTGGACCTGCAACTTGCTGGGAAGTCTCTTCCAGCACTATCAGCAGCATCGGAGCCTTTTAGACAAAAATATGGATGTTTTCCCAGGTTTTGTTTTGTCCCTGTCCGCCGCTTGGTTGTTGTTTGTCCCTCACTGGTTGCAGGAAGAGGGAGTTGTGTCACCCCAGAGGCTTGATTGCTGTGTTGTTTTTCCTTTCTCTTTCTCTCCACTATATGGTTCAAAAAGGGGCTTCTTTGCCATGCTGTTTTTGTCTTCTGGTCTACAAAGTCTGCTATGGTGGCTGCCATCTTCAGAGGAGGGGTTTCTCCGCCATCTTGTTTTCTTTATTCCTAGGGTGACCACAGGACGCCTCGGGATCTGATTGTGACTTTAAACAAAAATCAGACTCATGTGTAAAGGAGTTTTCTTGTGGCTCAGATAATATGTTATCATATCATATGATATAAATGTTCCTTCTCCACAGAACTGCTCTCCAGCAGATCAGGACCTAGCTTGTGCTGAGACTTGGGGTTATTCCTCCCCAGATGCAGGACCCTGCACTTGCCTTTGTTGAACTCCCTTAGATTTCTTTCAGCATAACTCTCCATCCTATATATATCAGTGCAAACTTTCATATCTATATCAACATTATTACTCTTAACTCAGCAGATTTTAAATTGAGCTAGATGGATAAAATAATGGAAGTGCTTCCAAATGGAATTGCCTGCACAACAGTTTTAAGATTGTAACTGCATCAGGAGAGTAGTACCAGTCCATTTCCAGACAAGACAAACATTAACATTTGTAAAACCAATCTAGGTCAATGGAATAGAGACTTTAATCTTAATCACAATTAATCTGGTCTGGCCTGCTGAGGGTCTGCGTAGGGCTTTCCTTCAATGCTGTAGACTTCTGTTAAGACAGTCAAGTTCCTATTTTCTTAATAAGAAAAAAAACCCAGAGGATACTGTTTTTTCTACGTGAACTTTATTCTTCATTTATCGTTCCAGAAGATAAGTGTATCTTTATCTTTCTTTGAAATGGGAATGAAAGCAAACATCATATGTTATATTAGAAGAGTCTCTTAAAAAAAAAAAAGTTGTATTTGTAGTATTAGTGATACCCTAGCAAAGTAATATAAAAAAGACAGTAAGTTATGTTGTAGTACATTAAGTTACAGTATTATTTAAATAAATCAAATATATTTTTCATTGGACATGTATATTGTTGAATAACTATAATAAACAAATTTTCACCTGGGGAGAACGTCAGAAAGTTTCAGCTACATCCAGTTTTAGATAATATGTGTGTGCATGCTGAAAGGAATTAAATCACATATAGTCAGTTTTTCCAAGGTAGAGGGCTTTTTTTTCTGTAAATTGCCTGAATTTTTAAAAATTTCCATAATTTTCCATTGTTTTGGTAAACCACTTAGGACACAAGTCTTCAAATAGAAAGTCAGACATAAACTTTTAAATAATGCAGTGTCTGCATTACATGCAGACTTAAACAGCATTAATGCCACCAATCTCTTGTTTGAATTTTTAAAGCAATTTGTATCAATAAAAATTAAAGTGAAGTAGCAATTAACCAGCTAAGCAGTGGGTTCTGTCTGAAGGAATAATATTGCAAGAATAATCTCTTCACGATAAAGTTTAAATATTAAAAACAATAGTCACCCTAATGACTACGCATTTCCTTGTTAGTACAGTATGAATTTGGCTGCCAAATTCCAAAACTAGAAGTTCCACATGGGTTTTGGCAGGTGAATCTTGACAGATTGTCACATTTAATGTTAATCAATAAACATTTGCTTTGAAATTTAACCATTAAGGACCACTTAAAAGCCCAAGAACTTTGAAATTAGCATTAATAGAGGTGTCAATTAATGAGACAAAAAAGAACTCTGTAATAAATATTACCAATACAGAAGAAGAAAGTCTTCAAATGTTCAAATAATTTTCAGATTCTGAAATCCCAAACAGTAGAGGAAGTAGAGATCAGAGTATTTTACTGATCTGGAAAAAAAAAAAAAAAATCTGACATAATAAGAAAATAATCTTCTGTCGTAGGGACTGGTCCAAAGCCAATTCATGTCCCTGGCAGCTTTCCCTTATGATTTTGGTGATCTTAGGAACAGATCCAAATGAGGCTAAATCCTTCTTTTTCTTGCATAATCAATGGAGACACAATGCAAATTTAACTGGACACAGAGGACATTATGTAGTTCGAATCATGAATATATTACAGCTAAAAAAAAAATGTTTTAACTTGAATGAAAGTTTGCAGCAATCTCCCTAGAACAGCTCTAATCATTTCTTCTTCAGGAAAAGAAGGTACCAGCGTATGCCATAACCAAAAATGGGAAGGCAGAAAATAAAAAGGCACAAGTTTCTGTGAATGTATTTGGGTGAAAGAGGTGGCACTGCACAGTATGTATTTGTAGATTAGGTTATTAGAAGCATATTAAATATTTAGAAGCAATGAATTTAAATGCTATTTCTACATTAGGGCAAATTAAATGTTGAATTTTTGAGACAGTTTAATGAAGTTGTATCTAGGTCTTTGTCACACTCATTTTTCAGAATACTTTTTTCTCATCTCTTTACGGTCTACATGTTATTCTCAATGAGCACTGTCCTGAACAAAGAAATTAGCTATAAAATTTAGTTATGAATCACAGGTATCCATTACCACTGGGCTCAAACCCAGCAACTACCTCTATTTTATTATACTGCAAAAATTCCTACCGTGCCAAGAATGGCATATGTTTATTATCTTAATGATGAACTATTAATAAGATTATTCACATCATCTAATATTTTATGTGAGGTTCCTAACTTAATCAAAATACCCACATAGTCTTCCGAGATTAATTCTTCCATTATTGCAGACATAATACAGATGATGTGCCGTGGACAAGCTGATTTTCACTTCCAACAGGGAGAGCCAAGACAACAGATTTAGTTGTTTTGTGTTGGGTGGAGTGACACCCAGTCACTAGCCCAGATCTGATGCTACATTTATAAACTGAGATGCCAGAGTATGCATGAGACATAAATATCAGCAGCAAGAAGTGAAATCCACCTTGTTCAGCCAGAACAAAGCCTTTAAGAACTTGATTCTCATTCCAAATAATTGTTTTATTAACAAGTAACTGATCAAAGCATTGTGCTTGTCTTCTGCATATCAAGCTGACTTCTTCCTGTTGTGTCAATAAGTGTTTTAGAATCATTGTAAAAGAGATTTTGCAATGGTGCAAAATCAATTTCTTATTATTAAGCAGTGCCTTTTGCAGGCTTACTGCTGAATGTAGTTAACATACTTTTACTCTCAGGACGGATGCTAAATTACTTTTCACTTAGAAGCAGTGACTTATTCCTTATACCAATGTCAGGTGAGAGCTCAGAGATCCTGTGCCAAAATTCTTCATCTCATTTTGCTTATACTACTTAAGTATATCTCAATCCTTATTGAAAATGACTGACTGAAGAGTCCTTCTCCAAATCTTGTGAGGACTATTTTATAACTATATTGACAGTGCTAGTGCTGCCTTGCTTATTAAAGGCTCATCCTGAAAAACCCAAGACAGTCTGCACCATACTGGATGTCAGCAGAAGCTGAGACATGTGTCTTGGAGCAGAAGTTATAGAAATGAGGCTCAAACAAGCCCCAAGGTTGGTATTGCACTTGAAAGCATGAGTAACTTCAATCAAGTGAAGAAAGTTCACAGAATTATGCAAATAGGGACATGGGATGAGGCACCTGGATCAGCCGCTTTACAGTCAATGTGATGTTTATGAAATTACTCTCTTTCATTGTTCAAAGGAAAGCATATGCACTGAAAAAGCTTCCTGAACTGATTTCCAGAGCAGACTTTTCTCTATTTCTCCATTTCTCCATTTTCTCCATATTTTCTTCATTACTTATACAAATAAAGTCTATAGCATACAACAAGACACACTTTTATACAATATATGTCAGTTCTCCAAAAGGGATGGAAGTTTCGTACACAGCATAAGATTGAATCAACTGTAAAATAGTACCCATATACAACTTTGCATTTTCAGAAATCAAATTTTTTAACAAATTCTTCAATAAATATGTATTGTCTCCAAGGTGTTTCAAATGAAATCAAAACTTTTCTCTTTGGAGACTTTACAGACGTTAAACATCCTGCATCTTGGTTTTTTTTTTAACTTCATATTTTCCCCTGCTTCCAAATGCCTTTCATTTTATGCCCCTTACATTTGTGTTTGAATAATCCAAAATACCAAGCCCAGACTAGGAGCAAACTTTTCCAACGCCAAGAGCGAAAGGACTACTGCCTGGTTTCAGCTGAATGCAAAAGAAACAAAAATGCACACTAAAAATATATCTTGATTTGTCAAAAAAATCAACTAAAAAAGGAGAAAAGCAAGATTAATTTGGATCCATAAATGAAGATGTCTGAGTTCTTAAAAAAGATTCCTTAAGTTTACTAAGACTTGAATTCAGAGATGAGTATTGTCATGTTTGATTTTTAAAACAAAAGATCAAATATATGGTTCTATAAAATACAGGAATTTTTTCTTAGCTTTTGGGGTTGTTCAGACTGAAGAAGAGAAGGCTCAAGGGAAACTTTATAGCAACATTCCAATACCTAAAGAGACCCTAAAAGAAGGCTGGAGAGGGATTTTTCACAAGGACATCTATCAACAGGAAAAGTTGGAATGGCTTTTGACAATAAGAGGATAGGTTTGGATAACATATTAGGAAGAAGTTCTTTACTGTGAGGGGGGTGGGACACTGTAACAGGTGGCTGTGGATGCACCAAGCCTGGTAGCATTCAATGACAGGTTACACAACCTGCTCTAGTGGAAGGTGTCCTGACCCATGGCTGAGGACTTGAAACTAGGTAATCCTTGAGGCATCTTCCAACCCAAATCAGTCTATGATCCTGTGAATTGAAAATTAAGAAAGAAAAGACTAAGTACATTTCTGGGGAGCACTGTTTCTAGAACACAAAATTTCCAATTACTTGAGACATTTCCATTTAATATCTTCCCCACTGCATAAGCCAAAATAAAGAATTCTAGAACTATATACATATAGGTGACAGTTCGCAAAATATGATTGTATCTTACTTTCAGTAGATGTACTACACAAATTCAAAGGAGTGTCAACATATGCACATTCAGGGAAAAAGGAAACACATTGCCTCATTTTAACATGTATTGCTTTTTTGAGAATGTTATTAGTAGTGAAGACTCAACTGCTGGTGATGATCCTGGAATAGAGGATCTACATATGTTATAATATATTGGATAAGGGTGCTGCTAGTTAATCAGATGGAGATTCACTGATAATTTAGTTTATGCTGTCGCTTGTTGCTTATGATTAAAGTGATTATAACTACACTTCTTAAAGATAAATACAAATAAACTGCATGAACATTGCATATTGCCGTAAGTTCTGGGAAAAAAAAAAGTGTCTTATTCTTGGGTTTCTAATACCAAAAAAGCTCCAGTTCAGTATTATTCTGCAGCTATTGTTAGAGATTATTACATCTTCTGTTCAATTATTGACACTTTTATTGCTTTATTCACTAAACCAACTTGTCCTGCACATGCTTCTTTGGAGTCAGATCCCCAGGAGGCATTCCTGCATTCATGGGACTATCACAATCTACAAACCTGCAAAAGATTCTGTCTTTCCTATATAAATTAAATCTGCTCCTGCACTCTCCACCATAATAACCAAGCCTATAGTTGTGTTCTATTTAAACTGAAAAAGGATGAGAGGGACCAATTTTAAATACCTGTCCTACAATGAAAGCCTTTAGAGCAAATTCTCCAAAAAGCTTTAAGAGGGTACTCATTAAACTCTTCTGCAAAAAAAAAAAAAAATGTTCTCTGAAATGGATTTCCTTCCCTCCTCTTCTGTAATTCCAGTGGAAATGAGATGTGATTAGAGTTTACTCAGACCTTTCTTTTAATTGAAATACAGTGTTGCATTTTCTACAGAAGAAATGTGTCCTTGGTCTCTCTTCATTTCATGTGTATGCCATGGGCACAGCCTTTAATAAAAGTTAAAAACAAAACCAAACAAAACCCCAAATATGCAAAACTGCATGATGTTTCCTACTGAAGCAGCCTACTGAAGTAGCCCACTTCTCATCAGAAAGATATAAGTCCAGCTAGAAATAGTTAAAGGTAGATATTTGTTAGCTGAGTGAGTTACCAATTGAGTGCCGCAATTTTGTGTTCAAATTTACTTCTGTGTAACCCTTAAGATCAGCCCTGATAAAAGCAAAGACCAAGTACCTTTGGACTTTCTGGGACCATAAACATATCTGAAAATACCATGGATTTTTCTTTTATTGCACCTTAGCCTTGCAGAATGCCTTCTTTTTGATGATTCAGCATTATGTACAGAGCTCAGAAAGAGAGGAAGCTGGAGTGGGGCAGCTTTTAGTGGTTTTTTTTCACTGTCAAAGTAACTGCTACTCAATCTTTCCTATGGACTCCTTCCTTTTGTTGAAAATAAATTGACTTTTACTTACAAGCTGATTTTTCATAGCTCATAAGCTATTTCAAGAAAAAAGACAATCAGCCAATAATTCAGAGTATTTATTTTCTCCAACAAGCTATACTATACTACCACAGACATTTCATGTACCTATGCTTCATAAATCAAACTTCCTGGTTATGAAAGCTGTCAGTAAGATCTTTATTTGCATCACAACTACAACAGAGCATTGCTACATTATATAACCTAAACATATATATTTAAAAATTCATAAAATATAGTGTTTCTTGGTAACATAACCAAATTTACCCTTTTATATTTCTAATTACTTTAAAGACATTATGATACAGGCAAATCTTTCCCACCTAGTCTGTCATCTTTACCTTTTTAAGACCTACAAAGAAGAAAAGTGTGCTTGTATCTTGCTGTAGTTTTTGTTGAAATTTGCTAATTATTTTTAGCTTACCCATCCAGTAAGGGTAATCCAATTGTTGGATCAAACAAAATAATTTATACTACTTCATCCCAGAAATTCTCTTGAATACTCTCTTCTTTTTATATCCACTGAGTCGCAGTTGACTACTGTAGATGATGTTAAGTATCAGTAAGATGATGTCAAGTGTCAGTAGTTCCCTTACTGAAATTCAATATGCTATTGGGGATCTACTGTTCTCCTAATACCTCCAGTACTTGCTTTCAGCTCCAGTGGAAATTAATTGCTCTTTGGCTGTTTCTCAAATTTGCCCCATTGCTATGTGCTCCTTCCTACCTGTTCTTATCTGTTTCTTGTGTGATATTGTCTGATATTATCTTGTCTGATAAGTATTCATCTCCTTACTCTGCATTAGCACTGATTTTATATTACTAATTTAAAATCTCTCATTTTTTTCTTTTAAAAAATACTTGGTCTTTAAACTACTATTGAATTTAAGAAATACTTTGGACACCTTACCTAATCATTGCATCATTATTTTTTGAGATCTGCAAAGGACAGCAACATGCAATAAAATACCAAAGTATCCGATTCTTTTCTTTTGTCCTCTCCTCTCTCCAGTTCATTGTATTTCCTATAATGGAGGTAATCAGCAGAGATTCAATACTTCAGAAATTCTGACTGCCCTTCGACTTCTGGCATATTTACTACAAGCATATTTCCTCATTTCTCATTCTGTGGCAATACCAAACACTACCAGAGAGAAACATATTCCAGTTTCATTTCAGTGAGTGCTCACATTGAGCTATTTTGCTCCATCATTCTCCTTCCATATTTACTCATGGCCATGATTATTAAAGTCTTAGCTTTATATTTAGTCTCTGCAAATCCAGAAACCTGACACAGGATCCACAATATTGGCTGTGAAATTGCATTTCTAGATTTACAAAGACAAGGTTTTTTACAAAAAGGTGCTAAAATACTGGAACAGGCTTCCCGGTGAGGTGAGAGATGCCACATCCCTGGAAAAATTCAAGGTCAGACTGTAGGGGACTTTGAGCTACCTGACCTAGATGAAGATGGCCCTGCTCATTGCAGAGGAGTTGGATTAGATGACTTTTTAGGTCTCCTCCAACACAAACTATTTTATGATTCTATGAAAGTCACCTTAGGCCTTCTGTGGAGGTTCCTCAGACAGTTACCTTTTCCATTAAGACCTTGTTGTACATAATTGATTCTTCCTTTTAAGTTTTGCTCACATTGCCCCAGCCTTTTCCCATCAGCAAGGAAGAGTTGGTCAACATGGTGGAGACACACACACACACACACACACAGGAAAAGGAAAACTAGAAAAAAAGAAAAAAGAAAAGAAAAGAAATCTGTAACACCCTAAAGTGGGCACTTCTCTCTCTGAAAATATGATCTAATACCAAATGTTGAATTAAAAGACACAGCACTCAGAAGAAAAAAAAAAACAACTAATTTCATTACTACATACCCTACACGATACATAAGTATTTATATTTGAATATTTGAATAATAATGTTAATATTAGAACAACCATGGCATAATCGGTTGTGCTTCATTGCATCATTTTACTGCAGCTGCAGCAGTATTTCTTTCTGATATAATTACAGAGACACTTAGCACTTTGAAGCAAAAAACAATTTCTCAGTTTATGTGAAAAACCATTTTTTTAATTCCTTGTTGGCTAAGCTGTTTCAAATATTAAATTCAAATCAGTCATGTACTGTAAAAGATTTGAGCAAGACAATTACAAAACCCATTTTAACCAGCTATACATAAAAGAATATTCAATAATTCAATTTTTTTAGTAACAACTCAAGGTTAACAAGTGGGCAATGTTTCAGAGACCAAACATCCCTAGAAAGACTCTTCACACCAACATATATTTAATCACAGAATGTCCTGAGTTGGAAGGAGCAAACAAGGATCATTTAAATCTAACTCCTAGGTCAATCATGCTTATGAAAATGAATTTACTAGCAGTATCACAAATACATTTGTACTCATTTGGTCTCGCAATAAAGCAATATCACAATTCTCAGAGGTATTCTGGCTCCTCTATAGTCCACAGACAAGGTTCGTTAAGGTTTATATAATTGTGTTTTTTGTTTGTTTGGGTTTTTTTTTCTTTTTTTTTCCTTTGTTTGAGTCTAGATGCAATGCAAAAATACCGACAAAACAAAGCCAATCACAAATTGACATTTTCCCCTACCACACTCAACATAGATATTCCCTTTCTAATTCCTTTCCTATTGAATACAGACAAGATTGGTTCATTAGGCTAAAATTAGCCTCTGTGACTACTTTGCAGGTTTTTTATTTCTTAAACCTTGTATTTTGCAGTTCTGTATGTACAAAACCATGTAAAATTTTCAGTAAGATTTTCCAAAAATAGACTTATAAGTCTATTAAGAACAAATACAAAAGTAGCATAGATGTAGATTTTCAAAAGACACAAACTCCTCCTGGCTTTTGTCAGTTGACTTAGTAAAAATGCCTTCTTTGTGCGACTTCCCCTGAGAAGAATATTTTTTTCCCCTATTTTTTACTGATTCTGTCAAAATCAGAAATTTTACACTGGTAAAAATTACTATATAGAATCCAAATAAAACTCACATGTTGTTACAATGTACTTCTTGGAAATAACAAATTTTAAGAAACGGAATTGATGAAAGTAGTATTTTAAGCTCTTTAGTGAATGTACTTTCCCAAATTCAACTTGAACTTCAGGGTCCATTCTGGATATACTGACTGGTGTTGTACAAATAGAATAAAGAACACATGTATGTGGCATAAAGGAGGCCTTCTCTCTTTAATCTTGCATTAGTAGGAGCTGCTGTGATGCAGTTGCCACTGAGAAGTCTCAGTTCCAAAGCAGGAAAGAGGCAGGGAACTGGAAGAAAAGCACTTCGTGAATATCTCTCCTGCCAGGACCAATCATCCATCTTTTATTTTATAGAACATGTCATACAGTGATGAGAATAGTGTGTTGTGTGTCAAATCAATGGAGCAAAGACTTTGTCCTGTGCTTTAGCAACCATCATGAAAGATTAATCTACACAGCATGTACCCACACTTCAGTACAATTATATTCCCTGGGAGCAGATACTTGATTGTCTCAGCTCCAGGCAGCACAGACAGAGGGCACCCCCAGGCAATCTAGGGGCAGCTGGGGTGCTGTAGCCCCAGATAGAGTTTAAAAGAAGGCTTACGGGCTATCCCACCTTCACACAGAGTTCTATAATGTCTCAACAAGTTTATTCTTTGAAAATTTGCCCTATTATTTAGGGCTTCAAAACGTGATTAAATATCTATTATAAACATTCCTAATTTTTCCTGCTATATTTGTCTAGAAAATATTCATCAGTAGTGGTGAAGGTGTGGAGCAATTATATATATATAAATATATATATATAATTATATATATTCTATAATATATGTTCTATATTATATATATATGTATATATTATATATATATATATATATATATATATATATATATATATATATATATATATATATAAACTCACAATTATATGATCTTCAGCCACTTACTATGACAGCTGGATGCACGTTTTTTAATAAAATTGATTTACTAGATAATTGGACATTACCCTTTCCATCAAATGTGCCACATGCAAATTCATTGATTGATAGCACATAAAACTGGTATTTCAGTGTTTTTGAAAGGGCCAGAAGACACAGTTGTCTAGTCTGGACTTGGTGCTTGAAAAAACAGAAACAAACTTTGAACACTTCTAGTTACCTGCTCTGTTTCTTTCTATATTAGTTTTCAAATTCAAAGACAAGTGCAATATTTTTAATATTGTTTCAACAGTGAAATTTAATAAGCTATTTCCCTTCTGATGCTTCATTAAGCACTGTAAATTAAAGGCCAGAAAGTCAAAAAGGCTTAATTTAGGTGTCAAAAATAGTCTTGGGCAGAAAAATGAGGATTCATATAGGCAACTTGGAGAGAACACTGCAAAATAAAACAGTATCTATAATATGTTTGCATTCTACTATCTCTCAGATATAGTTCTGGTTGTCTATATACTTTCCATATCCACTTGCAATGAGCTGCCTATTACTGACAGCTAATGACTGCTACTAGAGCACTAAAGTGTCACTGTACAAAACCTACTCCTGAATTATACTACTGTATATTTCACGATAATATTAATGTATTTAGGTATTAGCATTATATACAGTTTATCTATTTACAATATATATTTACAAAGCAAGAATAATAATAATAGTAGTAACATTCAGTACAATAATAATTGTACAATATTATATGTTAGCATTATATATAGTTTGTAGTTCTTCTCTCATAAAACCTGATCCTCATTAATACAAGCTGTCTGCTTCCCTGACTGGGTTGTCCACCTCCTTCTGGAAAAGACTTAAGTGCAAATCAGACAGGACAAGTAAAACTGTTATTTTCTGACAGTTCTGGAAGCAGTCACCTGCAACAGAGGTTTGTAAATTATAACTTTCAAGAACATCCAGAACCACGTGCTTGCCTACAAGCTCTGAGCAGGAGAACAGTAGTAGTAGTAAAACATGAGTAGGAAAGGGCTGAAGTTTACCCTGTACTGCAGCCTTTGTGATTAGCTGGGTCTGCTACATCTGACCCATGGGTTCCAGGTCCTTTCTGCCACTTCACCGTTCTGAGTGAGCAATGCCTCCTTTAATTTCTGTTAACCTGTTTATCAAAAGGAGCCCTTTTCTATTTAGTGCAGCATGGATGCAATCTTAATATTCCTGGAAAAACAACTATTCTATTCCTGCAGTAGTTACTGAATACTGATTTTTACACCTCCTGGCACTGCATCTTGGCAGGAACTGCTGACTTTAGCAATATAATTTGAAGTCAGAAGTGGGGTCAGAAAAGAGTAGAAATCTAATGTCTCTAATTTTGATGATAATTAGAAAAGAGAAAGAATTGTCTTTCTTTGTAGGCCATACCATATTTTAAACTCAAATGTAGCAAGCTGAGGGATGGGACCAGATCCCCCTGTGACTTCCCAGCACTATAGCAAAAAAAGGAAAACAACTGTGCAGAACAGTTTGAGTAATTAGGGGCCTTAATTAGAAAGTGGAACTATGCCTCTGGCATCCATATAATTTTGCCTGGTTTCCACTAGGAAATGTATCTTCTAGTTTTTCCTCCAGGTTGTCTTCCAACAAAGCTCTTTGCTTTCGAATGTGACTATTACATTAAATTGCTGTATATTTAAGACTTAAAGCTTGTTTCAACACATTATTTAAGTATGTGTTAGTTCTAATCACATGGCTTGTCTACTTTGAGAGTGCATTAATGGGATATTTCAGATGGTCACAGTTAAATTCTTCTTAAATGTTTACCTTAAACCTTTAAGTCAGGCATAAGAGGAGACTCAGTCTTTATGTCTTCTCATATTTTTGTTTAATCTTCTCTCTTTACTTCAGAAAAAAAAATACACTAGCAGTGGTTTGTTGGCTGTCAAAAAATTCCCATTCCTGTTTCTTTTCAGATCCTGTTTATTTCTATTTCCCTCTGATTATTTGCATTCCTTATTAATTTTTTTTTTAATTTTTCATTTAAAACATAGCAATGAGTTATAAATATACATTTAAAAATAATTTTCTGGGTAAGTACAGTATTTACAAACTCTTGTGACTTAACAACATACCCCCTTAATGTCAATATAAGACATTTACTAAGAGAAACTGATATGGGCTAAGATATTGCTGTGCATTTGCTTATGTTCTGATTCTTCAGTGTCTGAAAAACAGAAGAAAATAAAACAAACACTCTGGGATAACCTCCTGTTCTACTGAATTTGATGCATATTTGTTGTGATACTTCAGTGCCAGAAATGTTCAGAGTCCTTTCATTAATTGAGATAATTATAAAATGTCCCATTTGCTTCAGTTTTGAGCAGTGACATCTATCATTGAAAAATGTTTGCTGGTTGTACATAAGGAAGCTATCTGAAAATTAAGCTAGTAAATATTTTATACTGTAGCCTCTTTGAGTGCCTTTCAAATTCTCAGACAAGCACAAAATCAAAGTAACAACCTATCCAAATGGGAGCAAAATATGTTTTTAAGCATTGCTCATGCTCTCAGAAAGAACACTGCTCAAGGCTGTTTCTGAATCCATGTTCACACACACACACACATCTCTACCGTGGGTCATGCAAGAACTCAACTGGGTGGAGCTAAAGCAGCTTAAAGGAATCTGGCTAAGAAAACTTATGTGAATAACTAGTGGCTTTAATGATGTTTTACTTCAGGTTGTAAGCATTGCAAATACATCTGTGGGATAAGGAAAAAAAAAAAAACCCCTTCATGAGCACTTTCTCTTACTCTAGAAAAGTACTAAATGTGAAATCTTCACTGAATCAAAACAACAATAAGACTCATGTAATTGCTAAAAGGATTGTCGCCTAGAGCTAGAACTCTAAAAGAGCTGGATGAAATGAAAACAGAATAAGATACCGGCTCCCATAATCTAAAGTCTCCTTCGAAAAATCTGGAGTATTTCTTTTTCAAATTGTGTTCAAGCCTAAATCCTGATTTTCTGTCTCCTATGTTTCTGAGAATAAAAGACAGAAAGAAGATAAAATATGTAACTTTAAGACTTGAGTTTCAGCATCTGAAGTGTCCTATTTTTAACTAATGCTGTTCATGGAAAAAAAATTGCATTGCAACCATTGTTAATTAAACAGAGTGAATATTGAACTCTTTCAAAAGCTTTTTATATTTATAAAAGAGTTTGATAATTTACTGGAAGTAGACTGGAAGTCAGTATTACAACCAAGTTTTTTTTCTTCATTTCTACATGAAAATTGACTTCTCAATACAAACTGTGTTTCTCAACACATATAATTTTTCAATAAAATGTAAAGTGAAGAAAAAAAAAGATCACAATGAAACTTGGCTTCTAATATATGCACAAAAACTTTATGTATTGCATTTGAGTAGTTGTTATCTTTCCTGCTATTGGAATATTTAAGTTTTGAAAGATGCCCAGTAACTTCCCCAGTAAGTTTACAAATATTTCCTCCCAATGTATTATTGACACACCAGTACTGGTAGTTAATGATAGAATTTGTGTTGGAAATAAGACAAATTAAAAACCTCTAATGTAATAACAAACTGGGAAGCAGAGTCTAAGAAATTAATAGTAGTTTTATTGCAGTGGGAAAGGAAGAATTTATTTTGAGATTACAGTATTTTCTTGCATTTCTCCTCTATCTCCTTCTAGCATGTTGACAAGTAAAAGCAACTTGTTGCATTTTGTCACACCACCACCACTAAGGCTTAGTCCTTAGACAGTGGACTATGCACAAGTAACATTCTTTGCAATCTTCCAAGGGTGCAAATTACCCTGAAGCTACTAGGAAGAGCAGCCAGTGTGTATTTTGCACCTTCCCAAGCCAGCAGAGATATCAAGTTGTGAAGCAGTTACCTTTAGGCTGTCTTATATAAAGTGTTTTATATAAAATATAAAGTATGCTGAGGCACATTGGAAGCAAAACCTTGGTGTTCTCTTTCAAGTGCATATTAATGAAAAGTAATTATGGTAAGTATAGCTTGAAACTTCCGCCACTTAAAAGCTATGATGTCAGCTAAGCCAGAGAGTCATTTGTTCTGCCACTATAGCAAATGCCTGGTAAGGTGACTTAGCTCAGCTGTCTTTTGTCACAGACCCACACTAAGTGTCATTATCCTCAATTTCCCCTGAGGTAAGAATGCAGCTACTGTGGCCCAGTTGATGCATGGTAACTAACTGCAAGCAGCAGTTTGAATGTGAACTTGACCTATCAGAACTTCCTTTTAATGCCCTTCCTCCCTTGCTCTGGGAATATTTTAGTTTTCGGCAGGGGAGAAGAAGAGTTAGGCCATTTTCTTGTTTCTATTTTCACATTAATACAAATGCACAGCTATTCTGTACAGCTGCTGTGACATGTGTGCCATGCTATTTTAACTAGCAGCAGAAGCACTGTTATTTTAGCGGGGAGAAAATGTTCACACTGTGCACTGGATTCAGAAGAAATGCAGCACAGGACTCTTGGGTCTGCAGGCTTAAGAGAGGATATGTCCCAGATTTTCTTATCCAGACAAAATAGCAGGTAGTGCTGGGGAAGTGCCATATGCAGGGCTCTGCTGAGGGCAGCACTCAGGCTCTGCTTTCTCCAACCTCAGCTCCAAGTGTGATTCTTCACCATGAAGAAGAGATAGGTCAGCCTGAAGAATTCAGATGTCCACTCTGTCTACCCTGTCAATGCAGCAAAATTTATGAGTCCTGAAAGCTGCACTGTAAAAGGTCGTGGCTGTCTGATGTGGAGCCAGATCATTCCACACATCTGTGCCTGCTGTTTGTGTTGAGGGTCTTTTTCCTCACTAATACATAAGACAAAGGGAATAGCTACATATCTCAAATGGAAAGGAATTCCCTGTGGCATGCTAAAAACACCCTAAATGTTTGTGGCCATCACTGGAAAAGGTGAAGGAACTTGGAAATCAAAGAATCTGTTATAAGAGAAAATATCACACAACTTGAATGCATGGTCACCATCCATTTTGAGGACAATCTTCAGTAGGTCTCAGGTACTTTGGCTTTGAAAGTGCACATTTCACCTTAAAAACTGGAGATTATATGTCATTTCCTTGAATGACACAATGATTTGTCTTCAGTATTATTCTTCAGGCACTGTTGTCTTTCCTTATCATATTCAATTTTCATTTAAAAAAAAAAAAGAGAAAAATAATGTTGGATGTCTGATATGGCTAGAAGTTATTATTTTCTGAAAATGAAAGGTAATTTCATTTTAAAACTCATTGTGGCATTTACCCCAAAGCTATTGAAATGTGTGTAAGGAGGAGGGGGTAAAATTATCTTTGTAGCTTTACAGTTTCATTACTATAAGTTTCAAGAAAAATAAATAAACTTTAACAGCTTTTTACTATGGAAACAGGACATTTAGTCTCAGTGGGTATCCTGAGTGCTGCATTTTAAATTTGATTTTCTTTTTTTTTTTCAACTGGGCCTGTGGGGGAAAATTATCAGGATGAAAGGATTGGTCTGGAACTTCAGAATCATTCTAACAGCAGTTGCCAAACTTTTGAAGCCTCCATGAAACACAGCCTATTGAAGAATAATCTAGCGTTGCTGGCTAAAATGAAAAGAATTTTAGATAAACAACTAAGATAACTGTAATGCTGCAGAAAAATATGATAATATTATTAATATAAAGAGCAAGGAGGAAAAAAGGTCCTAGTTTTGTAAAAGACTTAGAGAACACTTTACACTTTTCTAAAATCTAGAATTCAGGGGGGGATTTTAGGTAAAGGTTCTCCATGCATGAAAGAAAAACACCAGGCATATCTTCAAGCTTTTGAACTAAGAGAAGAGGAGAAAATGCTACAGCTATGTAAAAACTTTTGTGTGGTGTAACTGCAAGCCCGTGATACATAAGAGAGTCAATGAAGTTAACCCTCCAGCAAAGCAAGAGCAATCCCGGGCATTATTTCCCTTCTCCTGGCAAACTTTAAGACTGCTTGGCAGAAGCCACTAGCTTTATCTGTCATTCTTTGCTAGTGAAAACCATGTTTCTTCTGCAATTCAAAGTATCTGCAAGCTGGGGCTTTGAGAAAAAGTTTAAATGTTGCAAGCATTAATCTGAAAAAGATAAACACAGAAACTGTCAGAAGCACATTGAGCAATTCCAAATGTTCTTCTATCATAGGCAAATTAACTACTTTTTTTTTTTTTCAAAAAATAGATATCTGCCTGTAAAAGGTCTCTATATAGCTGCTGAAACCTTTAAGTATTTTTCATTTCTTCACTTTTGGTATTTTACTACATAATCCTGCCAAGAAGCAAACAGAATCAGAGAATCATAGAATGAGAGGACAGCCCCAGCTGAAAGGGATCTCCAGAGATCATCTGGTCCAAACTTGAATGGGAAAGAGGACCTAGATAAGGTTACTCGGCACCCTGTCCAATTACATTGTGAAAAACCTCCAGTGATGAGGATTCCAAAAATTTCATACTGAGATGAAATCTCTCCCAGTGAAGCTTGTGCCTGTCACCACTTCTCTCCTTGTAAAGACAGAGCCTCTACCCTCGTTCTAGCTGCCCTTTAACTATAGCAATATTATGGTGAAGTTTCTTCTCCAGAGAGAAAAAGCTGTAACACACAGGATGCACATGTTACTTATATATATAGTATGAACAGGTTACTTAATTGCACAATGAAAAAAAGATGGAACATTAAAAAAAAGAAAAAAAAAAAAAACAACCAAACAAGAATACAAGAAGCATGAAATTCCTATCTGGGTGTTTTAGGCAGCTCCTCCATCTCCCTTCTCCTATCCAGCCAGGCTGACTCCACAGCAGCCTACACCAGTCAACTATAGGCTGTGAGACCCCTTCTCTCACTTTTGCAGGACAAACCCATCCTGTCCTTTGCACCAGCTCTGAATTTTTTTTTTTTTCTTGCCAGTATAGAAAGCCATCTCAAAATTTTGTTTTTTCAAGTCAGTTAGTACACTGAGTCAGCTCCAAGTGGGGAGGGAGGCCCTCCCAAGCCATCATAAAGCAGGAACCATTGAACCAGCAGCCAGGTTTGTTTGTGCTGCTGTTGAACTCCCATGAAAGTTCAGCACTGAAGTGCTCTTTCTGCTACCGACTCTCAAAAAATTATTGGTATAAGGATAGAATCCCTAACCTCTGCAGTTTGTGCCATTGTGAATTCACTTAAAGTTTGTTTCCTGACATTCTTATTTCTTTGCCCTCTATGTTCAAGTACAGAGGTTAATTTGGTAATACAAACCATGCTGAAGAATAAGTGTAAAAGTCTAACAGGGAACTGCTGGCTCTCCAAATATGTTGATGATAACAAATTTTAATTGCTTCAGAGTGCCAAATGCATGTCAGCAGTTTTCCTTAGACCATTTTTATGCAACCAGTGTTTCAAATAATGATTTTACAACTAAGGAGAATAAGCATTCATACTGTGGTTTCAGAAATAACAAATGGAGATATCCTTTTGAGAACAAATATTCTGGGAGTTCTGAATAGCTTTATACTGTCTTGAATTCCACACGGAGAGCACTAGGACTTTGTATCTGACATTTTATTTTAAAAATAGCCTGTACCTTAGATGGAAAAGAAAGAAAAAGGCTGTGCTTAAAAGTGTAAGTAATGATTCAGACACTTCCAATTTCTTTTCATTGACTACAGTATTAGTACCTGGTCAAGATAACTTTATTTTTCCACATTGTGATTATGTGTCTATAAAAGCTGAAACAGTTTGACAATTATAAAAGTTTGACAATTATATTAAGAATGCAGTTGTCCTTTTCTATTCAAAATTTATTGGTATGATTAAAGTATTACTTTTAACATAAAAATGAAAGCCTCTAGCACAAAACAGAGGTGCCTGAGCTAGATCAGATACTGGAAGAAAGGTTACTAACATCAATACAGAGCTCAGGGAGAGCTACATAGCCTTGTTCCTGGGATTAAATACAATGATTGTCACAGGCCTGAATAAGGAGTCCTATCTTTACAGTCTGCCCAAAGTCACAAAGGGCCGAGGCAGCTACTGTGGGAGCTGAAGCTTTACTGCTTCACACTACTTAGCTGGTCTAACAGGCATTTCACTGTCCCTTGCTCAGCTCCTTGAAAATGAACCAGAGCTTTCCATGTCTAGTGCAGATCCCCACTTTGAACAGCACTCCCACTCAATGGTCACACTGTGAAACTGGTGCGATAAAAACATAACAGCTTCACTCAAAGTCAATGTAATCTTCTGGGCTTATATGAGCTCTTTATCTCGTGATGATTAATTTTTGTACCAATTCTGACCCATCTTAAGTATTTTCTTCATAAATAGATAATTGTTGCTGAGTTATTTTGCAGATAAAAAAAACCCCACCCTTTGTCTGAAAACAGAAGTGCATAGATAAGGTATATGCACCACTAGTAGTACCACTAGTTAAAGACAAGATTATTAATCCTCTTGGCCACCCCTTCCATTAGAAACCAAACCAACACCATACAGCATTTAAATAAATAAATAAAGTTCACAAGTGGGGGAGGGAAATAAAGCAGAACAAAGATCATAGAATGAAGATTGTCTTAGTTGACAGAGTGAGAAAGATTGTTACACCAGAAATTGTTCTGGCCTCCTTCTGGAGCCCTAAACTGCAATTTCTTCAAGGCAAAATGTTTGCCATTGCATAAGAAAATCGATTTATCTGTTTTTCTGGAGAAAGAGTTACTATCCTTTTCCAGCCTTCCTACCCATCTTAGGGCTAAATGGAGTTCACATTTCTGCAGGGCACTTTGTTCAGACAACTCTGTGTACCAAATTGTCTTAAAAGATTGACATTTGGGCTTCACTTGGAAACTTTCTAGTTCAGTTCAGAAAAGCAACAAATTATGGACTTGAACAATAATAGCATTTTTCCCTCTGACTCCATTTGAAATCAGACTATCCAGGGTAAAAGAGCAATGAAAAATCTTTTTTCTCTCAGTTATCTAAAATGCTTTGTTTCAAGTCTGGTTTGAATTTTCTTTTTAGAGTTTGGACTAGTTTTTGTTCAATCAGCACTGGTTCTTCTGCCTGTAATCCCTTTGATTCCTACAAGTATAGAACACAAATCCTGGATAGGTCACTAAGAAACAAACTGGCCAAGAGAAAGTTGTTTAGCCTCCTCCTCATTAAAAGAATTTTGCTTTTCTTCTCCTTGCATCTTACATCAATTTTTTAATACAATATTCACATGTTGTCTTCCTGTGCTATTGTCATCCAGTATTCATACAGCTGCATAATATCTTCCCACTGCATGTATTATACCATGAAACTTATACGTCAAATAAATCAATACTGTATTTTAGGCAAATTCATCTCCCAGAATGAGCCCCACTTAGTGTAAGAGCTAATTGACTACTAACAGTGGATTAGGAATTATGAGTGAAATCAGTTTTGAAATTACATAAATTAGAAAAAGTAATAAACTCCCAATGCACAAGTCTCTCACAACTCTATTTTCCATAGTCCCTAATACAAAAAAACACAGAATATATTTGACTTATCAGGCATTTAGGAAGAGAAATATGTTGGAAGACATCAGGTAAGTTATAAAGTCTATTTTTCTCCTAAAGAAGGTGCCAGGAATTGTTTGGGGCTTTTTTGGTGGTTTTTTTGTTTGTTTGTTTTGTTTTGTTTTTTTTTTTTAATTCCTATAACATAAACACTGATGGCTTCTCTTAGTTTTGTTTTAAATCCAGAGAAAACATCAGAAAAACAAATTAGGCCTGAAGGTAGAATTAATTTTAAGAGAAAAGCATTTTAAAAATCAGTAATTAGCAAATTAAAAAAGGGAACTTTACAGAATGGTTCCTTTAATAGGTTAGGAATACTTTTGAGTAGTTTTATCTGTTGATGGCAAAAATGCTACCAGAAGGCGATAAATCTGTTGTATGCACAGTTTGCTAATGCACTCTGTTTGTGCTTTATTGGCTTTGTACCTCTGTGACAGTTCTTCAGACTAAAGCTACAGTGATTTTTATATGAACAAACCCAAAGTTGTCCAGTGCTTGAATTCTGTGCAAACTGATCAGTGGAGAGGAAATTTCTATTTTTTTCATGTTGCTAAAAACATCAGTTTAACATAACTTAAAAAGTGGCTAACAAGATACTAAGTAATTTTATCATGGATTTTATTGCATTTATGCCAATTTCTCTAAACTTTTCTATGTAAAATTGTATGCCAATTTCTCTAAACTTTTCTATGTAAAACTACAGCATATAAGTCTGCAGGAAAACAAATTAATTTTTTGTTATATAATCTATATACATCTGTCCATTTGTCTACTGCTAATGCAGGAAGAAATTCCTGTATTTGTGAATGTTGAAGTCAGTCGTAAAGGTTCCCCCCAACAATTGCTCACATGTTTGGGTGAGAATTGTACAGCTTTCCTTCCATCTCCTTGGGTAAAAACCACATGCCTCCAGCTTTATGTAAGATTGCTGATAGAGGAACAAATGCCGAAACTGGGAATGGTCACCCCCACAGAAAAACTGTCTCATCTTTTTCCTCTTCTCCCTTGCTATACACTGCATACATGTGTATTTTTCTTTACTATGGAACACAAAATCAAAATAAATTTACTGACTAGAAGAGTCAGTCTGATTTCTAGGTCACCAGCTACACATGGTGGAGAAGTGCATCCAAGACTGGAGAGACAAAACAGATGAGTTTTGCTTAATCTGGACATTTTTGTCTCAGTGTGATGGGAAAGATTTGCTGGGAAGATGACATCTTCCTCATGGAAAAATCCAAAGCAGCAGCAGGACAGCAGCTGAGATCTGACTAGTCATACCAATGCAAGTTTAGCACTGTGGTGAGCCAGACCTTTGGGATGCAGTATCAGGTACAGGCAAATAGGTATTTGCATCTCAGTTTGAAAATATATAGTGGAATAGAAAAGAGCAATGGTTATTGCATGCAGCTACGGGAAGTTACTGTGAGAAGGCTTAGCACTTATTTAATCAAATTCAAAAAGCCATGCCATATGTACACATTTCCTGTGATATTTCTGTTGCAGCGGGAGTAGAGCTTGTTCTAAAACATTTATGACAAATAGCAAAAGTAGGTCTGCACAAAACTGCAGGCACTACCTGTCCAAGGAATTTTGACAATGTTTTTTGTTATTTTCCAGCTCCCAAATTCTGCGGTGAAAGTCCCTGGGTTCGTTGTCACTTCTAATTATGAAACAGTGCCTTGACAAAAATATATGCCAGCCTCTAGAAAATCTGTACATAGAACAATTAACAATATATCTAGAAACCTGTTTGATATAATTGTTTCTTGTTATGTCAATAACACATTCCTTTTTTATTTTTTGTTTTTATCTTAGGAGCTAGTTACTACACTTAGCAATATAGTTATAGATCAACAGTTGTACTGCAGTATTGGTTTGAAAAATCAATTAAAACAAAATAACTGACTTTAAACAGGCATACTTTGATTGAATGCAGTCATTCAAGGAAGGTAAGTTGTTTTTTGCTTTGTGTCATGTAACTACTAAACAGTCGTATCTGAACTTCCATTGATTTGGGATTTTTTACCTAGATATGATTAATCCTCTTAAAAACCATTGGAAAGTGCTACATGAAGGATTTTGAAAGGCTTATTAAAAGATTTTGCCCCACCAATTGTGTTTGCCTCATTCTAGGCATAATCAGAAAAAAAAGAGAAGCCTGTGGTCCTGGTCCTGCCTAGTGCACCTATTGTCAATGCAGTCATAGAAAATTAGCACAAAGACCCTGCTGCAAGAAAGCAATTGTGAATTTCTGAGTATAGTCATAACACTGCTCTTCACTTCTGTTGCTCGTCAGTAAATCTGCTCCAGAAAATTATTTAGCTTATAATCTATTTCTTACCTGTGCCAACTTGATGGTTCTGTCAGACCAGATACTAGTTTGCAAAATTATCTGACTAAATGTTCCTCTAGATTCTTCTTTTCCTTTTCCTCCTGCCTATGAAAAATATTTTGCTCTCTTCTCCAAATTTACTTTTTTTCCATCTAGAGATACTTTTTTCTTTCGTATTTTAAACCTACCCCTAACTTGCTGCCTCTGTTTACAACCACCATATTTTTTTTCCTTTTTAATTGCATTCAGAGGGTGGAGGCTCAGTTGTGCTCTTCTCTGCCTCACCCACAACCACCCACACTTTTTGTTATGAAAAAATGGGAAAATGTTCTTCCTTTTTGCAGTTTTTAATATGGTGATTTGTTTAGTCAATATGAAAGCCTGAACCCAGAGGATCTGCAGAGAGTCAAAGACCTCCTCTTTACAACTCATCCCTTACTATCTCCTGACAATATACCCTTGAGATATCATGCCTGCTACCTTACCACAAGATATAAAACACACTCCATGTCTTTCATCATTAAAAATAGCAGAGACTACCAAGGAAGAATGATTTCTTTTTTTGTGAGTCTAATTCTTGGAACAGATCTCTCCTGCTGACAGAAGAGTCATGGGTAAGAAAGATTTTCTGTTGTCTTCAGTACTCACTATAGTGACCATATGATGACATTTTCTCCAATTCATCTACATATTAAAAATTCTCAGAAACTGATGTTCAGCTGCTTATTAAGAAGACAGATTACTCCCACTACCTGGATGTATATGCTGATTGGAAAAAACAGTGACTAGATATACTATGCTGAGTGATGGTTTAATACCAGGTTTTTTTTGATACAATGCACTTTGCTAATGAAGACCCTGACTGATAATGTTTTGGAGATGTACCAAGGGCTATATAAAGTGAGAGAGACAGATAAACCAAAGTTATAACCATGAAAACCCCTCATAATCTGTTTTTTAAGTTATACATATGGTTTACTTTTTTATCTTATAATTTAGATGACTAACTAGAGTTTTACATGTCCATTCCTGTTGGGGCAAAGAATTTAACTCATCATTGAACTCTAGTTTTATTCTAGAAATACATCTTTCTTCATTACATGCCCCCTTGAAGACATGTGTCTCTGCTGGGCCTTGGGGGATGCTAAGGCTTTTCTCAGATTGCAGCTGCAGCCACCATTTCCATGTGTTGGAGGTATTGGAGCTTCATTAATAGAAGGAGATGGTTCAAGCAGTTAGCTGGATCTGGGAGATCCCCAAAGATTGAGATATACCCTTGTCATCATCCAATCCCCTGAATCCACACAAAGCAGTTCCTGCTGGGGGACATTCTGGCCTTTTTAGATCCTTAGCAGTGGGTGAGTTCATGTTGTGTAGTAAGCCCCAGTCAGAGCCGGGGTTTCAGCCCTATCTTCACTCACGGATTTTTAATATTCTGGTCAGGACTTGGAATCCTTCAGGGACCACAGGAGCCCAAACTCAGCAGGACAGAATTAGGTTTTTCTTTTTGGCAGTTTACATCAGGGTGAAGGGCAAGCAGGGCAGCTCCACAGGGGAGGCTCTGTTGGGACCCATGGTGGTCCAGGTATGGATTGTGTCCTCCCCCTTAGAGCCTGAGCAGAGTGTGATGCAGGTGATGGTCCCTACAGGAGACAAGGATACACCCCACGCAATGACAACAAAGCTCAGGGCAGGAATCTCTCCCAACCTGAACTGAAAAGAACACCATGGACCCCAAGAGCACCATATTAATGCCTTCAGGGCTAAGAAGAAACAAATCTGGACAGTTTAGAAGCTTCCTCAAAGCTGTTTGGCATACATGTGAAGATGGCACTGCATGCAGGCCTGAGAGGTAGCAGGAGGAAGAGGTAGAAGGGATAGCTTTCTCCCTTTCCCCATTTTCCCCTCTATTTCTCTGTTCTGACAATACCCCAGCATCTTCTGCACCATCACAACAGGGAGCTCAGTAAGCTGAGATCAGCCCAGAACTCATCAGGACACCAGCCCAGGAGGTGCTCAGGGACAGCAAGCTCAGGAAACTCACCTGACCAGGTTTCAGCAACATTTGGACAACTTATCTGATGACTTTGAAACTGTGTTCTGAGACCGGGGAGAAAAGAATTAGATGCTGTTCCACAATGTTCCAAGGCACACAAGTTCTTTTCGGAGCTTGTCTGCAGCTATTTTCAGAAACAGAAATGGTAGGTGAATAAGTCATGACATTCAGCCATTAGTAGAACGTGGTAATTATTTTAGGGTCTTTCCTTTTCCCAAATGAAAATACTAAATGCTTATTTTCACAGACTTTCACTTTTAAAAACTATTAATTGTGCATTTTCTGTGCACTAATAATGGCTATTAATGTAGCTGAACTCACGATGGATAACCACACTAATGCAAAGTGAATCCATATTTTAAGAGCTAGAAAGATTTCTCCTGTACACATTATTGTACAAAGCTTACATTTTGACATTTGGAGGCTAGTTATTCAAGGTTGTTAAATAAGCAAAATTGGCTCTCTTTTTCTCAGAAAAAAAAAAATTTAAACATCCACAGTTAATTGGCAACTTCTGAATATAATTTCAGCTTTGATCTCTTATTCACAGTCAAACAAATTACATCTAGCAGGAATATTAGTAATTTATAAATGTATGTTACTGTTATTCTCTTCCAGGTAACAGTATATTTTGGTAGCGTATCATGGACCCTCATTCATCAACAGAAGCCATTTTTTGGAATTTATTCTGCCATTAGTGTATACAAAACACAATAGAAAAGTCTTCCTTTTCTTTAATGCTCTTTGTTATACCATACCTAAAGTGAGAGTTATATTTAAAGTTACACAGGAACTTGATTCTGAAGTCTACCCTCATAAAATTATTAAAGATAATTTTGAGACTGATATATGTATCTAATATAAACAGCTTGGGGTTTAAATTGCAAATTCAGAATACTCTTAGCAATTTCTCAGTAAGGTAGAGATTGAAATATATTCACATAAAATAGCTGTTGAATAATTCCAAGAAATGAAAATATTTGAGGAAGAAGTAATCATTTACTTACAATTAATGAACAGTAGAAACCCCTGTATTTATGAATAGATGTGTTTGCTGCAAATAATTCTCCTGTATTTAATCAAAAGATATGTATCTATTTTCAGAGTAGTTTGGGTGACCGCATAAAACGACAGGAGACTCGATTTCTAGGGCATTTAAGAAAAATTATAGAGGTTTTTCAATTCAAAATAATAAGGGATTATATAAATTTCCGTGTAATCACCATTCAAGCCTAATATGACAGGAAGTTGTTTTAGGTCTCTTATGTGGCACGAAGGAAGCAGTAAGTTCTGTTTTATGGAAAAGAAAAAGTAAATCCAGCAATCAGGATTCAGCAGTAAGCTTCTTGCTACAGTGGCCTTTAGCTGTTATAAATCGCTCAGCGTGTTTTAAATCCACGGTCTTCTAAGGGAACAAAATGAAATGTTGTCATTCCTTTTTCCTGGCTGGCTTTATTTCCTTTGAGGTCTGTTAAGAGTCCTATGATCTTGATTCTCTTACATGGAGGGTTTCAAATTTATCAATAACCATCTGTTGCTGTCATTCTGTTTCATGGCCCAAATCTAGAATCTCCAATGCCAGTTCCAGTGTTTGCTGACATTCTTTTCATTTTCAGCTCTCAATAGGGCTGTCATATTCAAAGATCAGGGAGAAAGTAATGTCTTTGATGTTTTCAAAGGCTGGAAAGATATTTCTCCCCCGCAGTGTTATGAGTTTCACTTGAACACATGGATAGAAATCTGAATTTTATAGATTTATCTAAACAGTGATCCACTTCAACCAAAGAGGTCCAAAAACTTATAGTAAATAGAACTTTTTGTGTTTTTTTTTTTTTTTTAATTGTTAATTCCTTTGCACTGTGAACAGAGTTTATACATAAATAATAAACAACCTTTGATGATCATAAATGTAATCCACCACTGGATTCAGGTCTCTGTTCCCAGCCCACAGTGGATGCATATCTATTATCTCCCCATCAATGTAACTCTAGGAATTGGGGGAAATTCAGTGGGCTTCCTGCCAGGCTACAGTGACTGAAAGATCCTTTACAAGAGCAAGAAATATTACAGGCTCAGTTCATGTAAGTGTCCCAAAGCTCTGTTAGATTCCTCACCAATATATCTTTCATGTACCTCCTCTTCCTTCAACCTCATTGGGATTCAGCACTGCAACACATTTTCTGTGCATAAAAATACAATTCCTTCATGTTATGATGGCATAGGTTACCAAGAGTGATTTATTATACACCTTTTACTATTCTTCCCTTTCCAAGACCACCAAAAACTGCTTTTACAGATATTTCACCCAATTTAACAGGGGCAGGTACACCTATAGCACCTGCATAGACTTCTCACAGATTTCTAAAACAAATCACTCTTTCCCCACCACTATATATACTATGTCTGAAAAATAGTAACTTAAACTTAAGTTCCTATTTAACTTTTCTGCCCTACACTGTGCTTATGCAGCTTCTCCTAACTATGGGGTCACTGTCTGATCAAAGTTAACCCAATCTTGGTTTATGAGGTTGAAAGGACAAACAGGAAAGGAAAAACTATAGTATTAGCAGATTCTGCCTTGGTCCATAATTACTAGTGACAGATCTGTCAAATACAAGAGCTGAACAAACATGATCTGAAGCAGAAGTGAGCACAATGGTCTCATTTTTTATCAATTTAGCCAATGAATATAGTGCAGAAGTGAATTTTATCCAGCCCTAAGATATGTCAAGCTGAGCCCAGCCAGCTAGGAATCACCCAGACGACCACAGAATAGATCCTAGATGCCTTAAAATTTGTTTTGCTATGTTTGCTCAAACCACAGTCTTGGGGACTTGCTTACGTCTCCAGGAAATGTTATTGTCTCCTTAACAAATGACGCCACAAAGTATGCACACCTCCCCTCACCTTACCTGCCCTGATCTGGTGATCATTAAGCTGAGTGACTGATACTGTCCCTGGTCTGCCTGGGTAAAACTGAGAGCACTGCACGGATTTTTCCACAGTTAAAAGACTTCCTTGATATCCTAACAAACCATGAATCATGGTTGTAGGAAAGACAGGTCCTTGAAGGCACAAAAAGGACCTGCTTTTTGTGCCTTCAGGTTTACTTATTACAAAAGGCCAACTTTTGAAACAGTTAAAGATTAAGAAATGATAAAGCATATAGTCTGGGATGGCTGTTCTGGATCTACATTACCTTTAAGTGCTATTTTCAAATCGAAATAGATGGATTTCTTTGGAGAATTCATGTTGATCTTTTCTGAACTCTTCCATCATTGGATGAGTCATGAGTCTCCGACCAGACCTGATGGCTTTAGTCTTCATGACAGTTCCCATCATAAGACTTGAGCAAAGCCATGCTAAAACTACATTCCCCAGCTACGTTCTCTTTCATATTTCTTTTGTCTAATTCATGCACTCTTTTATCAATTTATCTGAATGCATTCAAAGAAATCCATTAAAGTGAGGCTAACTCCGTGTTTGAAAAAAGGAAAAGGTCCATTCAGATCCTGTAATAGAAAGTTTGACCAAATGTGACAAAACCAGTAGAAAATTCAAAAATTATTTACACTCAAAATTACTTATGCTGGGCAGTGTGGATAGCTTTGAAAAATTAACTGTAGCATAAGAAATACTAATTAAGGTTTAAAGAAGCTGAAGTCCATGAAGATGTTTTGTGACAGCTCCACAAAATTAATTACAACAAACTAAAATTCTAGCTATAAAGTAATCCCCAACTTTTGATTAGGACTCTAATTCTAGCTACTGTACTGCAGAAATGTCAATAATATGGACTTCTGTCTACAGACCTGAGTCAGGATTTTTGTTTCTGTCTGTGCTGGTGGTATTTTTGGAGTTACACCTCTGGAACAAAACTTGGGCAGTTAGTTGCCACAGAATAGTGTAAGGCACCTGCTGGTACCTGACTGCCAGCTTCTCTTCATGGCTTTTTGTTTTTTTTAAATCCCACCAATTATTGCTATTCAGATTCCCCATGAGCTTTGCTTCTGATACCCCTATGCCAATCCCAGTTCTAATCAGACTGAACTTCTGTGCCAGTCTACTTATTAGTTTCACCTTACCTGTGCTTTCCATGGCCAAGTCAAACTGGTTTTCTCTCAAGCTATCCAAGCCTAGCATAGCCTCTCTTAGAAAAGCCAGATGATTTTTATTCTTCAGTCTCTTTTTATATTGTCTTGAACAGTCCAGAGCAAATCTAAAGAGCAGCTTACTTAGGAAGTTCTGCCCTGCTCTTTCTGCCTTGGACTGGTTCATACCCAGTTAATTTATTGATATATCAGAACAGTTCTGTGTTGGAGTCATGCAAGACTGGACAATTCTTAGAGAAGATGGATTATTTTTTTCATCTGACAAAAATCTAACAAGCATATAACATTTATTTAATATTTGATGTTTGAACAGGAGCAATAAAGTTCAGAACCCGAATATACTGGAAAGTTTTAGTTCCTTCTTCCAAGAGAATTTTTTAGTTAAAGCTTGTATATATTGTTCTTACCACAACCTAAGTAATACATTTTTTTCTTGATTCCATTCTCAGAACTATATGAGTAATTAGAGGAAATTTACAAAAAATATCATCATTTGTCAGACACCCATTACAGACTATTACAACCCAAATATATCAAGTCTGGCATTCATAATCATGAAGAACTGAGAACTAGATGTCCTCCTAGCAGAAGTGTCAGCCAATATAAAGATTCAAAAACACTATCAGTTAATTTTCTAGGAATTACTATTGCACTTTTCACACTTGCTGTTCACAAGTTAATTGTGTGAATGCAGATTCAAGTCTATTTTAAAATAATTTATTTTAAATAACTACCTTCTGCTTTTTCAATTTTGAAAGCAGCTTTCAGTTTAGTTAGTAGGGGAAGAGTACTGGATTTATTTACAATTCAACAACTTTTAAATCAAGTTATGTCAAAAGTTTGGATTCAGTCACTTGGTTTCAGTAACATGATTTAAAATAAAAATCAAACAACATGCTTGGGGTGGAATGAATAATCCCAAATCAATCTAAAACCAATCTGATGAAGCTGAAACTATTTAAGGATTAGTGATTAGTATGTGCGTAGGAATATTAGAGATAGGAATTACTTTTACCACATTTATATTTAAATTATATTAGTGGATTTTTTAATCAAGTAGCTGTTACTGAAAAGACTAAAATAGAAAATAAACACATACTATTAGGTTCATCACTTGCTTACTCATTTCTTGCTCTGGATGTCTTATTATATGTTCAAACACTTTAAGAAATATTAACCTCTGAAAAACACAATGATAATTAAATACTTGAGCATATATCAAATTCAACACTGAAAATATAATGTTGTTTACAGTTTAATTCCCATTCCACACAGATAAAAAAATATAAAAGTTACATATGGACACATGAATACAACTTACATACAAATATAGAAAAGTGAATTACATTAGCATGTGGCTGACACACTGAGCTCTAGATTCTTCTTGTGAAAGTCTGCATGTCTTGGGTCATTTTGGGGGAAAAGATTCACTGACAGAAAACAGTTTAAACACAGAAGCTGAACTAAATGCAATATTTTAAATCCACTGAGTTGCTAGTAGTGGTTCTTTAAATGCAGTATAAGTAGCACTGATCCAAAGTAAGATAATTTTGCACATGTCGTCCAAATGCACTGCAGTATAATGCTGTACCTTCAGAATAAATGCCTACTGTAAGCTAGAGTTCCTGAGCTGGCTAGAAACTGGTATAAGGTACAAGCGGGAAAAAACTACTAGTCTTCTGTCAAGATTCAAAGACTCTGTCCCTTTTAAAGGCAAAAAAACCTGAAAATCAGTTGAGAGGAGTGATAGACTGGGGGGAAAAGGTAAAGCAATAAAATCCTATGAATCACAAAGCTTTCATCTTGTTTTAACTATCATATGGACTCTGTATTTACTTAGACCAGGCTATAAAATTCCATTTTATAACTAATGATCCAGCCTAAAGAAAGCAAAAAAATGTGTGGCAAAACTGAAAACCTCAAACAAACCAAGCTAAGATTACTAAGAAATAAGTGCAAATGACTTTTGAAAAAAAATCTTCAATTTGAAAATAATCCTGTCTTAAGGACAGCAGGTAAAACTCAGAGTGTGTATTGAGCATAGGCAGCAAGGTTTTAAGAGCAGAGTACAGGCTGGGGAGGTCTGTGGGGTGGCATCCAATGGAAAATGTCAGAACATGCCCTGTGGCAGTAATAAAAAGGAAGGAAAATTTCTCAGAGTGAGCCAGAGTTGTTTTAAATATTTTTAGTTTTTAGGGTTCTTTGTTCCTCCCAATATCCTAAAAAGTAATTAAATAATTATGTTAATTGGCAATAAATTAAATTCCCCAGTTTGAATCTGTTTTGTCCATAGCAATAATTGCCAAGTGATTTCCCTGACTTTATTGCAACCCACAAGTTTTCTCACTCTTGATTTTCCTATTCTCTCCTCCATGCTTTACGACTGCCCGCCAGCCATTGCTATCCCACACAGGATGCTATTACAAGTATCAGTTCTGAGAGAGAACAAACACCATGAAAACACCCTCTCAAAATAAATAACTTCAGTAACAGGGACAATGGTCTCCACAAAGCATATTCTCTCACTGTCACTCCTCCAAAATCTTCAGACCTGAGTCTTCTTTTAGTTGTATTTATTACTGTTATCAGTATTGGTTATTTTACCTTATGGCAAGGCCACTTCCCTCTGCAACCATGAGGACTAGAACAGGTTTCAGACTTTTTGAAATGTGATCTTTACTAATGAGGAAGCTGGGAAAAAAAACTGCAGGAACCCTGATTTTACATATCTACTATATGGGATACCACATGGGATAAAACAAAAAACAGATGAACTTCTAATCATCACTTAAAATGTAAATTTGTAAATATTTAAGAATAAATTATTTTTGAATGTAAACATCTACATGATATAAAAAAAAACCCACTTTCATAAACAAGATTAGGTTCTATTTAGCTATTTGAAAATATTTTTCTATATTGCTTATTACCTTCCATATGTAAGGCATATATACATATTTGCTTACTAATACAGTACCCATGACATTATCTGCATTTTTATTAAAATAAGGACTAGTATTTGGGAACTCTTGTCAAGGATACTTCCCTGTCTGACCATCAAAGAGCATGATCTACTCTGGCAGTCACATCTACAGCATCTGAGCTGGGACCAAGGTCCCTTTGCAGCTGCACGTCCCACACTCACAGCCAGACTAAGTTTCCTCACTGGCTCAGCCCCACATTTCCCATAGCAGAATCTTGGTCAACTCAATCCTTAAATAAATTAATTGTTGTGGCATAACAAAATAACAGCTCCAGCTGAGTGCCTCCAAGGATGACCCTGAACAAAGGAAACCCTGGCCTTTTATGCTGTCATAGCCTAAGTGCAGGAAAGTCTGGGGCCATCAGGTCCTGCCATATGTCTGAGTGTCCAGTACCCTGGTGGGGCCATAGGTCTCTGTGCCCTTTTTCCAAAAGGTTGGCAGTTTATGGCCTCTTGCCTGGGGATCTCATCACCCAGAGTTCAGTCTGCAGCTCACAGTACACCTGCACAATGAGATATATTCCTCAACATTTTTACATCAAGCAACAGAGACCAGTGCAGAAATTTTAAATAAAGCTGAGGCCGTGCCTGCTTCAGAACCAGAAGCACTACAGCTATTTCAGCACAGCTTTACACCTCAGCAGGAAACTTGTATTGGAGCAGAGATCCAGGCAGATGTACTGATGTAGAAACCATAACACTACTCTCTGCACTGCTGCATGGACTTGCAAGCTCCTGTGGTTACTTGCTGAGTTATTTCCATATAGTCACTCTCTGCTTTGCAGCATAAGCAGATCTGAGAATGCCCCTGGTGAGCAACAGACCAGTGGTGCACCCCGACTTTTTCATCAGTACAAAGTATAACCTCTCTGCTATCAACAGGAGATGGACGTATTCACAGGTGCTGTACTCAGCAAAATGTAGACCTGGATTACAAGTAAATAATCTTGTACAGAAGAATTGTCTTGTATCTTTTGGAGAGCAGTAAAGAAACCTAAAAGTCACATAACATCATTTTTATCCAGCAGTGAATCAAATGTCTCACCTAAGCACATTTGAGTGCTGTGCTCTAAGGAAATAGCTTAGACTTCATATCATAGAGTTCAAATCCAGTGTGATTAATTTACCTGATTTTTCTTTTTTAATATGGCAAACAGAGTGACATAGCTAGATAATATATGCCACCACAAACTGGGTTATAGCCAGAAAACATAAAACAAGAATGTATTTTGTGTTTTGCTTTCATAAAAAATTTCCCTAGCGTCTTGCTGGAGATATGACATTTTATACAAAACAAACAGCTATGATTAAGGAACAAATGGTTTCTGCTTAATTCACTTTCAAGGCTCATCAATCATTTTTATTTTATTACATGAGTTTTTCTCAGTTGAAATTTGCAAGAATAATCAACAGACACTGTAAAAAATGGTGGTTTTCTTTCTGTGGCGTTATTGCTATTTATAATTTTGCATATAATAGACAAGTATGACTCTAACATCAGAAGCATTAGGGAAGATCTACCTTCTTTATTTTTTAGAAAACTGTCTGGTCTCTGCACAGTCAATGTATGGTAATATGAAATGTAGGCAAAAGAATAAAGCATCCCTGAATCCCAAAGTAAAATCTGTAAGTTTACCCAGTGTGATTAGAACTGAGAATGGACCTTGAGCTTAGCACCACAACCCAGACACTAAGCAGAACTTCCCACCATTTCAGTTCCATGTCAGCTAAACTCTTGGACCTTGATTTGAAAAGACATCAGCTCTAGGCAACATGTCTATGATGTCTTCTCAATAGTGAAGATATTTGGTTTTAACATTATTTTATTTTTGTTCTGCCTGTTCTCTTTCCCCATCCTTTCCTATTATTACAGTATCTTGCTCTGTTTTTTGCACCAAAGAGTAGATTGAAATCATATTACATTCCTAGAAATATTGGATTGCTTATTGACAATTCCTAGCTACTCCAACAGGTTATATTTATTTGCACTCACTTCTAGACTAGGACACAAACCATGCTAGTGTGAAAAAGTTGCTCTTATGATGGATCTGGATATTTCTACAGACCAATGCTTGAGATAGAATCATTGAATGATAAGTAATTCAGTGACCTTCAATTACATAAAACACTTAAAACTTTAGGTATGTAGAGTGGAAGAAAGCATAACACCATAATGTTCATTTTGTATTCAGCAATGAATATAGTTGGAATCCATAGTTGACATCAGTTTAAAGCTTTGGTTAAGCAATTTTTATTTATTTACAAGTCAATATCCTAGAAATATAATTTAAATAGTAACTATGATACTATAAACTCTCCTGATCAATAGGAACAAAGTAAATGAAAGGATTAAATCTTGAGAGTATTACAGCAACCAGTGGGAAAGAGCAAGCTACATTAGCCAAGCACAAAACAACCATACTAAAGTTACGTATTTTGGCTGCTATCCAATTGAAATAATGAATCACCAGAAAAGCATACTGGGAAAAAATGCCTCTATAAAAAGCAAATTAATATCTAGAAAAGAGATCTCATAAAAAACAACAACAACAACAAGAACCAAAAAAAAAATACTCCCTCAAACAAACAAAAAAAACCCCACAAAATTAATCCCCAAAACAACCACCCTATGTTTTTCTATTTAGCAATCTAGCTTACTCATTACAAGTCATAATAAATTAATAAAAAAAATCTTTCTAAGTCTTTTTCATAGAGAATTGTTAATGCTTCAGAACAAAATTTAGCTAAATTCTTACTTCTTTTGTGATATTTCTCCTCATTTTCTTTGCATTGTCTGATCAGGAACGTCCGGTCTTTATGAGCATAATTTTCAAGTAGAGCACTTCCAGTATGTTGCTGAAACACACATAGCAAACTTCTTTAGGGAATTATGTATTATTAGGGACAGAAGAAAACCATGGCTCAAAGTAAATTCAAAGCAATGGGTCCGTCTGCTTCAAAGTCTCCCTGTAACAATCTAAAACTCTGTTAGTTCTCTATTATTCTAGGAGGAAGAGTCTAATCATCAGCCACATAAATCAGCATAGTGGTAGTGGAGACAATGGGACTCCGCTGATTTATATTAAAGCAGAGTCAGGCCCAAAGCTTCTAACATTTGCTGTTCTGATTCAACAGACAGAAAAATGTAAAGGAGCAGAAAAAATAGTTTACAATGCAATTTAGCATAAAGAAAAGGACAAAAATTTGAGAAGTTTTTTGTTGACTGTGTTAGTTTTCTTAATATTGGAAACAGTATATAGGTTTGATATTTGTCTGGGGGAAAAGGAATTTAATACATCAGTCTCCCATTTAGCATGTACTTCACAGACCTTTTATTCATAGTACATAAGTCAAAGATATTTGTGTTACTTAATCACATGCTGGTGTTACAGGACACAGCTGAATTTCCATCCCAACCATAGCCCCTCATCAACTATGTCCCTCACGGATCATCAAAACTGGTCAGAACTGACACTGGCACTTCAGGAAGTATTTAAGGGTGCTGCTAGAGCATGTAGGAAAAAAATTAGGGAGGCCAAAGCTCAGTTTGAACTTAAAATGGTGACTTCTGTAAACGATTGTAAAAAATGTTTTTACAAATATATTAATGGTAAAAGGAAGGGTAAGAAAAACCTTTGTTCTTTACTGGATGTGGGAGGGAACTTCGTAACTGCAGATGAGGAGAAGGCGGAAGTGCTTAACACCTTCTTTGCCTCAGTCCTTAGAGGGAAGATGGCTTCCTCAGGACAGCTGTCCTCCTGGGTTGGTTTATGGTGCCAGGGAACAGAACAGTCCCCCCATTATCTAAGAGGAGGCAGTCATAGAACTTCTGAGATGCTTGGATGTTCATAAATCCATGGGACCAGATGGGATCTATCCCAGAGTGATGAGAGCTGGCAGATGAGCTTTTGAAGCCACTCTCCATCATTTACCAACAGTCTTGGCTCACTGGTGAGGTTCCAGATGACTGGAAGCTGCCCAATGTGACACCTATTCACAAAAAGGGTGGGAAGGAAAATCCTAGTAATTATAGACCAGTCAGTCTGACCTCAGTACCTGGCAAGATAATAGAGCAATTTATACTGAGTGTCATCATGCAACATCTACAGGATGACCAGGGTATCAGACCTAGCTAGCATGGTAGGAGGGGTAGGTCGTGTTTGACCAACCTGATCTCCTTTCATAACCAGATGACCCACCTAGTGGATGCAGGAAAGGCTGTTGGTGTTGTGTACCTGGACTTCAGCAAGGCCTTTGACACTGTCTCCCACTGCACACTCCTGGAAAAGCTGGCAGCCCATGGCTTGGACAGGAGCACTCTGTGCTGGGTTAGGAACTGGCTGGATGGCCAGGTGCAGAGAGTGGCGGTGAACGGTGCTGCATCTGGCTAGCGGCCACTCAGCAGTGATGTCCCTCAGGGATCTGTGCTGGGGACAGTTCTGTTCAACATTTTCATTGACGACATGGATTGTGGTAGCATGCTGTGGCCACAGGGCAGAAGGCTGCCAGCTATCACGCTTCCCATGGCCAGAGAGCACACACGAGAGTGGCCACCCCCAGATCTCACTGTAGACCTCTGCGGGTGGCAGTGCTTGCCAGGAATTTGCGGCTCCCTGCAGCAGGCCATGGTGTGGGTAGCTCAGCAATGAAACAAGACATGAGGAACCAAGACAGAGGAAATAGAGAGAGATCACACGTATGAAATCCAAGGAGGGTTTATTCCCGGGGGGGCGGGGGTGGGGCAGGGATGAGTGACAAGAAGTTGAGGCAAGAACAGCATTTTTAAAGAGGGGGTGGATACAACTTTGGTCCAGTGGGAGAACATTAGGGGAGGATCTCATGACTGAACATACCAAATAAACCAGGGGAGGGAGCAGGATTTGCAAACCATTCCTCTTGTGAGGAAGGGGCAATTGTCAGAGAACATTCTAGAACAAAAGAGGTATGACAACTTTGATGGGCAAGGGTAAGGGGCAGAGAAACTGGAATTGACATGGGCCTATAAGGAGATGAGAGGAGGAACTGTGGAACTGGCACAGGAATTGACAGGTGTGTGGTGGGAAAACAGGGGTAGGTGAACCACTAGGGAGATAAAATGGGGTACATGGGCTGAACCATTGTGAACAACTTAACAAAGAATAAACATTTCCAACAAAAATCGAACACAAATTAACAAACCACCACAATGGATGAGGGTGCTGAGTCTTTCATTAGTAAATTTGCAGATGACACTAAGTTGGGAGCGTGTGTCGATGTGTTGGAAGGCAGGAGGGCTCTGCAGAGAGAATGGTTGACTGGATGGGCAGAGTCTAACAAGATTAAGTTTAATAAGTCCAAGTACTGAGTCCTGCATTTTGGCCACAATAACCCCTGCAGAGTTATAGACTGGGGACAGTGTGGCTGGAGAGTGCCCAGGCAGAATGGAACTGGGGGTGCTGGTGACAGCTGGCTGAGCATGAGCCAGCAGTGTGCCCTGGTGGCCAAGAAGGCCGAGGGCATCCTGGCCTGTATCAGGAATAGTGTGGCCAGCAGGAGCAGGGAGGTCACTCTCCCCTGTACTTGGTGCTGGTGAGGCCACACTGTGAGTGCTGTGTCCAGTTCTGGCCCCTCAGTTTGGGAAGGACATTGAGACACTTGAGCACATCCAGAGGAGAGGGACAAGGCTGGTGAGGGGCTTGGAGCACAAGCCCTGTGAGGAACGGCTGAGGGAGCTGGCATTGTTTAGCTGGAGGAAAGGAGACTCAGAAGTGACCTGATCACTCTCTAAAACTCCCTGAAAGGTGATTGCAGTCAGGTGGGGGTTGGTCTCTTTCTCCAGGCAGCAACTGACAGAACGAGAGGTCACAGTCTCAAGCTGTGTCAAGGGAAATATAGGTTAGATTTAGGGAGAAGTTTTTCATGGAAGGAGTGATAAAATATTGGAATTGTCTGCCCAGTGAGTTGGTGGAGTCACCATCCCTGGATGTGCTTAAAGAAGACTAGATGTGGCACTCAGTGCCATGGTTTAGTTGAGGTGTCAGGGAATGCGTTGGACTCAATGATCTTGAAAGTCTCTTCCAGTCTTGTGATTCTGTGATTTTTGATTCTGTGATTCTGTGATTCTGTAATCTGCAGCAAAAAAGGTGAGGGTCTGAGTTGGAATTATCTGTAGTGTAAAGGTCTACCTGTTCACCTTTAAAAATGTCAAAACTGGCATAGTCTTAATATTTAGCTGTCACTGTCGAGGCAGGACGGGAATGAAGAGACTCTGACCAGAAGGCTGCTGAGAGTAAAACTCTTGTTTATTCAAATTACACTGCTCTTTTATACAGAGCTTCGTGAGGACCAACTCCATTGGTCCTGAAGTGAAAACAAGCCACAGCATTGGTGCAAAGTGCTTGATGCACAGTATAGAACTTAACTATGAACAATGTGAATAACAAAAGAGGCTTCTGCCTGGCTAGAAACTTCCAATTCTCTCTTTGACTGAATCTGAGACCCACATTTAGCTTTGCTTGACAGCTCCTGTAGAATCAGAGATGGTCTAAACAATTCTGAAAAATAACTATTATTGAAACCCATTCTTTGCATTGTGTCTCTTTAAAATATCTGAACCGAAATGCATATTCCTGCATTTCTATAGTGTGTTACCATCCAGATTATTTTGCTGTTGGCAAGATGTTCAGAAGACTCACATTTTGGACTCAAAATTTTGTTTCCAAATTTTGTCACCTAAATTCCTCACATGAGGAAATATAGGCTATATCCTTTAAAATTTATCTTAAGGAATGATATTCTCCATTGTGTTCTCATTGCATGTTAGTTAATCAAAAACACATTAAATTTGCTAATGTTAGTAGTACTATGTTAGCAAAAGAAGCTGAGAGAAAAACTAGACCATATGGATAGCTCTATTTTTTTACCTGGTTATTAGTTCATACAGATAGTCTAGTACAAAAGAGCCAGCGTTATGAAGACTGAAAAGTATTTAGAGTGATATAACTATATATTAGGGAAAGAATGTTAACTAAGATTGGGATGCATTTTTTAGATAACTTCCCAAATGTGTTAAATTGTGGCCTTGTTACTGCATATACTTTTTCTCTTGCTTAGGATGCTAATGTTTCTAGCTCAAAAAAAAAAAAAAAAAACCCCAAAAAACCCCTAAAAGCAAAACAAATAAAAACCCCACAAGCAAGTAAACAATGCCCTGTCAAAACAAACAAACAACCCAACTAAAACAAATCAACTCCAAACAAAAACAAACAAAATCAAAAACAAAAAGAAAAAACAAAGCAAACCAAACCAGTATTTATTTTTTGATTGATCAGTTGTTGAGCTCATTCACATCAGCATAAATCCAGATAAATTCACTTGTGTCAGAAAAGTTTAAAGGACTATAAAACTAGAATCTGGTTCATTTTCCATTCTTTCATAACTCAGGATAGGAATAGCTTGTTCAGAGCTCTTCCTTGTTCTGAACTCTTACTTTGTCATCTTTTCTACTTTTAGAATATTCTTCTCTTTTTGTCTTTTTTTGTTTGTTTGGTTTTTGTTTGTTTGTTTGGGGTTTTTTGACTGGTTCTCCCTGCTTGGAATAGATCCTTTTTTCTTGTCAAGTCTTTTTCATTTTCTGATGTTCATTTACTTGCTTCTCTAATGTTCATTTACTTGCTTGTTGGTTTTATACCAGCAGCTTCATGTATTATTTTTGCTAGTAACATTTTTCATTAGCTTCTAGTGAACTCTTATTCTTGAGGCAGAATCTTCAGACTGCAATGACACTGCTTTGTTGTTAACAGTCTCTTTTACAGGATCACAGTTCAGGGACATTTTCTGTCTCAGCTTTATTTCCAAGTAACAGAATGGCTGAGGCTTTAGGACATTTGTTTTCACAGGTTTTTTTTTTTTCCCCGTGTAAAGCCAAGATGCTAGTTATCAGTACATTTTAGAACAATATATTCTCAATCATTTAAGTTTATATGTTCTCTATAGATAACAGTATGATACGTATGTATTCCTCTTGAGAGAAGCATCTTCTTTATTTACCTACAGGGCTTTCAATAAAATCTATCTATAACACTGCCATCCAACATATCACTGCAGTGTATTGTATTGTTTACACTCATCTGCCTCCCTTTGATGTCTCTTTATCCATGCAAACATTCTCAAACACATGATCAGAGCTAGTACTGCAGTGGATCTGCTTATTTCACGCTGCTTAAAATAATAACTTTTTCCTGGTTTTAGTACTAGATGGACTTATATGTGTAAGATACTACCACAGTTATTGAGGTTTTTTTTTCTGAGACATGCATCTCTTACTTATGTGAAATTAATCACTTGGACTATTATTATTTTAAATTACTATATAGTAAAAGCATTATCCTTTAGTAAGCCTCAAGATCTCCTTCATGTCTCCCCCACAACTAGACTAAGCATCAGAGGTATATTCTGCAATTTTTCTGCAATTAATTGAAAAATTCAGTTACTCAAGTTTGGCTGCCTATTTTGTGTGAATTAATTACTTGGTATGTTGTCTTTTTTCCTTTTATGCTATTAAATGCAGTGACAGAGCTGACTGTGCGTCAAGGCAAGGAGAGCTACCACACCTGAGGTAGTCACATAGTTAGAGTGAAAAATATAATTAGATGGTGACAGCAAAAAGCTTCAAGTAAGCTAAAATATCTTTCTCTTGTCTTTGCATAACTCCATCACTATAAATAATAACAACTGATCATTATAGGGGTAATTCATCGGTAAGGAGTGCAACCATGTGTCCTCATTTTCAAGAAATATCTACCTTTCATACAATGAGAACAGTTTTTGGTTTCAATTTGTTTGAAAATCAATGTTCACAGTACCAATCCTTCTTTCTTAGCAGCCTAAGATGGAAGAGTTTCTCTCTTTAGGTCCTGCTTTGGTATCATGGTTTAGGAATGGTGCTCCTCAATTTAGTCTCCCACTGAGAAATTACAAACCATGCTCTGGTTACTATCTCCTCCCTCCCCTACCCATCCTTGTGCAGTGGGATGGAGAGGAGAATTGAAGGAATATAAAGATCACAGGTTGAGATAAGAACAATTTACTGGAAACAGCAATGACATAAAAAGCAAAGAGTAACAGCAACAGCAGCAATATTAATAAATTGGTGTATAAGAAAGATGAATGACTCACACACAAAAAAAAGATCATTACACAGGAACCGGAAATATGCAAGCCATGGCCACACCACCCTGGAAGAGATTCCCTTGTCCTCTTGGCTTATTCCCTTTCCCTACTGGCTTATTTAAAAATTTGTATTACTGAATGTTTCTTGGCTGTTCTGGGGTCAGAGTAAATCAAGACTCACTGGTAGGACAAAAGAACTTATTTACTTTTTAAATTTTCTGGGATCTGAATATGGCATGATTATAATTGTGGTTTTGTACATTGTGGATGAACTTCAGATTTTCAGATAATATTTTCTAAAGAGCAGGTGTTATGAGATAAAAAGAATTATAGTGAAAATGTGGTTGCCTGACCACATTCTCTCCTTTCTCTCTGTCCTGTACCTCATTCCCAAGAAAAAACTGTTGAAAAAGAGAGAACAAAAGGATATTCATATATTATAGTCTAAATAGCTCACATTATTTAAAATTATGTATGTTATTAATTTTCAAAATATTTCATCAACAATCATATTAATTTTGCATGCAATTAAAATAATTTTCACCCCAAATATTATGCTCTCCATTGAGCATAATATGTGATCTATGTGCAGAGATAAGAGATCTATGTGCAGAGATGAGAGATCTTAGTATCTTGTACTAAGATGTTTTTTCTTATTGGGTCTGCAATTTGGTCTCTGGATTTTGGCATAATCTCATTTCAACTGCTCTACAGGGTGCTTATGATAGTCATGTTGCTGAAGTTATTCCAGAAGGCCATGATAAAATCTGAATGCAGCTCTCTGTACATCACACACTTCTATGCCACAGAATATGGATGAGCTATCAAGATTTTAAATGCACATTGTGGAATAGATCATATTTTTTTTTAAGGTAGGATTCTATCTATAATCTTTATGAGAAAAATTTGCATTGAATAAGTATGAACTCTTTCTCCCTTTGTCTAATGCAGAATGCTTCAGCTTATGTATAATTCACATCTTATGGTATGTTTGTTACTCTTCAATGGAAAATTCAATAAAAACTTGCTTAAAAGGAATAGATATAGTATCACAAAGCTGAAACAAAAGTGTAGTTTCATAAACACTAATATTTTATAAACTTTTATTTTTTTGATTTATAATTAAGGCAAGTATTAGAAATATTAAAGCTTTTTTTTTTTTGCTAACTAAAGATTAAGTTACGTGGAGGAAAATTACTTCATTAGCTCAAAAAGGGACAATGGTGAGCACAAGCAGAAATAATATAAGATAATAGTAAAGATTTTGAAAAAGTAAAAGTGAAGTTATCTGGGAAAGTATAAGAAAATAATTATTAGTTAAAAAGAGCAATTTCATAAATTATTCCAATACCGTTCCTATAAAAGCCATCAGAGTAGTATCAGTAATATGCACATTTTATGAAGCAGGTGCTACTGAAATGATACTATAAATTGAAAAGAAAGAGTCAAATCATTTACCCAGTGATTAAAGTGTTGAAATTTATTATACTTTTAATGTAATATTTTTGTGGGATATGAATAAGTTTTATAACATGTAATATAGCAATTTCATTCTGTGCGATCAATACCAACTTAGCTATAATAGCCTGTTCTAAGATTTATTATCATATTTTGCATCTCATACATAGATAAAGGTAGTTATGAGAAGAATAATGGAATTGACTTGTTTTAAAAAATGTTAAGAGCTCATAGTGAGGAAGGAATGCTTCTTTTCAGGCACAAGATGCTTTACATTCCCACATAAGGTCTACCTTTAGTGTTTCCTCTCATCCACTCTAGTTAACAGCAAAATGAAAACTTTATTAATGTATTTATTTATACTCTGAGGTCTGATTTGCAACATTTTGTGACCCTAAATATATATAGCTACATATATACCGAGAGAGATGTAGAGGAAGACATAGATGTAGGTGATGTAGATGTAGATAAGAAGGGAAGGGAAGGGAAGGGAAGGGAAGGGAAGGGAAGGGAAGGGAAGGGAAGGGAAGGGAAGGGAAGGGAAGGGAAGGGAAGGGAAGGGAAGGGAAGGGAAGGGAAGGGAAGGGAAGGGAAGGGAAGGGAAGGGAAGGGAAGGGAAGGGAAGGGAAGGGAAGGGAAGGGAAGGGAAGGGAAGGGAAGGGAAGGGAAGGGAAGGGAAGGGAAGGGAAGGGAAGGGAAGGGAAGGGAAGGGAAGGGAAGGGAAGGGAAGGGAAGGGAAGGGAAGGGAAGGGAAGGGAAGGGAAGGGAAGGGAAGGGAAGGGAAGGGAAGGGAAGGGAAGGGAAGGGAAGGGAAGGGAAGGGAAGGGAAGGGAAGGGAAGGGAAGGGAAGGGAAGGGAAGGGAAGGGAAGGGAAGGGAAGGGAAGGGAAGGGAAGGGAAGGGAAGGGAAGGGAAGGGAAGGGAAGGGAAGGGAAAAGAAAAGAAAAGAAAAGAAAAAGAAGAGAAAAGAAGAGAAAAGAAGAGAAAAGAAAAGAAGAGAAAAGAAAAGAAGAGAAAAGAAAGAAAAGAAAAGAAGAAAAGAAAAGAAGAGAAAAGAAGAGAAAAGAAGAGAAAAGAAGAGAAAAGAAGAGAAAAGAAGAGAAAAGAAAAGAAAAGAAAAGAAAAGAAAAGAAAAGAAAAGAAAAGAAAAGAAAAGAAAAGAAAAGAAAAGAAAAGAAAAGAAAAGAAAAGAAAAGAAAAGAAAAGAAAAGAAAAGAAAAGAAAAGAAAAGAAAAGAAAAGAAAAGAAAAGAAAAGAAAAGAAAAGAAAAGAAAAGAAAAGAAAAGAAAAGAGAAAAGAAAAGAAAAGAAAAGAAAAGAAAAGAAAAGAAAAGAAAAGAAAAGAAAAGAAAAGAAAAGAAAAGAAAGAAAAGAAAAGAAAAGAAAAGAAAAGAAAAGAAAAGAAAAGAAAAGAAAAGAAAAGAAAAGAAAAGAAAAGAAAAGAAAAGAAAAGAAAAGAAAAGAAAAGAAAAGAAAAGAAAAGAAAAGAAAAGAAAAGAAAAGAAAAGAAAAGAAAAGAAAAGAAAAGAAAAGAAAAGAAAAGAAAAGAAAAGAAAAGAAAAGAAAAGAAAAGAGAAAAGAAGCCTTGTCACATTAATTTCCATTCTAGATCCAGATTGGTTCTGGTTCCATATTTTGATTCCATCTTATCTCTCACATTCACTGTAAACAGTATCATTGAGAATGAAGTGAGTATAATTTGAAGGTGTTGAATATCTCACACAATCAAGCTGTAATGTGTGATTTGATTTCCACATTTACTTTTTGTGATTAATATTATACTCTAAAGAGAGATCTGTTGATTGATATCAGCCAATTTAATCAGAAATTGGGGGTGTCATCTCATAATAATCAGTCCCAGAAAAAAAAAACCCTTCAGAAAAAAGGCTAGTAAAGCAAGATCATGGTGAAATGCTTTTTTTTGTTTGTTTGGTCTTTTGTTGCTTTGTAGTATCAAGTTTTAAAATATGCATGTGCTTTTATTAAAGAATCCAGCTGCTATATATGTCATAGTGAAGTTCTGCATTTTCTGTGTGCCCTTTCCAGTTTACAGAAAAAACAACTCTGAGCAATGATGTTGATTCTGTTCTTTCAATAAAGTTCAAAAAGGAACCTCTTTCAATGTGATCAACAGAATGATATTTTACAGCTATTTTAAAATTATACCACTTTTCCCTCTGTAATGAAAATATTTTATCTATGCAAATGTAAAAAACACAAAATACATTTTCATTGTCAAATCTCTTCGGGTGGACTGCCTGTTCTCCAAATGAACTAATAAAGTGCCACTAGGGTTTTTTCTTACTTAGGTAAAAGCAAGTGTCTTGAAAAAATTGAAGTGTCAGAGAGCCCCAACTTCTAGTAAGAGGCTAAGGTGTCAGTTTGAACATACATATGTTATCCCCTGCTACTTGAAATATACTCAGAAGTAAATTTGCCTTGAGACTGTGAAAGGCATTAACAGCATCAGCACATCCATGCCTAATTTAGGAGGCTAGTTTCCACTCCCAGTGTAGACAGTGCAGACAGATAAGTCCTTCAGGCATCATTTGGAGTGCAAACTCAAGAAAGTATTGACTGCATTCAAACCAGCTATCTATATTAGCCAACTCATTGCTTAGACTCCGTCTGAAGTCATTGAAAAGGAGTAAGTACATGGACAGTGTACAAGAGGGACCCCACATTAAGTTGCTGCTTGCAATCTCTCTCTGGCATATTATGAAGAATGACCAACTATGAATGAGGCATAAACTTCTGCAGAAGAATAATCTTTCCCCGTTTTGTTAACTTCTTACTTAATTTTCAATTAGTTAATTTAAATTAAGGTTTGGTTGTTTGTTTTTTTTTTCTCGGCAGCCTGGACCTAGACATATTCCACCTATGCATCACAACATTGCCATACTATCCTTTTGTACTGGAAACATGCCTATTTTATAAAAGTTATTTTGTTTTTGAAAATAAACTGTGCTATCATATTCTAGCTGGCTTGAGTACTCAACTGAACATCTCTCAAAATGAACTTTGTAAGTGAGCATATAAAGTCAGATTTTTTGGAATAGGAGATTGAGTGATGAATAGCACAATGATCTTTCCGTATGCTGCCTTCCTGTATGTGATATTTTAAGGATATTAAGGCTTACTCCCTAAAGAAAAGATCAAAAATACTAATTAGCTAAACAATACTAGACCTATTAATAGATTTCTTTTTGTAAGAAAGCATCAGTATTCTGGCAAATGCAACTCAAAAAGTGTACTAGGCACAATATACAGAAAATAACACTTAGCTGTTATTCGTCAAAACAAAATTCAAAGTGCTTTATAGGAAAGGGAATTCTCGAGTGTCATTACTCATACAGAGTGCAGAAATTGAGGTATATAGACATAAGGTGACAGCTTACAAGAAAAAAAAAGTAAATGATGCTGCAAATGCAGTCTCAAATCCCTATAGAATGAACTAATGTCTACGTTTTTCCTTGATCTATATTGCCTTCTTGGTAACAAACATATGCATAAAGCATGCATATAAACCTTAGACTATGTTCCCCCTTTGCCCATGCTTGTCTTCCCTAACTTTATTTGCGTAGCTTACAGGATAAATCACGAGAGCAGCTTGAGACCTCCAAGAGATTTTTTAGAACCTAACTGATAGTCACAGCACCTGAAAAGAGAAGAGACAAAGAGGAAGAGAAGCAGGGAGACAGAGAAAAAGAAAGAAAGAAATAAACAAAAAAGCAAAGAAAAAAAGTCCAAAGATTCTGATTTTGTTGAGGTCTTCTTCCGTTTATAATTTCAACACCTTAAACCAACCTCTAGTTAAATATAACCTGATGTTCCTGTTTATCTCTACAGGATATACTTACTGAAATCGCTAAATATTGTACCTATTTAGGGACTCTCAATGCCTCAGTCCTTGAGAAAATAAATGGAAAATCTATTAAGGAAAATGGACTTTTAAAGCATTACACACATTGAATTTTTCAGTTTTTTCTGTTTATTGTTTATATTTTTTCTCATTAGATTTATGATCAGAGAGACAGTGGTATCTAAGTTACTAATACAGAGGCATGTCACTAGTGCATATATATATATATATATATATATATATATATATATAATTTATTCTGTACTTAAACTATCCTAGTCAAGTTGCATTGCTGAGAGGTACACATAGGAATAGGAAATGACCAGAAAAACATATTTGTAATATATTTAATATAAGCACTTGCAGTCCAACAGTTTCCAGCATCATTATATTTAACAAACTTACTGGATAACTTTCTTTGCCAGTTGAGCTGACATCACATAATTAACACAAAGATCTACAAATTAGACAATTGAACAGACATAGATACACAAATACATATTCCAAATGACTGCCTATTCTGAATTCTGTATATTTGCTTGTAAAAAATGCCATTTGGCATTTGCAAATTGCACAATGCTTCTCTGTAAGTAAAGTGGTTTTCCTGTTTAATTAGATGATTCCTATAATTACATTTCTCATCAGAATAGTTACTTACATTATACTCACTTTTTTTCCTATATGTATTATGAGGGCTAGAAAGGATACCCCCTTCAACAAATCACCTTAGCATCATAACAGGGATGAAAAGCATTAAATTAATTCAAAGCTTGTGGAACTGGGAAAAGGCTCCACACTCTATATCCTTGCTGTCTTTCTTGGGAGGAAGCACTTTAATGTCAGGGAAAAAACCAGCAATATTCTGTGGAGTCTGGAGTTGTATACACTCCATTAAAAAGCACAGAGAAACCTCAGTTTTTTAAAATATAGTAATACCAGATAAAGATTTTTTCACTCTTGATATTGACACTGAAGAAAGGTTTAAATTTTAATAAAGAAATACATTGTATATATATGTATATGTCTAAATATATGCAAAGCATATATATAAGGTTGCCCTTGCAATACTTCCTGAAAGAAAACTAGCTGATGAATTGTGGATACAAAGATCCAGGGGGACCAGTCAAAAACTCCTCCCATGGGAATATGTAGAAGAAGAATGTTCATGTGATTACTCCCTCTGGGAAAGTTTGATTGCACTAAGTTGGAATCTTTTCAGGAAAGAAAGTGTGAAATACTAGGAAAAACAGTGTAAAAGAGAAAAATCTTTGTCTCCTTAGCCATTTCTGATACATAGTTTTTCTACCAGATGAAGTGCAAAAGTATATAAAAAAGGGGGTTTTTTTCTGTATTATATATGAAGCTTTCATCTAAAATCAAATAATTATTTGTTATTTTCTACCTCAGGGGGTAAAAATCTTAAAACCAGAAAATGTTCTATTTTCATAGGACCTATTCCTTATTCCAGAGGATTTATTTCATTATATTTCTACAAATAAAAAAACATTTTAAGGAAAAAAGCCTCATGCTTTCATGACAATCTCTATCCATGTAAAGTTTGCTTAAAAAATCTTGAAATCTAGATAAAGTGATGTACTTTTCACACTGTGACTGTGAAAATATTTTGTGTAGGGATTAAATCATGCAGTGGAGTACATTTAGATTTTACCAGGTGACTTTGAATTCTTGTAGGTTACAGTAGGATGTCAGTAATCTGTGTTTCCCTTTCCTAGTGCTGTTATATGACTCTGTTACTAAACTTTCCATTTAGAATGATGGCTACATGAGTGTAGGAGGCTAGGAATTGTCAACACTGTCCTACTGGCATTATTCTAGTTGCTGACGAAAAGCTTTTTTTCTAAAAAATAATCTCTCCAATAATTTCTTTTAAATGCTCACAAAAGCAGCATACTCATGATTTCTGGATTTTACTGTCCAGATAGGATTTTTACAATTCCCTATTTATAGGTCTCTCTCAGAATGCTGTCAATAAATTCCAGCTCATTTGGAATTTAACTGCTTAGGTATTCACCAAGATTAAAAGGACTCATATTTTTTTCAATCTAGCTGCATTGCATTGACTTCCCATTTGACAGCATATTGATTTTTATTTCTTATTAACTGTCTATTATTGTTTATTAGGTAATGTTCCATCATACCCTTCTTGGGTGATAAATACTTGCTCTCCTGCCTGTTTATAATGATCCACTTAAGGTGATCAGCTGCTGGGGTAAGAATATTCGCATTTTATGGATTAAAATGCTAAGATTATTGATGGGAATTGAAACTCCCAGTTGTATCAGTTTCAAAAAGCAAAGACGATAACCCATGGCCAATTTGCGGTGAAGCATTAAACCAGTCTATTCTAGGAAGTATTCTGGACCATATCTTTCTTAAACATTCAGCAGTTTGTGTAGTCTTATTCCAATAAATACAGGAAACTTGGAGAAATATCATTCTTGTCAAGCACTTCTATTTCTTTTTAGATTTTATCTACCGAGGTTAATGGAGACATGTATGTTGGGTCTTTTTTTCCAGCAATATAATATGCAGGAATATAAATCACTGTGTGACAATCGAACCCTATGAGCACAGGTGGCTTTTCTGTTAATTATTACAGTTACAGCACTATTCCTCTGGCATTCTAGATATAATATGACCTAGTTATTAACCTTTCTATAGAAAACTGTTTGGCTAGTTGTTTTTATTGGATGTCTAATATAGTTTACAACAGTAGTACTTAGGCACTTTGCTGAAAGGTGAAAGGAAAGCACCTGGTAGAACTTGAGCCTTAACCTTACAGAGGGAAAAAACATACATTATAAAACAAAAATTGCTAATGCATAGGTTCCTACAGACAACTATGCTAGAATTCTTCTCATTGGCATTAAATATTTATATGATTTTCACACTTAGTAAAAGTTTCTAGTCTCTTACTATATGTTCTGGACCTTTGTGTAATATAATTACAGGGAATCAGAATTTATCAATAAATAAGTTGACAATGCTGCTGAAGTTGGATAGACTCTTATCACTCAATATTTTTGGATAGTTATGCCGACTGTTTAAATCTTGGTTTAAAGCTTGGTCTTTTCAGAGGTTTATCTTGTAATAATTAAATACAAAATAATTATTTTACCTTTGTCTTTTGCTGGAGAATAAGAGCGTCTTCCCAGAAAAAAAAATAATATTGTGCTTCAAGACTAGGTTTTAGAGAGAGTGATATCAGAAAAAATAAATTTACTAATTTTATAAGCCTATTTTAGTGTCTTTCAACATCATGAATGTAAATTTCTCAGAAAGTTTAAGAAATTGACTCATTAATTAACCTCCACTAGATAGAAGAGACTAGTCAGGGAAAAGATCCAAACACTGCTTAAAGCAGAATAATTTATATGAATCACTCAAGGATTCACACTAGCTAGATTACAAAAATGTATTGAATTTTTTATTGGATGGTAAGAACAGAGATAGAAGTTGACTTTTATTCTTCTCTTATTCTGTTACTCTATTGTACATGTGATGTAGAATAGGTTTCTCTGATGGAAAACCAGCTAATTTTCTGTATCGGATTCATGCTGATTTTACAGATACTCTTTTACACCCCACAAGAGACACAATTAGACTTGAAAAATAAGGAGTGGCACTTATAAAATCCATATAGTTGTAGCATGCAAATGGCTGATGACATTATGTCTTAGGAAAAAAAAATTGAACATTTGGAAGTATAGAGTCTTGTACCCAGGGAGGAATAACCACAGGTACCAGTACCTGTTGGAAAGCAACTCTGTGGAAAAGCATCTGGGGGTCCTGGTGAACAAGCTGTCCATGAGCCCTTGTGCCAACAAGGCAAATGGGATCCTGGGTTTCATTAGGAAGCGTGTAGCCAGCAGCTTAAGGAAGGTTATCAATACTCTCCCTCCACTCAACCCAGGTGTAGCTGCATCTGGAGTGTTGTGTCCAGTTTAAGGGTCCCCTGTTCAAAAGAAAAAAATGAACTAAGGAAGAGTGTCCAGCAAAGCTTTACAAAGATGAATAAGAGGTGGGAACATCTCTCTTATGAGGAAAGGCTGAGAGAGTTGGGCCTGTTGAGCCTTGAGAAAAAACATCTGAGAGGAAACTTCACCAATGTCTCTAAAAATCTGAAGGGAGGGTGCCAAGAGAATGGAGCCAGGCTCTCCTCGGTGGTGCCCAGCAAAAGACAAGGGACATTGGGCACAAACTGAGACACTGAATCTCAATACAAAGAAAACCTTCTTTATATTAGGATTGCCTAAGAACTGGAAGAGGCTGCCTAGAGAGGATGTATAGTCTCTTTATATGGAGGTACTCAAAATCTGCCTGGACACAATCCTGTGCAAGCTCTTCGAGAATCTGCCTTAGCAGGGGGCTTGAAGAGTGAGCTCCAGAGTATTCCCACCTTCCAAACACCACTATTCTGTGACTCTGTGAAATACAGAAATAACAACACTGAAGTTAGATGATATAAAATAGCACACTTAAACCTCAGTAGAAAGACAGATTTCTCATCCAAAGTCAGAGGCCCCTCTCTAGAGATTAGCACGGTCTTTGTGGAAAATAAGGTGAAGAACTATGTAAAAAAAGAAAAATAATTAACCACTTCAAAGTAGCATCACTTATAATTTCTCAGCATATCATGCAATAAGTTGCTTATATTGATACCCAAGACACTTTCTAACTTCCACATAACCCAGTATGATTTACTACTGCTTTACTGTGGCATTCACTCATCTGCTTGCAAATTGAATCTTTTTATGTCCACACAACAAGAAGCCAAGGCCTTTAGAGTATGCATTCTTTCCATGATATTTTCCTGGAAAAAGGAAATATTATTTTATACCACATAAGTATTATTAATATGTTTTCTATAATAAGTTGATTTCTCTTCTATTTCCACTTTCCAAAAGAGAAATTAAAAACATTTAGAACCCTTTATATTACCTGCAGATCTGAACTAAAAAGTGGATACAAACACAGTTCATATGGGAAAGCCTTTAATATGGAAAACTGGTATGCTAGGATTAGTTTCTGTATGAAAGTGCCTTTGGCTGCAACCTTTCTGGTTTTCTAAGTACAGTGCACAACAGCTTTGTCAGACCCTTCTCAAGCCTACAAAAGGGTCATGGTCTTGATTTCCAGTAATATATTGACTCAGGGAATCCATTCTGCAAGTAGCTTTCAGAATGGGATTGTTACAGGAAAATTAAAAGTAGATTACTGTATTTGAGGTAAGTCCTGTGATGCTGCTTTTGGCTTTCTGATGAATATAATCCAAAAGTTCCCCTTGAAATCTTTTTTACCTGGCACAGACACACCTGTACAGTTAAAGCATATCTATGGAATAATTCTTGAAGGAAAACGTAATAGGGGAATAAATGTTGATGGAAAAAAAAATGTTTAAAATTTAAAACACTCCCTTTGAAAAATTATTTGCTGAAGAATCATTCTCTCATGCCAAGAGTGGGAGCCATTAAACCATTGTCCTTTAACAAAGGGGTCTTGGTAGGAGCTTGCCTGTGCAATTTTTCTCTCCATTTTTATGACCTGATTTGAGGGAAGCTTATTTTGGCTTTTTGATATCTGCCTGTATTTCATTCCTACATTATTGTTTGGCTTTTGGTTCAAGGGCCTTATGTCCTCTGCATATGACTGTTTCTGGCATATAGCTGCCTCAGTGTCTTAGAATTATTGCCTAAAACTTAGGAACTGCTGCAATGGATTAAAAAAGTCATTTTTCTAAGCAGGTCAGACCTGCTGGTCTCATATTAATATTGCTGAAAGAAGTAGGTACTCAGAATTCAAACATGTCTGAATTCAAGTCTCTCATGGTTGATGTGTTGCACAGTAAAAGAAAAAAAAAAAAAAAGAAAGAGTTTTAAACTGTTGCCTTTCAGCCTCAAGATTAACCATTTATAATACTTCTCTCAAATTAACCTGTAAAGCAGTGAGGCTATATGAAATGTGCATTCTTTTTTTTGAAGGTCATTTTTTTACTATTTTTTCTGGTAATGAAGTTCAAGGCACCAATGCAGGCACATCTTCAAGGTGCACCAGAGTATCCAGGGAACAGCTAGATGATACATACCTATTTGTTACATTTAACAAAAGAACAGAAGACAGTAAAGGTAAAATTACAGGGAAAGCAATCTTGAAACATTCCATTCCCTGTAAATTTGAGAAAATAGCTTTTGTTCTTTTTGTTGTTCCTGTTTGTATTTTTTCTTAAATTCTTCCTTTAATACTACCTTTTTGTTTGATTGTTTGTTTTTCAAAAAAGGTGGGGTAGTGCCTATCGAAATTAACAGCAGATATTTTTGGCATCAAGACAAATAAAAAGCTGAAAAAAAAAAAAACAAACCCAAACCAAAACCAAACAACACCAAACATGTTGCACATTGTACTGAGACACTCTGCAGTCATGACTCTTGACTTATGGCCAAAACCTTATCATTGAAAACAGCCCAGTGTAACCTGATACAGCATAGTCCAAATTTTTTTTCTGGTTGCCAAACTAACTGTTGAATACCTAAAAACATTTATCAGTAGTTAACAGACTATGCTTCTAGTTAAATTTGCTACAGTGTTTGTTGTGCATTTTATTCTTGTATTATCAGTGGATGTTTGGACTACAGGCCTTCACACACAGTGCACCTCTGTTCTTTGATGAATTATGCCATTTTTAGGAAATTCTTTTTAAAGTTGTGATGGCTTATCATCCTTTTTTGAGGAAAAAGATTCACTGGAAGCAAAGATACTTCAAGGTTTATTTCACAGTTGGGAAACAAACAGCACCCTGCCCCTGTCACTCTCCCCATATCTCTGTTTCGCACACACCTGATCCGTTTACATTCAAAACATGAAAAACAAGCCATGGATATGATTCCAACAAGGAAAAAATTATATTCTAATAAAGTGCTATCATATTCCCACTGAAGCAGTGAAGAGACTCCCAGTGGCATCAATACAAATTGAGCTGGATCCCCAGAAACCTCTTATTCCCTGCATTCAGGCTCGGCAAACAATGAAGAGGGGTATCTGCAATTGAGATGTAGAAGAATTTTTTAAAATTACCATATATTTGAATACATAATAGATACCTGATAAAGGCTTCACTTTTAAAAGTCTCTGAATTTCAGCCTTCATTTTAATGAAAGGATTATTTGTCCTTATATTTCTTCTCTTATGATAGAATCTTGAAAAAGTGATATAGGTCACTGAAGTAACCAGTTTGATCATCTCTGCCTTATATTTATATTTTTATGAGACTCACTACACTACCAGGTAAGCAAGAGTAGAGCTAGTCACTTGAACAGCATCAGATACAGTGAGACCTTCTTATTTAGTTTACTTAGTTTATTTAGTTTATTCAGTTCTCTTTTCTGACTTGATGATAAAGAAGAAAGTACTTTTTCTGCTCAATAACACAAACTCAAGTTCAGTGTGGCCTCCTACTGTTACCAATGTATTACTACTACCAGTTTGGCCTAGCTGACTGTGCTTCTTCTATTTTAACAGAGATCTTGATGTATATCCAGAGAATTAAGATACTGGTTTATATACAGGAACTGTGTATATACCAGAAAGCCTAAGACACTTGTTCTGACATGTTTTACAGCACTTTGCAAAAGGAAAGATAACTTTGTTCATTTTTATTCTGAATTTTCTGAAAATACTGGGCACTGTTCTAGAGACTATCTTCTCCAATTGTCATCTGTGAGAGCTGGAAAGCCTTCAGGGTATCTTTGAAAAAAAATAAGAGTGCATGTGAAAACATTTTAAAGTTGTTTGCCCTTCTCCTTATAGCAAAATAAGGATAAATGTCTATCTATAACTTTATGTCTTTCATTCTCCTTCTAAATTCTTTCCTCTCTCCCTCTCCACCATATTTCCATAGTTTCTCACTTCTGTTCCTGAAAATATGATTTTATATACTCCTTCCCATCTACTTTCAAGAAATACCTGCAAAAGACTGTAGGTTCCTTTTTGTTTCAATATCCTAATCATTAATTTCAGCAAAATATGGCCTGCAGCTTGACTTTTCCACACAGCTCACAACATATTTTTTTATAAGTTTGGAACAACTTCCAGCAAGCACAAGAACATATCTCATGAGATATATTAGTCATACAGAGCCTTGCCTGTGGAACACCTTAAACAATTTATCAAGCTGTTTATCTAGGTGAAACCAACCAGCACAGAATTTCATACTGACACTGATATAATTGCCTGAACTTGAAAGTGAGAATCCACTTTTTTATTTACAAACACATTGTATATAAAATATGGAATGAACAAAAAGTCATTAAAAAAATATCTATGGCTAATTTAGCCACTGACTGATGGCCATATGCACTAGAATATGAGTGCTCAAGGCTTGATGGTGGCATAGGGCACAAAAACAGCTCCATCACATTTTCTTTATTCAAATACATTTGGTATAATAAACAAATGCAATATTTTACTTTTGTCTCACCCATGTAGTCCCTTTTTGGAGGATAGTAGTTAAAGACATGCAAATCTTTAACTCTTTCTACTCAGTTCTCTTAAGCACTAATTAAGGGAGGATTGCAATATATGCATAAACACTAAATATGCAAATTATTCTAAGTTTTGTTCATTATAATGGGAAATTTGGAACAGAGAAATTCAGATTCAATTACAGCTATAACATCAAAAATATTTCTTTCTTTGATGGTAGCAACAGTACACCACTACAGGCCTTGATTAGAGCTCATCTTATTAAATGTAATACATAACACATGAAACATCTATTGCAAGGATCTGTTAGTTTATAAACTAAAGAGCAGAACCTTGAGGAAGGAAAAAACTTACTTCCACTGAAACAGATGTGACTTGTGGGTGCAACAATAATTTTCTCAAATTGCAATGAACTCCTTTTCTCCATTAATATGTTTGTGCAGCAAAAAGATATAAGCTAATTTTCTGAGAACTTAATTTGACCATTTTTCTACTAAAATACAAGGAGGCAAGTTTTTAATACATTCCATGCATTTCATGTAGTACGCTGATACTGCCTGTAAATATTGCAGTAGCAGCATGTGTAGGATGGGGATTCCTTGTGGTATCTTCCCCAAACTGACAGATGCTTATTATTTCAATCCCATCACATCAGTGTTAACATTTCAGAAGAAGTGTAATTTAGCTGTATGATAGGTTGAAGGAAAAATAGAAGCATTATCCTTCTACTTTCACATATCAGGAGTTTTCAAGGGAAGTAATCTAAGAAAAGGCAAGTCTTCTCCATGAGGTACATTTGTTTTCTCACAAATAATGGAGGTAGATAGAACTCCTCTATCTCTGTATCATACACCTTCTTAGCACAGTTATTAGCTTCTGTGTTATTAGATTGGATAAGAGGATTTTTAGTTAATTTTAGTGAATTTTTAATGACAATGCTTGTGGTTATGGTTTTTTTGTTTGTTTCATTGATTTAGTGTATTTGAAACAGACTGGGATATAATATAACATCTATCTTTATACATTGTACTTTGCAGAATATGTGAATGCTCATTTTTTTCCACACTGACATTCTGCTATATCAAGTAAGATCCCTATTCACTTTAAAGAAATAACTGCAATAAAAATCAGTCTGGAGAACTGCTCTGTTGAATAATGAGTCTTATTATATTTATGTACATTTAGCAGTGAACATTTTACCCCCACATACCTATAAAGATGCATAATTCAAATTTTGATAAAAAATCTGACTGAAATTTGAAAGGCAAGAACTGGATCAACATTGTTGGTTTTCTTCACCATTTTACTGTCTGTAGTAATCTAGCTTCTGTTGATGAAGTGAAAACATTAACAGATATGGAATATTATCTACCAAAAAAACCCACAAAACATAATTGCAAACTGATCAAACATCATCTCACATGAAACATACCAGAACCAGCAGGAATTTTATTTTCTGTGATTCTCAATACCAACAATGTTCACTATTAACAGTAAGCACTCCTCTGAAATTCTGCAAAATCATTCAGTATTTTCTGAAGAAGTTTAGAAGGTATAAAAAAGAAATTCCAAACTGCAAAGAAGAACATTCTTGAGCTAAAAAAAATCTGGGGTATAAAACTTGGAATTCTTCTAATTTTAGAAGATTCCAAAATCTTTGACAGCTGGCTAGTATCTTTTCAGAGGCTTGTGGTCTCATTACCTAAAAATGTAGCTCATACTGGCTTTTCACAAAAACTTCCAAATACAGTTGTTCCATGGACTACACCAACAGCAAATGAGTGCAAACTGAAAGTGGAAATTTAGTCATCAAAATTAATCATTCCTAAATCAGACTTAAAGACAGAATTGAGAGGCTACTCCTTTTCAATATCGTTAGAAATATATTTTAAACATGACTGCTTTTTGGCAGATGAAAATTCTTTGTGACAATAAACAAGACTCTGGCATATGACTTCTTTGAAAGATCTCGAACAACCTTTTGCAAAAACACACACCCTCTGACAATAAGGAAAGTCCAAATAGCAATTTTTTTTTATTATTATTTGCCAGATGTAAATTATGCCATTCCTATGCTGAATATTCTAATGAATATACTTTCTTCATATATTTATGGGTTATATTTACAGTTGCAAAATGCCATTTTTCCTGCACCTACTCTAGCTTCAGCACTAGGGGAACAGCCATGAACAGAACCAATTCTTTGCATAATAATTCCAAATTATCTATGTGTATAAATCTTATTCTTATTTAACTCAGAGGTGATTCACTGTTGTTTTAAAAAATCAGTACATTTTACTGAAATATTAGAAGTTTAAGTTTAATCTGATTATGTATCTGAAGTATCATTTTTTAAAAAGTAGAACAAGGAAAATGACATAGCTGTTCTTAGTAAAATATTAAACTGCAAATCTGTGATTCAAAAGAAGCAAAATAAGTAGTGCTGACAAAAGGAAAAAAAAAAGAGAGAAAAGAAAAAGAAAAAAATTGAAGGCTGTTTATTTAGTTTGTGCAGGTGGTTGGTTCAGGCTGCATAAGCTTTTCCAGCTTTGTGGCATATAGATTCTGTCTTAGACTGCAGAATTCATTAATGGCTCTTGTAATCCTCTGACTGCTATTCTAAAAACACTGCATTTGCAAGAAACTTCACTGCTCGCTACCTACCTATGGGTGCATTTTTGCTACATTTCAGCTCAGGTCAGAAGTACTCTCCTAATGTGTAGTTCCCAAATGTCACCATTTGATGCACCTCAGCTGACATTTCAATGCACGTACTGTATTTATTTCTTGTGAAACTAAAGCTGGAAATTCTCTTCAGGAGCACAGCTAATGGGCTACAGCCACTAAAATCACTGGTCTGCAGGACCAGACCAATATAATTTCAAAGTACACCTTCTAGAGGTGCCTACTGTTGGTATTCCACTTCACATGTCTGCCTCTGCTGAGCTGCAGTGCTGGCTACTCTGGGGCCTTGAAGAATTTATTTAGGGCCTGCTGTGTCATTTTAAAATTAAGAAGAGCAAAACCTCCACCAGTTTTCTCTCCACTGTTACAGAGGTTAGGAAAGTGAGGCTCATGTTCTGCCCAGCCACCCCATCTTCCTAATTGCATTAATATGAATTAAACAATAATTTCAAGACACTTTATTTTTCTACTTCTGTTTCTTATCTACACTTTACCTTTCTTGCTTACCACCTGCGTGATGGGCAGTTCCTCTAAGCAAACTTTCAACTGCAAGAGCTGCTGATTGATGATATGTTCAGTTCAAACACAGATGAGCACAGCTTGAAAAAAGAATTAATTGACAGATGCAACAAAAGCTATGGCAATCAGGTGAATGGACTATCATCCCCCTAAGGAAATTTTTTTTTTTTTTAACTGACACAAATAACATATTATTAAATTTATGAAGCTTATTTTTTAAATAATCTGTTTTTCAAACAAAAAAAAAAACCAGTTTCTCTATTCATCCCTCTTATTTTTTTAACCCATTAAGGTGTATTGAATTATTTCAATTTACAAGTTATTTTATTACAGCAATAATAATCCATTAGCTATCTTAATTCACAGAAAAAATTCTGAAGTATTTGTTCACGTTCATTCACTCTAACACTGAGGTGTCAGTAACATTGCCAAGATCGTAATAAATAACAATGAAGACAGTGACAATCCCAAATGAAACATATTAAGATCAACTAAAATAAGCCTAATATTGACAAAATTTTCCTTAAATATATTACAAGGTATTTGTCACCACTTTGTCACCTCAGAGAGAATCACATCCATGACCAAGTCCGCTCGAGTAGGTTGGCCCTGTCCATACTGCCTGGTCTCCTCCTGGTTCTGTGTGGTACTTCTGTAGTGCTTAAACTGAATTATAACTTGGGATGTGGGGTGTCCAGTTCCAAGTGCCATAATAATAAGAGGACTTATTTTATCCCTTCAGAGTAGAATTTGCAGTCTGATGTTCATGTTTCATTTCATGTGCACAGTATGGGCACTGTGTGTGGACACTTAAGGCTATGGAAGTCTTGGTGGAAGGGAAAGGGCTGAATGAAGTGCAGTCATATATGCCTGTTTTTCCTGTAGGGATAAATACAGATGATAGTGGAAGTTACCTTTTTTTCTTTTTTTTTAACAAACAAAACTCTAGAGAAATTTTCTAATGTAAATGATAAGGACAAGAATCAAGAAAATAAGTAGATTTTAAAATCAAATTTTAAATAGTAAAAAATAATAATTCTAGGTAGATATAAGAGCTGCTTGCATGCAGTTATTCTATATAAAATATTATATAAAATAATATAAACATCAATATATAAAATATATAATATAATATAATATAATATAATATAATATAATATAATATAATATAATATAATATAATATAATATAATATAATATAATATAATATAATATAATATAATATAATATAATATAATATAATATAATATAATATAATATAATATAATATAATATAATATAATATAATATAATATAATATAATATAATATAATATAATATAATATAATATAATATAATATAATATAATATAATATAATATAATATAATATAATATAACATAAAATAAATTTTAGTATGTGGCCTGGATTGTATCTTTCTGCCCTGCCTTTCTCTGCTTTTGACAGTTTTTTCTTTTTCCCTGATATCATCTCCTTTCATTGTTCATCTGTGCCCTGAGCCTGGCTTGCAAAGAGCATTATTTACTGAGGTGAGTTCAACCAAAAGTTTGAATGGCATTTCAAAGGGATTCAAAGCAGTTGCTCTTGAATGGCTTCAGGTGAATAGTTTCACCTAGTGAACAGTTTTAAGAATAGTTTATTTCTTTTCTTTAATCTTTTTACTTCTTTTCTCTCTTTCTGACTGACTTTCACTCACTACAGAAGTGTAAAGAGACAACTGGTCCATAAGGAGCACAGTAGGTAAAAGGGAAGGGCGAGGAGACAGGAAAAAGCAAAAATTCGTAAGAAGTGGAAAAGTAATAATTACAATAAAATTTGCCAACAAGGTCCTTATGGATGCATCTACCCATAAAACACAAAATTTCAATAAATACTTACTTTTACGTTACTTGAAACATGTTAATCTTCAGCCTTGGAATAAAACAAATAATTCTCAAGTGACTACGGTTTGCCTCAGAAAATTTCTCCATACTTGTATTTTCCAAGCTTTGTAACTGAATCTAAAACAGTATTGGGTCACAGTAAATGATCAAATGTAGCCAGAATAATTTGGAAGAGCATAAATCAATGCATGGGTCTGGTGTTTGAAAAAGAAAATGATATGAGCTTGAACTTTTACTGACATTACAAACTTGTACTGATTTAATAGTTGCTTACACAGGTGATGAATTGGCATTAGCAGACACAATAGGTTTCTTACATCTGTTCCTATGCATCATTGAACAATTTTTGATTAGCATTTGTGTTCAGGTTGTAGATGGCTAAATAACAGATCTCAATGTCCTTAGTAGGATAACCAAAGTAGTTTCAAATTTAGTTGTCCATTTCCTTTTGAAAGAATGTCTTAATCTTTCTGTTGTAATTAATATTTTAGAGTCAACTATTCTATTTACAAAAGACCTTCAAAATTTCAAATTTTTTAACTGTTCTTTCACAAAACATTCAGTCATTCAGGCCTCTGATTTTAAATCTGTGTCTCTTTTGAGGGCAGTATATACAAAAATATCTGACAAGGGAAATATAGGAAATTTTTAGCAGGTGCAAAAAATCCACAGAGAATGTTTATGGTTATAAAATATGCTTGGTTTTTGTTTATTTTTTTTTCTCTAAATCACAGGTTGCAAACCACTGAACATCAGAACATAGAAATGTTCCTATTGTGTTGCCATTCATTCAGGAAGAATAGCAAAGGCATAATAGTAAGGACCTAATATAACTGCCTCTTAACAGCTAATAACAGGGTTTTTAGATGAAAAGCAGTCTGCACCATTGCTGACAAAATCTTATGTCAATATATTCTTAATATATACTGACATACATTTCCTTTCTGGAATGTCTTAGCTGTAGATAATGAAGTAAAAAAACTGACTTTTTCAAAGAAAACTACTAAACCTGCCAGACGGTAGCATCCAAAATTTTCATCCTTCATTCAAAGTCCTTTTGAAGAGTCCAACCAATCCCCACACATAAAACTGTTACAGCCATTTTTGAAGAGCCTGATCATAATTTGCATTTTATACTCTGGGCTCCTTTCAGAGAAGTACAAATGCAATCTTCAGAAACTAAATCTGGCTGGTGTAAAAATCTTCCTGCATGGGATGTGTACATGACACTTCCTTATCTCAAGATGGTGAACTGAGTGGCAGGTGGGAGGCAAGGAGGATTAGGGCTTAACAGGCTTATGATAGGAAGAATATGGGTTGCAGCATGATAACATGGATTCAGAATAAGAATACATGACATGCGCTACACTAGCTACTGCTACAGTTCAGAGAAGTATTTTAAATATCAGGATATAGCAGCAGTACCCGGGCCTGTGACACGACTTACTAATCATTCTGGTTTTCTTCAGAGCTCTTAGTAAACATCATGAAAGAGGAACCCTGCATAAAAAAAAAAAAATAAAAATATTGTGTTCACTGCAGTATTTGAAGTTGTTTGTCTCCACCAGCTTGTATTCAAATGCCTGGATTAGCAGAGGAGGGTTCAGTATGAAAAGATGCTTTGTAACTTAGGAATGAACTTGCAGTTTAATGAAAAATATTAATAAATATTTGTTTTAGCCATGGCAGACAGAGTAATTTGTTAGGTGAAATCTGCACACCAAACATTGTAAAAAAAGCAGCACTTGACCTAATGAAGTATTATTTAGGGAAATCACTATTCCTTTACATCTTGGAAAAGATACAATGAGAGTTAAAAATGCTTTGTTAAACAGTTTTCTTTCTTAAAGATTTGTCCTTTTCATCAAGTACTGTGTTGACATCTATATATTCATTATTTTCTCACTGTTTTTCTTAACAGCTTTTAAAAACAGTTTCAGAACTGTTTTACTGACAGAAACTCTTGAAACAGACTTGTTTTTCAATGCACTACTAAAAGATGTTCATTCAAGGTGAACAAGAGCTTGGATAGCTTCCCTTCTGGACTGATTGACTATAATGCTGAAGAAAGGGTTTGCTTTTGAGCTGCCTGTTTCACAGTCAAAAAGCTTGCCAGATTCTATAAATCTGCATTTATGCCTAACTGTTCCTCTTTTACTCATATCTTTTCTTTCTGTGCTAGAGAAGAAATTCAGGAAAGCAACCTTGAATTTAAAGCTCCATCAAGCTAGTCCACAGCCCATTATTTTTAAAGTCTCCGTGTTAATCTTCAGATTTAACATAATCTGCACACCATCAACAATGAACCTTTTTCTCCCTTCTAAGGTTGTGTCTGTCCACTCCACATGACCTGCTTTTTTATGTGCGATTTGTGAAAAAATGGCATGAGTCAAAAAAGCCATGCTAGTGAGGGAGAGGAGGACCCAATGACACTTTAACCTTTCTCAGAATAAAGCTCTCTTTTGTATAGTGTGTTAAAAGTTCAGGCCTTTCCTTTCCATTCAGCTTTCAAAGTGTGAACCAAGCACAGGAAATTCAGAGATTAGTTCCATGCTCATTGCATTAGTGAGAATGTAACCGTTGTCTTCCACGTGCCTTGGAGGAGACCTGGAAGTGCTGGTGCAGGTGTTCAGCAATCTACACAGTCTAAGGTGGAGCACTCACCTGGGCTGAAGATGTGATTTAATTCTTTGTGTTCCTGTAAAATTCCCCTATATTCTAATTGGGAAAGCGACCATGGGAAATATTTTCAGTGAAACCCTTTGGAATTAATACCTATGAAGTGCAGAATTATTTTGAAGCTAATGTTTTACCTTAGGTCATTCCCCAACAATAACTTCATCTGGGCAAGAAGTCAGACATTTCCTGGCATCAGGACTTGCAAGACGCCAGCCACACAGCAGCATTGCATAGCCACATTTGCCTCATGAACAAACCAGCATTCAGCATAAAAGAGGAAAAAAAAATTAAGATTATGTTCACAGATAGAAGGGTAAGAGCAACTAGGCCACCTGTCATAGACTACTTTCACCATGACTCTACTTTTTTTTTTTATTATAGAAAATCAGGAAGTCCCACAGTCCTCAGTATTGTACAAATTCTTCAAACAGCATCAACTGGATGTCCTCAAAGACCTTGCAGTCAAACTTGCACAGGTTAAAACAGAAAAAGGGCCTAAAGCTGGGCACAGAAATCCATATAACAGTCCCCAAACTACCATTGCATATAAGGCAAATTAAGAGTTGCCCATCAACTCTCCTCTCCCTCTGCCTGTGGACACCTTTCTACCTTTCCATTCTCTTTCCTAGTTCACTGGTATCAATTTTTGCAAGGTCATTTGGAACACTGAAGGGAAGTGGCAGATGGAGATCATTTTATCAGGTTTATGGCCTACAGATAGGCATGTCTCTATGTTGTTATCATAATCAAATCCATAAAATAACACATCCAGTTCCAGTTTGAGAGAACTAGAACATTCCTGTGCCTTGGTATTTATTTTTTTCACTAAACAATTCCTCGCCTTTGGATTCAGAAATTTTTTTTCAGACTGAAGGTTTTAGAAGTGTTTTGAGCAGTGGAACCTACAACTTGCACAACTCTCATTAGTCACAAAACACTTCAGATTATTTTTCCGCATTTCCACTTTGTGTTGCTTAAAATGTTTTCTACCTTCATCTAATCCATTAAGCCCTCACTGTACATTCAGTTGTGTGGTCACATTGTACGAATGCCATCATTCCTCATTTTGCTCTATGTCAGTTTTTCTGTACCTCAGAGAATAGCATTTTTTTCAGGAATAGAAACACTGTAGTTGATTTTAAGAAACTCTAGTGTAGTTGTCTACTACCTAGGCTAAAAGCTGAAGGTATAAAACTAATCTGATAAAGGCAATATCACTAGAGAGAGGCTCTGCTTTTGCAAACAATTTAACTTTAAATTTGCTCTTGGTTTTGGGGAAATTTCCCCCCAAGTGACTAAAGAGTTGAGGAAACAACAGAAAAAGGAGCTGTTTTGCTGAACACAAACAGACCAGATTTTACTGTTTATTTATATTTGTCTATTTATATTTTAACACAGAATGCTTTCTGATTATTATATTTTTATTTTTAAATACAGTTCTGTTGTTTCTCAAACTACATTTTGAACCTGTTTTCCTGCCTCCAGTTTACTAGTATATCTCCTGTTATATGAAATTCTAACTAGATGGTAAAAAATACCGAAAAAGATAACATCACTTCATTTAAATGAATTTAATATTTCTTGTTTAGTTTTACATAGTTATTTATTTTATGTTTACAAAATACAGGTGGCATTTTCAGATTCAAACAATGACCTGTATATTCATTGTTAGAAATGAAAAAATCAATTACTCAAATAAGGCATGGTAGTGGCTTTAAAAAGGCCATATAGTTGAAACAAAAAATAAAATCAACATTTTCCTGAAAAGTGTTTTGATTTCAGATTTTTTGTTATCCCTGTTACAAAAAAAGGGAATCCTTTAAATAATCCCTTGTTATTTTTAAGCTTTTAATTTCTTTCTGTTGAACTTCTTAAAAGGAATAATGCATAGTCATTGTTAATATAAAAACAAACTGGTCTCTCCCTGTTTGGGTATCTGCTATAGTAGAATGCTATTTACATTGAATCTGGAATGTAACAGTACATAAACTGGCTATAAATGATTGGCTTCTATTAGCTGGATAATACAGCCAAAATTAAAACTTTTTTTTTTCTTTAATTTACATGTCTGCTTTGAGTGTTTTCTTTCCTCTCTTTTTTTTCTTTTTCTTTTTTTTTCCTTTTTTTTTTTTTTTTTTCTTTTGGCTGCCAAATGAGAGCCAGAAATTTAAATCTGGGGGTTTGACCATATGAATATCTATTTCTCTCCCTGAGTTTGTAACAGGTCTTGGCAGAACTGGAAAATTGAGGACTTCCAGAAAGCATCTTGGAAAGTACTCTAATGAATTGATGCACAGGGGAAAAAATATTTCCAATGCTCAAGAACTTGCTAGTATCTCTAGCAAGGAAGGCTCATAGTTCTAGGTATGAAAGTTTAACATTAAAGTTACACTAGCAACAATTGAACCAAAAAAATTATAATCATTTATATAATTATATATAGTCATTAAGAGAAGTCACATTTGACAGTTATTTATTGCTAAAAATGGTGCAGATAGATACAAAATTATCCTCAATGCCATTTCTAGTGATGCAGACAAGAGGCACAACACAGTCATGACATTTTAAATGAATTTTTGGGCTCTTTTATCTTCAGTGAGATTTAATAATGTAAGAAACTCTTACATTAGAGTTTCAGAGAAGAAAACTGTGTCTTTCTTATAATCAGATTTCCAAATTTGTTTTACTGGCATCTTGGTAATTAGACAATGAATTTTCTTCTTGTTTCAAAAACAGTTCTCTTCCATAAATACCCTAAATGAGGGAGACAGAACTTCACAAGAAGAGGTATAAATTCTAACAGGTATATAAGAAGTAATGGCAAAGCATTATAGAAAATTTACCTTTTAAAATAGTTACTAAAAAAAAATCCCACAAACATTTTTCCATAATTATATCAAAGAAAGAAGGCAATTCCTAGCAAACTACTCTAGATTCATTTACTGAACATGCTGCTTCTTCTTCCTCAAATATGTGCTGAGAATTGCACAATATTCAGTGTGAGCTGTCTGAAATCCACCCTAAACAGGAATTTCACAAGGAGCTTTTGTTAACTACAAATAAGAAGTAATTTTGAAATATATTACAGATAGCACATATATTCCATTATAAAGATTGTAGTGAATCTTTTCAGAGTATAGAAATAAGCTGTGAGATAAACTACTAAAGATAAGATACATAAATTCATCTGCATCAAATTTAGCTTTCAGTGTTATTATTCCTTACAGATATATGCTTTTAAAAAAGCAATTTCTTCAGAAATGTAAAGTCGTTTTACTTACAAAGTATCATAAATTCAGTTTTGCAGTACTGAAGTCAACGTGCATGATAATCTTCTGGTTTTTTTTCCTTTCCAAGTATGAATACTTTTGTACAATCTCATTATTAGCCTTAAAATCAAGCTATTTATCTCATCTTGCAAGAACTCCCCTATATTTTCATGTCCATCAGGATTAAGCAGTAAGTGCTAAATGAACTGCATGAATCATGTACATATATGATATTTTGACTGAAGCCATTAAGAGGAACTTGGAGCAAGTTATTGTTTGTAATAGCAAATGTAGGTATCTTTCAAAGCACTGTTAAAAATAGGAGCTCACTCTTCCTGCTGGATAATTGCTATTACTTTGCCAAACTTGAATCCGGTATGTAATTTCAATGGGAATTTGCATGTTAGCATTTTATTAAATATATTCAGGAAAAGGATGCATTAAAACAAATTTCAATAACATTTCTAAATTAATTTAAATATTAAAGGTGTATGACATGAAAACAGGATAACCAGTGGATCAGATGCGGTGCGGGTTTATGAAAGGCAGACCCTGCTTGAGTAACCTGATCTCCTTCTGTGACAAGTTGATCTGCCGTGGATGAAGCCTAACTGTATTTCAGTAGTCTCTGAAACTGTTTCCACAGGATTGCTGTGGGAAAATCGTCTGCTCATGGATAGGATGTGTGCACTCTTCACTGAGAAGACAGCTGGCTGGATGGCCAAGTCTAGAGATGGCCAAGTCTAGAGAAGGGAACAAAGCAACAAAGCTGGTGAAGGGTCCGTAACACAAATCCTATAAGGAGCAGCTGAGGGAGCTGGGGGTGTTTAGCCTGGAGAAAAGGAGGCTCCTTATCACTCTCTACAACAGCCTGAAAGGAGGTTGTTCCCAGGTGGGGTTGGTCTCTTCTCTCAGGTAACAAGTGGCAGGATAAGAGTTAATGGCCTCATGTTGCACCAGCGGAGGTTTAGATTGGATAATAGGAAAAATTTCTTCATGAAAGGGATTATCAATCATTGCCACAGGCTGCTCAGGGAACTGGCTGAGTCAACATCCCTGGGAGTATTTAAAAGATGTGTAGATTTGGCACTGAGGGACATGGTTTAGTAGTGGACTTAGTAGTGCTGAGTTCATGGTTGGACTTGTTGATCCTAAAGCTCTTTTCTGACATAAATTAAACTAAGAACCCATGAGTTCATGGTGTTTCCTTAAAGATGAGGGTGGCATAAGGTATCACTTTCCTTTCCCTGGCACACTGTGCTCTCATGCCGCAGCTGTTAAAGTCATTACCACCTCCTGTTTTAAAGAATTGGGGTTAAAGCCTCTTCCATCCTTTATGTACAATATGTGGTTAAACAGAAAGAAAGGTAAATACTGTGGGAGTAAACAAAGAGAATGAGTTTTGGATTAAGGGTTATCTCATTTCTGCAGGTTTCCAGAGAATGAAAAAAGAGAAGAAAACTGGAAGCTCATTTTGCCAGAAGCAAACTTGATAATTAAATGCCCCCTTGCTTTTCTTCCTCTTTTTTTTTTTTTCTAATTTTGCATTTACTTTTTTTTTTTTTTTTTACTTCAATAACAAGCTGTTCTTCCAGGTCAAGTAGAGGTTCAGAATATACAGCTTTAATAGAATGCCCGTGGCTCTTAATGTGGTAAAATTTATGTAGGATTAGCCTGTCTGCTTCTCCCACTGGACTACAAGCAAATAGAAAGAATGTTATCATATTTAAGTTGCAGTACTGGAATAAAACAGAGAAGAACACCATCATTAAAATGGAGTGACCTCATATATATATTAATTAGAACAAAAAAAATGAAATAAAATGGTTCATTCCTGAGACATCTATTAATAGTCCTGCTCCCAAACACCAACTATAGCAGCCTTTCTCTCTCCTGCTTGATTATGCAGGTGCCTAGAGAGATCAGTCTCTTTACTTTGACATTTTGAATTACATCCTTTTATTTGAGAAGTACAAGTTTACCTTGCACTGTAAATATACTTTTTCTTTTTTTGATATAAAAAAAAGTACTATTTACCTGACACAAAGATACACATTAATGTAATGGCAGTATAAAAGAATACTGTCCTTTCCTTCTTTCTTTAGTAATGCACTGAATATTTCTTTTAATGACTCCCTGTGCCCATTGTGGTGGTTATTGATATGTTGCAAATATTATGTAATGTGAAAATCTGTGTTCTTGTAAGAATAATATTTCATATGGTGCCCAATATAATACTCCAGCTGAATGATATGAATCTATGATGGAAACATGGTCAGTAACAAAACAAGTAAAATGAGTGTAAACCAGATGACATGTCCTGGATGTTTTAATAATTTGCCTTATTCTTTCATCTGCAGCTTTATCTGGAAAGCAGAACTGTGAGGACCTTTCTCAGGCCTGAATTTTCAACAACACAGCAATATTTCTTAGTTCATATAGAGTAGCAGAGGAGAAAAGGGAATAAAAAATATAATCTGTAATTTAAACAAATTAGCACACTAGCCTCTAGACAACTCTTCAGCAATCACCTAAGTTCATGAGTGCTGCAGTAGAAAAAAATAGCCTATAAAGTTAGTTCAGAAGTAGGACTAGCAGGCTAAAACTATAAACAAACAAAAGAGAACATAGTAAAAATTTGTCAGAACATGATGCAAAATCATTTTCTTAATAAAAAGCCCTTACAGTCTCAATGGCTTTTGATATTACACTAGAATTTTTAAGAGCGAGCGCTTCAATATTTAGGGGAATGCAATGCTACACATTCATAGAGGAGATATCATGAGTAAATCAAAGTGTGCAAACCTGCAAGGAATATTTTGACTTTTAGGATGAGGTTTTGCTCTCTATGAACAGAAATTTCATTGCAACAATTTTTCCTCAGCTTTAACCTCAGTACATTATAGATGTCCTGTTAAGAGATCTTCACTCAAATCCTAACAGAGCAGTTAATTTTACTTCAAACAAAGCAATTATTTTGAAATATCAAAGGCAAAATAATGCACATAAGACTTTCATCTGGACATGGCTTGCTTGTATTTTTTTGCCCCTATTTATTATCATATGTTTCTGTCCCTATATTTCCGTATGTTTCATCGTCTGAAATTGGGATTGTGAAGTTTGAAATTTGTAATTCAAAGCCATCATGCTCTAACAGCCCAGAATGAATCCCATATGTTAGAGGGAAAATAAATATTATTGGCTGTGTGTTCTTCAAGGAACATAATATATTCCTTATATATTTCTTGCAATTAATCATATTTAAAAATACAATAACTTTAATACTCTAGTTGAAGTGTGATTTTCTGCAGCCTGGCTTTTGACATATTTATCAAACTAGTTTTATTGGTCACTTCATATACCTTCTCTTCTCCATATCTCCATTGTTCTTCATAGGAGAAACAACCTATCCCTTTCAGACCAATGACACAGCCCCTTTGCCAGCACAAACTACCTTAGGCATAACTGATTTTTCTCCAGATTCACAGAGAGATATACTTTTTTCTTCCTCTATTAATGCTATATTTCTCTCATTTAACCTCTTCTTACTACAACAAAAGTCCCTTAGAATATTTTCTGGTCATAATATAATGAAGAATAATTTAATAAATGCACAGTTGATTTCAGGCAGGTATTTGCTATTTTGAAAAACTGATTAATGAATGAATGATGATTGCTGATCCAAGTGTATTTTGTTTTTCTGCAATGAGATGTTAAGTCTTTCTAGATGAATATGAGAAGAGAGATATTTTCAATATGAATGACAAAGTAATGTTAAAGATCATATACAAAAGTAATTACAAAGTGAAATTGAAATCTTTATGTGTAGTATTTATACGAAGTGTTTCAGCACACAATACTTATAATAAAATCTATTTCCACCGGTGTCAAGACACCCTTGGTTACTTTCTTTGAGCTGTTTTATTCAAAATAAAGGTCATGAAGTTACAAAGCAATACCCTTAGAACCAATGCCCATGGCATCTTTTTGTTACCTGCTTAAAACTCCTTGGATCAAGTACTACTTAGCTAGCAAGTCAGAGGTCATGCCATGGTTAATGGAGGTCACAGCTTGCTTTATTTGGCAGCTACAGTATCAAGGAAAGCAGGTGACTGAAACCTCCTTTCACTCTTTAAATGTTTTGCTTCGTCTTTTTTAAGACAAAGGAGAAGTGCTTCTCTTTTCCACATCACTTACCTCAATGATCACTTAAGCATAAAATTAGAGAAAAGCGAAGAAAATCAAGGTTGCTGTCAACTCCTAAGCACTATGCTAATGAAATCACTACCTTCTGCATATGCTTTTTGCATAAAATTTTCTCCAAGTCTTAAAATAGCTTTTAACACAGCTTTTCTGACATTATTCTTTCATTAAATCATTGCCTGATTAATTGTATCCTATTGATGATGGCAATCCATTGATGCTGTATTTTCTTTTTATCAAGTAAAAGGTCACATCAACTGAAACATGCTATTAAGCAAATAGCAAAGACATTGAGAGCAGTAATAATAGTCTTTGCCTGCACACACAAGGTTGATGATAAAATGAAGGTGGAAATATACATTTAAAACTAACCCATGTAAAAACATTGCAATATCTGAAGAAAATATTATGAGATAAAATGCCCTGTTTATACATAAAAAGAAGCAGAGATGAATTTATAACAATAATAAAAACTATATACAATGTCATTGAGGAAAAATTTATAGCATTGCTATCTACCATATTTGTATTTTTGTAACTGTTGATAAACTACCTTAGGAATTCAGTTACACTTACAAATAATTTATCTTATAATTGTCTTAAATTGAGTGCTTCTTCGAGTATTTGGCTTGGAGCAAGAATATATTTCTAACTCTCATGAAAAGGGGAAATATTTTACCCTTCATCTCTTAATTATCTATCTGTCCTTTACAGTTGTATGCCATTGTCATAAATAAATATGCTTGAAAACAGAGAGCATAATAGACCTTTAGAGGAACAGCAAATTACACAGCTCAAGAGTCAATGTCAGCTACTGAATAGGATTCACTATACATTTGATATTTTGTTTACCTAGGAGTTCCGAAAAAAAAAAATGATTCTTTTTTTTTTTTTTTTGCAGATAACTTGAAAAAATTACCTTTCTTGAAAAATATGGAAATTTGAGAAGATAGAGAGAAAAGCAATCTGGTTTCAGATGAAGAAGATTGTTTGTTACCATTTGTTTTGGTTCAAACAGGACTGAAACTTTTGGAAGATAAAAGACTAATTCTCAACTTTATAATAAACTAAGCATTCCAATTGGAAATGTCCAAATGGAAACTTTGACTTTTTTTACATTGTATTTTTCCAAAATACAAACATTTCAATGACTTAATATTGATTCAGAAAGTATTTCAGCATCACAATAGATGTGTTTCTTTCTTTCTATAACGTGCAAAAATGGCAGACAAGTTATTTCATCCAGTTCTCCTCTAAATAATTGTTATATTATGTGGCTATTACTGTCAGAGAAAATCACAATCTTGAATGTAATTATACTCATAATAACTAAGATAGGAAAATAGTACTAGTACATACAAAAGGACAGCTCAAAGAGAGGTCATAGCCAAGGGACATTCATTACTGGGAGAAATTTCCATGCCTGAATTAAGAATTTATCACCTCTGTATGTTAAAAGGCAACAATTACATGCCAAGAAAAATATATTCAGCCTCCAGCATACTGAAGAGGCAACCAACAAAGGCACACAAGTTTTAATGATGAAAATTTGAACAAAATTAACACAGCTAAATATCTGTCTGTGAATCTGTCACTATGGATCTTAAAATATGATCCCTCCAACCAGCAGAAGTTCTGAGGTGAAAAGTCACTCAAGTTTTAAGGTGAAAAGAGAAAATGAGACATAGGAAACCTAGATTCCTGTCTTTGTCCCTCCCTAATTCTCTCTCTGTTTTTTATTACAGCCCATGTAAAATAAATAGGTCAGGGAGCAGGGATGGCCACTAGAAATTCTATTCCTTCCCATTATTGTTATACAAATTTATGTTCTGGTGTGCAATTTGATCTCAATGAAGATATGAGGCTTCCAAACCTGGCCTGGCCAATTCACACAGGAATTAAATGCCTGTGCAGAATTTCCAGCCCCACACTTCCAGCTCATGCTTCTCTGCTCTTCCAGCATTAAAAAAAAAAAAAAAAATCAAATTTAAAAAATATTTCTGATTAATTTTTTTCTTTCTCAGTACTGTCACTGACTGCTGCTGCTCACAGAGTGTAGTGTCTGAACAGCAAATGAATGACTGGTAGGTCTGTAAACCAACCACACTCTTGATCCTGCTAGTTTTAACAATTCTTAACTTGTTTCTTTTCTTTCATTTTGGTGGACCTTAAGGAGCAGAGGCAAGAAAAAAGATAAAAAGGAGTGATAAACTGGTTTTACCTTTTTCATTTACAAATTCATTCCTGTGACTTTTAAGTCTGATAGGGAAGCACAATTACTGCTTCAAATACATATTGCAGAGGGTGCTGCTTACCTTAATAATAATGGTTAACAAGTACATGAAACTCATTACACATAATTATTTTGCAGCCTTTCTATCAAAAGAACAAGACTGATGGAACAGATGTGATTATAAGGGATGAGTTCACATTTTCAATAGGTTCCAATTATTAATTTACCAGTCAATCCACTTGTACAACTTTCTGGCATATTGACAAACAACTGAAATTAGAGAACCAAATTTGCTAAGGGAAGATCACAGAGAACGGGGCAGAGAAAAAGAATTTGGGATATGATGGCAGTGGAAAATAACATATTCATGTCAAAACTTGAGAATTAGTGAGCATGAGCTTTCTAAGCTGAGTGCCATAGAAACAAACTTATAATAAAGTTATTAAAAAAAAAAAAAGGCAGATTTTTAAATAGTAAGGTTATGTATGGGTACCCTATTTTTGCCTTGAGGATCTGTTAAAAAACTAACCACAGGATTTTCAGTTTTGAGAACGGCATATAATCCTCTATGACTGCCGAGAAAGGCACTGAATATGTTAATAGCAATGACCAACAGGCCTGCTATTAGGCTAGCCATTATAACAGGTGGCTGTAGTTAGCAAGGGACATTAACACAGGGGTTTTCTGTACTTCACCATATGGTTCCCATTAATTTAATACACACAAAAAAGGGAAGATATTTGTCAGCAAGCAAATCTTCCTCTTTAAGCACCTCATTCAAACCCCAGGTACCAGTGAGATAATTTTGCTGAATAAAATATTATGGCCCACATCCTTTTCCATGTAATAATCCATAATGGATATTTTAACAAATCTATGGCAGCTTCCTCAGGTTGACACAGTGATGCATGGCCTTAATGAGAAAAGGCTTCACAGTGCAGTAAATGGCAGTAATAGCTATACAATATCAAATCAAATAGTACATTGCAGAGCCACAGTTGATCTTTGACGGTTCACAGAACACAAAAATAGAGTCCAGCACTATGAAATTCTCTCCTGTATTACAGATCTGCACATACTGACTGGTCTGTTTCCATGCTGTTCTAGTGTGTCCAAACAAAATCATTCGAGGTAAAGAAGATGCTCTCTGATATTGCTATAGCAAATACACCAGTACTGGCCTGCCTGGAAAAGAATGATTAATGGAAAAGAAGATTAAAAAGCTATAAAATTACAAACAGAATGAAGAAGATGAAGAGAAGTTAAGCATTAATCACTGTCCACACAATACAGAGAGAAGGGGGCATCACATGAAGTGATGAGGCAGCAGGTTACAAATGAAGAAGAGGAGAATTTTTTCCTACTGTGCTTACGTGTTTCATGTAAAATCATTGTCAAAAGGTACTGGGGACTCCAAACACTTACATGAATGTAAGTAGGAGGAAAAATATTTCAAGAAAGATACCTTTAAGGTTTCTTATGAACATGTTCTCAAAGTGCATCCTACTTCCAGTGGGGAATCAGGAGAATTATCACTGTTTTTCCCCTCTTTTGCTGGCCACTCCACTCACTTTTGGTGGTGGGCTTCCTTTGGCTTCACTGCCCTATTCAAAATAGTGTTTCCTATCTTCAATATGGTGCAAATAAATACACATAAAAGTCAGTTCCTCGCAGTATGCATCAGTCTCCTGTCTCGCCCATTTTAAGGTTTTGTAATGGCTTCCTTGTTAGAAGGTTGTGGCTTTGTTGGCAATATTGTTAAGGAAATATGTAAACACAACACACAGAGTGAATACACTGGAATTTGGATTGGGCTTAGATTGCTCATGGCCATAATTAGTGTGATAGAAATCACTGCCACCATCAATTTTCAAGTTTGAGACACTTGCTGCAGTAATACTGAGTTAAGTGACTTTGGCACACTTAGATTTTTAAATAAATAAATAAATAACTATTATTTATTAAATAAATTACTCTAAACTTATTCATCAAAAAGTTTATTATACATACATGTGATATGAATAAAAATCACTGCCACCTCAACAAGAGCTTGCATGAGAGCCTTCAAAGGATTTAACATTTGCAAAGATCTCTGCCAAGGCTTAAGGTAGCATTATCAGCTATAGGTGTTCACCTGGATGAAAACAAAGGCTGAACTGGTTTGCAGGCATTTCTTCCAAGTCCCAGTTCCTTTACTTGACTGCTTCAAAAGACTTATTTGCAAAGAGGGGAGCCAACATTTTTATTAAAAGCCCAGCTATTTCAATGGCAGCAATAGGTCATGGAATCCATTTATTGCTTGTGAAACAAAACACACCAAGGTTATATTTTAAATATTTCTATATAATAAATATGTTGCATATTAGCAAAATAAATATTTTAGCACTTCTATTTTGCACTTCAGCATCTTTCCCAGAGTTAGAACAACTCTTTAAATAGCGGCCAGAATGCCTTTTCCAGTTTCCTGTATTTTGATTGTTCATGGTGTTGGAGAGTCTTCAGTCAATGACAGACTTTGATGACAAGTGGCATGAGGCCTGTTTTTCTATTCCATCAAAGATTTAGCGTGCCAGTCTATATGAAGTGATAAATGGTCACTTAAAATTGATCATAATTCATTAAACATTAATCGTGATACTGAACTCCACTAATGAATTGCAGTGGATGCCAAGTATTTTTGGCTATGCTTTCATGTGCCATTATTTTGAGTATCCTGAGAACATTCATCAGAATGACAGCTGTTTCTCTGTTAATATATAGAATAATAGATGAGATACAGCAAAATAATTCTCTTGATGGGTTGTGATGACATCATATTCCCCAAAAAACCCCAGAGCTCATATGATTTATTATATTAAATGTATTCAGATGGAGATACTTTCATGTTTTACTGAAGCCCATTCATTTATTTAAATAATATATGGAGATGTATGTTTGAGACTTTCTCAGAGGCATGGCAGAACTCTCTGCCTTGTCTTAACATGCAAATAATTATGGATGTAAGCAAAATCCAGGGAGGTATGAGGAGGATTTTTGTAAAGATTCCAGCTTTATTTGTTGGCATTGCCAGTAGTCATATATTATATGACTGGACAGTATTTTCCCCAAGTATGCCTTGCTAATATACGACTCAAATCCCTTCCCTCCCTGTAATGCATTTGTCTAACATGATTTTGTTGGAGTTTTTAACATATCTGCCATGCACTGTGCTGTCTATTTCTCCTGACATTAATGAACAAGACAATGAATGATGGGCTGAAGGTCTGTTCATAATGTTTCTCCATTCTCATAACTCCCATGGTATTTAGGGGGAAAGTCTTTATGAAACAAATACAGCTGTTTCCTTCATCCTCTCACTCTTTTTCTTGGCCCCTGGACTTTCCAGTAGAAGAAAAAATGTTGTCTTTAAATAACTTATTTGATATCTGAATTCTTCCAGTGTGTTTTTCCCCTTTACATACAAAAGTTCATTTTCTTTAAGAGAATAAACTCAAAGAGAAAGCAAAGTTATTGAGCTTTAAGATCTTAAAGAACAGAAAGGCTGTCTCTTACCTCATAAAAGTGGGGTCAAAATTCTCCACTGCTAATTTGAAAAAAATTTGCATGGCAGTTTCAAGGTGATGTTAGACCATGTGAAAATCACAAGATTCTGTAGATGTTGACATGAAATTTCACACACGTATATTTACCTAAATAAGGTTGAGAAAACTGCAGAAACTGCATGTTTGTGCCTCCCCATTCTTAGCATAATGTCACCAGAATCAATTGTGCCTAAAGTCTGTAAGGTCCATTCCCACAAAGAAATTGAGATACTTCACTGCCGTTACACCCAAGTATCCATCACCATTTCTATTACCTGTGGGCTGGTTTTCCACTCAGCTCAGGAGAAGTCGTTTTTGTGGTCTCTGCCTAGTCTCATTTTCAGAAAGAGTCTTGTGTATGTGAAAGCTTGCTGGCTTAATGAGTAGCTGGATTTTCAAACACATTCAGATAGCTGTACATATGTCTATACAGGTGCTCCTTCTGTAATTCTTAAAGATGTTATGGTGGGTGTATGCCTATCTCATAATCATATTTTTGCAAATCCTTCTTTATCTGTGACCAGATAGACTTTTTACTTAAATTAACCCTTGATCAGCTCTGGAAAAAATGGATAAAACTCATCAGAGTAATTCCTGAAAAATCTGTGTCAAATAAAATTTGTTGAAACAGGCATCCCAGGCCCAGGCTGCAAGATTTGAAACAATACCTCACCTCAGTAATCATCTTTCCTAATTTATAACATGTTGAATCTAGCAAAAAATGCTAGATTAGACAAAGGGATTTATCTTAAATTTGTAAAAAAAAATACAAGTACATTAAAAAATTCACAGGATTGGAATAACATTAAAATTCTGAATCAGAGAGAATGAGTTGCAAACATGTGAGAACTTATGTCATACATCATGCATCTGGACAAGCTTAAATAATATGATGCCAAAATTCTTTTAAAGACAAATATATTTGTCTTCAATTGAATAATAATCCTCTTCTAATGATATAATTAATGCATTACATTAAAATGAAATATTCATACATAATCAAGGAGAGAAAACTGAAAAAGCATTTAGATGTCATTATGAATATGAAAGTTCATTTACCTTCGTTTCTATTAATGGACATAAAAATTAGGTTCTAATTTATTACTATGCAAATAAAGAAAATTATCCCATCAATATATTCAATTAAGGTATCATTCTTTGTTCTATAATGAAAAAAATTAGATGAGTGCACCTTTAGAAAGCATAAATGACTGAAATAAGTCTTCTCTCTTCCATCTTCTTAAAGCAAACTTAGTTCTCCCTGACATTTGGTGTTTGTCTTCACACTACGCTCAAACAAATCAAGTGAAAAGTGCAAAATTCACCGGAAAACTAAAACCAAATAAAAAGATAATAAAAATGCTATTCCATTCAGATTAAAAAAATGCTCTACTCTACAAGATAAACAGTGCCAGCCCATCTAATTAATTCAAGGTATAACTTGCCTCTTTTGAAGTTTTGTCACCCACTTCTGTACAACCATGATTTCATGAGCTTTATAAACAGTAATATATGCCCTTGTTTTGTAGACATCAAAAATAAAAATCTCTATAAGTGTGAAAAGGCAATCTCTTTAGGCTGGCAGTCTAAAATAGTTAAATTTAACAACTGAGCAGAAGGAGCTGTCATCCCATTTCAACCACCATTTTTTAACTAAACTTGTTTCATTTCCTTGATAAACTTAAAAAACCCCAAATGCCATCTGATATAGTTACATTGTAAAATCAAAATATCAGGTAAAACTGTAATCTAAGACATGACTGTTCTATTGAGGAAATGCATTGCAACACATTGGGTAAAATACTATTCAATTTTGAAGGAAAAGGGTAGGTAGTTAGGACAAAGCACTGGCCAGTCTATTCTATAAGAAGCTATGGCTTTTGGTGTCTCCTGAGAGAGAATCGCAACACAGCTATTGCAGGAAAAAAAAAAAAAAAAAAAAGGAAAAAATAAAACCAGAAGAGAATGATATACCATCCTTCTGTAGGATGAGTTCCAGGATGACAAACCCTTGTGAAGAGCATCTCCCAAAATGTGAGAAGTGGCTCATCCTGGAAGAAAATGAGGATTTTAATTGTTTGGATCTCAAGTTCTAATTCTGACCTCTCTTGAACTTCTTTGATACAGCTGCTTCCTACAATTTATCAGGTTGACTATTTCATCTACTGTTACTTGCTATTTCTTATAGACGAAGGACTTCTGTTTAGTCATTAACTGAATCTGGGATTACCTCTCTGGAATGAAGGCATTCTCTGCAAGGATCATCGCTTCCTTCTTCCCATGCTCATGGGTCCCACTGCTCCTCTCTCCCCTGTATATCAAACCAGCCTGTGCACAATTACACAGTCCGAGGCTTCTCTGCTATTTACATTCATAAGGGAGGGAAGGAATGGTTTCATATCTGCTGTTGAGTTTGCCTATGCTTCTAGGCATTTGATTGTTTAACTGTAAAAATTTAATCCTCTTGATCCTGTCCTTTGTAACAGGCCCAAGAGGAGGAACATTTTTCTGATTACAGAGGGCAATCACTGGAGGTGAAATCCCTGGCCTTGTTGAAATCAATGGTAAAATTCCATCAACTGACTTGTTCATCCTCTTAATCCTCTTTTAATCCTCTGTAGGACCAGATGAAATGCAATCCTTTAAACTGTACCCAGAAAAAAAGGGAAAGTTAGTGCAAATATTGGAGCATTTTGAAATGAATTTCCTCTCACTCCTTTTACCTGACAGATGAACAGCCGCTGCCTATGTGTTTTGTAGATGCAGCTTTTGTCTTCTCTTTTTGTTGCCCTCTTCAAAGTACCTTGCAATTTTCTAAGTCCAAAGCCAAAATGGTCTGGTTCATTGTCAAACTATCCTGAAAAGAGAAAAACATGCATTTTATTAGACATTTTATGAGAAAAATAAATTCCAACAAAGCAAAGACCAGCTTACTTTATCATTTTAAGTTCCACCACCATATGAGGCCTACTGAAAATGATATTTTCTGGCTTTGAGGCCAAAGAAATAATTTTTAAAATGGGACAAAAACACCTTTCTTTACATACTTCCCTGGTGTCACCAGCTTCATTTATCTCCTGTTTGTCAATGAATCACCCTGCAGTTAAGCACATTCTAAGCTTTGATTGGTCACTAAGGAAAAACTTCAGGTGAATTGACTCAGCCTGAATTAAAAATTTGTTGTTACCTGAACATCCCTTTTTTCCAACCCAAGCCACACATCTGCACCTCTTGAAACTACTAATAAAATTAAGAAGCAAGGGATGAATAGGTTTTATAGAAATCTTGTTACCCACTGAAGCACCATGTATGTCTACTTTGAATTGTATAGATGCTACTTAGGCTGCACACAATTTGATGTAACTCTGTTTCTGTAGTTTGACTAAATATGCACCACAGGATGATAATGCTATGAAAAATTAAAAACACACCCTGCAATATCTGATACACTTCTGTGGTAGCTACAACTGACAGTTTTATATTTAAATCATAGCACAAGAACTGTGATTTTTGGCATTACCTCAGCATAAGAAACACCATGATTTAATGCTATGGGTTGATTCTCAGACTACTATAACTCTCTTGATTTAGGGCTTTCTGTTCAGTATTTTTAAAAATATTTTTAGATGGTTCATATTTAAATAATAAGTATCATTAGTCTCTTCCCACAGCCTTGAAATCACAAGCTATTCTGCTTATGCAATGATCCTTTTCTAAAAGGGAAGAGTACAGCTAACAAGGGTGCTGTTTTCAATAGCTTTCCCCATCCCTCCCAGAGCAGAAGATCATTTAAAATTGTATTTGTTCCTTTACTTCATCTTTATTCCAGCTGTATTATAAATATTTAATTTGTTAGCTAGTAGGTTTTTGTGCCAACATTTAGGGTTGAAGGAATATTTAGAAAATCACCTCTCATTATATCTGGACTATGGTTGGCTCTTCAGTCTCAAACAACTGGAGATCAGAAGCAGAATTCACCAAGAGATAAGGTGAAAAGTCATGAGGCATCCTCCTGCACCTCACTGTTCAAACTTTAATCAACTCTCAGAGAAATAAATAATAAGGCAAGAGTTGACTGAGATTTGAATTTGACAAGAAAGATTTGAATGACAAGGTGCTGCAACTTGAATGACATGGGGCTGGGAAAATGTCAGATTCCACCCTGATATCGCTCCATCAAACAGCCATCTGGCCTTTCCAGTTCAAGGCTTTCAAGATAAAATAGACCTGAACAGAAACCTCACAAAGGTCAAAGCTAACCAAATTGGAGTTGCTTTATTCCAGACAGAATTAAATGCTTGGTTTCCTAATTATATGATTGTGTTGACTCTGTTGACAAAGACAAGTGCACCAATTTCAGAAGACTTTGATTCACCTGACTTTCATTAGCACTGAATCACACTGGTATACTGCACTACCTATTTTCATTTTCAGCTTTTTTTAAATTTCATATTACTTTTGATATTTCAGAACAACCAGGTAAATATGTAAATCAATTTTAGTTTTTGCAAAAGATTCAATTTCTAGATATAAGACATCATCAATTTTTCAGCAGCAAAGAATAAAGTTATAAACACTAAGTGAATATCTTAATTTTTGTTTCTTCTGTTCAGGGTCAAAATCTGCTCACAGCAAAGTAGGTGTTCTAGGTTTCTTCTTTTCCTTAAAATTCTTTAAAGACATTTAAAAAAAAATAAATGAACAACATAAAACACTGAGGGAAGCTGTATCCCTTTAAAAGACTGGAAAGAGCCACCTCTGGCTTTCACCTCACCTCATTGGGATTAGTGAGTGTTCTACCACTTTCATATTGACTTCAGGGGTTTTGTATTTCAGCAGTGTTCATGCAAGGCAGAGGAGAGCCAAGACCTTGCCTTACAAAATACTCTACTGAGCTGCATCTCATTCCTTTCATGTGCAAGTAACCAATAAAAATCAATGGAGTTATGTGTCTATAAAACTGATGTAAGGATGAAGAAATCTGACCCTATACATTGTGATCCCAGTGTAACAGGAACAGACAGCTCAATTCTTATTTGGACCTCCTTTTCATTGAATGCTAACTGCACTTGCTTTTCAAAACTTTTCAGACTTCTAAAATGAACCTGTATTGTGCATAATAACAAGTAGCAATCACATCATGTTTAAAATAAAATTTTTCCTGTACCTTGGGATTAGGAAAACCCAGACATACTGATTTAAAATGGAGCTCATGCCTTTTTCCTTTTCCTCTTTCTCTCTTTCTTAGAAGTCAGTGGGGGGTTGGAAAATCATTTCTGGGGCCACAGGAGGAAAGAGGGAAGAAGAGGTAAACAGGACATGTTTGCACAATTTGGAACAATGTGGGTTTGTGATGGAAGTATTGCTTTTGGGCTCTGGACAAACATAAAGTTGTTGCTTTGTGCTCAAGTGAAAAGTTTAAGCTTGACTGCAAAATACTAAAGCTACACCTAAAAGATGAGGCCTCAGAACTCTTCAATGCCAAGTTCAGATGCACACATTGCCTACATGCTGGACATAGACTAAGATCTACTGTCTCATCTCCCCTGTGCCCTGGCATGTGCAGGAGGGAAACCTGGATGCTGAAGGGAGCTCACATAAAATCATTTTCAGAGTCAGAATGACCAGGATCTTAGGGTATGCCCAAAAGTGCCCCCAAATCCCCCACTCCGTCTCCCCATGCTGGAGTGTTTTCTTTGGTGATGTTTTTTATTTCCTGTTCCTATTCCTAGCAAGAAGCCAAGAAAATTAAGATACATTATAAGAGTGATGCTTCTGGAGGTGTAGTCCTCCTGGCTCATTGACTGATTGTCTTGACCAGTGCTCATTCTTTTTTATGGTTCTAAGTAACATGAAGAAGTTAACTGCAATAACAGATTTATAGAAGTTTTACCATTTGTTAGGACACTACTCCAAATCTGTTGAGCTACTAATGCCTTTACTTTTGGAAATTATCAACTTCTATAAACTTCAGTTTACATGTGTCTTCTCTATAATGTTTAGTGTGTGACTGAAAAATCATTTGAAATGTCAAAGGGCTTAATAAAGAAAAATATTTTACTATTGTATTTAAGGTGAAATAATGGAAGGGAATAAAAAACCTTATTTAATAATGGGATTACTATATATTAGAATAGCAGTATTATGATGTGGAAACTCTCCAAATGGGTTACAGCATTGTTAGTAGAATGTGGAGAAGACTGCAACTCAGCAGCCTTTGTGAAAACTCTCTCTCCTTCCATCTTCCTTTCTATGGAAAAATTCTGGGGCTTACCTGAATGACCTGAAAAGGGGAAAGTTGCTGTCAAGCAGAAGGACTAGACCCTACTCTCTGCAAGGACAGCCATATTAACAACTGTGACTTTTTCATAAGCATCAGCACAGTAAGAACCCCAGCCTAGCTCCACAGCCTCTCTTAGGAGTCTACTGAGTCATACCCCTACTTCAAGCCTCTAAGAAACCTGACATGAGCAGCTTCATCTTCGTTCAGAACTGCTCCCCAGGCAGATTAATGACCTTTACGACCACTAGTACTTGAGGTATAGGCATCATTCAAGTGTTTCTTCATTCATCCTTGTGCTTCTACTTTCTTCCTTATAATACTGAAGTCATGCAATTTGTTCAGCCCACAACAATATTATTACATATTTTTATAGTCAGTTGACTTCACTCTGATCTATGTTTTTACAAAGAAAAGTGCTCATTGTTTCAAATATGGCATGTGGTTAAAAACAGACAATTTAAATAAGTCAATTCATTTTTTGGTTGTTAAATCCCTGTAACTGGAAGGTAACTATTCCAAGCACAGTCCAGAGAATGTCATGTTAGTTCTTACTGGTGATATAGAAAGGGATTACAGGCATTAGTTTTCTCACTTGTGTATATCTTGGATTCATTTGTCACTGGATTAACAGAGCAGTAGCCAAACACATTCAAAAAAATTTAGTGAAGTCTCACAGAAGTGATGTAAGCTGATATTTGGCAATTTATGTAATTTACAGGCAACAACAGTGATCAGATTAATTAAAAACATTTTAACCTCTGAGACACCAGTGTATTTCCAGTGAGTTACTCTGTGTTCAAAGAAGTACTAATGAGATGAGAGGCTTTTTATGAAGCATGAAAGAAGTAATCTACCTCTTGACATTCTTAAGCCAGCTTTCTGGTGAAGAAATATCTTTTGTTTAACAACACACAGAGACAGAGGGAGGGTATGGGATTCTCCATTCTCATTTCTGATGCAGTCTTATCCTTCTCATAGAAAGGACACAAGAACCAAGCCTTCCAATCAGAAAAGTTTGCCATACTATCTTGCACCACCCAAGAGATCCCAGGAGACAAACATTTTGGAGGAACTTTCCATTTCATCACAGACAGATCAGGGAATGACCTCTTCCTTTATCTTGAAGAACAAGGTTCTTCATTGCACCACAAGGACATAAGGAACCTATATTTTATCCTTCAACTGAGACTTGAGCAAGCATTTTATCAATTTTGACAACTGGTTAAATTTTATAAGAGGAAACCCCTAGGAAATCTTCCTCTGTAGGAAGAATTTTGACATTTTGTCTGTTCTTCAACCAAAAATCTAGATAGATTAATAGATGGTTTAAATGGATTTGTTTTGAGCAAGCTTTGTATTTCCCTCTGTGTTACTATCCGATTATTAAAATTGTTAGAGGGATACCTCTGCCCGAAGGTAGAAACAATGTCAAGTCAATAGTATGGACTTTATTTAACATTAATTGTGAGGGGGAAGGAGAGAGAAAGAGAGAGAGAGAAAGAGAAAAAAAAAAGGCAGGGAGAGAGAGTGATGGAGAGAGATTAATTAGAAAGTATCACCACTCTGTGGATCCCAATGGCATCCTGTTGATCCTCTTCTTCTGATTTTCTTGCTGGGGAGAGCCTCAAACATAGAGTTCAATTAATTCATATACATTTGGACCATATGGGATTGTCCATATATGTCCCCTGGGAGAGGGAAAGTTTGACACTATCTCTTGCAACAGTCTCTGGATCATTTGCATCCCTTTGCATCACCATATTGGTTTTGCACACTCTGGTTCTTGGTAGTAGGGCGGCCACAAAGATACCTCCTTTGGGAAGTTGCTGGAAGCTTCCATCATGCCCATTAGAGCCAATCTCTGATTGCTTTGAAGATGGACATGCTGCTGGCCAAAACTGGGCCAATGACAGGGGTTGGTAACACCTCTGTGATGATGTATTTAAGAAGAAAATCAAAATAAAGTCACAGGAGGTATCTGCTTCTAGTCAGAGAAGAGGAGGTGAGAACATGTGAGGGGAACAACATGGGGACATCAAGGTCAGTGGAGAAGGAAGGACAGGAGATGCTCCAGCCAAGATTTCTCTGCAGGCCATGGAGAGATCATGATGAAGCAGCTGTGCCCCTACAGCCCATAGGGATCCATGGAGAATGCAGAGATCCATCCACAGCCCATGGGGAAAGTGCCCATGCTGGAGCAGGTTGAGTCTGGAGGAGGCTGCAATCCAGTGGGAGACCCAGTGGAGACAGAGGGACTCTGCTTCCAGGCTGGAGCAGCCTGTCCTTGGAGCACTGCACCCCATGGAAAAACAGACCCACATTACAGCAGTTTTGGGAGGACTGTCTGCCTGAGGCAGAAATTCACGCTGCAGCAGGTGCAGTTTGGCTGCTGCTCATAAGAGTGGACCCACACTAGAGAAGTTCATGGGACGAACCTCATGGCTCCAGAGGGGAAGGACTCCTCTCCCAGAGCAGCAGAAGAAAATCTTGGTGATAAACTGACCAAAACTCCCCTGCCCTGTCTCCCTGCACTGCCATGGGGAAGAAGGGAGGTTTTGGGGGTGGAGGCAGGGAAGGTGTTTTAAGGGCTTCTTTTACTTCTCATTATCCTCCTCTGATTCTGTTAATAATAAATTTCACTTTGCAACTTAGGTTGAGTTTGTTTTGCTCTTGAACTGTTTCTTCCAGTCCTTATCTCACGCATGAAACCTTCATTAATTTTTTTCCTCTCTCCTCTGCCCAGCTGTGGCAGCAAAGGGTGACTTTGTGAGTGCCTGGCATCGGGCCAGTGTCAAACCACGACAATCACGTGCAGTCTTCTGGTGCAAGGCCTCAGGAGTGAGTGTGAGGCGCACTTTGGGGTGTTTGATGTTTTATGACACTTCTCAGCTGCTATAATGTGAATGTCCCATGGATGTAGCCTTCCAGGGGTGTGGGGCTTTACAACTGAGCCAGTTTGCATAAGAGAGGATGGATGTTCAGAGGTAAAGTCACACTCCCAAAACTCTCCTCCCTCCTTGTCTGGGTGTATGTGTGTGTGCAAACTGGCCTCACCACATGGGTCTGTGGATTATGGCCTCCCCGACTCCAAACCCAGGCAGAACCGATTTTCAGGACAGCTGCTAGGTTTGGCTTTCTTGTGGATGCATTGTTCCCCTTCAGCCTTGCTTACTTCCCCTAGACCTGAGATAACTGGGAAATAGTGTCACTTTTATCTTACCTCATGTTCCCTTAGGTGGCCTGAGGCGCCTGGGTCCTGGAATCCCTATGGACTGCCGCAGGATCCGGTCCGCAGGCGCCTCGATGGTAGAGGAAATAACAAGCTTCCACCGAAGGCGGGTGACTCACGGGTGGCTTTATTTCCAAGGGTTCAGGAGAAGGGAAGCGAGGTAGGAGACGAAAGGAAGCAACCACTCGGAAAGGAAGCCAGCTCCGAGAGCCCCGAACCAGTGGCGGGGCAGGGATTATAACTGCAACTGGGGAGGAGGGTCAGGGTACAGAACATCCAACGAGGTGAGGGCTTGAGTGTGGAGTCAGGGAAGAGCGACAGGGCAACAGCCAACTGGGATAAGGGGAAGGAGTGGCTTTGGGGGGAGAACCAATGGGGATACAGCGAACTTAGAACTTTCCAGAACTGGGGGAAGGAGTACATAATGACTGACAGGAACAGGGGGAAGGGATAACAAAAGACTGACAACCGGGGGAGGCGGGAAACTAAACGTCAGTTGCCTCCCAAGACAGAGCAGGGGAGCCATCAGCCACACCCCCTCCCACAGTGGCCTAACTCACAGTCTGAAGTTCCAGTCAGGAGGCTTATTCAGGGAGGCGCGGGCTTCAGTGGTCGCAGCTTATTCATACAGTTTTGCCATAATGGGAAAACAGTCCTTCATAACTATAACATTTCAGGGTCTCACACTCTGTTCTCAATATCCATATTAAATCTGAAAGCTTTTAAATTTCAGGAATGTGTAGCATTTACATTACTTAAATGAGATTGGCTGTCACACCATTTTTCAGGGCCGGAATATATCAATTAACACCACCTCCTTTGGAGGTCACAGTCATTTTGTACATTGTGTAAACTGAAAAAAATTGCATGTGAAATTGTGCTTTGATCAAATAAGTTCTGATTTATTTGGGTTGAGTGCATGTAGTGTCGTCAGTGCAATTTCTCTCTATAATAAAAAGATTATTGCTCAAAACATTACAGGCTGAAGCAATCCCAGTGTTATTTTTTAAATATGTCAGTAGCATTGTAATTCTTATTTTCAAGCATGGAAATGTGCTGTTTATTAGGTCTAAAAAAAAAAGTTTCTAGGCCAATTTAAAAATACATATAAACTGAAAACTGAGTGTATTTTTTTAAAAATTCAGATTCATTCTCAACACAACTCTGTGTAATATAAAACTTCCTAAAATACCATTTCGCTGAGGAGTTACCACAGATACCAAGCTGTTAGGCAGCTTAAAAAAATCAACAGTAGATAGGAAAACATGTCCAAAATACAGCCTGAGAAATGTCAAAGCACACTGGTCATCCTTTTCCTCTCTGTAATATACTAGAGAAAAATCAACAATAATGGAGCAAGGACTAAAAAGAACCATAAAAGAAAAAAAAATCAGTTTTATCCCCATGTTCTGGGATTGAAATGCTGTTGAGCAGTACTATCCCTCATTAGCATTTCATATGGGGTAGAATTGTTTCAATATTTCTCAACAAGCAAACACAAAGGCTGAAAAATATTAATAATTGCATTCTCAGCAGAAAAACTACCCATCCTAGATGTTTATATTGTCATATTGCTGTTTGCAGTCTGTGATGGGCTAACCATGGCTGGGGGATGATTGGAGAGACAGCAAGCACTGCACAACAGTAGCTGAAGCCCCATTCTAGTTCCAAATATAAAACACAGCATTATGATGGCTGCTGTGGGAAAACTTAAATCCATCCCAGCCAGACCTAATGCACAGTCCCACAAAAAACAAACAAACAAAAAAAAAAACCCCACAAAACAAAAAAAAAAAAAAACCCAAAACAAAACAAAAAAAAAAACAAACAAAAAAACACAACCAAAAAAACCCCATAACACAGGTTAGTGGATTAGGAATGTTTTCTTCTTCTGTTACAGAAAAATTGGATGACTAGCACAATTAATTGTTACCTACTAATTAAAAATAATAGGAGTAAGTCATCAGAGAACAGCTGGCTACAAGAACCTGTTTTATTTCTTATTACAAACTAGAGTACAGCAGCTTTCTAGTCAGTCATAACCACTGTTTCTCCTTCAATCAGTATCACCATGAAACATGCACAAGGCAACTTGTTCTGTGACCTGGAGATCCAGGAAAATTGAAGAAAATAGACTTGTGTTTTTTCCCAATAAAGTAATCAGACCTGTAATTTGGCAGAGTTTAGCCTCTCTCTTGCAACTCACCTTTATGTGCGCTTACTTCTGAGATCAGCAGATCTCACTGACAAACAGTCATTTCAATAGCCTCTACTCTGCACTTGGTGTCAAGAATTTTTGCAGAAAATGCAAGGATGGAAATGACCAGCTGGGAAGGGGAGGATTCCTGTTGAAGGTGTGCTCAGCTCTTCTTTCAGAGCATCCCATTTCAGCTTGGACATCTATGAAACTCTAAATTCTGATCTATTTAGAGCTTGTGAGGTTTGTTTGTTTGTTTTTTAATGGGTGATGTCTCCACCTCTTGAGAGGAACTGTTATCTTCATTGGTCACATATATTTTATATGTTCAAACATTTGATGTTCAAACACAGCTCTGGGACTAAGTATTTTGTAGTTTTCCTACGTTTTCCTTAATAAAGAAACATCAAATACTAACTGTAACAAAAGTCACACAATGTGAACCAGCTTCATTCTCAGCTACATTAAGGGATTATCTCCCATTTTCTGTTGCTGTTCCTGTTATTTAACAGGTGTGTTAAATATCCACAGAATCTCTCCTTCTCCTGGCAGGTGCTTTGTTTCAAGTCTTCAGGGACAATATCACTGTCTGCAACATCATTAGAACAGAAGACTTCCATGGAGATCCATATGGATGCAGAGATCCACCTGTAGCCCATGAAAGAGCCCACAACAAAGCAGCTGGATGCTCCAGAGAAGGCTGTGACTGTGCAGGAGGCCAGTGCCAGGCAGGGTCCTGGCAGGGACCTTCAGACCTCTGGAGAGAGGAATCCCTGTTGGAACAAGTTTCCTGGTAGGATTTGTGACCCTGTGGAGGACCCACAGTGGAGCAGACTGTTCTTGAAGGAGTGCACCCCTTGGAAGAGTGACACACATTACAGCAGTTTGTGAGAATTGTTGCCTGTGGAATGGACTTATGCTGGAGAAGTTCATGGAAACTGTCTCCTTTGGTAGGGACCCCACTCTGGAGCAGGTGAAGGACTCCTCTCCCAGAGCAGGGGCTGGAACAACATGGGATGAACCGACCATAACCCCCATTCTCTGTCTCCCTGCACCACTGAGGGGGAGGAGGTAGAGATGAGAAGGAGGGAGGGGTAGAGAGAAGATGTTTAAAGTTCGTCTTTACTTCTCATTATCCTGTTCTGATTTTGCTGGTAAGAAATTCAATTATTATCCCAAAACTGAATGTGGTTTGGCCTTGATATTTGCTGAGTGATCTCTCTCACTTCTGGTTGTCAACCCATGAATCCTCCTTTGTATTATCTCTTTGCTGTTCAGTTACAGAAGGGAGTGAGTGAATAGCTTTGGGGGGTGCGTGGCATCCAGCCAGCATCAACCCTCTATGATTATCAGAAAGGTAATTTCTATATTTTTGTGACCAAGACTTGTAGTTATGATGTACAGATGATCTGAAATCCATTTGACTGTGGTTTGTTGTTACTAGGGCACATTTCACTGTACAAACAAACATTATTGTCACAGAACTCAGGCCCAGAATACAGGACCAAGTTTATAGGTCCTGTTCTCACACCAGGCCTTATCCAGTTAGTCTTAGTTTGTTCCTCATATCTTGCTTCCATCTTTTTATCATCACAAAAATCTTTTCTTACCACTACTGTCTCAAAATCTTCCACACTTAATGCTGAGATTGGGTTTTTTTTTAATATTTTTTCTCCAAATTCACTTGTGTTCCATTGAAAAACATTAGAATTTTCAAAATGGTAAACTATTTGACAGTCTCATGTAAATATCTTTCAATGAACATTTCAGCCAAAATGGCTAACTTCTGATAAAATTATCAGCAATAAAAAAACAGAACCTTTCAATGGGGACCAAGAGACAGTCTCAGAAGATTAACTTTTCATTAGCTTTGCTTAAAAACTTGGCAGTTCAAATAAACTGCAGTTTCTTTCTTATTTTTTTTTCTTTCTTTTTCCTACACAAAAAAGATACAGAAAGACCCAACATTTACAAGAAAATTACTACTTTTCTGAAATAATTGAAGATAAAATACTGGGTTTTTTTTCTCTATAGAATATTAAGCATATGGTTAAAAAATGCAACAGACAGGTTAGTGCTTTATATTCGGTCCTACAGATTAGTAAGAGTAATTTCTGTAGAACATGATAGGCTTTAGTCATGCTAACTCCTTCAGGGCTTTTCTGTAAGAGTTATTTGAGTTGTTTCACCAAGCAATTTTACTTTAGAAAGGTTTCCTCTTCATAGGCAATTGCTCCTGTATTTTCCTGTTAGCCACTGTCCACACCAAAAGCCAAGCTGAATGTAAATTTCAACAGCCTATAAGACATTGATGGAGTGGTTCCAAATTCAGTAAACTTTGGTCATCAGATGGCCCAGTACATTAAGTGAGACTCCTATTGTCTTGTATCAAGCTAAATACTTAATTAATCAAAAAAAACCACTTGATAATCAAGCAAAAAACATTGCTAAAATTAACCTTTGGGATAACAGATTAACAAAATATTCCATTTTCACCAAAAATCAGATTCAATTCCTTAAGTACTTTCAACATATGGTCAAAGTTTACCCCCCTCAATACCTCGTAGCCTTGCTATAAAAATAATGAGCTCTTAAGTCTTTTTATCACAGGACTCCATTAACCAAATTCGTCTATGTCTGCTCTTTGAACAAGTCTTCCATCTTTTCATAATAATTCTGATGGCCCAAGCACAGATCCAGTGGTTAATGTAAGTCAGCCTCTCCAGAGCAACCTGCTGTTACAAGTCCAACAGCAACAGTCCATCAGCCTAGGGGGCTGCGGGTCTCATGACTTGGCATACTAAACTACACTGGTATGTAACAGTGCAACTTGGAAGTTTAACCAAAATGTTTAACTAATTGGTGTCAAAATTTGAATCATTATTAATCTGGTTTACAGGAATTCTTGTTTTACTCTTTAAGGAAATGCTGTAAGGTAAAAGACCTTGTCTTTAAGCTATAATTCATAAATTTTAAAAGTACTTTTATAACTAGTTTAGATTAATCTGAGCAGCTGTTAAAGGTTAAGACATTAATCTTATACTAACTGTATAAATTACTGGGGGGACACTTGGATTCTACAAGTGCTTAACGTGACCTTATTTTTTTTTTTTCTTAAAAGTATTTGCTCTCTTAAGACAAGAAATAAAGAGATTGCAAAGCAAGCATTAACTTACTTACTTTGTGGATGGAAACAAGGATAAAAATATATGTAAAGGAGCACAGGAGTTAAAATTGAATCCATATATAGATCATCTAAATTACTCCTACAAACTGACCACATGTCTTCTGTCTCATTAACGTCTCAAAAACATCTTCTGAAATAAAGTAACGATCAACTGAAAAAACTGCATTGCACACACATAGATATGCACAAAGGTCTAGTTTTTCTGACTTAAGAAATAACTCAGTTAGTTTTGAATATCTCAATGGGCCTGATTTAGAGCTGAAGCTTTTGAAACAGGGACTACTTCATAGTCCAAACTATCAAAGAAGAGTTGCAGAATGTCATCTTTCTTTAAAGAGGACGGGAGCAGCTCATTCAGAGGCCAGTTTCTTTTACTATTACTAGACAATCTCCTTTGTAAAATAAGTTATGTTTAGCAATCAGACATTTCTCTTCCAAACAGAATAGTGGTTTGAACTGTCTAGAAGAGAATAATAATAAAATATCACACTGTTAAGATACACTGGAAAGTTGTTGTGAAGATACAATACATTAAATAGAAGACTAGATACTATCCTGAATTTAAATTCTATCCTAGCACTCAGCTTATAATTATCTGGTATTTAAAATAATTGTCATTTCATAATACGAGTTCTGTAATGCACAGTCTCAGAACTTTAGATATTTTTATGGAAAAAATCCACCAACTTAATTTTTTCTAGTTATTTGCCACTCAAAATAATGTAAAGCAACTTCTGAAAAGCCTTCATTTTGTGAATAATTCCTTTGAGTCTAGGCCGGTGTGTGAAGGATAAGCCTTGAGACAGAATTTCAGAAGTGGGCCCTGATCACCCTTCCATATGTTTAACTGAACAGTTTCTAAAAATAAAAGTGCTACAATATTCCTTAAAGCACTAGTTATTTCTGGCACCACCACCTACCATTTCTTCACTATCCATATGCTGATGCCACCCTATCAGACACATGCCAGTGAATCTTAACTCTGTAACACACAGCATGGATTACAAAACATAGGTTTCTTATTACCAAAGATTGGGCCATGTATACTTACTAGATGGATTAAGTAATAAAAGAGGCATGTAAAGAATAACCTTTAAGTGCCAACCTTTTTCCTCTCAAGATCATTTAGTGACTTGGAGGATGAATAAAATTTTCATGTCCGTTAGAAGTAAACAGACATGACAATGAGAAGATACTGTGCTTCAAGGAGACACTGAACTTTAGTCAAAACTCACAGCTAACATTAGTGATGCAATGACCAAAGCAACGCTGAATGTAGTGCAAAAGATGTACATTGGCAACAGTAAAAATGTGAACTCTGTGGTGGGAAACATTTGTAGTGAGTTTTCAGCTGCAGCGAGAAATAACTTCAACATAACTTTCACTTTTCACTTTATGTGAATAACTTTCAAATAAGGCACTACAAGGAAGAGCATATGTCAGAAGTTGTTTGCTTTTCCCTCCACACAACTGGGAGGAGTAAAGCTTGTTTTCTAGCTGTACAGAGAAGGTGAATTGTGCTGTTCTCACTGACCCTTCTTTCTCAGTCTTAATAGCCGAATCAAAACTGAAAGAACAGGTTCAGGCAAGAATTACATTTTTACTTGAAACAAGAGCCACAAACTGGTTAGAAACACTCACACCCTATTTGCTTGGTAATCTCTGCTTCAACCCAGTCATGCTATGGAAAGCAGTCAGCTCCTACAGCTGGATAAGGCAGGCTTCACTCTTTGCCCAGCTAGTCACAGAGGAAAGACAAAATGCTGCTGTCAAGGGCCATTTTTTGCAGCAGCAGAATCTCACTGTGATGGCACCAGTAGCTACATGGCCAGTCCCACTGAGGAGATAAATTTCAACCAGACAGGAGAAGAGGGATCTGTCTCTGGGATCTGTCTCCTGTGATCTGTCTTCTTCTCTGAGCCCAAGGCTGGATAAAATAATTTTATTCCTAAGGAGAGATGTGCAGCCCCAGCAGTTTTCCCACACATTGGCAGGTCTCTGCTTTCTGAAACCTCATCCACCTAATCATATCAAGAATGTGGTCACCCTTCCCACAGAGCAGGATTTAGGGACACCTTTCCCACAGAGCAGGATTTAGGGACAACTTAGCGCAGCATAAACAATGTGCACACTCTTTAACCACTAGTGGTATATGTAGGAATTCCACAGTGCCAACAACTGTCCTAAATTAACAGTTCTCTTTCATTTTTATCTTCCTTTCACTTTTATATTCCTTCCTTACCCAACTACAAATCAAGTACTTAACCTGGATGAATGGAAATGTCTTGTAAATTATAGAATAGCTAAAGGTAATTATGTTTTCTATTGCTTCTTACACAAGGTGATGGAAAGAGACAAGAAGGGCAGGAAAAATATCCTGTACCACTGTTACAGTAATTGATTCTCACATGTATAATTCTTCAGAGAAAACCATACTTGTGGTTTAAATGATCCATTCCATTTACAAGATAGGAGCTGAAACAAAATGTCTGGGTGGTGTTTGGCTTTTAGAAAAAGCAAGGCTGTAAGTATGTAAAATATGTAAAATAAAGTGTAGTTATTAATAACTATTTTCATCTTGCTAAGTGTCTCACAGCCAGAAATCTCACCACAGTTTTAAGGCAGGTGTCTTTTTTTTCAAAGTCTCCTTTCAGTCTCTTTGAATTGTGACTTATTCTTTTTAACCATTTATCTAGATTATACTAAAAATCTGTTAGCAATGCTTAGTGGCTGAAACAAACTGCTGATAAAATGGAGGTTGAATGAGCTCTTCTGAACCCTCATTCTGCATGTGTGATGTCTCTTTATTGCAGCCATTTGTCATTTTTTTACCTTTCAGACAGTATTAGAGGATAATTACATGAATTATCCAGAAATTAATGCATTTCTCCTCCCAAGAAAGGTTCTTTTCTATTTTGAATCTACTGTAGTCCGTAAAACACAAGCTACAAATTGGATACTGTGAGGTAGTATATGAAACAAAAGTGATTAACACCATGAAGACTGAATTCATTTTCAGACAGATGTAGAAACATTTAATATATTAGATATTAAATATTGTAGGATTCTCATATTGATTCATTTGAATGCCTAGAGAGTTTTACTTTCTATTCCAAACTTCAGTAATTAAAATATTCTTGGAATGGTCTTATTAATATTAATTGAGCATTTCTCATGACACAACAAGCAAAATTATTATTGCTACTGAATTTATATTTCATTCTTCAATTGCAACACTCTCTAACATAAAGATCTCTGTGCAGCAGACAAAATGCACAATAGTTTCTAAACCTTGGAGTTCTGTGAGTGTACCAGAAAAAAAAAATATGGTAATGAATTTTGATCTTACTTTTACTAGCTAAATTCTAAGTCAGTACCTATCTTTGAAATGACTGCTAATTCTGATTTTTAAATATTTCCTCTTACACAATACTCCAGTGTTGGCATACAACACAATGTTCTTTAGCTTGAAGGCAAATGATCTCATTTGCAATTCTAATGGCATTGGTATGGAGTTTTGATTCCTGATCTTGAAGATAAAATTAGTTTCCACTTCTTTTGCAAATATCTGTGCATTTTATAAAATCAATTACTAAGAGAACTCTAATGCAAAGACAACGTATTTTTCAAGGTCTTTTGGTGTGATACCTAAAGAATGGAATCTCAATGATATTATATAGAAAATGCTATTAGGACACTTTGATACAGCAAAACAATGACCGTTTAGAGAAAGTAATTCAGAGGAAGGAACGTTTGAGTGTATCACGGTTGCTCACTGTAGTAAGAGTTCAACATTTCAGCATCCACATCATATGTGGGTGGATCTGGAAGAATTAGAAAATATTTTCATTATTATGCAACAGAAAAATTAGTGCATTTGTTTCTACTCAAACAGAAAATATCTAAATGTAATCTTATTAATATTTTAGGATATTGTAGGGAAATGTAAGGAAATGTAATGAATATCAGTACTACTCTTGATTCTCTCCTTTATATTTTATAACCCTAGGCATGAATAATTTTAGCTTTACTTATTCAATTATCTAATACTAAAATATTTTAATTATATTGAAAACAAAACTCACCAATACACTATAAAAATAATTAGAAAAGAATCTAAGGACATTCCCTTCCCACTTTTAACAGTATACCTCTTAAGAAAACTTCATCAGTGATCATAGAGAAGATGTAAGGGCTATAATTTCTCTAGAAAACCATATGAAGTTGGGGTATTTTCCATTCTTATGTATCAATACTAATTAGAAAAAAAAGGACCTATTGTAGAGGGTTGTGAAAATACCTAGCAATTTAGAAGACTTATCTACAAATGGAATCAATAAACTAGACTTTGAAGTGAATCCCTAGAGAACAATAAAATCAATAATGGAATACTGTGCAAATGTGAGGAAAATAACAACAAAAGGAGGACCATGGCAGTACCAACAGCAGTAGAGTTTTGGTTCTGGGAGATCCAGGTTTCTGTCAATTACCATCAAAGCCCTGATATTTGAAGTTCTAAGGGAAAATGTAAATTTCCCCCATTGCAAACTACACTCACTGGACTGAATTTTATTGGCTTTATTGAAAATCTTATACTGGAAAAATTACTAAGGCTAGCAGGACTTTAAATTTTCTTAAAAACTTCTAAGTTTCTTAAAATACCACTTTGGAGGAGAATTTCACAAGCAAAGAAAATCTCCACAGAATTACAATCACTGTCAGAAAAATTTGCATTGTCCATTTCTATGCACAAAAAGGAAGTAGAAGTAACAAAGGGATAGACTTGACTTTCCAGCTGAAAATTGGCACCTATTAAAGAAATATTGCAGATAGTCAGAATCAACAGGGAAAACAGAAGGCTAACAAAGCCTTATAATTCTTTCTTTATTTTCTGGTAATACAGTGAAATGCTTCACTAAACATGCATGTTAATCTTTGTACATTTGCTAAAGATTTTTTTGGAATAGAATGAAGAATATCAGACTAAAGAAATGCTGATTTCCAGCAAGCTATTTATGAATAAGTCCTAAATAAATAGATATTTATAAATTATTTTTAAAAATTGCTGATATTTCAAAGTTGAAAACCGCATTATGCTGTGGTATATCTATATATATGAAGTTATGATTGTATATACAGAATCATACTTAGGTAGTTTTTAAATTGTTTTTTATTTGTATACCATTTTCTTGCATTTTTTCAGTTATAAATGAACCACTGAGGAGAAGTTAAAGGTAACCCCTAGAAAGAGTTCAGTAGATGTTTTTCTGCTTCATTTCTACATTTTTGTTCTTCTGATGGGAAAAAAAGTCCAATTTTATGGCATCTTGCTTACTTTCTTATGAGCAGTTTGCTAACTTTGCAACCAAAGTTCATTCTTCCCTATGTAGTTGAAGGTAGTAGCTATTACTTTGTTTTTCAAGTTAATTGAATGTCCTAAGGTCAATTCACGTTTTGTGATTTTTGGATATTTTTTTGTACTCCAGTTCATGATGGATTTTTTTATGCTATGCACTTATGTTTCCCAGCTTACTCCATGCTATCAAAATTTTTTGTTTCTGTAGAGATAATTGTTTTGCTTTCTCTTCTGTTTTTGCTGTGAAGTCTGTCCATGTCTTAAAGTAAACTATTCCATTTTGCTACTGGTGAATGCCCCTCACTACAAGAAGAACAATGAGGCAGCGGAGCATGTCCATAAAAGGACAAGAAAGCTGGTAAAGGGTCTACAGACTAAGTCTTATGAGGAGTGGCTGAGGGAGCTGGGGCCCTTTAGCCGGGAAGAAAAGAGGTTCAGGGGAGACATAATCACTGAGCCTAATCTACATCTGCCTGAAAGAAGGTTGTAGGGAGCTGGGGATCAGTCTCTTCTCCCAAGTAAAAAGCAATAGGACAATAGAAATTACTTCAACTAACAGCAGTGGAGGTTTAGACTGGATATTAGGAAAAATTTCTCTTTGGAAAGGGTTGTTCAAGCATTAGCACAGGTTGTCCAGGGAAACAGTTGAGTCACCATTCCTAGAGGTATTTAAAAGACACATAGATGTGGCACTTGAGGATATCATTCAGGCTTAGACTTTGTGTTGTAAAGTTCATGGCTGGACTTGATGATCTTAGAGGTCTTTTCCAACGTAAATAATTCTATGATGCTAAAACTAGATGGAATTAAGATATGCATATGTGTATTTGCATTTATTTTCATTGACTTACTTTTTTTCCAGAGCACAATGATGAGAGTTATGGATTTTGTAGTGGCAAAATGCCAAAATTAATTAAATAATCCATTTTTCTTCTTCTCTTGCTTTTAAAAAAATACAAAACAAAAAACCACAGCACATCTCTTTTATTTTTACCTTTAGAAATAGTTTAGACAGGAGATATTTCTCAAGCAAAATGCTGTAACTTTCTTCTGTGTCCAAAGCTTGATTCTTTTATCTCAACAAAACTATAAACATAAAGAACATTTTGAGTCAATAGGTTTTGGAAAGATAAGCCTTTACAATTGCTAGCAATGCCCCCTTTTGACATAGATCAATTCTCCCTTCCACTTCTAGAGGTAAAGGAACTGTACCACTGCACCAATTTTCCCCAAAGCCAGATTTTTATGGCTTCACATGGCAGACCACTTTCATTATCACTGTGCAAAATACAGTAAATGAAAACAACTCCTTTCCCAAAATGCCCCATCTCTAGCCCTTCCTTTTGGAGCAGCCCAGGCTCTGAATCAGTTCCAAGCAGACTGGGGAAGGTGGAATAGCACACTATGAAAAAAATATCTAAGCAGAAAGATTTGGGAATTATTTTTCAAAATTAAAACTAAATGACTAACCCAAGCCTCCTGGTATTTTTTGGCTGCTTTGACCACAGTAAGTGCTCATTACTGATCAGGTTAAGCTTGCCTTTCTTTCTAAAATATGCATGTACCTTGCTAAATGAAAATATAAAAGCAGCAATTGGTAATGTAGTCAAGGAAAAACAACCAGGCATGAGAATGGAAGTAAAGATAAGCTTCAGGAGCCCCTGAGTAACCTGAATGTATGTAAATCTATTGGACCCAATAAGTTCATCTCAGAGTCCTGAGGTAACTGCCTGGTGTAATTGTCAAACCACTCTGCATGACTTTTTAAAAGTCATGGCAGTGAGGTGAAAAAGCAATGAAAAGACATTCCAGTCCCCTGATATCAACACAGTCTGCGGGTTTAACAGCTGGAGAGCAACCCTGCCTGCTGGTGGGTGAGAGGCTGGTCATGACCCAGCCATGTGCACTTACAGCCCAGAAAGCCAAATGTGTCCTGGGTTTCATCCCAAGCATCATGGCCAGCAGGGTAAGGGAGGGGATTCTGCACCCCTGCTCCACTCTGGTGAGACCCCATTTGGAGTGGCTGCATCCAGCTCCAGGTCCCCAGCACAGGAAGGACATGGACCTCTTTGAGTGGGTCCAGACAAGGGTCACCAAGATGGTTAGAGGGATGGAGCACCTCTCCTGTGAGAAAGGCTGAGAGCATTTCATATATTTAGTCTAGAAAAGAGAGGTACTCAGGGTGACCAAATTGCAGCCTTCCAGTACCTGAAGGGAACTTCCAAGAAAGATGAAAGGGGACATTTTACAGGAGCACGGTGACAGGACAAGGGTCAGTGGTTTCAAACTGAGAGTAGGTTTAGATCGGATATTATAAAATTCTTTACAGTGAGGGTGATGAGACACTGGAACAGGTTGTCTAGAGAAGTTGTGAACACCGCACACCAGAAGTGTTCAAAGTGAGATTGGATGGAGCTCTGAGCAACCACGTTTAGTGAAAGCTGTCCCTGCTCATCGTGTGCAGGGGCTGGAATTATGATCTGCAAGGTCCTTCCCAACCCAAATCCATCTGTGAGAATACAAAGATCAGAACTTGAAAAGAGTCTACCAGGTTAATTAATTCCAAGTTCTCCAGAGCTTTATTCTGGTTGCACCCAATATTCAGTTCTGATTGAATTATGCTATTATGGAAATGCTGCTATATCTTACAGGAACAGAATTATTTACCAATGAAGCAATCCATGTAAATTGTACTGAAGCTGGACATTTCATTATGCTGTTCATTTCTGTTAATACCTACTATGAATGACTTTTTATATATCTATATATAGATATAGATATAGATATAGATATAGATATAGATATAGATATAGATATAGATAGATATAGATGATATAGATATAGATATTCACAGTAGCTATATGGCAGCTTTTTTCCCAGTGATACTGAGAAAATTAAGCAGGGAAGTTTTATCAAAAAAAAAAAAAAAAAAGAAAAAATAAAAGCAGAGCAAACAACAAAATATATTTCTGTTATTCATGTAACATTTTGACCCAGGAAATCATTCAAATCATTCATAAGGTCACCTGGTTTATTTATCCTCTCTTTCAAAATATAGATGTTAAATCTTGGCCATGACTGAATTGCAGTCAAACTATAAGTTTCTCTTCATATTTTATGTTTGGATTGGATATTCCTGTGTTATTCTGAGTAACTTAAATCAGACATTTCTGTCAGAATCTTGCAGGTTAGTTAAAATTTAATCCTATAAATCACACAAATATATCATCTCTGTGCTTTTGTTCATCTGCAGTGATATGATGTCTTAAAATATTTTATAGATGATTTGGATATATATGTGTCAACCTTGGTCTTACTAGTGTCTGATTTTTAGTCTAAGGAAGAAAGAAGAATGATAAAGAGTATTCTAAATGGTACTGTTTTGTTTTGTTTTGTTTTGTTTTGTTTTGTTTTATCATAAGGACCAACCCGTTCATTAACTTGTTAGCTAATTAACATATTTTGGCTACTTTCCTAAAAGAAAGAGAGACTTTGATTAACACATAAGTGTGAAATTCTAGGGGAAAAATCTTTTCCTTGAAGTGAAAATATCTGCTTTTGCCTGCAGATGGGTAATTGTACTCTCCTATGCTCTCACAACTACCTTGACATAACCACTTTTAGTAACTAAAGACTAAAGTCTATTAAATTTATAGGAACTGTTATTAGCTCTTATCTTATAGCTGTGATGTAGCATCATTAGGTCAATCACTGCATACCTAGCTTACTTAAAAAGATGTAATGTTTGCTTTTTTTAGCATGGCTTCTTTGGCTGTGAAGAATACAGAAAGGTTGAGGTTTGCTTGGTTTTGGATAAAATATTCTAATTTTCATTTAATTAAATTAAAAAACACACACTACTCAGAAAAAAAAACAGAACAGAGAAGGAAAATATAACAGCAAATAAAAGTGAAATAATATATTGGTAGACACCAAATGCTTTTAACATTAGCAAATTGTGGAGATATTTCTGATTTCTATCTCTGCTGTATTAGCAATGTAGAACAATACATGTTATCTTCAAGTGATATAAAATTTATGTGGCCTTTGCAAATTAGTCAATCAATTGAAATTTTCAAATCTCATTGCTCTTCATCAGGTTGTTTTATGGAAATCAGAATTTTGTCTTACTGATTTCAATTAACTTCTGTTTTGAATCAAGAGAGACAAATTTTAATGTAATTTAAAGCAGTATTTTAATAGAAAGTTATGTTATCTATTTTGATATTATTTCAATATGTAGTTAAGACATGAAAAATGCCACTTTCACATATGAGATAATTCTTGTAAAAATCGCTAAGCATTTAAGTTCAAATTTCTGTTGAGAAACACAAGATGATTAACAATTTTTCCATATAAAAATCAATTTTACATTACCAAAATACTCCATGTCATACTGTTGCTTTTTTTCCCTTTCCTTCCATCCTGTTTTTCAGTTGTTCTGAATTTATTCCTGAAATGTATCTCTTTAACACATCCTTGTTTGTAAGACATCCCCAACTAAGCTACAAACTGAGGCGTGTTCAGGCTTTCAGAAATGAAGCAGTATCTAGAGCTCAGTAGGTGCCTGCTCTATGAGAGCGCCTTCTTTTCCATTCATGTGGAATGTTCCATTGCTATGGCAAGCAAGAATAGAAATGTGCTAACAGAAACCATGGTGGAATTTTTTAGGATGCATAGCTCCTGGTTTTAAGGGTCTTTTTAGATGTGTGAGAGCATGTGTGCATTTATAAATCCATCCTTTTAAAAAAACAGTGCAATGGAGATCCTGTAATCACCATGGCTTGTAATATCAATGTTATTTGTCTCCTGGAAAGAATAAAATGCAACATCACCGTACCTCGCAGAGAAGGTTAAACCATTGACATTTAATGAGAGACTAGACAGGAAACCAAACAGCATCTTCTTTCAGTAAAATTGATATCTTATAAAAAATAAATAATTATAGTGGTAGTTGAGGTTTCATACTGTTAGAAACTGGAATGATTCTTACTGTAATTTTATTTTAAAATACATGACTTTTACCAGGCAAATAATTTTAACTAGAAGGTTAAGTATTGTTTTCCAAGTAATTTAGCAATAGTTAGGGTATAAAAAAACCTATTTTAAGGTAACAACAGATGAAGACAGTAGGCAGATGATCACTGCTGTTTATCTAGCTGTGCACCTTTTACCCAAAACATATATTCTTTAAAAAGAAGAACCATCTCAGGAAGATATTCTGACTTTTGCTGTTGCTATTTAGCATTTGTGTTTCGCACTCTATTAGGTGACCTACAAAAAAACTGTCCAGTAACAAACCACAGCATTATTACATGCTTTTGATGCCTTAAGATTTTAGCTTTTATATTTTTCAGATTCTGTACTGCATTAGTATATAACTCTGAACTCTATATAGAATGCTTGTTAGCTTTCTTTACATTTTAGTCAGACTAAACAATCCATCTGGGCCTGGGAACCAAGGTCATACCATTTGTCTAAAGCCCCTGAAAGTATAAACAAAGGTAAATTGGGAAGAGTAGCACACCAGAGGAATACTACTTCATTACCTAAAGCTATAATTGGACAATTGACCTCTGATGTGCAAATAGACCAAACTTATATCTGTCTGAGAAAACTCATGACTGTCATCCATATTGGGTCTAGCTTCTTCAAGGCTTTGCACTGCCCAAGGTGTATCCTTTGAAGGCCTTTTAATAAATACCTACTTCATTCTTTTAGCTTTGTCTAGCCTCCATTCTAGGCAGCCTCTCCAAGGCATCACTTTTGATAACTAACTAATAAAGTTATGACATATCTGTGATCATTCACAGTACAACACATACTACTTATAACTCAAGAACTACTCGCCTGAATATGCTCTAGAGGAAGGGGAACAGTTTAAAAATAATAAATGGTATATTTCTTAGTAGTATTGAGTGCAATTCATTCAAAGCACTACTTATTACAACTCCTGTTCAATATAAAATAGAACTGCTTTTCCTAGGAAGAAAATCCATAATACTTATTTATTTGGGGGGAGGGGGGTCTCTGATTTTTTTTGGTTTTGGGAGAGAGAGGTGAGAGAGAGTATGGAATCAGACTCAGTATATAAGGTGCAATAGTGACGTTTTCATAGGCAACAGACGGAAAGTGGGAGGTAAACTTTCGCAGTGAATAATCACAGTTGCCTTCCACCTCTGGGAACCTATACTCAAGCAAGATCAAACAGAAAGTTAATTCTGTGATCTCTTTACAGCCCCACTCGACAGTTAGAAAAGTCATGACCAAAACAGCAAGAGGCTCACAGTTAAAAGCTGAGCTAGAAACACAACATTTTCACTCATACACTTCAGCCTCTGGCATCCTATCAGTCCTCACCACAGTGCTTAATGTGAGGTTATTGGCCTGTGTAAGGTGAAGCACACCTATCTTTAAAAAATTTGTCTTTTCCTGTACAGTTACTGACTTACCAGGAACAGTCTTTCTCATCTGTTGGTTTCTGAGGAGTTGATGGAAAATACCATCAGCTATATGCCACAACCTACAATCATAAAGAAACTACATAACCTTCATTATACACTTAAATCAAAGGAAGCTATAGCACTTAAGAAATTACAAGACACAGTTTTACATCATGCATGCAAGTTTTGCACTGGGTTTGGTGAAAAAATTAATAGAAATTAGTGCAATGTGAGTCAACAAAATTAAACAAAACATTGTGTCTAAGTGATATTTAAGTTGGATTTTGTGACCTCTTTTTGGACCTGATAGAAGACAGAGAGAGCCCGAAGCATGCTGGCTTTATCTCATTCCCTATCACCATCTTCAGTGGTATCATATGGTCTGACAAAGGAGATTAGATATTAAATTATTGAATCATATTATTGCTCTGCATACCTTTTTTATTTTCTTACATTTTTATGCTTCCATAGCTACAACAATATTTCTTTTAGAACACAATTCAAATGCATTTTGTATTCTCCCATTTTCTGCACCGTTTATCATCTAGAGTAATTTACTATCATTTCAGTGCAGATTTCAGATTTTAAAGTCTCCATTTACTGGCCATATTTTAAAAAATGGTACTGAATACACAAAATAAAAAGCTGTTTGCGAAATTAAGCAACAAAAAAGTTTCATTGTGACTTGTCACTACCATCTCCTGACTATTTAAATGCTTCAGTGAAGTTTAGTTCCACTGTAATTGAGCAACATTCCAACATTTTAAAATAGAAAAAATATGTATTATCATCTCTCTTTTTGCTAAACACTGAAATAGCTTGATTGGATGGAGGTGGAATGTAGGTGTGCTGTGTGGGTGGATGTGTTCCATGTGCAAGAAATAATTACAGAGAAAAAAATTGTTTTCAGTTTAGTTTTGATAATGATTTCATTTGTGATCACTTTCTGGTGTTAATGCTTCTGAAAACAATATTTCCAAAACCTGTATGACCCCCAGTATTAATCAAGAGACAAGTGCTTAGAAAAAGGGTTTTTTGAAATAATATTTTTCATAATCTTATCCCATAAATGATGTAACTTTTTATATCGAGTAGCAAGCCACAAACAATAATGTTTCTTATCAATATTTAGAAGCAATGTATTGAAATATTTAGTATATTCTGCTGTAAATAATGCAACTCATAAAACAAATACTGTTGCCTTACTGGAAGGTCTGGCATTTGTTATTCCTACTTAGTAAAACTTCTCAATCTACTTAGCGAAACTTCTCAATGGTAGGAAAAATCATTAGTCATTATTGTTCTAATATTTTGTTTGCCATTTAATTTTTAAAATTGTTAGCAGTCTCTATAGCAAAATTAAATTGTCCAGTAGAAAATCCACAATTGAGAGCACCACCACAGCCTTTCCAATGATCATTCTAATCCCGTGTCCTCTCTCCAAGCATAATTAAGGGTTCATGCCTAGGAAAAAGTGAAAAAAACCCAATGCTTCACTCACTCCTTATTCTCAGCTTTTGGCAAGAGTTATCTTGAACACAACTGTAGTTTTAGAACCTGCTAGATATTCTTTAGGAGTGAGTTAAGTGAATTTAAGAGCCACTCTCCATACCTTCCCATGTTGACTACATGCTACTCAGTAGTGAGCAGTATGTAACCCTGAAAGTTTGCTCTCCTATGAGATTAAATGCCAATGTGTTTTAAAAGGCTTTCTGGTTCCTCCAATGATGTTGAATTTTACCAATGGGTTTCTTAAATACTTACAAGCTTTCCAGTTAAAATGCCAACCAGACTTAATGAAATACTCAGAAATAAAGCAGAAATTGTTTTGTCTGCATGTCTTCACAAAAAATCTAAACCATATTCAGTGTATCAAAAAATGACAAAGAGGATAAGATGTTTTCATCACAAAAGTGTTTCATTTGAAATTTGAGCCTATAATCTTAAGGTTTGATTCAGTACCTTCTTCAATTTTACTTGGTTCTAAAAGATGGTTTTGGTGAAATTCAAATTATCTTCTCACCATAAAATAACCAATTACAATCAATATATTGAACATATTCCTTTTCACATGTCTTATCTTTCAAGTCCTAAGATATGGAATATAATGTGTTACTTTTTAAATATGAATAAGGGAGATTCTTTGCTTCACTCTGTCACATAGAAGTTAAGAAGGAACACAAAGCATATTTTTATTCTTATATATATATATTTATTTTTATTCTCATAATTCATAAATAATAAATTTATATCCTTAAAATTCAATGGCCATTCTGCATGACAACAAATAGCATTTTGCCTGAATGATTTGTAAAACCTAAGAAGGGCCTACTTCCCTTTGAACTTGTACAGTATTGCACAAGAGCTCTTAATACACTGTTTCCCTGTGAAAACGGGAAACAGCGAACATCCCAAACTTTCTGCAACTTGCTCTCCCCATGGCAAAAATAAAGGATGCCCTGTTCTAGTTTTGGCCAAGGACAAGGTTCATTTTTTCACAGTAGCTGTGAGGGGGCAGAACCTGGAGATGTGTGGACGTGACCAAGACGAATTGTCACCATCTTGCAGCATGACCATCAAAGAATGTGCCTGGTTTCCCTGATCATGGGAAAACAAGGTGGAAAAGTAGGGTCCACCCATTCCTTGTTCATTGTCTTGTCTTGGTAGCATTTTACATGTGATTTGACCTCTCTTTTGTACACGGTTGTTACTAGTATTATTTCTGTTACTGTTCATTTAGTTATGGCATCTGTTTCCGGTAAATATTTCTTATCTCAACTGATAATCTCTGTTTTTTATGTCTCTCAATGAAGTGGGGAGAGAAGCAAGCAGGAGGCATCTGGTTTAGGAGAGTTTTGGTGGGGTGAGGCACTAAACTGGGAATGTTGTTTCCAAACCACAACACCACTGTTAAAAGCAAGAGGGAAGATTGCCAATAAAGAGCTGTAAAGGGTCCTTGAGTTATGTAAATTATGCTGTCTTCTTTTTAATTCCCTCTGCTAAATTTTCCAGGGACAAGAGATTTGGGATCAAGAAGCCACAATTAACAGTTGTTACATATATAATCTCACATGTAGTGAGATTTCCTTCTGTACTAACAAAAGATTCATTAAGGCTCACAGAGACTCTGACAGGTCCAAACAACACGGACCCATTCACATCCATTACCTTTTCCAAGTCAGACTTGGCAGACACCAGTAAAAATTTGAAAAGCCCACTCTGTTTTTGCTCCCTATCTCTTTGTTGTTAAGGAAATTTGGTATTATCACCATTCTCTCTTTATTGGTAAGGTTTATTTTGGACTCCATAGATAAATACTAAAAACATCCACTGCATTCACCATAAAGTCTCTACTGAAGTAATTAAAAGAGATAATTTTTCCATTTTGTTTCATTATTTGTTTGGTTGGTTTTTTGTTTGTTTTGTTGGTTTTTTTTCATAATTTGCCCCAAAAAAACCCCACAATTTACTGTCAAAATAATCACTAAATAGGTAATGGTAACTAATAAGAATGAACCATGTTCTGCAAAGGAATGAAATAATAATCACTTGAAAAGGAAGAACAATATGTCTAAATTAAAATGCTGGTCAACAGAACACAAAGCTGACATTTACAAAGGTTATGTTTGACTGTAATAAAATAAATGGCAGCTCTTTGTGTACACAGTTGTCAATTAGCATTGCATATGTGTCTCTTGGATACATTTATTTTTGCCAATGATTCCTTATTCAAGATGCAAATATCTATTATTAATGTTCAGTAAGTACTCCTGACTGAGGGAAATAACTAAGAAGAATAGTTTCTTCTTAGTTATTAGTTTCTTCTTTTTATTAGCATTTTTTTTTCATGGGAATGTCACTAAAATTAAAAAATAATGTAACCTCTAAAATCAACAGAATTTTTTGGAAACAGAAGAATTAAGTACAGTAGAAATAGAAGAGTTATAAGAAAATCCCTCTTAACTGCAGATTCAAGTAAGACAATAATTATTCTTTTTAGGGTTAAATTGAAGCAAGTATGTCTGTTATTCATGTACTTTAAACTTCTCATCTATAATAGGACTGCAAATGCAGACATTATTTATCTTGACCAATAGTTTTTCGTAACTAGAGGCAAAATTAATTTGCAAAAACATTCCTATTTATTGCAATGCGACTGTGTGGCTCCCTATAAGCCCAAAATTTGTGAGTGATCTATCTATAATGAAAATTCTACTTCCTTTTTTGACCTTTATCAGGATAAGAAGGTCTCCAGCTGAAACGCAGAAGGGATAGAGTATATTCTTCTGACATCAGCATGGAGTACCACTCTACCTCAAGAGGAAATGTGCAGGAAGCTGGCTGCATCACTTATAAAGCTGGAGCTTTGCTGGATGCTACACAAACCCCTGGGTGGCACACAAAGGGGGTCATTGCCAGAATCACACCTCAGTGTCAATTTAAGTCAGATTCTTTTCATGATTTTGCACCAAGCAGTAAAATCCCTTACTTTCTTTCCTAAAGAAAAATAAATACAGAAATGCACAGACAATTTTTTACATGACAAGAGAATTTTTCAATAGCCTGATGACCATGACATCAGAAAGGGCAGCTAAAGGTATTCTGGTTCTAATCTTTACTCAGAATAATTTGTAAATTTTATATTTAAACAGTCATTGCATAAAATGAGCAAAAAATCCTGGCACTATGGATTTGAAGCTAGGTGTGGTGGGTTGACTCCTGCCTGCAGCTAAACCCCTGCCCAGCCTCTGGGCAAAAGCAGAAAGAAGGCAAGAAAACTTCAAGTCAAAATAATGACAGCTTAATAAGGAAATCAAAAGATGCTTGCAGAAGCAAACTACTCCCCACTAGCAGGTGGATGTGCAGCCACTTCCTGGGAAATCAAGTCCCCAGTATGTGTAATAGTTGCTTGGTAAGACCAGTGTCATAATCACAAGCATCCTCTGCTTCCTCCTCCTCTCCTCAAGCTTTTACTGATAAACATGACACAATACGGTATGGAATATGCTTTTGGTCAATTTGTTAGCTGGCCATGCTGTGTCCCCTCCCAACCTATTGCACATCTGGAGCCTAACTCCAGTGGAAAAAAGCCTTGATGCTTTGCAAATGCTGTCACATCCAAAACACTGGTGTCTGATCAACACCCCAGTTATATGTCTACCATGAGAAATATCTGTTTTCCAGAAAGTTCCATTATGAAATGTAAAAGATGAGTGTTCTGAATACTTTCAAATGAAGGCGTTCAGATGCTTCATGGGAACATTTTTGGATCCTGCATATACACAGATATCGAATCTCAATAAGTGGATATTGCTTCAGACCTATTTGACATTCCCATGTTTCCTGCCAGTAAGCGCAAGTCAGCTCTTGTGGTGGATACTGGCCTATAGAGTAGATAGATAGATAGATAGATAGATAGATAGATAGATAGATAGATAGATAGATAGATAGATAGATAGATAGATAGATACTGGCCTCTGTCAAATGAAAATCTCTCCTCAGGACTTCACATGATTTCTAGCTAAATAAATGGCAACTTCTTCCTTTTATGCCATGGCAATTACGTCTATCTATTTTTTTCATATATTAACATTTATGTATTGTTAAAAACTTGTGCAGGCAAAAACAAAAACCCATAAAAAGTTTTTACAAGTCAGTTTAAGTTATGAGTTTTGTTTTTTGAGAAAAAGCCTTGATATTCTGCCCATCAATAGATTCAATCCATAAGCCAAAAGAGGATTTAAAGGTGTATTATTTTACTAACTTCTGGTTTGAAATTCTCTATTTTCCCAACAATTATTTATATGAAGTACTTTATCTAAGTAAATAAATGTTTCATTTTAATATGTTGAAAATGAGGCAGTTTATATGATAATGATTTATGCCTCCAGTACCTCCTATATATAATGAATATTTCATTGGTACTTATTTACATCTAGAACACTAACAAAGTGCTTAAGTTTCTTTCCAGGATAACTTGCTGACAATTTAAATGCAATAGCATCTATAATAAACAAATACACTGGTTCCAAGACACAATGCATAGAAAAGTGTTCAATAATATTCTGACAAAGATCAAAGGCTTTGCTCATCTCAGGAAGAAGAGAGTTCAGGATTTACCCATGGAACAAACCAGAAAATCTTTTTTTTATTATTATTTTAGTAAATGATAATGTAGTGTTGTGTGCATATAACATTTATCTGAGATGTACTTATGACTACAGCAGAGCATTCCATTCTGAATTTTTACCTCCAATTTAAACAAAGATAAATGCAATCATTCAGCAGAATCCACACAGAAGCCCTAGATGAGTAAATGTATGTTCCCAGAATGTATTATATAAATAGAAATACCTTCTACAGACATGTAAATCTTTTAAAGGCAATATTTTTAGAGAAGTGAATGCACAGTAAAACCAGAGATACATAAAGGGAAGTTGCATATAATTAGTTATACCTCAGCAGGAACTGTCAGTATGCAGTCCTTCCTGTCAAGATTTAATACCCTCAACATTTAACTCAGAACCTAGTTTAGAAAGTAGTACAAGAACTTAACTATTTAAGCATAGGTACCATGTGCCTAAGTAGCATCACCACTGTATTCCTCAGTAGCAAGGCGCTCTCCCTCAGATTGCTTCTTTTTCTCATTAGGAGCTCCATTATTGTAATACACTGTCTAACTTACAAGTAGCCAGGGAAATGTGTGACTGGCTATTGATGTACAGCTTGACCATATAGAAATACTGCTGAAAAAATATTCTTTCCAGTTTCTTTCAGCACTACCACCAGTGAGAGATGAGGAATCTCTAACTGTGAAATCTAAATCTGTGCGGAATTCTTCACATCTGTGAAAATATACCATGTTCCTCACCAAGGCCTCATGCATGCTTTCACTCTAAGGAGTAAACATATACAATTTCTCAGTTGATGTGCTACATAGACAGTCCCTAGCTAGTTATCTTGCATACCTTCCCCAAAAAGGTGATTTACAATTGACAGACTAATGATTACAATGGAGAAAATCCTGAAAATACAAAACTGGTCTGGAACAAGATGACAGATTTTGTATTTGTTACTATTCCAATGTCCATAACTTAAATATTTATATTATTCATGTCATTAGTTTTAGCACGACTAGGCAACTGTGAGTGAGGGTTGCCAAGTGGTTCTGCAAGTCAATTAGCTCTATATTTAGCAACATCAAAAGCAAATCTGAAAGTATCAAAACAGGACACATTCCACTGAGATAATCTCTTATCTCTCCATGTTTGAAGTCTAGGTCAATCCATAAACAAAGTGGTGCACATCCCTTCGAATAATTGGGAAAGAACATGATCTTCTGTGTTGTCTTCGCCATAATTATTTACTTGGAAGAGAAACTATTAGCCAGAAGTATGTTCATTTAGCACAATGTTTCACCTTCGAACATGAAAGATTTTTTGGAGACCAGGAGATCTTCTGGACATTTTCCTGGATGAAGGAAGTGTCCTTAATTGTTTTTGAATTTTCTCCCACCTGTTTTTTTTTTCACTCACAGTGTGTTTGTCAAATCCATGCTTTCTCTGAAATGCTTTGAACTCTGTAGTTCTCATCTTTATTCACTGGGCACTCTGAACTGTTTTCCAGCACTTACAGAGGACTGTAGTTTATCCTGAGGTAATTTTTAAAGCCAAGAACAGCAGCCTGTGCTATCATGTCACTATTATGAAAACAGTGATTCAGTGACACTGGTTAAAGGAACCTATGGATGATAAACTTCCCCTTGAGATTTCCGTGGGGTAGTGGAGGAGACGGTTGGAATGAAACAAAAAAACTCCTTCTTACCTTTCAGAATTTACTTGTCAAGATAAAATTAAAGTGTAAAAGAAATGGAAAGTACTTAGAAAATATAAGAATTAGTTATTGGATACAAAATATAACTTCATTTTTCTATTTCATAGGTTGTTGGTAGTGTAGCAGAATAATATCAAGTCCCATGGTAAAACAGATTAGGTAACTCATTCCAAAGTATCATACATAAATCATAAATCTGAACTGCATACTATTTATCTTTGTTTATATAACAAGTCTTCATCTAGATAACATATGGGAAAATCAGAAGGCCATGTCACTATTACTCAGGCAAATTCCCTAAGTCAAACAACTGACAATGCAGACAATAATAATCCATATTATCTTCAATCCTAAATTCATGGAACAGGGGAAAATAAAAATATCAAGTAAAAATGTAAAGTCTTGCACATCTAGCCATAAGGGAATAATATTACATAAAAAACTCCTAGTTTTACTTCTAATATGTATTAGGTCACAGGTTCTCGGGAAGATTCAACACTTTATGTTGTAAATTCATGCTATTTCATTCCTTACTCTTATGCTTTCCAATCCCTCTATTAATTCTAGCTAGTTAACCTCATCTCTAAAGGAAATGAGCCTTAGGACCTTCATATGTCTATCTCTCAAATCTGTACTTTCAATCAAAACTGATGAAAAGAACTGAGGTACCAAAATTATTAAGTTGCTGAAATTTACATGGAAAAAGTATCTAGGTAGAAGACATTAATTCTTTCAGAGGAGGGAAATATTGCAAAATTAGCTTAGCTGGATAATTAAGTACTAGGGACTTGGAGAATTGTAGGAAATCAACCACCATCAATTCTGCTTTCCACAGAGATGTATGTTTCAATTCCAAAACAAAAGAGGACTTGTAGAAAAGAACATGTTTTTATTCCATGCACAGAACAAATCTGAAGTAACAATGACCTATATCCCAATAACCCAATATCATTACTATCTTAGTAATATAAAACAATTCTTGTGGACAGTTCATCAGAAATCTTAATATTCAGTCAGTCTTCTGGGCTATTTCTCTCTTATTAAAATCAATATAAAGTGTTAGAGTCTCACAGTCTTCAAACATGTTATGCTGCATTTTCAAAAGCTCCCTTAACTCCTTTAAAGAGCATCTTAATTTTCTTTACTCTCATTGAGAACTGAATGTTTAATTCTCTCAGGCACTTTTGAAATTGCACTAGAAAAATAATACAAACTGAACACATCTAGTGTGCTTATTATAGTTCATCTCATATTCAAAAGTGGCATTAATTGTTTAAAAGTTAAAAGCAGACTGGAATTTGTGACATATTTTTCAGAATTGAGGAATATTTTTTTTTTCAAAAACATATTTTGTGAAATTTTTTTCTGCCATATTTTTCAATATGGAGGAAAATTTACATTATCTCTCTCAAAATAATGCAAAACCTCTACTTTTCTGCTAGTACCATCTCATAGATGATGTGCTAGTAATTTAGAACTGCTAGATGAAAGACTCTTTAAGAGAAGGAAGATACTCTTTGGGTGTGAAAAAAATATGAGAAAATAACCTGTATTTTTTAGTAGAATACAATTTTTGCTGGTGCATGGGATATCTTTCCCCCATATAAACTTTCAAATAGCATCTTAATACATGAAGAAATATCATTTTGCTACATCTCTTCAGTATTAAGAACACCAATAAATTCTATATAAAAGAATGTCACAAATAACCCCCAAATTATCAGAGTGATACTGAAAGTTTTCTTTTCATTCCTGAAGTACATTAAAGAAATTGCACACAGAGAAGACAGTGTTCAATCCAAAGCTCACAATGCAGATTTATGTCTTGATACCTAATTAGGCAAAGTCTGTCCAGTGAAAGGAATAAAAGACCTAAATTTCCTCCCCATCAGTAGCATGACTCAAGAGACTGGCAAAGCCATGTCCTGACTTTGATGATGCTGCAGCACACAGCAGTCACCTGAAACTGCAGTAATTCAGCAGCTGTGAAGCAGCATGTGCCAACAGGCATCCCACATGCCAAAAGCACCACTGAAGAAGTCTTTGTCAGCACAGAACAACTGTACTGAATTTAGTGACCAGAAAAATTATTATCTATTCCTGGACACCTGATTAGATTATTTTCATATTAAGCAACTGTGTGTAAATAGATGCATATACAGATGCAAATGAATTGTTGTAAACAAAACCTTCAGGGCATGGTGAGGCTTCCAACCACAACTGTATATTCTACTACAGTGAAACAATTAAAAATATTTTTAAAGAAATTGCTCTTCCTTGCTATTATTGCTTATTATTGCAGGGAACACTATGAATATGTATTGAACTTGAAACACTCTGAATTGCAGTGTTTGGATAAGGCTGGGTGAATCTTATCCAAAATACATTCTTGCTAAAGCAGCACATCACCACCACATTATAGAAAACTGACCCTTAGCTTTTATTGGAAATGCTAAAGATATGAAATTTAAAATAAGTGTTTCTTATTCTTTCATTGGTAGGAAAACAGCTTATTCTATGAGCAGCAGTAGTAAACAAGCATGTCTGAGTTTTCCCAATGTGAATTCTCTGATAAGGATTACATATTTTTGCTCAGAGGTAAAATCAATTTACCTGAGCATCTAGTGTAATGACTTTAATGGAAATAAAAAATACTGACCATTTCCACCCCAGGTCAAATTGGTAATCGGGTTATAAAGTCATTAAGAAGGAGACAAATAGGGAAGACAGCCATAGTGACAGAGTGCAGAGTGTAAGAATGAGAAGCTAAGAGGACAGGACACACACACACAAAAACCCCTACCCTAAACTGATTCCATGATGCTAATTAATGCTAACTGTTGGGTTTTTTGGGGTTTTGGGGGCTTTTTTAGTTTGTTTATTTGTTGGGGCTTTTTTGTTGTTGTTGTTTTTAATCAGAATCCCTGTGATGACTTTTTTGTCTGATTATGCTTCATGTGTATCTCTTAATAGTTTTATAACTGCTTAACAAGCCAAAACAGACTGAACAGAAAAAGAGACTAGAACCAAATGATGTCACTCAAATTCCAGAAGCTAAAAGATTGACCCTCCATCTCTCAGTCTTCCACTGAGTGTCTTACAATCTCAACAGAAATCTGCAGGTATAAGCAGAAATGTACAACAGATCAGAGACTCTGGAAGGTCAAAATAATTATAATTGCCACAAATACGAAGAAAATATCAAATGGCATTTAAGTCTTCTTAGGAACCAGTGTTGCTTGGACAAGAGTTAGATTTGCAGAAGGCAAAACTCCCATAGTGCTTACAGAATTATCTGGCATAATATTAAAACACAGCTCAAGAAACAACAATATTGAAACTTGCAGTATCCCCCTACATGCCCATCATCTCCAACCTATCCACCAGATTCAAGCAGCTTCAGAAATCAACTTTATAATGTCAGATTTTAAGTTCTCAAATAGTAAAATTTGAATGCCTCAGCTAAAGCAAAATAAGAACTTTATCAATCACAAGAATAAAAGATGAAGCAACCTGAAGTTAGAGATAATAGAAGTCTTTTTATCCTGGCAATCATAACTGAAACAGTCTGAATTGGATTATTGTCTAGATAGAATATATTTTGCAGACATTTTGCAAGACTTAAGAAACTATACTTTTTTCCTCTCTTTGCAGATGCAGACGACTTCAAACTTGGGCATGTTTCATGGCCATTGGAATTTTATTTTTTTGGACTATATCCTATGTCAGCCTTTCAGATGGTCAATAACTCCACAGATTCCCAGACACACACTAAGATTTCAGACACTCACTAAGATTTTCCTTAATTCAGTAACTAAGAAAACTCTTAAGGGTATGTATGGTATCATATATCACACACCACTTTGTTCCAATTTCAGCAGGTGCTCCAGACTTTCAAAGAAAATGGATTGACTGTTTTCCTACAGCACTGGTAGGGTGACTGTCATCACATTTATTATCAGGCCCATTCCAAGTTGAGCCAATATTGTAATAAGCTTGCAGCTGACTTGCTGGGTATTAAAGGGAAACTATGTTATTCAGAAATATTTGATAAGTTCCAAACAAAGCAATGCTAGAAGGCCCAGTCCAGTGCAGCTGTTAATGATTAATTGTGTTGTTATTATTATTGCATGCACTCCTAAGGCACTCTCCACAGTCCATCTGGTGTGCCCCTTGTATAATTTAATATTACAAGTGCTCTTTACTGAAAAGAGGGAAAGTGAGATTCTCCCTCTCCCTTTTTTGCCTGGAAAGGGTTCCCTTGCAAAAATGACAAATCCAAATGACAAATACATGTAGTGCTCAGGATACAACGTCAGAAACACTCTAGCATCCAGTGACACGATGACAATCATAAAGGCATAAGTTTGACAAACTGCCATGAGGAATAACCCTTAGTTTAGCCTTGTGGTTTTCCTGATAATAGAAAATTCTTACAGAAGCAGATATGCTCAAACAAACAAACAACCAAAACCCACAAAAATCTCTCAAAAAACAAGTCTAAAAATATCTCTTTATGTCCTAGAGGGTCAAGTTCCCCTGTTCTCAATAGCTCCCAGTCCGGATATGGAAAATGAAGCTAGCAAGCCATAAGTAACAGGGTTCAGTTCTACTAAGAGTTAGCATAGAAGGACTTGTGACTAATTTGGAAGCCACAGAAAAAAGGAAGAAAACAGAAAAATATAAATCTTCTATGCTACAGTGAAGAATTTTGACTTTCCTTCAGAAATATGAAAATTATGAAGGATAGAAAACATAAATTATTTTCCCCATTTGTGCAGTTTTAGAAACTAAAAAAGAAACATTTAAGGAGAATTTTTAAATAAAACTGGAAAAAAAAAAACATTATTTGCCGATTTACTGCTAATGCAACATTTATATTCTTCCACTTTAGCGCCTACTCCTTGTGATAACACTTGCATCAGGAGTTATAGGCAAAGAGAGATTAAAATCACCGGCTGATGGAGGAAAAAGATTGTAGGCAAAGAATCAATGGATCACAGGAGCAAAAAAGATGGATGGTACTTCAAGAAAGGGCAAGAATGGGAGTAAGTTGTCATGTGCAGGCAGACACTACATCTTGTCATTTGTTGGCACTTGGAGTCTCACAGTAAAATACTTCTTTCTTGAAATGAAGACTTTCTGCATGGTTCCCTGAGTCTTGCCTGCCCTGCACAATTCCAGTTAATACACAGATTTTGTAGTTATAGTACATCTACACAGGATTAGGAAAGTATTATAGCATGTATAATAGTAAACATATGAAACAACTGGCAAGAAAGCTATCCTACTCCTCATTTCGGAAAAAAAGTCCAATCGATGATATATATATATATATATATATTCACAACATAAGCATATTTTTTTTCCTTTGTTATACAGTATGTGAACTTCCTCACACTTCTCCCTCTTCTAAACTTGAGATAATATAAATGTTTCAGACTCCGAAATGCAACTTAATGCAGCATAATCTTCCCCATCATTAGATGTTTCAGTTTCTGGTCAACAGATTACTTTTTCCAGATAATTCTGGACTTCTGAAAATTACTGTTGAAGATCCTCAGACAAATCAAAACAATTAATTACTATGCAGGACATATTAGCTTTAGTGAACTATGTACTCTGACAAAATATACATGGAAAGCATTGTCACCACAGAGGGGTAGACATAAAATTTAGAAAAATTACTTGCCTTGAAGATTGAAATACCAAAAAATATATGAAATTAAAAGAGTTGAGAAAATAATGCATATTTAAAACAAGAATTTCTTTTATCATTACACTACACAGAAAGAACAATTATACACATTGGAAGCAGGACTTGGATTCATTAATCACCTGCTGATTGTAACTCATCAGTGTGATGTAACCAGGAAAAAATATACATAAAATTATGAAATTAATATATATGAGAAGGTATTAATACTATAAAATAAAATATTGGTTAGACCTCACTTAGAACATTAGATGCAAGTCAATTCACATTTCTTCACACATATTCAGTCGTTTTTTTTCAAACTGAACTAATTATTAGGAAGGGCAAAAGGTTTAATCAAAGAAGAAAGGTGATAGCTAAGAACTGATGTCTAGAAACTGGCTGATTTATTTGAGCCTGAAAAGAAGATTTGGAGGAGATACGATTACTGACTAGAGATATATCAAATAGGTAAGTATGATAAAATTGAAAAAGCAGAGTTAACTTATATCTAGACACACTATCACTGTAGTGAAAAAATTTATATACCTGGACTACAAATCAGGAGTTGGAAGAGAGTACCTAACCTCCAGGAAATGCAGTTTTTCAGAACAGAGATATTGCAGGAGCAATGGAGATAAAAATGGATCCTGATAAGCAAGTGAAGGTGTTAAATAATTTTAATAGTTCAGTATTTAGTAGTTTTTATTAGCTTAGCATGAGCCCTGTTTTTCACATGATCTTTTCCAATTTGATAGCTTGGTTTTCTGGGAAACTTCTCTTTGATGAATGATCTCTCCCAGCAAAAACCAGCTATGTCTATTTCAGTGAAAGAACATTTAAATCAACATATCTTTATTATTAGCTCTGCGCTCTCTTGTAAGAGCAAACTTACGAGACATGGGAAGAAAGCAAAACAAGGGTGTCTCACTGGGCTCTCATGATGTGCAATGAACAAAGATTTCCCATTTTCCCTGTGGAGTAAATTGTAATAACTGAGATGAGGGTAATCACAATGAGATCTGCATTCAAATCAACAAGTCCAGTACTGGTCACATTCTGAGTTCATAAAAACCTCCAGAGCTCTTAGACTTGTAAGAGTCTTCCTATTTTAAGCCTGTGTTGCTGAGACATCACACATATGGTCATCTAAAACCCATGGAATTGAATCAATCAAGTACATCTGGATCCATGAAAAATGGTCTATAATAATGAAAAGTTAGAGAAAAACTGTGCCACAAAAAATAACTGATGTGCGTTTTGCAAACACTTCATCAAATTCAGCTGTGACTGATGAATCATTTCATTAATAAAATCCCATTAAAAGGCCATCTAAACCTAAGTTCTTGGGCATCCCATATTCACACCTAGCTGCACCTTCATTGTCCCAGCTGTTATTAACTCTACAGAAAGAGATTTATTGTCCTAGTCATTCTGAAAAACAAGCCCACTGCCATTTCAGAGTTCCAAGCTCTAAGTCAGAGAAGTTTTTTCCAGATTCAGGCAGGTTTGCTTTTAACTGCTCAGATTTACTGTTAGTTGTTGTAATAGCATCATATTGCATTGTCTCCTGACTAAATTAATGTCCCTCCTGTTTTTGTTTACTGGTTCTGCCAAGATCTTTAAAAATCTGTTCTGATATAGTAATGTTACCAAATGAAAGGTCTGGTTAGCATTAAAATTAATACTGGCTAAAACTCTATATCAAAAGCACAGAAGTGTTTGCCATTAATGCTGCTCTGAAGCTACAATGTGTTGCAACATTACCATCAAGATCTATAACCTTTTTTTTTTCTTTCAACTGGCCTTAATCCAAGTAGACTATATGATTATCCAATGTGCTTATGCTGGGTGAAAAATTCTATGATGTTTCTGCTCACTCTCTCTATGGGCCTTTGTTGGACTGTGCTAGAGGCACATTGAGGAAACAAAGAGGAACTTGAAAAAGAAAATTAGGAAAAGACAGCTACATAGAAGATGATGGCTGGAGGAATTCATAAGGGATCAACAGTAGTCAAGACAGATAAGGATTATGTCAGAAAAAAAGAGTAAATGTAAAAGAAAGGATCTTCAGAAAGAAAACGGGAAAATACAGGCATTTTCCAGGTTTATCTTTCTAGTAACTAATCTTCTGCATACTGGGAACTATTTTTTATTACATTTCTGGTGTAAGTATAGATACAAAAATAAAAAACTAAATTTACTCTTTAAACAGAAACAACAATTTCAGTAAATAATGATCTGAATGAAATACAAATAGAATTAGAGAAAATCATTAAGGTTTGAAATGACCTTTAAGATCCTCAAATCCTATACAACTATGTATGTATAGTTGGCATAGATTAAAAATAAAAAGGTCAGAAAGGAAAACTGCAATTTATAAAGGAAAGTTAAATCAATTTATTCAGAGAAACCAAAATAAAAAAATAGTTCAGTTAAGGTAAAGAAAAGTATTACTAAAACCAATTGTTCAGATAAATCTAAGCTTTCAGAGACATTGAATACTGACAGTGAATTTTCATTAATTGAATTACAGTGAAGACATATTGAACCTAAATATATTTAAGCACCTCTTGGGAACAAACTATTCAAAACCATGTGCCCTTCAAAATACCTCTTGGAGTCTTAAGTTTTGACGTACAGCCTACTGTTCTAGACAACATTCAAAACAGCAGAATAAATAGGAGACTTCACAGATAAATTAATCAAAATTAAAGTAAATAAAGCAAATGCAAAAGGGAGGAGGTGTTTCTGCAAAAGATTTAGAAATATCTGCATGTAAATAAATGTGATTCCCAGAGGCATAAGTATGTATTTACAGAAAGTGGATTCAAAATAACAGGATGTAGCTTAAAGTCAGCCCATCAATTCTAACTGAAAGTAACCTAGGAACATAATTTTGATGGGTCTCTAATTGCCATAAGAGCTGTCTCATCAAAAACCTATTTAATGTGTAAATAAAAGTGAATTAAGAGAAGCAAGGACAAAAAAATAAGTTAACCGCTCGCAGTACCTAGAGGCAGAGATATCATCTGGAATGAAATAACAATTAGTAAGCTACAATTTTACTTCTGTTTGAATATTTTCTTAGATAAGCCAAAGTGTATGGTGCCCTTTGAAACAAACAAAAGGTGTTAATTAGATACAGGATCAAAACACTTTTTTGAAAATTTTAATTTAAGAAAGCAAGCAAGTTGCCTGCAGAAAAGGAGAAATTTAAGGGCAGAAAAACTTATTTTTAAACTAATGAATACTGAACATAATTATGTAAGAATGCATATACTTGAAATTAAAAAAAAAAAGGAAATAAATTAAAAGAGATATTTCTCAAATGTGCTTTGTCAGATATGTCACAGATCATCTGCCTTCTTAGCTTTATGTAATCTGCCGTGAGTAATGGCATAATGTCTGCAATTATATTTTATGGCATTAAGTAATTGCTTACAAAGGTGACCAGCAGCATGATGTTATGTTCTAATTAATTTCATTACACCAGAATTTATGAATATATGTTCAATTCACCAGCAAGGTCTTTATGAGATATAGCTCAGAGAACTTCTGATTCCAAATATCAATAATTAATTAAGAAAGGGAACTGAATAGAATAAGGTAGAACTTGTCAAATGGTTACTCAGGGCCCTGATTTCCCAGATTCTCTTAATCAAATACTACATAAATCTCCATGTATTATTGTCATCTTTCTTATTTCCACTAACTAATAACCTTGCTACATGCCCTGAAAACACATAAGCAAATGTTTTGCATAGACACTGGTTCACATATATGCTATGTTTTCACAGCTGGAATTCATTTATTCCTGATGCTTATTATAAGGATATTAATTCATATATGCAATACATATATAAATCCTGTACCTGTTAAATCCTTCATCTATGACACTCTAATTAACTGAACATACTTTTGCTGTAGGTCAACTTGAAAATTAATCAATAATTCTCACTTAGAAAAAGTCACTGATCATAGGGGGACAAAGGAAAAACCTAACAGCTCTGTAACATGTTGCTCAGACCTTAAGAACATTATGTGAATCCATTAAGTCTCTATTTTTTGTGTGAATTTCTTCCTGAGGATGGAGAGAGGGGAACTATGGTTGGGATCAGAGGAAAAGTAGTATTAAAATCCTAAAGTAGATGAGCATTTCTAACAACGTCTTACACAGTTAGTACATGGCAGCTTCATTGAATACAAAACACTTACTGAGTACTAAGTAGACACACATTGCTACTATCTCTTGCAAGCAAAATTATGAAAATTGCTTATTTGATTACTAATTTCCTCAGAAAAGTGAAATTCAGGAAACACAAGGAAAAAAGAAATGAAGTCTCTTGGTTCTATCTTTGAGGTGTTGAACACCAAAGTAATTTTTTTGCCATGTCATTTCATGAGTGGAACATCTCTTCAAACAACCTAGCAGCATCTCCTTTCAGGAAATAACACAGTATGACACAGTGACTAACTACAGACATGCAGTGTTTCTTTCCAGAATCCAAGGGTTCCCAAACCACAACAGGTCCAAGCAAGGAACTATACGAGATGCACATTCTTCTGGTGAGGTAGATGAAATCTGAGCAGCTATTGAAAGAGTTAAAATGGCAGTATATATTTAGTATAAGAATTTGAATTATTTTTTTCAGAATCTGACATCCTAGACCCTCAAGCAAAATAGATTAAATAATAGCTGCCGCTGAAATTACCTTCCTCCCTGATCAGGATCATATATGGCACCAATATTTCATTACAAAATTGATCCAATGCTACATAAACTTATCAGAATTTAAATCATAAATTTATCATAAATTTGAATCATAAATTTATCAGAAACAGGCAAATACACTTCAGAGGAGCTACCCTATATTAAATACACACATTTTACAAAGAATTTTTTTGCTATTAGGATTCCAAACATCCTTTAAAAAATAGTCATAAACAATGAAAAATCAACACAAACTGGCAAATCACCAAACAATCCTAAAATATGTCAATTTTTCTTGTATTTGAAAAGAAGAAAGAATAAGACCTTGAATATAGCTACTAAAGTGCACCAGTTCTTGTAAAGTTTCACTCTTGTCAATTCAGTACCTGACCCACTTCTAACCTGTATAATGCCTCTGATACAATTTAGCATATTCAAATTATGTGACTGAATGGAAAGAACCTTGTTGATAATTGAGAAACCAAAGATTAAATTAGTAGTATTACATCTGAAATAACATGTTCAACTCACTACTGAGGGCCATATACACAGGTAGTGTATACACAGGTAATACCTTCTTCCCAGATTTAATTATTCTCTTGGCTCAAAAAAGTTGCCTCCTTTCTTCTCTTTCTTTTGATCACTGAAAATTAGCAGCCTCTGACTCCTAATGGGTTTTGACTTTTTTGTGTTGTTTTTCAAGACGTAGAAGCACAGCAGGGAGCCACATAAAACGCTTTACATTTCTGAAAAAATGCTTTAAGAATCACTTAGGAGTTCACAAGAATTAGCAGAAGTGAGAGAGCTTAATTCAATCAAGAGAAGAGGGCTCCTAAATTAAGTGTGAGATTCAATTTCTTCTCTTTCCCTTCATCTTTGAAATTAATATGAGTCTGTTCACATACATGAACAGGTTTGAAATAACTGCATGGAATCCAAATCTCAGGAGGGCCGACCAAATGTGACACAGTCATCTTGAATTACACTATTTACATGAAGAGGAAGTCCTTAAAAAACATTCAGGGCATATCTGGCCTCCTTATTTTCTGATGGACGCATTCTTACCAAAAAGTACTCTTTCTCTGAAGAAACACCTCAGAGGCAAATGAGACTTTAGATTATATTTTCAGTGGAAAATGTACAATATTTTGTCTCAGACATGACAAAATGTTTCATCTTCATGTTAGCTGCTAGTTGTTTTATTACATTAGTTATTTTATTTTTTTATATTAAGATAATTGATTTAGTATTTCAAACAAAATTAACATTAACAAATTATTTTTACTCTAGCATCAATATAATGCATTCTTATATAATTTTTGATTGTTTATTTTAATTTCTTAAAAAGATCTGGTATAAATCTAATATTCTTTACATACCTACTTTCTAAATAACATAAGAATGAAGAGACAGGGGAAATATCTATATCTATATCATCTATATCTATATCTATATCTATATCTATATCTATATCTATATCTATATCTATTTAGATGTATATATCTAAACTGTTGCATCAGTTGACCAACATTGTCAAAATTTCTATCAGGAATGGGTCCCTGACTGGAGACAGCTGATCTAATGAAACCTAAATAAAGGGGTAAAAGTAGATTGAGGAGAATAGGTTTGGAAGACTACAGGAAGAAGAAAGTGGTCCCGTCCAGAGAAAATTACAAACCTCCAGTGAAAGTTTTACTCTCGCTCTCTCCCATAGGAATCTTGATTAATAAATCTGATTATTTTTGTGGGAGTGCATATGAGCTTGTATTTAGAAATGGAGAGACATATTTAAAGATAGAAATAATCAACAACTGTTTTGTAAACCCTATTAACATTTTTTAAATTTTGATTTTAAACTTTGAGTTTAAAACCTGGTCCTAATAAGTCAGAAAGATTGTTGTCAATAACATCACATAAAGAAGAGAGCTGGTTTATAATTCTGTTTTTGAATATGATCAAACACTCCACTACAATCAATCAAGAAAAGATTAACAGTGAAGATAAAATATTCAAGCCCTAAATAAAAGAAAATCTGAACATACACTCACAACCTCTATTTTTCTCACTTATTTTTCTTAAATAAAAGCTCTGAAAATTCTAAAGAATTCAACCCTGCCAAAAGTGGAATTTCATCATAGTTTAGCACATATGAAATAGTGAAATTGAGTTTCTAACAAACACTGGCATCATGCCAGAGTTCTGTGCCAGGCTCCATGGCTTTTCTGATAACTATAACAATCTAATAAATTATGCTGGAACAATGGTACATTTGGTCCCCAGGAGAGAAGGATAAAATTTTTTCATAAATAGAAAATTAATCAAGAAATTCAGCTTTGGGAGGACTAAGCTTATTTGTAAATTCAGCTTTAAAATACAGAGACTAAGATTTTGAAGGTGGAGAAACATTTCATTCTGACAGTAGACAAAAATAAAATATATATAATTATTAGTTTCTTTCAAACAGCACTACAGAAAAAGTGTGCTATTGAACTGTTAACATTAAGGAGACAAGCTTACCTAAATATAACTTCAAATAGCAAATCATCTTTGCTTAAGGGAAAACTACCTCACCTTTCCTATCTCAATTTTAAGTAATTCTCTTTAGGAGTCTCAGGAGGTCTAATATTTTACTGGCTGGTATCTGACTACCAAACTGAAAAATGGATTACTCAAAGAACTCCCAGGATTTTGTGAGGTATTTTGCAATCGGGTCATTGGTCCACAATTAATAACATGCTAAAAAAAAAAAAAAAAAAAAAAGGAAAAAAGAATAAAAACTCAAATGACTGAAAAAAAAGGTTAATACTGAAGATAAAATATTCAAGCCCTAAATAAAAGAACACCTGGACTATATAGTTAATAAAAGTAGATTTTCAAGAGAAGTAGGGAAGTGCATCAAGAGCACCACTTTTTCCTTTCTCTTACTCTTCCCAATGTCTTTATCAAATATGCTATCTTACACAGTGATGAAAGACATACCTGGCAAAAAAATAGTAGTTATTATATTCTATTTTCAAAATCATTCAAGCTGAGTTGTTTTGCTCTAAAGTATACTTGCAACATGCATTAGGTGACTTGAACCAAACCCTGCTTTCCTTAGACTGAACCTTCATTTTTCACCTCTAGAGTCCATTAATTTTAAGATCAGAAAGGAACATATGTGCTCAGAGTGACCCTCTCACAAAGAAAGGCCAGAGAGCTCCAAACAGCTGGTAGAAGATCCAGATATCAATTTGCAGCTGTCACTCTGAGGGAGTAGAGGAGTGTTTTTGACATACTTCCCATTGGCAACATTTTAAAATAAATCTCTACTGTCCAAAGCAGTGTCATGTAATAAGATCTCAATCTGGTCTTGGGAGGTGGCCAGCTGCACAGGCTTCCAAGTATGGATATGTTCTCTCTGAACCTGCAAACACTGGGTTGTCAGCAGTGTTGCCCACTACCCCTCCCCCAGCTGTTGGGATGCACAGCTGTTCATATGGTGTTCAAAACACATATGTAAAAAGTAAACATTTTTTTCAAATGACTTCTAAGTATTGCTTACTTATTTAATCCTGCTAATTTCCTCCCAGAAAATGGGGCCTTAAATCTACCTTGCTATGTGTGCCTGTAGAAATCTATCTTCCAATGTGTGCTTATGGCTGCTGTGCCCTCTTAGGGGACAAAATAAGACCTTTTGTGCAGAAATGAAAGCAGAAATTTGACTCAGAAAAAAAAAAAAAAAGAAAAGCTGCTAGCATGAAAATAAGGAAAAAAAAAAAAACCCTATCTGATTAACTAGATAATTATGTTACTTATTTTTAAGAATGGTCCTTGTGCAGTATAAGTACATAATCTTCCAGGTACTTGAAAAGCAATTTGAAGAAAAGTAAGCACAATGAAAGGACTAAAAATTTCCTTTCCTGTAGAGAGATTGTAATCTTTTTTGAGAGTGAAGCTCTTATAGGGAATTCAGAGAAAACTAAATCTTATGTTTGCTGTAAATACTGATAGCCGCATTGAACGCAGTGGTACTAAACCCAAGCTTTGGGTTCTCAGTGGATTGTACCTGGTTCAAAATGGTGCCACAACGGTACTTCATGTTTGTTTGGCTAATAAAATATAAAAGGTACCATTGGTTCTCAGTGCTTCTGAACTGATAAATTCAAGTGACACTAAAAGTCAGCTCACCCAAACCCAGAAAATGTGCTGTGTTCACAAACTATGAAAATGTTTGTTATAACTTGGATATTGATCTAAAGAATTCAATACTGTCAAGTGTGTCACTTAATGTGAAGCTTTTTGCTTTGTTTTGGAAAGGCTGCAGAAATACTGTCCATTGGGATTTTTGAAGACACCAATTTCCTACGTGTCTTGTTTTGATAGACACAATAACTATGTAGTAAATAGAAATGCTCTGTTGCTATTGCAAGAAAAGTCTCTGCTTAGTTTGATCCCTATAGGCGCATAGCATAAGAATTATGTGTTTTCATCTCTGCACACCTCCATACACATGAAATCAGCAACAGTTTAGAACAGAATCAGCCCTCCCCTCCAACAAACTAAAAAAATCAGATTTGTGCTTTTTCTTTTCACCCTTTTTTTTTTTTTTCAGAGTATCAATTAATGGCTACTCTCCTTTAAAAGCTACAGGATCTGGCATATTCTGGTGAGAGAATTCTTCAGAGACATTAAAGAGTTTTCCAAAATGAAAGCAAATAGGTCCAAAATATAGAAAACCAAACATGAAGTTCAAGACCTTCCAAAACCCCACTGCAGGCACATAGGGGCCTACAATGCCACAGATCATGCCACCCTGGCAGAATAATTTATCTCTCAATATAATTTGTTACAGGGAGATTCCAAAGAGATTGCATTGTAGATAACCAATAATCTTAAAAAAAAAAAAAAAAAAGAAAAAAATAGGAAAAAAAATCAGTTTACCATATTTTGGATAGACTTTTATAGACAGAAAAAGACAGGTGACCAGAGAATTACTGACTATGTAGGAGCAGTTAACCTATCCAGACTTAAAAATTATATAGGAAAAAATAGCACCAATGAGACTTTTAAGTATCAAGTTCATGAAATGAAACATTCCACATTTTCTGACAAGCTCAGCAGTGCAAAACCACACCTGACATCTTGTGCACAAAGAAACAGAGCTATCTATACCAAAACAACTGCTATGCGTTACCCTCTTTTCAGGCACTGCCGCTGTGCTTTGCAAGATGACATGATCTAGTTTTTCCGTAAGAGAAATGGCTTATGGAAGCAGTCTGTCATTTTAAGAGCACACCCTTCTGTATTTGTGAGACTGTGGACTCATGAAACGTGCTGTATGAAATGCTGTAAATGGACTAGGCTAAAAATACGACTTCAGCTTTAGCTCAAAACATAAAAATAAAAGTTATAGACAACAAATTTTTAGTGTAACTGCAAATGTGTGTAACACTTCATTTTGCCATAAGATTTTCTCTTCCTCTTAACAATAATTAAGTTAATAGTGAATATGTTTCCAAGCTGCTAGGTGAAGTAAAATGCAATTCTAATCTGCTTTAAAACACAACTATTCTAAATTATTAGCATGCAGATTTGACTTATATATCTCATAATAATTTAGATATTACCATGACAAATGATCTTGTTAAACAGTAGCTCACGAAATATGAAAAGGTCAGGAGCTCATCTCATATAGGTCAGAATAAGTATTGGCATGAAATCTACAGCACTGATTGAAGCAGTAAGAACATATAAAATAATTCTTCTCTAACCAGATAACTTTTTAATTTTTTTATTTTAAACCAAAACAATCTTACTCACCAAAGATGTGTAAACAACTTTGGAGATCTCACTCCATTGCTCCAAAGTCAAAAATGTAATTTATTCTTGAGATGTCTGCTGTTTAACAGGTCATCCAGACTAACAGAGTCTCAGGTCTATAGGCAGGGTATTTTTTAAAAATTCCGAAGATGTGGTGCTTAAAGAGGTAACTAAATAAGACAGAGAAAATTTTAGAGAGTATACCAAAACAAAAAGTTGTTCCAGAAACAGCAAACTAAAACAGGAAAACAGCTGGGTGACTTTGATGTAAGATAGTGTGAAATAAGAACTACCTATTTGCCTTATCACTATGCCATTATGCTAGCTATTTATTAAAAAAAAAAAAAAAACAAAACAAAAAAAAAAAAAAAAAAAAAAAAACAGGATCAAAAGACCAAACAATAAAGCTTGTAAATGTCTTTTTATTCCTGGATTTGGTTCAGGTCATTAACTTGATCAACACTGATTGAAACTTATAGATCTGATACAGCACACCCGTTGCAACATAAAGTCTACTAATGGACTCAAGAGAGAATCTTAGCACTGAAAAATGTACAAAAAATTTTGATGTGTGCACAGCTTCCCCTAATCTCCTTTTTCTAGGAGACATGTCTTTAAAGGAAGTAAAAATGGCTTGAAAAATTACAGGGAACTGCCTAAAACACATAAAGTCCCAAGGCCAATAACAATAGAATATTGGTTAATTGCCTTGTGAGTTATAAACAAAAATATTTTGTCAAAGTAAGCTACAAAGCCAATTCTAGTTAAAAAAAATTTAAAAATTATGTATTCTTGTAAAAGATTCCACTTTTGCTGCAAGTATATAACCAGAAAGTCACATGAAATGCCTACACTTTTCTTTTTCTTTCCTTTTAGAATATTTAGTTATTTTTTGCATCTAGCAGGGGTCCAACTGCTCTATCAATAACACTAGATTTCCAGAAATACTGCATTACCTCATGGCTGCTCCCACAGAAGAGGTAATCTACAGCTTATCAGCCTGGCCTCAAAAATTCGTCTGCAATGGGCTTAGGTCTCACTAGTGAGATGCGAGACTATTAGCTGGAAACCATGGTACATTGAATAGAATAAACTAGAAAAGGTCTCTGGGGATCCATGTCCAACTTTCAGCTCAGTTACTAACATAACATAAATAAATAACGCTGCAGTAAGAGAGTGCAATTTAGGAGTTACATAAAAGATCAAATCAAGATCTAGTAATTCGTCATGCTGCACCATGTTTTTCAAGATCTACATGAATTGCAATGCTCTACTACAGCTAAACTACAGTACCCTTTAGGTACTACTATTTATGATAACTAAAAACTCAAAAAGTAAAGGAACAACTTATTCACAACTTATGGTGGCTATAAAAGAAATGAAAAACAAACAAAGAAACAAAAAAGCAATGCATGCTGTGAATATATTCATTACTTCCCTTCCTGCATAAACACTTGGCCTCTTGTGAGAGGATGTCAAATATCATTCACCCTCTAAAAAAACGTCTGAAAAGCCAAGTACATATTAAAAACATAGAGTCAGATACCTAGATACTTTAACAACAGTGTTTTTCTCACAATATTTATCTCTTCTCCTCAAGTCCAGAAATAAACACATATAGAAAATTAGCTCAGCCAGACAGTAAGTTTAGCTGCCAGACTAAATGTATTAACAATATTTATCAAACAATTATCAGCAATAATTTTTTTATTAGTACCTTTTCCAGTCCTAGACCTCTCCCAGTGATTTTGTTGTCTCTAATGACAAGGGTAAAACAAGTATGACTCAAGTCTGCATACTGTGCTCCCATCTGTAAATGCTTAATCTTTTTCTTGAAAGGTGGATATCAAAAAGTGTACCGTCAATATCAAAGTATTTTAGGTAAAGGCAGAAATGTATAGTGTCTCCATCGCAGAAAAATATTGCTTTCATAAAAGTGTCATTTAAATACATGTTTCTAGAATGGTGTGCTGTTTTCCTATAAACAAGCCCTATTTGCATATATTCAAACTACTAAATTAACATTACACACAACTAAACAGTACAGAAGATGTTTTGCAGTTCATAATTTGGAAAATTTCAAATGGAAATTCTACATGGAAACACCAACATGCAGCTTAACATAAGCGTTTCTAAATGTAATTTAGATCTGCTATTCATTTCCATTTGCTCTTTTTATTTTTTTTCAAAAAGAAAAGATTCAGTGTTCTGCAGAATAAAAAAATTCATGCAACTCTCTGCTTCTAACAGCAAAGAGACTTCATTAATTGTTTATGGCAATACAATATCTGCCATTGCCTCTTTCTGTGCATAGTGGTGTGTCCCAGATCATTATAATCCTGGAAATTAGATGACAAAGACCCTACCCTGTGAGATGTGAGAATTTTCTATTCTGATGAACATCAGTTTCAGCTCAAGGTGCTTAGTAACAGCTTGTGGCACCTGACAACTCACAGAATTGGACCACAGATCAGACTTCATACATTTTTTAATGAACTCTGTTCCTGGTATTAACAGGAATGTCTTCTCAGAAACACTTCTTAGAAAGCTACAAATTTTCAGAAATTCTCAGGAGGCAATTGTATTTTAACCTATGTAAATGTCATCCTGTGCTGTAATTTCTCACCTCCATACACTATGGATTCATGACTTTTCCTTGTAAAGAGGCTTCTCTCTTTAGTTCAAGCTGTAGAGAGACATGCAGCTTTCACAAGGTCCCTAGGTCAGATTTCTCATGTCAGCAACAGCATCATTCTCCATAGTAACTAAAAAATCTGGTCTGTTTGGGTATGCACAGCATATGCTAAGGAACATCCTCTACAGTAGTCAACTGAAGCCGCGATTCCCTGTTGACATGTCTCAAGATCTTATGTATTCAAATAAGAAAAGCCTCATCCATATTTTCCATTTTACATGCAGAGTGCAAAGAGCTGCTCACTAACATTTTGATTGTGGACATGATAAATTCAGTGATTTTGTGCCATCATAAAATATACTTTATGTTACTTGGAGAATATAATTTCTTTCTACTGCATTTATATGATTGCTATTGAAAGCAACCATGGGCTCATGGTATTTCCCAATGATTTTTTTTTTTTTTTTATTTCTGGACAGAGGAACAAGCTACCTAAAGTAAATGAAGATTCAAGGTAGATTGAAAAAGGGCTAGTAACTGGCAAAGGAAATAGGCTGTGAATAGTCTAGAGAAGCACATCTCCTTTAAAAAGTGCAGCAGCATCTTTAATGCATCCAGAGAATGTCTTAGATCACCTAATGCACCCCACTGCCAACATTGTACAAAAGATAAGAGACAGCTTAAAGTAATTCAAAAGCAACTGCAGAAGCAAGCTGCAAGAATGCAGATTTCTGGATAAAACCCCTCAAGGTTTTATGTCAACAAAGCACTTTCTTAAATTGTGAACCTCATGTTTTCTCACATCATGAAGAAATTTAAAGATTTCCATCCATTCTGATGGGTTTTGTTTATTAATTTCCTCATATATGTAGGAATTTGTACACACGCTCTCTGGTACTGTTATTACCAAAAAATAACTGTGTCTCTTTTTTTTTTTTTTTTTCACGGGGATCTACAAGCTCTAGTGCTAACCCACTGCCAAACAGAATTCTGAATTGGTGTTTGGGTGGCTTTATACAAATGAATTAATTCTGTGTCCTATAAAGATTCATATATCCACTTTGACTTTATATCATAGCATCCAACCTCACTTGCAGCATGAGGTATCTCTACAAGAAGAAATTGATCTGATTTATTTATTCATGGAATTAAAATGCTTTGATTATAATGTACTTGCTTTAAAACACCAGTTTTCTCTCATCCCATTATTACACAGTTTCCTAATTACCTCTTTAATCACACTACCTAATATTGTAAAGTGCCTTGGAGTGTGTAGAGAGGTTGTTGCACATTAAGAACCAAATTAGCAGATTTGGAGAGGGAGGAAGAGTCTTCTTTGTCTTTTTCCCATAGCTATATGGAAAGAAGAGTCTGCTTTTCATCCTTTTGCTGACACTACATTCCGCAAGTCCAGGTGGCAGAATATGATCAGACCATATGCTTCCGAGAAAAGTATTTCTCAGAATATCACTTAGAACTTACAGTTCATTAAATTTTACCTTCCTACTCATGCTTTTTTAGCATCTGAGTTTGGTCAACTACTGTGAAGCAAACCAAAAGAGGACCTAGGGAAACAGATGACAGAGCCCTAGGCTGCAGTAGATGTCTGACCTAAGGCAAGAGTCTCATCAAGTTCCCTATTTTTGAAATTTCTTGTTGCAACATTTGATTGTGTTCTCGATATAAACTATTATAATATAATGTAAAATAAATAAACAAATAAATAAATAATATCATATTTTGAAGGTCTTCTGCTTCACCTCCCCTGATTCATTTTAAGGTGCATCTTGGTTGAAATGTCTCCTCAAAGTATTGTTTTCCACAGAAAGCCTCAAAGACTGTGTTTACATGCCCCAAACAGATCAACTGCCTTCCTCAAATTCTTGTGCTAAGAACTTAGCACAAGATACTAAAGCAGCATACTTTAAAAGATATATAATTTCTTCACTAATATTTAATCAAGTCATCCATATGTAAAGGACCACAGAAGTCAGTATTCAATTAGAAACTCTCAGTTTAGTCTATTAGCTTTCTTTGATTTCAAGATGATCCTGACTTGCTTAATGCTGTGAAAGCATTTCTAGTCTTAATATTATGCCTTTCTTGAAATCTCCAGTAGCATAAAAGAAAAAGAACAAACAAAAATCCAAAAATGGGACAAAACCAAATCAAAACCAAATTAGCCATTTTCCGTCCGTCTGAAAGATACTTCCTGGAACGTAGTTCATTCTTAAGCAGGTGTTTTCAAGGGTGTTAATTCTGACAAAATTTTGGTTTATTGCTTTTCTCACATGCTTTTAGCAAATTCTCATTCTCAACTCTTTTCGAAGGTTTACTGTGCTACAAAGGTTAATCAGAGAAAGACATCTGTCATTGTGATTGTGTCGTCTATAATTCTTATCTTCCTCCGGTGAACAACAATGCCAGCCAGGAAAGGTATGCACAGCAGGTTCTAGAACAAATTGTTCTGTTGTTTGGTTGTTAAAATTGTATGAATCTCCAGCATTATTTTCATAACATCTTATGAAAATTCCACAATAAAAAGGATGCTGCTAGTCAAGGTCCCTTTGAAAAGTGTGAAAATGACCCAGTATACATACTTGACCATCTTTTATATATGAATACTACACTAAGTAAGTTTTTCTTAAACAAGGGGTTGCATGGAACCTTACCCTTTACAGCCATCTTTTTTTTCAGAAATCTTTCTTTTTAAGGAGTTTGACAAAGATTTAATTTTTATTAACATTCTGATATTTTTCCTTGGCAAGAAATATCACACTTAACAGCAAGTTCAAATCCACCACCAGATATCTTTAATGCATGCCAACAGTCTTCCATTGTAAAGCAAAACTAGTTGATTCCCTCTCCATTTTATTTTAGATGTGTATCTCTACCTACTTTCTTTAACTGTTTTGGTATATTCTTTCTCTCTGTTAAAATCTACCTCAGTGTTTCTTTGTTTTATTTTGGGGTTTTTAATTTATGTTTTTTAAACTGTCCTGGGTTGACAAAGAAGCGAATTTTCTTGGGAAGTTATAGTCAAACCAATCGGTGGTCAGATTTGAATATTGACACTTGGTGTGACCACTGAAGACATTGGATACACCTCTGAGAACACAGGGGGTTAAAAGCAGAGAACTGCCAGGGGAACTCTCTCTTTTTTTCTGGTCAGTGAAGAGTGCAGACTTCCCCTGCCCAGCCACAGGCTGGGTGGGGAACAGGAGACTACGCGGCCTATGGCTGAGGTGGGCCAGGGGGTGAAGGGACTGGAACTGGGCCGGCCCCTGCCGGATGGAAAGGTGGAGAAAAACTGAGATGTTTTTGTTCCCCCTCTCCAGAGGGAAAGAGGTAGACAGAGAGCCTGTGCCACTTGGAAATATGATATCATGTGCCAGCAGTATGCCGGCAGAGGAGAAAGAGAAACGGAGGATGTGGGGAAGTGCTCAGCCATGGGAATTCTGGGCAACCGAGATTTCAGTAGTCCTGGGAGCCCGATACTTTTAACCCTGTGTTAGGCAAAGAAAGCTGTGTGAAACACTGCTTCTCCTCAATCTGAAAGAGAAGAGAGATAGTCTGGGACCTGAGAAGTCAGAAGAAGATGGAAAAGGCGGGAGGAGATGATGGAGTGGCCCTTATCTGGACTTTCCTTGTATAGCCATAGACTGAACCAATTCTCCCCAACAGAGAGACTGCATTTAGGAGGATGCAATGACTTGAGCCAAGGGAGGGCAAGAGTGAGAGTGGCCTGCTTCAGTGAATGACATCATGTGCAGGAGTGGAGTGAACAGAGGAAAGTTGAGGAGGGTTTGGTGGTGCCCTCTGTCTTCAGGGAAGAAGATCTCTGTTCTCAAGACCCTTGGCCCCAGAGTAGGAGAAAATGGAGGAGACTGTTGTCCAAAAAAAGAAGAAACTGTTGTTCTTTGCTACTTGGAGAAGCATCCTGGAAGGAACCTTAGGAGCAGTTTCAGTCCATGCACAGTGGTGAGAGCACTGTACATGGAAGGAAGATGTCATGATGGGAGATTTTTTTTTTCTGGGCAGTGCCATGTGTGACATGGAAACATGGGAGGTTTCAACTGTGTTTCCCATGGAGGATTATGGTGCAAGAGAGACTCCTCTTTCCCTTGATGAACTGAGAATTGATTATCTGAGAGGTAGTAACTTGATCAAGGGTCCAAAGTTTTGTCTCACTGTGTTTTGGTGGAAATTTGGTGTGGGGAGGAGGAATGTTTTGGTAGGTTTTCATTCTGTTTCCCTGTGTATTCCTTTTACTATAGTGTAGGCTAATAAAGTTTTTTTCTTTATTTCTAAGCTTGAGCCTGCTCTGCTCTGTTTCTGGTCGCATATCACAGCACTCATTTAAGAAAAATACATTTTCATGGGTGCACTGGCATTATGCCAGAACCAACCCATGACATAAACATATAAAAAACACAAATCTGAGATAGATAAAAGTCTTAAATGTCTCATATATTGAGGCACCTGGGTCCTGTGACCACCAGGCATGCCACAAGGTCAGGTCCTCAGGAGCCGGATAGCACTAAGAATGCTTCCTCTCGACGGTGGGATGACACTCAGGCAGCGTTGTTTCCACGAGGGTTTATTGCAGGGAAAGACGAGTCGGGGAGCAAGGGGAGACAATCTCTCTGGAAGGGAGCTCGCGCTGAGAGCACCAAGCTGGCGGCGGGGTAGGGAATATAGCTACAACAGGGAAGGAGGGTCAGGGTAGGGTTCAGAGGCGAAGTAGAGGGTGAATGATGGGGTGACAACCAATGGGGACAAGGGAAAGGAGTGGTTACAGGGAAGGGACCAATGGGGGTAGAGAGAATGAAGAACTTTCCAGAACTGGGGGATGGCTTGCATAATGATGGACAGGAACGAGGGGAAGGTACAACTAAAGATTGACAACAGGGGAAGCGGGAAGTTACACGTTGGTTGCCTCCCACGGCAATTCAGGGGGACTATCTCCCAAGCCCCCTCCCACAATGTATCACTATTCTCAGTCCTCCTGCAGCCTGCAGAGGAGAATCAAAACAGAGCAGGCTGCACTACATTGAGATCATAATACTAAGAGAGACCAGGTAAATTGTATGATTATACCATACAGAATTCATCCTAAAGAACGCCATTAAAATCTTCAGCAGGCAATCAAGCAACTTAGTCTATCAAGACACCTTGTTTGCATTTCATAGTTTCTTACTGTCCTAACAAAATAAGCTGAAATTTTAAAAAAGATAAATAAAGGAGGGGGACAGAGCCGAGAAGTGGCCATCAAGTAGAACTGCACAGATCAGATGGTATGCACTACAAGATTTCTCAAACTGTTCTCACACACGGTTGGACAGAAACCAGCACTGAACAATTGTTAAAATCAAACAGCCATAATAACTTCCATAACAGGGCTGGCTCAGAGCACAAGAACATGGGGCAAACCTGTTCAGCCAAGCCAGTGAGTCTGCAGCTCCTTATGCTTCCATCTTCTTTTAGGAACTTCTCTACAAGCAGCATTTTCCATACATGACTTTGCTCAATCAACCAGCCAATTCTCTACAGATCACAAGTCAATACTCCACAGGCACACATATCATTCACTAAGTTTACCTGTTTTTTCCCTCCTCATCCTTCTTCTACGCTACTACCACTGCTGTCAGATAAAGCAGAAGCATAGCAAGAGATTGGACTATTCAAAGTATTTTAAATATGGACTGTAAAGTATAGGGGTGTGCCTTTAAATCCTTATTAAAAAGTCCATTGTGTCTTAAAACATGGAAAACAGGTCTATGCCAGTTATTCTGCAAAGGCAGATGTTTAGAGTGTGATCAGGTGAAGTGTCATGTTAGCTCTGTCCTTGCACACATCTTCATGTCTACTTGAGATACTGTTGGGGAACATTTTCTTAGCTACAAAAATTTCTCATCTGAACCACCACAGCCACTCTTAATTTATAAATGGGCAAACATTCTGTACAAAAATATCAGTCACTACAAAATAATTTCTGAGGTTTAGCCGGTGGGATGGGTTAACACCCATCTGAGAGTTAAAATATATTTTGATTTTAATTATTATTCTATCTCTACCAGTAAAATGATAGTGACCTTAATGTTTTTTTTCAGTGGATGTCCAATAGAAAATGTTTGACAACAGCCTATCAAGCAAAAAAGCCAACAACCTATGCCGCTTTACAATAATGTCACAAAAAATCTTCAAGTGACAGCAACATTAAAAAATATGTATATTTACAGGCACTTTTTAGGATACAGAAGAAAGCACACTAGGATGGAAAGGAAGAGAAACAGCAAAGGAACTGCTGTTTTAACCGCTCATGTTCCTTGTCCATATTTTGTAGTGCCTACAAACAAATTAGCTTATTTCAGGTAACAAAGACGTTTCATCCCCTTTTGGCTAACCATCCAGTGAGTAAAGTGTGATGAGATGATCTCTCTCAATTGCACACAGCACTGTGGGTATCTATGGGCTGGAACATCAGCCAAACTTTTGGGATACACAGACTTAAACACTAAACAAATTAGAGAACATTATGTGCAAAAGTTAGACACAGCTAATCCCTCTTCAACATTTAGTATCATTAAGACATTGCAATAAAACAGTATTTTACATCATAAGTGTCCAAGAGGACTACTTATCTCTCTATTAATTAGTAAAATAATACTAGGAAACAATCAGTGCATTATCTATAAATAGATGTAAGAGTCTGAGAAAAAAAAACATGCTCTTTAACATAAAGGACACAAAGCAAATGGGTATAAACTACCCATGAAAGAAATAAAGCTGGATATTAGAGAAGGATTTCTAAATATCCTTGAAGTTTTAGGAAGAGCTGCCTAAGAACATCAGCAAATTTTAAAAATCCCAAATAACCTAATTGTTTCATAATGAAGTTTGGCTTGTTAATGAATGTAATTATACTCTACCATTATCTGCAATACAAGGACATTTGTATTAGCTATCCATTCTACCTTATATTACTTTTTTGCTTACTGATCAAAGGTGTTAATGCCCAGTATGTTAACTTAAGTTTTTGGAAAGTATTTTTTAGTACTGAGCAATTCTCCTGGCCAAAATGTTTGGAACATCTTCTCCCTCAAAAGCAGACACTGGCAGCAAAAGGCAACAAACAGATTTTCAAACTATCAGCATCTAATGTCTGAAGAAGTTGACCTAGATTGATTTTACTGACAGCTCCTGAACAGATACATTTTGAATTGGAAGTGCAGAATCACGGCTGCACTATGAGAACCTGCTGGTTCTCAGTGATTTTATGTATTCTTCATGGCAAATTTAACATTGACCTTTGTTTTAGGCATAAAGAGTCCTCACAAAACTGGCTCAATTCAAGCTTGCTGCATCTGATTTCATTAACAGAACTACACCTACCTCAGGCAAGATTTAAGATTGCTGTATTCTGACCTACAGCTGAGATAAGCTGCTCTGTGAGGAAAAAATAGAGATGTTTCATCTGTCTTCCACCTTTACAAAATTCTCCTTTGTCTATTATTTACAAATTCCATAAACATCAGAGATAATTTTTTTAATAAGAGAAATCTGTAGTTAATGATGCACCATACGTGCTTTGTTGCCTGTAAAAGTCAATAAAATACTCAGATTATAGGATAAATTGGCTGCAACAAAGCTAGCATTTTAAGGGTCTGAAATAAAAAAAGGACAAAAGGACAAATCCCATGAGAATTGGGTACTCAGATGAAATGATCACTGCAGAATGTCTTTCTCAGAAAAGTGCTAGAGAATCAGCACAAAGGAACTGAAGTACTCTGTTACATTCAGAGGTGGACTATCTTTGCCTTCACCTCAACCAAACAATAAACATCTTCCCAATCTTAGTTTATTTAAAAGAGAAAACCATTATTATATTTTTTATTCATACTCCATGGTGGCTGTACTCAGATTCTTTTTACACCTTGCATTGTTGGTAAACTACATATTTGCTTTCAGTCTTTTAACATTTTAGATTGTCTTGAGTTCTAATTCAGGCAATAAGAACCTACTGACCTACTGACCTCATTTAGTTCATATTTCTCCCTAGAGAAACAGATCTGTATGGACATATAGCTCTCACTGTGGGATCTCATACAAATGTTGTAATAGAGTCAAGGACAAGGCATACTACTGAGCTCTGCTTTAGCAGTTCCTGTGTTCCCCTGAGCTACAATTATTATCTATATTATGTAATCTGTAACACCCCTCATATATCTGGAAATGCTTATGAATAATATTCTATTATATTATATACTGTCTCTACCATTGCCCCATTTCATTTTTCTGAGTGCTACAGCAAAATAAACATTTGTAGCTGCAATACAATATTTATCCACATACAACTACCCAGTCTTTCTAAACCAAATAATTCTGTTGTCACATTTTTCCCTTTCCATTATATTTTTGTAGATTTCAGCTTTTACCTCCAAAATGTTGTCCTCAATTTTTCTTTTCTCTAAATTTTTAAACTGAAAAATAGTAATATTCTTCAATGGAATTCCCTGGGAGATAACATGTCATCTACTTGTGCCCCACCTATTAGCAGCAGCAAATGAAACTTTGCTGTTTAAAACTAAACGTACAACTATTTTTAGAAGAGTAATATCTAACTAGGCAATTTTGTGTAATTACTAGCTACAGGAATGTACAGCTCTTCAGGTCATCTTCCCTTGGGAATAAGTTCTTCCTCAACTCTAATTCACTGCATTGAAAATGTGTATTAATTTGTTTATTATTTTGCTCTCTTCAGAATCTGTTCTTTAAAGAATGAAAAAAAAATGACAGGCAGCTCATATACCGTTTTTTTTAGAGCCCACATAATTCACTATTTATGAGCATTCAGGTGACTGGTAGGCATTCATGGAGATATTTGTGAATCCCCAGAGTTCAATAGATTGTAGCATGAATGATGATTCATCGGGAAGTCTGCATTGCAACTGGATTATCTTCTAGTGAAAATCCACTATTTATTACTGGCAATTCTTCATCTTAAAGATACCCATTATGGAAAATGCCAAATCAATATTATCTAAAGCATGTGACCAATAATCACTTTCAGCAAAGAAATAACATGTTTAAACACCGAGATCCAGGATAACATTTCCTTGACTTTTATAGTCTTTGAAAAAACAGAATTGTGTTGTGTAAGCCCTAAATAAAGGGGTTGTCTTTTGCTTGTTCCTTTCTTTCTTTTGGTGGTACTTTTTTTTTAATGTGAAGTGGTGTTAATTAAGGAATTTCCCTACATGTGGTAGCTGGGAGAATAGCAAAGCTGTTGATCTGTCTTCATGACAGTGTGGTTTTTATGCTTTCAGGATTTAAGTGTGCTTTACTAGTATTTCTAATGTTATTTGCAGGTAGGCTGTGTATGGAATCAACAGCCTATGATCCTGTTTGGAAGAATCAACTCCAGCATGGTTCTCTGTAATTGCCAGCACTGGGCATAATCAACCCTCATCATTCTACAATGGAAAAGTACCTCCACAGAAAATATTGCGTACATTTAAAATCAATATTTATCTGAGGCAAATAATTTTCTTTTATTTCATACTCCCTGATCATGGACATATCTTCAAAGATAAATATGTCTAGCCATAAAACAGATAAGCCTTAATGTCACATGGACAACACTGTTAAATTCCCAAAGATGGGAGTTTTATTTTGTGGCATTTTGAACGAGGACAGTTAACAGCTACAATCCCTCTTGGCAACTTTTCAGTTTGGCATTTTTATTTCAAAGCCACATATGGTTCCCAAGTACAAAATAAACATTAATTATGTCTTTCTGTGCCTTTTTATTATGTACTCTACTCTTCTCTGGGGTCTAGTGTGTGTTTGTTTATTTTGCTATAACCAGAGTATCAACCATTTCCAATGGTTGAAGTCTCTTACTGGCCGCTGTGGTGTTGGGGTTCTGTGGATGATGCCTTGTTTGGGGTATTTTTGTTGTTTCAGGTGGTTTGTTTTGTTTGTTTTTTTTTTTAATTTTGATTTTTCTTGGGTTTTAATTTCTTGTTTTAGACAAGCAATTATAGTCTTACTTTGTAATATATTTGTAGTTAAGTGAGATATCTATATGCATGCAAATATGTAAATATAGGTGTGTCTTCACAGGTTCAGATTACTTCTTTTGGGTAATTAGAATAAGAATGCCATCAAATGTATGTGCATTCATTTTAGAAGTCCTCACACTCGTGTTAACTAGTTAATGCTAATTAATACAGCAAGAAAGCAGTGCCGTGCAGATAATTTGTATTAGAATTTAAACTGAGATTACAGTTTTCTTGGTTTACCTCATCTCTAGGGGCAATAACACAAGCTAGACAGTAACTTTTATAGCCAAAGGTCTGTAGTCTGGAATTCTACTACATTTGCATTTAGACTCCTAATATGTTTTAGGCATATTTGCTCCCCTTAGATTTTGAAAGGGTTTTCGACTGCAAAGAGCATTTCAATCTTCTTTATTTTTCTGGATGCTCTTTGATATAGTGATTAAAAAGCTAAAGATACTCTTCTAAGAATGTACATTATTATTCAATGTAGTTAAGTCAAAGATGTAAACAAGAACAGAATCGTTAAATGTGTCAATAGTCTATTTTCTCACCTATTTCTTATCATTAGAATGTTTCTAATTTTTCTGACTTGACACCTTATGGCCTAATGAAATGAGTGTAGGAATTAGAAAAAAACCTAAAGATATGTGATTTTGAGAGAAAAAGTATTTTCCTGTAGAGAGAGAATATGAAATGTTACTGTACAGTGTGGTGCCATTTTCATTTCACTCTTTTTACTGTTCAGCTTTTTAGAAAACACGGCTGATTTATTATTTCTGTCTCACAGGACCTGGTAAAGACAAACCTGGAATATAAATATAACCTCCATAGTCTAGACAGTGCTTCACAATCTTTTTAGCCCATAACTCAATTCTAGCAATTTGGATTTTTTCTTGGCATTTTACCACCTCTTTTATTGCTTGTACAGCCTGGTGGATAAAAGTGCCTTACAGATTGGGCAGTGCTGTTCAAGCAGGGAGACCCAGAGCAGAGGGTCAGCAGACAGATTTCCCCAGATACACCATTTCTTACTATGCAATATCTGCAGCTGACTTCAGTGTTTTTCTGTCTGCAAGTGCTTTAGGCCATATCATTTTTACAACATTCATCAAGCAGAATAGCACCCTAATCTCTACAAAGATTAGAGTGTAAAGTAAATAATATGATCAGATACCATTGCCTTATTTGCAACTCATTATTAATGTCAAGTCTGACACTCATCAAGCTCTTGCCTTGACTCATGATTAGCTCATTCTAACGCTAGTTCTCACTGCAAATCTTTGGGGTTTACAGCTTCATTTTTTTTAGACAACAAAAAGGTATAGAGCAAGGGAGAAGATATAAGATCTCTTCTTCACAAAGGATTGCAGAGGACCATCAACCCTGTCCAAGTGACAGCATCAAGCAAACAGATCCTGCACACATAAAGTATCTTTAAAAAGGGGCCCCATATAGAGACCAGTTCTCCAAAGTTATTGAAAAGCATTGGTCTCTATATCAGCTTTCTAGTCCTAGAGCCAACAGACATGGTTCTTACCTAAAGTCCTCCATCACTCATGTATTCAGGACAGGATTTACAGAGAACTGGTTAATTGAACAGATTAACACTAAACTCTTCTCTGTTAAATTTGTTTTGCAAATGTTTTAAACACACTGTTAGTTTTGTCATTTGCCATCCAACTTCCACTTAGTGTTATAATAGAGGCAACAATTCAATCTCCCAGAATTTCTCCGAAGAAATTTAAACATTTCAGCAAAGTATCCCTGTGGGGACTCCCAAGATCACACTGAATGAACAAACTCTGGGATCCAAAACAGCTACTTTAGGTCCAGTACTTCACAACACTGCCACAAAACCTGCACAAAAGTACTACCGGGAAAAGTAAATTATATATCCATGGTGCTATTGCATAAAAGTTAAGGAGAAAAGTCAGGAGTTATAGATGACGTAGATGAGATTTCATAATGATGATTTTTTTGTTTTCCTTTGTTTCTAATTCCCAAATTTGTACATTAAGCATTAACATGGATCCAGGCCAGTTTAAAAACACAATGATTACTACAGACTTAGATGAATCAGTAACATTTTTTAAAGCATGTATTTATCTTCCCTTCTTTATTTCTTAGTCTGGAATTCATTAAGAAATAGTCTGTGTTCATTAAGAAATATAATGAATTTAATCCCTATGTTGATTCATAATCTCAGACACTACAGACTTTGGGGGACGGATCACACATGAGCAATTTCCTTACAAATTTAAGGCTGTCATTTAATGTCTTATCCTGTAGAAAACAATTCATTCCCATGTGATTTTATCTAGTCTCTTAAAAAGCATCTGCCATTTGTACACATAAGACATAATCATATTTTGCATTAGAAGTATGCTGTTGTTATAACATTTTCTATCTGTTTCTCTGCTACAACCTTATTTTCATGCCTGCATTTAGAATAATTTTTTCTTCAAAGAAATGTAGGATTTGTAATTTTCTCTTCTTTCCCCCCATCCCCCCTCCCCCCTTCCCACGCGTTCCCCCTTTGTCCTGCGTCCCCTTCTCACTCCCCCTCCCCTTGCGGTCCCTTGTACCGACCCTGCGTTCCCTTATCACTCCCCCTCACCATGTGGTCCGGTCCCTGTCCCCTGCCCCCCCCGCCTTTCCCCTCACCACAGGGTCCGTCCCTGCACCTCCCTCCCCCCCCCGCCTTTCCCATCGCTGTCCCCAGGGTTTCCCTGCCCCTGTCCTCTGCCTCCCGTCCCATTTGCCACGGCTGAGGTTCCTCCCCACCCCCGGCACAGGGTATAACCGACCCCTGCTCGGTGCCCCGGTGTCTTGGGAACATGCTTCCACAATAAATACGTGTTTGCACCCGAGCCCCGTGTCGCCATTTCGTCTGTTCCCGCACTAGAACTGAGCCTCGCAGAACCGAAGGGGAAAGCAGCCGCCGTCTCTCCCCCCCTCCCACCCTGCTGCCCGCAGGCGCCCGTCCGGAGCTGGTCTTGCACGGCAACAAAGAAAAAAAAAGGAATAAAAAACAACAGTAAACCATGTGGACAAAAAAAATTGTGAAGGTACTGGCTATAGAGAGTACACCAATGCTCAGCATAACAAAGGAACAATTTGTGAATTTGCATATTCACACCTGGAAAGGGGATGCCATTTACAGATATAAAGATCACAATATTCATGATCACCTCCTCCATTCAGCTCAGCTGCCAGACACAGACAACTACACACATTATTTTGGAACTCCTGTGTTCACTACCCACAAAACACAGCCATCCAGAAGGCAGAAGTTAAATTGTCCTGTTTCCCCCAGCACAGCCAATTTCACAGGAAAGTAATGCCTTTCTCTGTTTTCATCCTCATTAATCATTGTGGATTTGTTTGTTCTTAACCAAAAAAACGTGAATATCCCTACAGATACCCTTTTATATACCTTGGGTATATGTTCAGCTGAGACTGAACCAGTGCAAGTTCCTGTCCCAAACCAAAAAGGACCAGATAGATAAATGGGAGTTAAAAAACACTAAATGAGGTATGAAGTATCCCAATTGAGTGTGAATTCGTAAGCAAATTATAGTAAGCTAGTCTTTCAAAATATTAATAATAGATGTTATTAATAGCTTTGTTAACAGCTGTGTTAACTTAGTCCAAAAGGTTTATTTCTGCTGTAAATCCAGACAGATTAATTCTTCAGCCTGAACAGTGAGCTACTCCTCAAATACATTGACAAAAATAGATTAAAGAACTTCAATTAACCACTGCATTTCAAATCTCATTGAAATGTATGACTTCGTTTTTCTTTGTACGAAAACTCATATTTTTCTTTCTGTTGGTTCCTTCTTCTTTCATCATGTTTGGGTTGTAGCTACAAAATCAAATAATGAACTAACATAGCTGGCATATAAAAAAACATGCAGGTAGCTGGATTCCTCAAGAGATATGCAAAGGCTGTCTACAATTTTAACAAGAAAGGGGCTTCCTGAAATTCTAGTAAACACTTATACATCATTTACATATACAGAATATTCTGGTTGGTGTCGAGTAAAAATGCAATTATTTTTCTCTGTGTTTCAAATAAATTTTATGCATTCCTTAGGAAAACAATAGGGGATGCTTTGATAGCATCATTTGGTGGTACTTCAATCAATGCAGACCAGTGCATTACATCTGAGTGGAAGCTGAAGTAATGCAGTGTTTTCTGGATTCATCTTTTGATATACCAGATTTATTTTAGTGTGCAAAATGTACACACACACAAAAAAATTGGATGAAAAAATTCAATCAATATTTTTCTCAAATTACATGTCACCGGAGGCACTTTAAGACATCATTACTCTGAAAGCTGAGATCTTTATTTAGCCTCCCTCTCCCAGTTCTGCCAACTATCGTGAAACCTTTAATGAAACAAAATGTAAAGATTGTTATTTATTTCTTTCCTGGCTACGTACCATCATTTATATATATATATATAAAACTTTCCTATATATAGCATGTGTATGTTCCTCAAATCAGTCTAAAACAAGTCTCCTGAGGTGACTTGGATTCTAAGCACGTCAGGAAAACACCTGAATTTCTGTTCCGATTTAACACAAATATCCTATATTTATTTTTTTTTCTTTCCTTCATGCTTCTATTCAACTTACTGAATTTTAAATCATTTGGTACATATTTGTCCTTAAAGTAATTTTTTCCATAATTATGCTGCCTTTTATCACTCAGTAAAATGAAATTTTGGATTAATGAAAAGTTGCCTCAGGATATTTACTGTTTTCCATACTTAAGAATCAATACCAGTTTGTACTCAAGAAGCATAAATCAATGAAATCCACCAAATAACCAACATTATCTATGAAACTGTGAGATGATCAAACTTTAAAGGTACACTTCTCTAAAAAGGAAAAAATGTCAATTATACACATAGCAACCATAGGGAAGACACCATCCAGGTAGAAAATTCTATAAATATAATTTATTTTCTAACTAATATGTGCAATCCTTTTTCTTCCTAGGACACATGGATTCACCTGGATTAAATACAGTCTTATGAAACATTTGTTTAATGTAGAAAAAAAAAATCGAAAGGCTCAAATCTTTACTCAGTTTACAAATTAGTAAAACAAGATTATATAAAACTCTACATCAACAATCCGTGTGCAATCAGCAATCCTAAGAGGATTGAATATCTGGAGAAACAGTAAAAAAATCCTGGATTTGCCATTCAGAATGTGCTGGAATCTGTTTTGCTCAATGAAATGAAACAAGGTTTCTCTCTTACTGTTATAAAAATATTTATGCAGTTGCTTAAATACCTAATGTTGACCCTATTATGCATTTATATAAGACAATTCCAAAATCATTACATAATCTGCCATGCCTTTGGGTATCCAGAAGTTCTATATGTGTAGCTCTACAGAGTATTATTAAAGTCATGTAAAACGTGGTTCAATACATGTTAAGTTACACGGAGTTCAAACAATACCAGTAATACATCCATAATTAAATTCTGAAATGTATCAGGATCCAAAATATGGGAGACATAAAGAAGGACTACAGTGTTTCCTGAACGAAAAATTTTGCTTTTTTTTTTTTTTTTTCCAAGTTTACAGAACATATAAGGCATAAATCAAAAACAGGAAGATCTCTCTGCTTGGCCTAGAGAGTTTGAAACATCCCCCTCTCCCCCCCCCCAAAAAAAAAAAATTAAAAATTGAGAGACAGAATCTACAGAACTGTACAGTATTTCATCTCTACAAGTATTTTTACAAGATTTTTACAAGAATATATCAACACATCTGTATTTTATAAATAAATTCATCCTTCAAAGTTTATTTCCTGCAAATAGCATTTGCTTTGTGCAAATAAGCAAAGATGAAGCTAAGTTCCAAATTTAATTATTGATGCTTGCCAGCGACTAGCTCCCTTTGTTATATGCATAGAGTAGATATACTCAGAATAGACAGATATTAGTAAGTGCTGAGACAACCAAATTTATCAACCACAAACTCCAAGTCCCACTTTAATCTTTGTAAATGTTATTGTTCATCTAAATGAAAGAAGAATTTGGTTAACTTCCTGCGATTCAGCCAGCTGTGAAACATAGCCCACTGTGTTAAATAGCCTGTGAAGCAATATTGTACATTAAAAATAGTTTGTGTTATGCTCCAAGGATTTATTTAAAAGCTCTAAATGAAAAATATTCTGAAAAATGAAAACAGCAATAGAAAAAGGATATACAGGTATACATATCTTAGTTATAAAGAACTTGCTCAAAGATTTTGGCATCATGAAGTTCAAAAGTCACAGAAGATCATTTTTATTAGTACCTTCCAATGGTTTCTCATGAAATTTCCTCTCAACTGGGATATCCATATATGTTTTTTTTCCCCTTAGCTCACACATGTACTTTCAGGCACAAGCTGACTCAGAAGAAAATTGAAATAAACATTGGGGAATATTTCAGACCAAATTCAGCTACAGCCATCATTCCTGTCCCCATTCTACAATCCAAGGGCTACGAGACTTGTCAACATATTCCAAAGAGCTTACTGCCAAGGAGAGGTGGATGGTTTCACAGCTACAGATGATACTGATTTCAACCTCACAGTGGCACATAGGTAGGCTTCCTGTAGAGCTGCATGCCTACAAAATCCAGTTATGAGCTCAGTAATGGATTTTACTGGCCACAGCCACTGAGCCTGTGCAGCCCTCCTGCAACTTGCATGATGTAGCACCTCCAGCCTGCTTATGAGATACGAGTGCATCATGACCAGCAGGCTGCCCATTCCTGCACAGGAATTTGAATGGGGTCTGTTGGAAAACAAGTATGGTTTTGAAGAAGAACCACAACATAACAATTTACCATCAGGAAATACAAGCCTTTGTGGGAAATACATAGCTGTCATGACTCTCATTTTGTGATTCAGGTTACACACTAAAATTTATTTCCTGTGATGTATCATATGCTGCTATATTAAAAAAAAAAAAAAAAAAAAAGGCTAGTTAAAAACTCTACTTCTAATTTAAAAAAAAGGGCCTTGATAATTTCTTTTCATCGCTGTCCTTGTAGACATTTTCGCCTTGATATAAAAACTAAACATTTTTTATGCTTTAATATTTACACTTGATTCTTGTCACATTTTATCACATTTACAGTGGGACAAGGTTCACATTTAAGTGCTTTTTTTCCCCAGAGACTGAAACAGTAGTTATGTCAAATGCCACAGCATCTAATTTCCTGCCTTCAAAATGGTGGCATTTAATCCCAATCACCAATGCACACGGAGACTGTGGATATGTTAGACTGGCTACAGGGAGAGCAGCTCCTTCCTCTCCTCCCCTAAAGCTCATCAGTAACTGTACATGCACACATACCTTGCTACACAGCATAGGAGAAGCTTCACCTTCATAACCTCCACTCTGTCAGGAATATGGCCACAGCCACCTGCCCTATCATTTGTAGAGACAAGAATTGATATATTTCTGCCTTGCCATATAACTCAGCACATGGTGCTCATCATGTCACTAATGAACTGGCTCTGGTCTGCCCAAGATTTATTTTTCATATCCTCCAGCATACTTGGAGATCTAAACATAAAGCTGAGCAATCTACTAATGCATCTGCAGTGCAATCTAGAGTGCTCCAAGTCTTTAAAACAATGAATTACCTACAAAGTTACTCATGCTAAGAGGCACAGGCAGACAACTTTGGTAATTGTTTACAATGTTATGTAATAATAGGACAAAGAATAATGGCGATAAACTGAAAGAAGGTAGGCTTGGATTAGGTATCAGGAAGAAATTTGCTGGGAAGGTTGTGAAACACTAGAACATTGTCCAGAGAAGTTGTGGATGCTGCATTCCTGGAAGTACTCAAGGCCAGGCTGGATGGAGCTCTGAGCAATCCGGTCTAGTGTAAGGTGCACTTGCCCATGACAAGGGGATTGGAACAAAATGCTCTTTAAAGTCACTTCCAAGCCAAACTATTTGAGACATCTAGAATTTAATAAAGGAAAAAAAAAAAAAAAAGAAAGCAAGACAGAATAAATTTATCACACACAATTTATCTCCCCATTCCCTCAGTGCATTTAATTTCAGATAGATGAAGTTATATGAGGAAGCATTGCCTTTGACATTTAAAAATAATTGTTTTCTAGTTTCTCAGTATCAGCTACCCAATGTAAATTTACATGTAAAAAGACAGCTAAGAGATTACGCAGATATTAGAATAAAACTAGTCTCCAGCTACACTTTTTAAAGGCAAACTGCTTTGGCAAGCTAAAGTAATGTTGCACAACACCTGATTTAGCCAATTCCATCAACTATTCATAACGTGTTTTTAATGAGTTTTTATACATTAGGATGAGAAACAAAGGTAATGTTTTCTTCATTCACTTCTTTAAATTTTCTAAGTGATAACAAAAAGTCTTGAAATTGATATGCATGTAAAACAGGTCCATCATCTGCAGCATGGTGGTTTGAACTTCTTGTTGTTTCAGACCACACAAAGACAGCTTTGATAAACAGGAATTCAAATGAGCCATGTAGGTCTGGCACATTTAAATTTTTTATTTTTTCTTCAAAATTACTTTCAGCATAGTTTCTTTTTGTTTAAGATATAGTGTTTTCTATTCTGAAGTAGTTCAACACTATAATTTCTTTAAAGGAAGGTCAGAAAAGACTGACATGAAAGCAATAAAATACCTCCAGAAGGAATTAACACTTTGGGAGGGGCAAGGATACAAAACCAATTATCATTATTGAACATAATTAACATTGCTGTTTAATTAGACATTTTCTAACCTTGTCATGTTTTAGGAATAGTTTGTCCTTAACCTCTGCTACAACTTCAACAAGTCCAAAAATATTCTCAGAAAGCAGGTAGTTAATCTCAATAGCATTTTCCTTATGGTTGCCTGCACTTATCTAATTGGCATAAGTAGGACTGCTTGCACTCCTGACAGCCCCAAGGAGAATTTGAATTTCACAGTATGCAGTTGCACCCTCTTTGTCTTCTCATACACAGGATGAAGATGCTCCTCTGATTTGCTCAGGGAAATACTTTACTAAAAACATGATGCAGGGCATGAAATGAAACACCCACAAAACAAATGTGAGATACTGGAGCACAAGGATAGTTTTGTTCCTTTTTTTCAAATGGCTCCAAGAGAATCAAAATGAGACAAATATAAGTATTATTTTTTCTAATTACTGATATGTCACAGACAGAAACCTAATAAAGTTACCACATCACTAGGTTTTTACATATATTCTGTACCAGCTATCATTCCAGGTGTTAATCATTTCAGATGAAGCAGACTTCAGATTTTGTGGGTGGCAGGTTAATGAAGAAAGATCTACTTATAATTAAAATGTCTAAATAATCTTATCGTACTTACTAGTTACACATAATACAACATACATGAAAAAAAGTATTCAGCTTTACTCAAGAAAGGAGCTGTAAAAAATGTCCTCAATGCTGTATCTTGAATGACAGAATAGAGAACTAGTTATGGATTACCATTATTTAGTTACTACACTTATGATCATGATGCAACATTTCCCAGTAGCACAAAATTGTGAAAATCACTGTGGGGAATACGAGTAGCTTGTGGCAACTGTGTTCAACTTTACACAAATTCTGTCTTCTATGACTGGGATGCACTAGCATTAACATATCTGAGCAAACAAGGCACAGTGCTGAATTTCAGGGAATCTGTACTCTGCTAGCAGGGATCTGCTAGAAACTGTCTCACATGTCAGTGTGACACTGCTCCCCTTTCTACTTCTTTCATCTTAACACTGACAGATGTTTGGGACTAGAATAGCATATTATACTGTATTTCTATTTCCCAAATGCTTGCCGGCCTGGCTTCACTTGAGGCCTTTAGGTGCTAATGAAATATAAATGATAATGCAGACACTGAGCTCTAAGTACTTCCTAAAAGCTTAGCTGAAGAATACATTTGAAATAATACAGGATTTATTTGTCCTACACGATTTTTTAATGTTTTGCACAGAATTCACATTTTTAGATGAGTATGCTTTGAGGTCAGGGCAAGAACTCTCACATAAGCAACTCAGCTGAAAGTAATTTACTTGAGAGGCTTAATCAATTCTCCTTTTGAATGCATCCAACTTTACAGCAAAGCAGCATTTGATGGAGCTCATGTGATGCAGCAAAAACATACTGGAAAGGTTCCTTTAAATTATAGCAATTTAATCTGACAGAACAAAGTTTGTCTTTTGCAGACTGTGGCTTGCTAACTAGAAATGCATTAACTTTTGAGAGAAGAAATTTCTGTCACATCAGTCTGAAATGTTTGTCACTCACCTGTGTCTCTACTGGGATAATATAAACTTTTCTGAATTGTCATATCTTCATTGAAATCATTGGCTATCCTTTAGACACTGAAAATACCCAGAGAACCAGTCTTTAACAAGAAGGATAGCAGAGTGATTATTGAGTCAGGCCCCAAGTACTTTGGACTGCACAGCAGTAGCTGATACAGGTTTATTCTTTGCGCTTCCACGAGATATTTAATGCATTAGTTGGGCAATCTCTGGCTATCCTGCATAAGTTAAAATATTCTTTCCCAAACAAAGATTAAAATCTGAATTGGACCTTGATCCTCTGACCACAGTTTTTTCACATTCCACTGAAATCATTAGCATTTTGGACACAATGAAGATGGCAGAACTTGGTCTGCCCTATGTTCCAGGGCCATTGAAATTTGCTACTTTGGAATTAAATGCAGGTTATTGCAGAAGCCAGGAGTTGCCATATCTTCACAGTAGTTAATGGCTTTTTATCTGTAATGGCTACCCAAAACCTTTTGTGTATGTGGATATTATTAGTGTATGCCTTCAGGCAGGTATCTATTAATTCATACCTAGACAGATAAATATCAACAGCCAATAAAACTGTCAGAGAGAAGAGACCTTAACCAACACAATGTCTAGAGAGAAGTACCATGGATCGCAAATCAGCTACTGTATTAAAATATATTATATTAGACTACGTCTTCAGTTAAAGAGATTACCAGATACAAATTTATAACAGACAAGATTCAGATGGGAAATATAAAGATCAATTACCTACCTCATTGTTTTGACAAAAATGAATGAATGCAATTTATTTCTACCTAGACTTCGCAGATTTTCACAATGTGTCTAACAGAATTTATGAAATAAATTTAGATAAATTCCTGGACTATTAGGGAATTATTAACAAAAATATTAACACAGCTATAATTATATTAGGAATTTAAATTTATATGTATTTAAGCCAATTTCAAGTATACGCAGAGATACTTTGTACCAGAGATGCTGGACTGAAAAAAATAATCAACAAAAAGACCCCAAACCAAAACACTAAAAATCAACCCTCCCTATCCACATCCAAAATCCACCCCTTGAACATTGGTGTCCACTATGAACAAAAAGAATAAGAAAAAAAAATTGATGCAATCGGCAATGAAATTAAAGTCAGAATAGCAATGAACAGATTACTTTGTAATCCTGAATCTGGCTAGACAAAACCAAAACCTCTGGATACTAAAGTATGAATATTCAATAAAATATAAAGATCACTATTTATAATTCAAAAGTGAGAACTTAATGAGATTCTCCAATGAACACTTCACAAACTGCTGTTTTGAAGAAATTTCAGTATCTGATTATGAAGGAAAATGTTACAAGAAAAGGCAGAAATAAAGCCATGAATATCAGACATAACTGATCAAAAATTGCAATATTTGGAATGCCTAAGCAGTAATAAGACTCACCTGTGAGAAGAATATTAAATGAAGAACAATGAAGCAGGAATAATCCGTTTTGAAGATTTAAAATAGAGGCTTCTTAAAAAGCAATTAAGATGACAGAGATGATTATAAAAGACAAAGACAAAATGGCACAACAGTCTCAACTACATTCCAAAGTTATTCTAGAAGACTTAATGGAAAAAAAAAACATATTCTTCTGCTGCTTTTTAGGCAGACCTTCTGGTTCGTGCACATTGACAATTCCTTCCTGATCCTGCAATGGGTCACCTCAAAAATACATTTCTATTGTCTGGTTAACTACACAAAAAATGACTATTCTAAAACCCCAATGGTGCCTCCCTGAACATGAGAAATAAGGAAATTTAAAATATGAGAAATTTAGACAAAAAAGGACAAGGTGTCCTGAGGTCTACCAAAAGTATATAATAGGATGTTTAAACATGCTACACTTCAAGGGACCTAACATAAAAAATACATGTTTTGTCATTAGGGCACACTAGATTTCCAACAGATTTGCCTGTGAGGTAACACAACTATTTCAAAATTACTCTCAACTACTAATTATTTGGTGGACCAGAATGCATCAAGTTGTATTATGCTACATCTAGGGTGCAGTTGACACAAGAGGCTTGTTTCAAAGTGCAAGCGCTCATCTCTCTCCCTGTAACCAACATAATGAACTCTTCTATGTACTTCTAGGGCCTTAATGCTCTTATACTGGTAAATCCACCCTTTTTTATTAGTTTGATATTTTCTCACCTTATTGGGATATACACCAATTTCCAGATTTCTTCATACAGACCAGATGGTAATATCCATCAGAAACTCTGGAACTATAAATAAATGTTCATACTTCAGTTGTTGTTTGGTTTTAGTTTTGTTTTATTTTTTTTTCCATAAAATCGCTCAAGAAGCACAAGTCTGTACAGATCACAGAAAACTTGGTCTTGGTAGAGGCCTTAAAGATCATCTAGTTCCAACACCCCAACCACAGGCAGGGACAATGTCCACTAGACAAGGTTGCTCAGAGTCCCATTCAACCTGGCCTTGAACACTTAAATGGAATGGTATATTCACAACTTCTCTGTGAAACTTGTTCCAGTGTCTCACCATCCTCACAGTAAAGAACCTCTTCCTAATATCTAGTCTAAATCTACCATCTCCCAGTTTAAAACCATTACCACTTACCCTCTCACTCTATGACCTTGTAAAAAGTCCTTCACCAGCATTCTTGTAGGCCCATCTTTTTACCCTGGAAGGCTCACCCCCAGAGCCTTCTTGTCCCAACTCTCTCAGTCTACCTTCATCGCAGAGGTCATCCAGCCTTCTGATCAACTTCCCCTTGGCTCACTTCAACAGGTCTATTTCCCTCTGCGTCTCATTTTTGGGGCCCCAAAACTGGACACAGAAATGGATAATCACCTCTCTCAAAGTGCTGTCCACACTGCTTTTGATGCTGCCCAGGACACAGTTGGCTTTCTAGGCTTCCAGCACACTCATTGCTGGGTCATGTTGAGCTGCTCTCAGTCCATTCTCTGCCCAGGCTATATTTGCACTTGGGATTGTCCAGACCCAGGTGCAGAACCTTACCCTTGGCCTTGTTGAACTTCATGAAGTTCCCAAGGGGTCACCTCTGAAGCCTGTCCAGGTCCTTCTGGATGGTAATTTTTACTCTCAAGTGTGTCAGCTGCACCTCACAGCTTGGTGTCATCAACAAACTTTCTGAGGGTGCACTCAACCACTTGTTGAAGGAAAAAATTCACCTTCACTCCAACTTGGATGCAGTTGTTTTCTACATAAAAATCTCAGCTTTAAAAACCAGAAAAGCTGAATTTTGACAATAAAAGTTACAAAATTCTGTATTTAAGTACTACAAGGAAAAATTCTCATTCATTGTCAAGCCTATAGATTATTTTCAGTTTGGTTTCATTCTTACGGAATTGATAATCAGTCTCCACTTAGAGTAGCAGAGCAGGGTAATAAACAATATTTTCATTTTAGTGGATCTATACAAGTGTGATGAAATTTGCCTTGTTTGTACAGAGGATTTGCAAGGGAAGAACTTTTTGTTTAGAACACAAAACAAACCAAACAAACAAATTAAAAAAACCCCTAAAGCCAAAACACAGACACAAATTTCACCACCACAAAACAACTCACACACCCCAATCTCATATGATTAGAAAATTTAAAAATATATAATATTTAACAAGTGGTAGTTGCTGCTAAGTTGATATTAAAACATTAAAATTAGTGAGCATGCTGATCACAAAGTAGTTTTATAAATTTTGTTCAGTAATAAATTGACTTTTTAAGGTTCCGACCTTTTAAGAGCCGGGAGAATTGAACGCAACATTCTATTCATGATAGGAATAGAATCAATGGCAGAAGTGTTAATTGGACGGGCCAAAAATAATCATAGAATCATTAAGGTTGGGAAATATCTTTAGAATTATTAAGCCCAACCATTAAACCAGTGCTCACCATTAAACCATGTCCTCTAGTACCACAGCTACATGTTTTCATGAACCCTTCCAGGGATGATGATTCCACCATTTCTCTGGGCAGCTACTTCCAGTGTCAATTGCCTTTGAGTGAAGAAATATTTTCTGATATCCAATATTATCCTCCCCTGTAATCTACCATGTTGCAAAATTTTTGTCTCCTTGGTATTACAGGGTGGTATTTATGATCACACACCCCATTTGCTGTCAGTGAGACCCCAGCTGTGTCAGCACAACAGGAGAGCTGCCTTGGTACTACAATCAAATTTATTAAAATAAAGCCTTATTTTAATAATTCAAGTAACTTACATTTTGGTATCAAAAAAGGCCATAAAAATAAGCTGATAGCAACTCCAATAGTAGCTCTCTACACTCTGGCAGCGTGGATCTGAGAAATCAATCTGATGTTTTGTTTTCCAAGATCTTCCTTTGCGTAATAAGTGTCTGCACCCAGTATATTTTTGATTGATTTTTTTCCTCTGTTCTACTTCTCTAGACATGTTGCAGACATATTTCAGTTATTCTGTCATCTTTTAACAGCTTCTCTGTGTCCCTAGTTCCATTTGTGTTCAAATTAAGTTCCTGCTCATTCTAGCAAAGGATGAACTCCTGATATATAACTGTGTTTAACCTGACTGATCAGTATCAACTTATTGAATAGCTGTTTCAAAGGAGAAGGGGGACCAATGTGACACTGGAATACTGGCTCACTGGAGATGAGGATGATAACAGTACTACCTACACTATGCTTCTCTATAATAATTTCTTATTACTGCCAGAGTTATTGATGCATGCAGAACAAAAATAAAAAGATTATGAATTAATAAGACTGATGGAGCTCATACAACATCAAGCAGATTCCACCTGCTGACCTTAACCAAATAATTCTGAGACAAAACATAAGAGAAAAACACTCAGAAAGAGCTTGCTGACATCCTTAGCACTGATTTTTCAGTTGTTGAAAAAGGAAGGGGAGTGCTAGCTTGTTTTTAGCACTGCTCAAAGCAATGCTATTCCTTCTTTCCCCTTCTAGTTTTTCAGCAGCAGACTGATTTGGTTTGTACAATACTATCTACTTTGTTGGCATTGTCAGGAATTAATTAAGTATATTTGGGGAGAAGCGGGAGCTTTTCTCATTGTTCACCAAGAAGAAACTGCAGATGTCCATGCATAGGAGCCACTTCCTCTCGGCAGTACCACCCTGGATTTCTACTTCTTTGTTAACAATTCATCTGCATGGGAGAGTCAGAGGACATGTTTGTTTTACCACACTCTCTCCTGATGTGCACTGATTACATGGTTGTGGTGTGAAGGCTCAGCTGAGAGGGACAATGGCAAATGTAACAGTCCTTTCATCTGAATCAAAGAAATTATTATACAGAGACACATTTCTCAACAGTGGAGTAAACTTTATCAGAGGTATTTTTTTGCAGAAATACAGGAAGGAGTTTCAGGGAGGTGACTTCTCAGAGAAACCTGTGCCTGCATGTGGAGATCCATTTTTTCACAGCTGGATGGGAAGTAAGCAGAGGCAGCATCAGTCTCTCTGTTATGAACAAGACAACCTGGCTGGGACACTTGGCTTGGGCTAAGTACTGACACTGAAATGTTAATTAGCTAATTGCTCCTGGGAATCACCTACCTCCCCCCACCCTCACTACCATTCTAGGACTGGAATGCAAAGTAATCCAGTGGAATCATGGGAGGGGGTTTTGGGGATGAAAAATACACCTAAATGGAAAAGATGGGCACAGTGGAGGGGGCTGGATGGGTGTGCTCGTTGGGGAAAAGGGAACCCCATCCCTAGTCTGTGTTTGACCTGTCACCATAACCTACAGAGGACCAGACTGGACTGGGGTGTGGGAAGCAGGAGCAAAGCAGACACACACTTCCTGGTGTTACCAGGAGGGAAGGAGAGGAATACCTGCTGCTGGACTTTGGCAGCAGGCTCTGCACATCCCCTCACCCTGCGGCTACCAGTGTGCCAGGAGGAAAGGAGAGAGGATGGTCTGCTGGGACTTCAGATCCGGACTGCACACCTCTTCACCTCCAGCTACCCGCGCTACCAGCGTGGCACGGAGACTCCAGGGACAGACTCTGCATGCCTGCTCACCCTTCGGCTACCAGAGAAGCTACAACAGTGGGGGTGAGCTCCTTATAGAGCCCCCTGCCGAGCTGACTATTTAATAAAGAGCTGACTATTAATAAAGGCATAGACCCTGTTCATTTCATCTCCAGGAGGTAAATAAGATACACAATACATAAATCCAGGAAGTTTCAACAATAGGCATCTCAAACAAGGCCATGCAGGGAGTTTGTCATATCATAAGCCATACTAATAACTGGTGGGCAAGTACTCTATAATAGGTTCCTCTAGTTTTACTTTCTACTCAGTTCCAAGAGAATTTAAAAAAACCCTTATGCTTTACTCTTTATTATTTTGTTTCTCCTATCCATATCATTAGGCAACTTCTTACATGCATAGCAAAACCAAGGTCTCTTTCTGATTTCATGAATAGCAGGAGGAATGTTTTCCTAAGCAATTAGTAATCATCTTAAGACATAGTTCCACTCACAGTTATAGAAAGTCAGGATAAGAAAACATTTGAAATGCAAAGCATATCTACTACAAAATTATCAAAAAGACATAATAGCAGGATAGTAAATATGTGGTATGTATATTTAGTATTTATTATAGAAATTTACTGCATATAAATTATAAGAAAGTACCAGATGCATCTAATAAACATGAATAAGGAAGGTTTCATACCCCCAGAGCTATATATGATGCTGTCTTATAGCTCTCTGGTTGAAAACATTGTGTGAAAATCACTTCACCTTGTTTAATTGGAATTGGATCCTCTAAGTCTTCTATCCTGCATTAACCAGGTAGGCCAAATCAAGTTTCTATAAACCTATTCTCCACATAAGAAGAAAAATGCAGTCTTTATTAAATAGTATTGCAAGGAACAAAATAAGAAGTACTCTTGTAACAGAAGCATTTTTTCTAACTGTAGTCCTTTCTCTGAAGAAACACATCATAATGAATACATTTTGACCTTAAGTATTATTTTAAAATTCTCCTTTCAATTTTTAATATTAAAAAATATATATATATAATCATTATCCTCAGGCCACCAGACCTTGGAAATATGAAGGGAAATGTTTCCTAGCAAAAAAAAAGTAGCTCCCCTAGCCATATTATATGCATGAAGAATGAAGTAAAAATAATGTCTTCATTTCCCCTTAAAACATAAATAGATTTTTTGAAAGGATAACTTATACTCTTTCACAAAGAAAGAAACTAATTTCAAGGCAAATTGCTACAGAATTAGCACAGAGTTTAGTCATTGTTACTAGTGATTGAGAAACAAGGAGTAAAAACACATAGATTTCCTTGGACCCTTCATAAGGAATTTTTAGGTCAATCCATGTATTTGAGCCTGTTATAAATGAAAATTTGTCCAGCCAAATTAATATGAAAAAAAAATATTTATTTTATTTTTCAAATTCTATCTAGCCAGCCACAAGGAAAGAACAGAGCCGAGCCCGGGGTCGGCCCTGGGTGTGCAACAAGGAGTCAGCCTCAGCAGAGGTTTTCCTCCATGCCCACACACCTCCATCCTGGCACAAGCAGTTCTTATAGGGAAAATTCCGCCTGAGGCCAAGATTTCAGCAATCAGTCTTTTCTTCTATTCAGAGTTCATATGTTAATAAGATTCTCCTTTTTTTTTGGTGATGAGGGAGAACAATTCAGTGTCCAGAGTTTGTTGAATCCCTTAAAGAAATTTACAGGAATTCTGGAATGCTGTATTCACATGTATCTGCCTGAGGATTTCCATGATCTCCATCTCGGGTCGTTCACGTGAATGATCAGCACCTGGGGTTTCTGTATCTCCCCAGACATGGCCCATCTCCTGGCAAGCTGTACCTTCTTATTTGTAAATCAGTTTCCAATCTACACCCGGTCTCACCTGCGCCTGTGGGGGGGGGGGGGGGGGCGGGAATCCTAATACAAACATGTATACTCTAATAAATATTCAATATCACATATATAATATTAGAAATGGCGCGAATTATATCTACTACACATAACAAGCCAATAAACAGCATTGCCATATTTTTTCCCCTTCTTTCTTCTGTGACTTTTCCCTAACATTTTAAAAAATGTTTACTTCCAATAGGCTTTTCAGTGAAATAAATAGCCACCAGAAGAAATAGACATTTATGCACACAGTTCATATAGAAGATAACACTAGCACATCCTCTAGTTAGCTTTTATCTTCTAAAGTCAATGACAGCTTAGCATTATATTCACAAATGAAATAAAGCCAGCTCTACTCACCAATTTATGACTACTTTGAGCAATTTCAGCCACTACTTTGAGTGAATACTATTTGTCACATATCAAGAGCATTTCTGACATTCACACTTACTTAAAGGGAAAATAAGTTTCCCACGCCCATTCACTTTTCAGGCTGGGTAATAGCTTAGATTGCTTGTCAAAATGTAAAGTTCCTTCTGAGTCTGTCTTTGGTGTTGATGGCAAAAAAACAGCGTGAAAGAAGTGAGAAAAATGCTAAAACCTAAAACCGGACTCACTAAACTGTTTTTGTTTAGGATGCACACATCAGTTGCATTGCTTACTTCAAGTCAGCTTCATGATTTTAAAGTGAACAATGACCCAACATAAATGAATACATAGATGCAGATATTGAAAACAAATATTGCCCCAAGTCTGTTTATACTTTTTATGATACTATTGCAAGATCAAGCATCAATTTTTACCTTCACTGCATTTAACTTTTTTTCATGCTGGTGAAAGATGGAACTTAGGAAAGCTCAGGATCTCCTGGAGACACTAACTTCTTTCAACAATTTAAAGGAACTAAAATCACACTGTAGAAAAATACTGGATGGCTACCTAAGCTCTTTTCTTTAATCTCATCTGAAAATTTTCTACTGATAACTGCTTTTTTCATTTCACTGGGAAGTACTTGAGATATAGCATGATAAAATTTCCAGCCATGCCTGCTTCAGAGGACAATGGTCAGAAGTCTCCACTGCTTTAAGTGTTTAGTCCACACTACAGCAATACAGGGGACACCTGATGTATTTTGAAGCCTCCTTGTTGCAGCTGATGCTCGTTGGAACTAAAGGTGCAACTAAATATTGCGAGCAAAAGAACTGCCTACTGATTGGATACACTGTGAAAGGGCTTCTAGATGAAAACATTTTAATAGGTAAGGCACAGAAATACTGATGTTAGACATACATGATATTATGCATAGAGTGTCATCAGGTATCTTATTTACTTGTTTTGAGAGAGCAAAGGACAATTGCAAACACCATGTGAAAAATAGCAAGCCCATGCAACCGACAGCACAAGTTTTGGCACAAAGCATGAATACTGTGCTAGGCTATGCTCATGAGAATCTTGCAGACTTCCACAGACCTTCCTCTTCCCTGCAAATCCGCAAATGCCTCACATATAAATCCTAACTAGAAAAAGAATATGCTACACATCAAAAATATATTCATGCTGCATTCCATTCTTCCAAGCTGACTTGAAGTCCTTATCTCTAGCTAATTAGCTCTTCAAAAGCCTGTTAAGTCCTGAGATACTCAGGTGATACTGTTGATAACATGCCAATTATGATGTAAATTACAAAGACAGGAGGTTAGGAACTGGAAAGAAATGGACTTACTTTGTCCTTATTAGAATGGGTTACTGTTAAAGAGCTGACTTAAATATGACAGATTACATTTTACTTCTTACCAGTCTTCTGAGATGAGCATCTTATCTTGAGATCCAATGTCAGGGATGTTAATTGCTGTGAAGTACAGAAGCACAGAAGTTCAGCTAGGAACACTGCACATTCTGATTCATGAATATGAAAGCAGAGACTGAGGCAAGTGATAAACTACCCATCTACAGCTAAGGATGGTAATCTTCATATTGGTGCAAGAATCTGCCCAGAACCTTAAATTCACAAGATCTAGGAGCTAAAGGCTCATATTGTGTTTTCCAACTTTCATGGTTACAGCTGGGTTTTAAACTGCGTAGAAACAAAGGTCCTGAAAATATGATTCATGCCCCAGATGGAAAACACAGATCTCCAATGTATTTTCTGCTTTTCAGTACTGATTCTGGTATCATTGTGGGCAGGCAGTATCAAGCATGCATTCTCTAAATGGCTTATATTGGAGCATAACAACTGACTGTGCAAGGAATACTGCACTGGCTATAGAAGCACATCTGATTTGTCGTCATTTCACAGTCAAATTTTTCCTTGCAAATACTTGGAAGCAAATAGGATTGCTTTTCTGATGTTTGGGGGGTTTTCTCTCTTTAGTAAAACTGCATCAGGAATAACATTTTCTGCAATTTAGGAATCTGGAGTGCACAGTTTTCCATACTGTTAGAATTTGAACTCCTTTCTCTCATGTCCAAAACCAGAATACATTTTTGTCTTGAAATTGTCATTACTGGAAAACAATAGAACCATAATGTACTTAAAATATGTTTTATTTTAATACCTACCACCACTTATATAATTGGAGCATTCAGAATCTAGCTGCAGCTTGCACCCATTCTGGAAGGACTTGGGAAGAGGCAATTCCTGTCCTGAGACTTTTGTCATTCAGGCAGGTAAGGTGATTAACAGATCACAATTAGAATTTGTGTCCTTTTGTAACAGGCTCAAAGTCAAGCTAGTAAGAGATTAAATCATCATCAGGAATGACTACGTGCAACAGAAGCAGTTTTTTTCCCATTATTTCAGCAAGAATCTTATTAAAAATTCATGTTTTGTTTCTAGTAAGAATTGTTTTGTTTAGTAATTATCGCTTTGTTCACCAAGTAAGACTTTGGAAAGCAAACCCATGGTAAAAATATTGTTATAGAGAAGAATTAATGGAAAAAAATAGCAATTCCCAGTGCTCTAAGGAGGACTATCTGCTTTCAAAAATATCTCAAAAGCCCATTATCCCCTTTAGCTGAAATCACCCTCCTGTAAATGATGACAGAGTAATAGTGAAATGGTCACATCTCTCTACTGAATTTGCAACCCAGGTTACTTGAGTGAGGGATTTTGTCCAACTCAACTGTAAAAAAGCTTTCCCCTATTTAATAAAATTAATTAATTTTTACGTAACTTGATTTGTGCATTTCTCTCCCCATTCCATGTGTCATGTAGCTTTGTTATATTTCATATTACCAGGCAAAATCAAACCCTACTGTATATTAATAAATTCAAGCATGGGACCTGTGACAAACTCTCTGAATTTTTGTGGCAATGATATTGTGCAAACCCCCTCAATTTCAATTGAATGAAGTACAAAAAATAATATAACTGCTAACAATATTTATTCTAATAGTCATCTTGACATTCAATTTTCAATTTATTGTACTCTTGCCTTTTACAATTTTCGGTGTTCTGCAGAACTTCATTCAGAAAATACATTCTATAAAGTAGGTAGGGGACATTCAGAAATATAATGCATCTAGTACTTGACACACAGAAAAGTGCTGAGGGGACTGTAGAGCATGATGGTTGCTGGTTTCTGTGATACCCATATGCAGTTAAACAGCTCACCACTGAGATTTCAAAATCATTAATGTTTATTACAGAGTTAATATTTTTTGGAGTAAAATGGACAAACGACATCCTGCAGAAGAGCATTCAGAGTAAGACAATAATAAATAGCTTTTTGCTCTGTTCATATTCACAATCTTACATTTTCAAGGAATAAGCCTTGCTTCAGGTTTTGGGGTGGTTTTTTGGTTGTTGTTTGTTTGTTTTTGGTGTGGTTGTTTTTTGTTTGTTTTCTCTTTTTAAAGAGTCAGTCTGAACTGCAGCATTCATTTCAAGTTATTGAGATGAAAGGTAACTGGAAGGCAGTTAAAATGTAATAGAATTTCAACATATTTAGGTTAGACATTGATAGTATTCCATTAACAGTAAAGAGATGGAAGTACTGGATGTGGCAGGACATCTACCCATCCCTGCCTTTCCTCACCCCCATCTACCACAGGTAGTTGGTGCATAAGGAGAAAACCCAAGGGGCTGAAAGTCCCAGCAAGGGGTCATCTCTGGCAGAGCTCAGACCTCAGCAAAGAATCAACATCTTAGTCTGGAGAGCAGAAGTGGAAAGAGGTAAATATTCTTGACTGAAAAAAACAGTTTTAAAAACTATAAAAGGCACACAAGTTATCACAGAGGTAGAAGCCTTTTGCACACACTCCCTGAAAGTGTGGAAGATCTTGCCACAGAGTTTGGATGCAAATTCCATGGTTACTTCCCTGGGAATTGAGGAAAAGGATCTTGATGTGCACCCCACCAACAACTGGATGGAAATATACATCGAACCCTAAGTTATATTATTTCTTTGCAAGCTGTAACATTAGTAGATACCTTTAATCTCGTGCTGTATATATCTACTAGTAGTCTCTTTTTGTTCTTATTCCTGTGCAGTATTAATTTAAGTATTATGTCTGTTAGTTTGCTTCCTATTAGATAAATAATTCGTTCTAGTATAGACCAAATCAGCCATTATTGAAGAACTTGTGAACAAGAGTTGGTTTTGGGGCGCTGGCCACCTCAATTAAGCTACTGCCTGCTGCCAGAGGCCTGGGCAACCCCTGCCCAGGGCAAAAGGCAAGGACTTCTCTAAACCCCCACATCCATTTGTAACACCAGGCTTACAGTAAATATTGTAAAATCTCTCACTGGAAGTGTTTACAAACACTTCGGGTATGATTTAAATATTTTTGATACTATATTGAGGTAAGGAGATTTCCAAGACAACTTTTTGATCTCTTCCAGCCCTCTTATTATTTGACTATACCTCAAGAGAGCTGTAAATTGATAATTGCACTTGCAGAATGGCATATATGTAACACTGATGTACTGCACTCAGCTAAACCCATGATAAGAGATATTCAAGAGACAGCTCTGATATTGTTTAGCTATAGGTTGCTGGGTTTTTTTCATCTACTATATAAGCAAAACACTGATAAATTATTATTAACTACTCCTTTGAATACCCTCCCTTCTTTTCTTTCTGCCTTCATTTTTCCCCTACTAAAATGGGGAAAAAACTGTTAGAGAAAGAAGTAAATTGTCCCTACTATCCTCCATCTATGACTCTTGAAAGAAGATTAAGAACCCTAGATATTATTAAACCTGAAAAATTTTTAGTGGTATTATCATCAGAAAAGGATTGTTGTTGATACAATATGAAGCATCCCCTGTTCACCAACAATCATATTTTCTGTGTTTTCCGTGCTTTCCAGATTATAGTAAACCACTCAAGAATGCGGAGTAGGATAAACTGCACGAGGAAACTTCCTAAACACATTACCTAATGTTTCTCTATGTCCAAAAGCAAAATAATTTCTATTATCTCAACTATTTTCACCAGGATTTTCAATACCATATGTTCTTATCTCAGTGAAAATCTTTTGTCAATTCTAGCTCCATTAAGCTTTTTTTCTTACAGATACTCACTATAACACCAAGTTCCTGGGGCTGATTATGCATTGTATGAAATGATTTATTTTTAAATCATTTTATCTGTATTGTAATTTAAATTTTTGTCTCCTACACAAAGAGGAGATGCAAGTATCCACCTGAACTCCTTCTCTGCAACAGCTATTAATTATTTCCTCCATCTACTTTCCCCAGCATTCTTTCTTCTGACCTAAACAAAATTTTGAAGTATTTCACCTCATCCAGGTTTTAGTTTACATGATTCCACCTTTTACAATAATTATATTCTCCACTATATTTTCCTTCCCTACATATAATGGCACTTTCATACACATTGCCAAACACTGTACAGATGTTTCCATTGAGCCATCCCTAATGCCAGCTAGAGCTATATGTTTATTTTGGTTTATGTTATATGAAATTAGCTTTGCATAACAAGATGAACAGCTTGTGTTTGTTGTCCCAATATGGATGGTAATGACATAAATACTTTCACCCTCTATTTTTGTATCATCTATTATTTTTGCATTTCTTAATCCCTTTTTCAGACCATTACAAGATTTAAACTACCTACAGAGCCATTTTTTTGCTAAAAAGCTTTTTTATACAGATTGGTATTCTCAATTGTAAATAAATAAGGACAAATCTGCTACAGGTGCAGATATTAATGCAGCTGAGTTGAGTTAAAACATGCATCCCAAAAACTTTTCATTACAACCTGCTTTCTCAACTCCCCTTTCCTTACTGTTCAGGGCTTCCCTAAGAACTAAGAACCCAAACTACTTTACTGTGAATTTTATGTGACAGATGGTATTTATAGGCAAATAAAGGTTTTCATTAATTCTTCTTTGTCATGTTTTCATGTTTAAAAATTAGAGTCACACTTAGTCAGGTTCAGGATGCAATTTGAGAGTTTTGATTTTTATTTGAGCACATCTTGGGTTTAAGAATCTGAGTTGTCATTAAAAACAGAAAACAAAGAAACTCTACTCACAGACATAAGTAAAGCAACAAGCATATAAAATGAAAAGTTGATTCAAATCTGATATTCATACCTTCTTGTTTCCAAAGGGAAGCCACATAGTTATTTGAACCAGAAGATTGCTGAATATGAAATCTCAGCACTTAAATTTTACTTTAAAATTTTATTTTTTTTAGCACAAAGTCACTTCTACGCAGAATTTCAAGAGTGGCCTTGGTTTCTTTGCCACAAACAGAAAAACCTGAATGTGGTCCTAGAAATCACTTTCTCACAAACTGCTCCAACTCTACCAGAATAGACTACACTTGAAGAGAGAACCAACCTGTCCGTCCTGTCAGAGCAAAGCCATTGCTTAGCTAGAATTGAATGGTTAAAGAAAAGAATAAGAAAGATTAAATGTATGCCTATGTATTCAGTGTACCTTTGGCAGATAAAGTGATCCTGAATTCTGATCCTTCTTCAAGGCATTGCTTATGAACTTGCATTGAAGAGACATACTGCAACTAAAAATAAGTAAAATAAAATTCAGAGAATAAACTCTTCCCCATACATTCTGTTCAAAATGCTGCTAGTCTTATTTAAGTGATATACTCACTTCAATTCTACTTTTTATGGAAAAGTTAATTATTTCCCTTGATTTACTATATATTATTTAAAAAAAATACATTAAGACAGAGATTTTTATGCTTCTAATAAAAGAAATATGACCTGGACTCCCCAGTCAAGGTAAATATGTGACTAAAAAAGCAGTATATAATGAGCCTAGACAATTTTTGAATAATAAGGAAAATTTCGCACAGCTAATTAGAATATTTTTGACTTCTTTTAATAAACTTTAACAGAAGTATCAAGAAATATATCTGTCCTTACTGAGAAAAAGTGAAGTGTGAATAATTCTACTGTTTTTTTTCCGGAGAGGGAAAATTTCTAAAATTTCAAGAAAAACTGTATAGTCTTTGGAGCAGAGGATATGAATATTTTAATCTGATGCAGTGATACTCTTAGCTGCCTATAATACATTTCCTTCTCCTTTTGGATCCATGCAGGAACATTAAGTTGAGTTGATCTGCCTTCTTGTGAAATTTTATTTGCACTAGATTTATGGCTGCAGCAGAAATACTTTTTAAACTTTCTTTGCACTGACTAATGCTCAGCATTGTCTGTGTTCACCAAGCTCTGACAAAAGGTCAATTGTATTAACCTGTGATATCTCAGTGGGAAAGAGCTTAACCCGCCCCTTCTCAGAACACTTCAGGAATCTGATTTTTAACCACTGAAAGAGTGGCTTTGAATCACTATGTTCACTGTATAGACAGCACTCTTTGGTTTAAAATTGGGCTCAATGTACAAATCAGGGATCAGACATGAGTAAACCAGTATGGGGGAAACATGAGAGTACTTCTATACCTGGGCCCAGAAGTAGGTTGTAAGCTCGTGCCTGCCATGAGCAGCTCACAAGGGAAAGGCTACTTTCACATGGGTGAAAGTATTTTCAGTGACTGAAGTATTCTCACTACTCTTCTTTAGTATTTCCTAAAATAGGATTTATTTTTTAAAAATATCACATTTAAATCATTTTTTCTAATTATGACAAAGCTTCAATTAACCATACTTATAAAAGTTTGTTATTCTGTTCTTTGTGATGTTTTATTTTTAAGTGTATAGTGACATTTTATTTTTCTCAGATAAAAAGCACAGTTTTTTTGTCAAAGAGAGTGTTCTCACATACAACACAAATTTTACTATCAGGGAAATACTAAAGATTTCCTTTATAAATATTATATAATTAGGTCTAGAGTCTTGGTGACTCTAGACCTAATTATATAATATTTATAAAGGAAATTTGAGTCTCGTATTGTGAGGGTTATTATGGAAAGTCTCTGAGAGTGGTAAAATAGTAAGATCACTCTGGAGCACTATAACGTCTGTTATTTTAAAGCATGGTAAAGAAGGGGTGGGGGGGAACACAGCACCAATAGGCTCATATTTATAATTAACCTAGCCTATAAAATCCTTGCAATAGTGTCAACTAAGATATTACTGTCTACTTTACTCAAATTAATTTGTCTGAAGCAAATGGGCTTTATGAAAACAAGGCTATAAAAAAATAACATCAGTTTTAAATAGACTTAATAAACACTGAACAACATTAGAATAACCATTCAGTGCTATTTTACTCTGTGTAGAGATGTGGCCTGGGTGAATACTCTGAATTATCATTTCAATGTAAAAAAGAACTTTAGTACAAGGGATACCTTCTACACTCAAAATATTAGTTTCTTTCAATATTTCTAGGCTATAAAAGGGTTTGTAACTGTTTTTGCCTTTTGCTGTTTCATTTTCCCTACACAGGGAAATGCATTACTTTATAAGCATTTCAAACCACTGATTTAATTCACTTTGAAGTGATAAAATGCAGCCATCGAGCAAATAATTTGCCATAATATTCAGTGTTTCACTGCAAGTTCTGTCATTAGAATACCATGTCTTTATATCTTTCATTTCCCATGGAGGGGAAAGGCCATAACCTCTCATTTTCCCAGTGATGCCAAACAAGCCAATCCTGCAGAGGAAAAGAGTAATTTCTGTCATCTTCCTCTGTAGTCCTTCCACAAATTGCATTTTGAGGAGGAGTACTGGAGTCCCTTCCAGACTGCCTGAATCCTTGTTTCTATGCACTGAGGCTTAAAGAGCAAACAGCAAATGCAGAGAGAAAAAACAACCAAAAAAACAAACAAACAAACAAACAAAAACAGGGCAGAGCTGAGAATCTCTAAAGTCACAACTGTAGTGAATTTGGAAAAAAAAAATCTGCCACAAGCTATGGGCATTTGGCATGTTAGTTACAATTTATGAAATAAGATGATTGATTTACAATCATATTGCCATATTGGCAAGACATCTAGGTTACCTCTCCAGACAGCCCTCAACTGCTGTGTTGCCATGCATTTCCCAAAGTCCAGAGTAAGTTGGATGCAGCTATCACATCCCACACTGGAGATTATGGCTTAAGTGGGGGAGAAGGGGGGACAAAGAGCCAGAGAGGCTGACCAACCACACCTTTCTGCAAATCCAAGACTTAGAGGGATCACTAATATCCAGACACAGGAATAAGATATTTTTGGGGCAAACATTATGAGTTGCAAGGTAACAGATGGTAATAATGAATGCACATGTGGCAGACAAAGACAAATAAACCAGTAATTTGTCTGGGCTCTAAACTCTCAGCCAGGGAGATAGGGTGAGTATCTAGTTCCCAGAGCAGACCTTCCTCCAAGACTTCCTGCTTCCAATTGTCCAAGACCCTTCCAGGTGACAAACACCTGGGGTGTGCAAGTGAGATGCTGCCCATGAGAGGCCAGCAGTAGCTCAGAGGACAGAGGGACAAAGGAGAGCAAGGGGACCATCCCCCAACAGCGTACAGATGCAGTGGGATCCCCCACGTTGATGCCCAGTCCTTCCAGCTTTGCTGCATCTCTGTCCAGGCTCTCTGGTGAGGAGATGCTTCCATAGTTGCAATGTAGGGTAGGAAACTTACTGAGCTTCTCACTTCATTACTGCCCACACGTGCACACACTTTCTTCCATGGGGCAGAGATGGCTACCTCTTTGGACAGCTGGGGCAAGTAGTTTTGTGGCAAATATCAAAAGCTATCAAAAGTATATTCTACATATACTAAAGAACACAACATTTCAGTCAGCAGTATAGGAAACCTTATATTATATGAGGCATTCAAAATCTGCGTTAGCTTAGCTCTGCTGACTGCACAGGCCAGATTTCCAAGCACATTGGGAATCATTTATCTGCTTTCTCTCTTGATTACTAAGCACCACACATGAAAGGTAAACCAAAACAATTATCTGAAGTTGCAGCGTTGAATTTAGTACTACAGATATCAGCCATCTCTCAGATTCTGATTTTCACTGGAATTGTTGAGTGGTGCTTTGTCAGCAATGACTTTGCTGCAGTGCAGGAAACTGCCAGAAAAGAAAGAGCTGATGAAAAGTAACTTGAAATGGAAAAGTACCCTGCACAACTCCCATGCATGTTCATATTACCAAGAAGCAATGAGCATGTATTCAGCCTTAACAACCAAATAGTGTAATTTACAAATAAAACATTGCAAAGTAAATTTCTATAGAAATGGAAGTTCCTGTGTGAAGAGAAGCCCTCATAAATGAATATCAAGCACTACATAAACCGCTGAGATATTACATTTTCCATGCACTAAGAGTATGCATTTAACAGCTTTTATCTGTCCTCATGCATGCAGCTGATAGTCATTACAGTAGCATTAGAACTGCACCAGATTTATCGCATTTGCAATGTAAATTTATCACCATTCAAATAGTCCTAGCACCTGTGCCTTACCACTAATAGACATGCCATTACATTTGCAGCTTCCCCCGCATCATTCACAGTTGAATGAACCTATAAGTGAAGCTGAAATGTAAATTTAATACCACTCTTTCAGAAGTTTTGCCCTTAAAACCTGTTCAGGGAAGTCTCTCCCACTGCAATGGAGAATAGCTCTTTTTGTAGTGTTTCTTGTACAGACCTAAAGCTGATTCAGGGTGATAAAACAGTCACATGAGCAGCGTTCATTCATATTTATTCCAAAGATGGCATCAGGCATTCATTTTCACCTAAAAAGCCAGGGAAGTAAAGATTTAAACTACCTCCCTTCTTTGAGTGGATCAGAGCAGGTTAAAGGGGTAACAGAGGACTGGATTTAGTCTAGTCATACTGCAAGACTGCAGGTCCCTGAGAGCCCTCATGGGTCACTGCAACTTTTATGGAGGCTTCCATACAGACACCTATTTCTAAAGCAGCCCCCATGAAGAACTAGCTAGAACCAGAGGATCCCTTCTCACACCTGCCTGTAGACTGCAAAAAGCAGACTTGTGCTTTTCTCTCTTGTACAAACTGTAAGACTTGTCTGCTCCCCAGTGTGGAGAGTTGCTGGCAAATATTCACAGCATTGTTATCCCATGAAGTTACTCTATACTGTATTCCAGGTGAGATTCATAGCTATGGTACCAAGAACAGTTTAATTTAAAATCCCCTCCCCAAATAAATTTAATAGAGGAATTTATGACAAAAAGCAATTACATCAGCTTAATATGAACAAGATGGATTAATTTTAATGAAACTTTTCTATGATGACACAAGCATACTTTATGCTACAGATTCATGCGTGGTTCCTGAATAAGAAACATACAGCAAATGTTAAAAACAAAATTACTTTTCGAATTAATACAGTGAACATTAAATTCTTCTGGAAGTCAGGCTACCCAAGTAAAGTTGAAAAAAAAATCACCCTGGTTTGGGTGATATAGTTGCTCAGAAACAATGTAGTTTGTATAATAATCTAAGAACAACACATAGTCCTTCTCCATTATTTTATGGAGCATTTAAAATTATTTTAAAGTAATATATTAGTATAAACATTAAAAGTTTCTTCTTGAAAGTTGAAACAATTTCAGATTTACCTTTGCCTGACTTTGCTTGATGTATATGCTTGTTCTTATTTGCTAAATGTCTTTGTGGCTCATAATTGATAGGTTTGATCTTAAAAGAATCCATAAAAACATAAGGGCAATTACACCTCCAGGTATCGTTCTCACACCATTGAAAATAGTATGACACAATGCTTACTAGATCAGGTTCTAATTACCCATCCCACCACTGCAACACAAAAATTACCTTACAAAAAGGTTTGAAGTCAATGTTATAGATGCTGTGAATAGATACACTAAATGATTTCCAGAAAATGTAGCTCAGTTATAATTAGATTAGCTTGGCATTAATAGAATAAAAACTTTAACAAGGTACAGCTGAAAATACCATGGAGTAGACTGATTTTATGATTGCACTAAAGACTCAGTAACATATCTACAAAAGATTATTTCTTCACACACGAACTACTTGATTTCTTAGCTGGGAAAATACAGATTCTGTCATTTTTCCATTTCTCTTTGTGGCTGTTAAATTCTAAAATTAATTTGGCCGGAAATGGGATGCAATATTTATTCTCATGTCACAAAGGTATGTTTAAATGAAGATTAGTATAGCTGAAGAATGAGTTATTCTCTTCTGTACATTTGATATACAGCAATAACATTGTGTGTAAAGCTACTTGAGGAATATATTTATTATTGTTTCATATTAATAAATTTTTAAACAATTTTCTAATGAAATTGGGAAAAAAACACTGGTAGGGAATATAAATAAAATTATTTCCTTATTCTCTCCCATGCACATTTTCTGAATGACACTTTATTATAAAGTGTGAGAGAAAGTATAAGATGTCTCTAAATACATTCATACTTTCATAGTAAGTTTGAGAACACTGATGAACCATAATTTGAACTAAATTAACATAATAATAAAAATAGGATTTTTTTTGAGAGAGTTTACAATAGCAAGTGATTACAATATTAATTTCTTTTTCATTCTATAAACTGTATGTAAAATCCAGTAAATGCAGCTTTGTTTCACTTTGAGCTATTCATTGCTGCAATGCATGCCTTCTACAAATTCAATGAGCTTTAACAGAGGACACTGAGATATTCAGACTTTACCAAACAAAAAACAAACTAAAATGTCACTGAAACCATCTGCTTCTTATTCCTCGTTTCTGCATGAGAAAAAGAACCAGTGAATTATTTTAAAATTTCTGAAAGCTTCTGTATGAAGCTGTAAGTGCATTTACAAAACCTGGATGGGCAGAAAACCTTCCCTAGTGGCAGAAAAAACTTCATATGATGAATGTTGGCTTAAGGAATGACTCTTCAAGTTGATAAGGGCAGCTTCAGGGATCACCTTCCTCTGGTCCCCTCAGCTGAGCACAGCTTGTAGATGGAGGGCAAGAGTTTTCCTGGTTGGAGCTTTTCCTGTTCTTTAGTTTGAAGGAAGAAGGAGAGCATTATTCTTCATTTTTATGCCCAGTTGCCACACACTTTTCCCTGCCAGACAGCAGGAAGAACAGTCTGCCATCTGACCATGACTTGCATTGACGACTCCACGATTTTCTTATCTCTTTTATTTTCCAGCTTTAGATCATGACTTCAAACTAATTTGTCTGATCATGATTTTTTAGTATGAAACGTAAGAAACACTCACCATGGTACAAGAAAGCATATTTACAGTGATTTTAGGGTGGTAAATTTCAGACTACCAAGTATGAGGATAACTTCAGTGTTAAGACTTTAGAAAATAAAGTATATCTTTATCGGGATATATATATCGGGAGCTGAAATGCAGAAATAGTCATAACTTCTTGCAAAAGTAAATAACCTGCTCAAGCAATTTGCCAGCCACTGAATACCCTAGAGTACATATGTAGCAATAGATATTGCAGGATGCCACACTGCACAGAATCATTCAGGGATGGGAAATGATTAGACACAGATTTCTCTACAGGAGATCGTTAATGCCATCAAAAAATTACCCTCTGGGAAACATTGAAATCCCAGACAGCTTTCCAGTATAATTCTTTAAATCTTTTCTGCATATTGTATGCCAGCTATTAATGGATACTTTTAGTGGGAAGTTTGCTGAGGGCTACTCTCTGGAGATCTAATGCTTTCATTAATCATTTGAGTCCTCAGCAAAGGAAGGGGATCCTATGCTGTATATAATTGCAGCAGATTTGGACTTCAGCTACTAGCATTAGCTTGTGGAAAATAACAACATTTAATTCTTTGAGAATTCTGACCACAAAAAAGCTATTTCATTACTATTTCTCTAGCATTGTAAGGAAAAAAAAACCAACAAAACAAAACAAACCAAAACCACCAGACAAAACTCAATCTAGTGGATAATTCAGAATGGTTATAGTAATGTATATTTACTGAGAAGCACCAATATTTAGTATTATTTTCAACCATTCAAAATTTTTTATCAATCTATTTGGATATTAAATTAAAAGTATACTTATACATATTTAGATCTTGCTAAATCCAGAAGATGCAGTCATTAAGATTTCAAAAGTAAAGTGACTGACTGGGGCTGGATTATTTTATATATATAAAATGCAAGATCCATATTATTTTTACATATATAAAAATGATACATATAATTTATGTATACACACACCTCCCAACTTTTTTGACATGTAAGAATTTGATTACATTCGCCTCTGAAGAGCAGCCCTTATTTTCATCATAAACTATAAAAAACCCACTGAAGTCACCTTGCTCTCTCCATTTACCCCTACAGAATACATTCTGCTTTTATGGTTCTAATAATACTTGGGAACAACTTGAAAATAGTTACCTAGAAAACTTGATAATACATTACATAGATATAAAGCCTTAAAAAAGCATCTCATGAAATCTGAAGATCCTAAATTACAGGTGATGCCAACAGCTTTTAAAAGTTGTTGTTGATTACATCATTCACTGAAAAAGCTAAAATCCCAATTCTGGGTAATCAGCACATGCCTTGACACTGATATTAAGAGACTCACAACTTCACTCTCAGTCTGCTCCTAGTATTATTAGTAGTTACTAATTTCCTAGAACATTCTTTCTGGTACTTAAGAAAGCGCATAATGGTAGATAAGAAGGTTCATTGTGGCTGGTCTGAAATGGGTCTGTTTTATTACATTCAGTTATGCATATTTCTATATAATTGAAGCTAAATGAGTAGACAGACGATCATGACATTTTATGATAAGTTTAAATTATATGCAAGTATTCAGGGCCTGGAATGAGAAGCTTTTTATGCTTTAAAAATAAAACTATACAAATTAATGCAATTAATAAAAATTTTATGGAGAGAGAGAGAACTGCATTCACTGTGCACTAAGGTGTCATTATAATAACCTCCTGCTGAATAAAACATCAAGTACATATTTTTTCTGTTGCCCTAGATGACACAGTTATCACTGATGATTTACAACTGTTATATAATAGATGCATTTCACTAATTTATAGATGCCAAATGGTCTGCATGTGGGACATTCAAAGGAGCATTTTACCATTTTTAACAGGATGGAAACAGCTAATAAGCAAAGATCTGGCTGTGCTAATTACATTTCTGAGAAGGTCTATTACTTTTCCCCCCCACCCCCACCCCCATCCCCGACACTTAGAGTCACATTTGAGAGCCTGAAATATCCAGAAAGAAGCAGTGGAGGATCTTCCGTCAAAAGAGAAGACACAACTTTCAACAATTGTCTTTCAAACAATTTTCATTGTCATTTATTTCCCTGCCAGGAAAAAGAAACTATACACATACAAAAAAAAAATAGCACAGCTAACTGTCTCTGTTTAACCCTTTTGCAAAGTGAAACATTTGGAAATATTCACCTAAATACCTTGTATAAGTACCTTGCTTCAGGTGAGAATCACTTGGCTTCAACAGTAGTGTGAGCTACAACCTGGGTGACTGGCACTTCCCACTGTGTGAAGTTCCCTCAGAAGGGAGGGCCAGGGAGGGGTCATCTGCAGGAGCTCATTTTCCCTGGAAGTGTGAGTATGCCAGACTCCCACAGCCCAGTCACTGTCACCTAGTGCTCTACAATGCAGCTGAGAAACACCGTCAAGGCCCAACAAATTTAAAAGGAAATTTTTTCTAGGTTACTGTCAGTAAATCAGAACTACCAAGTTACCAAATTTCATTCTTATACAGATAAAAACATATATTACAAGAGACAGCTTTCAAGATGATGGAAATTAGAAGTTTATCTTCAGGCCTTGTACATGAATAAAAAAATTACTCTTTCTTTATCTGAACAAATGCCTCTGAACATAGACACCTCTAAATAAGATTAGAAGTAGTTTTGGTTATCATACTAATTATCCCTTTTTTTTTTTTTAATTTGTAGATATTTTGATCAGCAGCCACATTTTTTCCTTTATCCATCTGTTTTAATTCAAATCCATTGCAATCAGTGGGAGCCCTTATATAAAACACTAGGGTTTAAGACAACCTGAGTGGATGTTAACCAGTCTAAGTCTCCTCAGTCTTTGATATAGTCTGATATTTGTCCTTGGCAGAAGCTTCTTGTATAAATAAAACTTTACAACTTTACGAACAACTGCCAAGATTTCTAACGGAAACTTTACATTAATTGAACAATTTGATAGATTACATAATACTTTAGCATCTATATGAGCTAGAGAATACTGTTGACCTCTGAATTAGATCATGCATAGTGCAAAGCAAGCTTATAACGCAATTCAAAGCTAGAAAACTAACTACCTATCTTTCTGTTGCCTACTCAACACAACTTTCTTGGAATAGGTGTTGTTTTATCCAATAATGTTCTGAAACATAGCCTCCTTTTGTCCAGTTAGTAAAGTTATTTTCACAAACCATGAACAGGAGGCCTTCATCCCTTTTATGTTTGCTTCTACTCATATCTTTCCAGTTTTCACTCTAATCTAATAGTTTGTTTTATACTTATTAAATATTCTGGTTACTCTGAACGGTGAGCCCTTAAAAAGCATTACCACTAAACAAATAAATTAGGTATTTCTCGGTCTGCATGAAAGCAGAGTAGGATAAGGGTTGGCAAGGTTTCTTTTAGAGACAATGTATTTTGAAAGCAATTAAAGCAATGTTGGAATCCACTCCTCAGTTCCATCAGCTAATTTTTTTCTCAATTCAATTGCAAATTTAAAATCTGGCAAGTTATAAGGTGCATACCCAGGATGTATCTTTCTACTGAACTCCTGAACTGGTGAATAGACATAAATTTTCCTGAGGTCATTGTGTCTGGCTTACCTGTATTACTCAGGAGTGCTAACAGCATGCAATTATTCGTACTGGAAAATTCTACTGTTATACCAGGTGTTTTGATTGATTTTTTTTTTCCATGGTAGGTTTATGCCCACTGTGTCCAGATGCCTGACAATATGTACTTTGCCTTGGAAAACAACCAGCAAAGAAAACAACAAATAGCCAGCCAAATGTCAGCCACTGTGCCCAGTCCATTTTGAGATTTTTGCTGCTCAGATGTGAGAATGATTTCCATCTGTTCCTGTGTGAGATAAAGATTTAGAGCTGTTGGCAATGGGGAGTCTTTAAAAAAGCCAGCCCATGCCAGCACAGCTTCTCAGTGTGCATGGAAGCAAGTGATCCCAAACCTAAATGATGAGCACAGTGGAAGCTGTCTGTTAAAAACCAACAGGCTTTTCATTACTATCACAACTCATTTTCTGCACTGAAATTTAAGCCCTTTGGATCTTCACGACACAGTGTGATGCCCTGGGTCAGGATGACAGTGTCTGCCAGCTGGGGACCAAACAGCTGTGCCAGCATTAGCAATTACAGGAGTCCCTCTATGTCCAGTGTTGTTTGCACACACTGAACATGAGCTTACCTAAGACTCAAGCCTGGATCCCTGGAGTGAAACAGCAATAAATGTGTCTGATAAATCAGAGAGGATTTTACTATTGCCTAAGAGAGGAAATGTTACAGCAAGTTCCCTACAGACCAAACTTGTCCTTTGTTTTCACAGAATTACAGAACCATTTAGGTTAGGAAAGATCGCTTAGATCACTGAGTCCAAACTTTGACCATCACCAACACGTCAACTAGACCATGGCATCAAGTGCTACATACAGTCATTTCTTAAACACTTCCAGGGATGTTGACTCCCTGGAAGCCCATTCCAATGTTTAACTGTCCGTTCCATGAAGACATTCCTCCTGATGTCTGACTTGAACCTCTTCATGAATAGTTGAGGCTGTGTCCTCTCATCCTGTCCCTGGTTGCCAGGGAGAAAAGGCCAGCACCCACCAGGCTACAGCCTCCGATCAAGTGGTTTTGAGAATGATAAGGTTTCCCCGAGCCTCCTTTTCTCCAGGCTAAAAAACCCCATCTCCCTCAACTGCTCCTTATTGTAAATGCAGGCGAACCCGATGAGAAGAAATTATGATGTCTGACTCAGTTCAGAAGGCTGAATAATTTCTTTATTATAACTATGTTAAAATACATTAATATACTATATAAAGGAAGATACTAAAACTACATATTACTTTCTCTAACTACCATATCTAACTTACAACTTGTGACCCTGTTTTCAAGAGTCTAGACACAGGTGGATCTGATTGGCCATCAGGCAAAATTTCACCAGAATCTAATCAAGTAATCACCCTAGGTAAACAATTCTCCAAACACATTCCACACAGGAAAAACAAGGAGCAGAAATAAAAATAGTTTTCTCTTTCTTTCTCTCTGTGCACCTCTATAAAAAAATCTTGAGAGAGAGAAAAATGTCCCTGTGACAGCTCTTCATATGGGATTTATTCTCTAGACTTTCAACAGCTCCATTGCCTTTCTCTGGATTCACTCCAGCACCTCAATATCCTTCCTGAACAGAGGAGACCAGAACACAAGCCTTACCAATAATAAATACAGGGGGACAATCACTGTCCTGGACCTTTTGGTCACATTATTTCTGATACAAGCCAGGGTACCATTGAGCCCACAGTAGGAAGAGCAGTTTCTTCTCCTTCCACCAGTCTCACTCCTTTCTGCATCATCACTTGAAAATTAACTTTGATTTTCTAACATCATAGGTCAGAAACCAAAGAAGAGACCATGGATTTACCACATGAATTCCTGAGACACGCAGTTAAGCCCTTAAATAAATATTAAATAAATTAAAATATTAAGATATAGAAAGTTCTGAACAAAATCTCCATTATCACTGCCCAGCTGAGGCATGTGGTAGATGACTTTGATGAGGCCAAGTACTTCCCAACTCCACAATGCCATTTGAAGTCTGTTTTGACCACAAAAGGGTTTTACTCGCTTAAAGAACATTAGCAGTTTAAGATTGATTCTGATATTATTACCTGTGCGATTTGTAATTTTTTCTTCTTCCCACCCCATTCCCCCCCTCCCCCCAACACTGCGTTCCCTTATCACTCCCCCTCCACCCACGGTCCGGTCCCTGCCCCATCCCGCCTTCCCCCTGGCCACGCGGTCTGTCCCTGCCCCATCCCGCCTTTCCCATTGGCCGCTCCTGCCTCCCTGGGGTCTCCGGGTTTTCCCTGCCCATGACCCTGTTCCCATTGGCCACAGCTGAGGTTCCCCCCTGCCCCCGGCACGGGGTATAACTGACCCCCAGTCGGTGCCCCGGGGTCTCAGGAACACGCTTGTACAATAAACACGTGTTTGCACCTGAGCCCCGTGTCACCATTTCATCTGTCCCCGCACTAGAATTGAGCCTCGCAGAGCCGAAGGGGAAAAGCGGCCGCCGCCTCTCCCCCCCACCTCCTGCCGTGCTCCTGCAGGCGCCCACCCAGAGCTGGTCTCGCATGGCAACAATTACCTGAAAATCTGCATGAATTTCTAGTTGTCTCCTTTGTCTCCTGGTTTTCTAGAGACAGAACTATAAACAGGTGTATTGAAATATAGAAGAGCTTGCCTGCTCTTAGAGGACAAGCAGTCCTCCATGTTGCCAGAACCAGCACAAACAGCAGTGTCTCCCCAGAACACACCATGGAATCTAAACATGCATTACTTCATGGAAAGTAAATATCTGTGAGCGCACAAATAGTGTGTTATCCATGCTATGCTTAAACAAAGTGTCAATTACATTCTTTGAGAACTTAGAGATAATAAAGAAACAATCACATATATACAAAAGTGAAAAATACTGATTTCTTTCACAAGCCACTAGCACCCTCCTCCTATAAATCATTTGTGGGCAGTCTTGAAATTGTCATTTTAATAATTCTAGTGACATGCAGGCATAGAAAAGGAGCAGAAATAACTGCAAATCAATTCAAAGGTTGTCCAAAGTTTGTCCACTTTTGGATCTTGCTGTTATGTGTTGAGTCCAAAGGCAGCTCCTCTTTCATTGATCACAAGCCTTTCCTGGAAAATTAAGACCATGTTCCACACAGGCTGGTTGTTTTTTGACTACAGGCTTCAGAGCTGCTGGCAGAGCTGCTCCTCCTCTGCCTGGGACACAGTCGTGCATGAGTAGGGGATTGCTCCATTTCCTCATTATTCCTCAGGCAAATGGATAGGGTTGAACTGATGCCTCATCTGTCCTTCTGAGGTGCTGAACACCTTCAAATGCTGTTGGTTGTCTTGTCCACAAACCTACACTTCCAGAAGAAACTCTGAAAATTAAAACTTTACTTGCCAAAACAACATCAAAACTTGTGCCAGTCTGCGCTAGCACACTGCATGGCAGTTTAGTGCAGCACAGACAATTTAGTGTTGGAGTTTTGCAGAAGCTTGCCTGCCTTCCTATTCCCAGAAATCAGGGAGAAAAATGAAGGGATGAACCCAACAGAACAGTGCCATTGAGGAAAGTTCAAGATTTTCTCACCTTTTAGTGCTCCATCAGTGTCCAGAACAGCCTGTGCTGTCAGCGATATACATCTGTTGTTAGAGGATGAGAAAACCAAGATTTTGTTTTGGCTATGCATTACCTTATGGATTATTATACATTTACTCTGTCATGTTGAAAAAAGTCCCACTATCATAAAATAACAAGTTCCTGAATTTCAGACAGTTTCAGACACCAGTGTGTGTTCTTCACAGTCTGCTTAAACTGTATCCAAATTGTTGTTGTGCCCCTGCTGCACTCAAAGTCATTGTCACAGCTGCAGCATTAAATAGCCTCAGGACCTGTAAAATCCCAGTAATGTTTTAGGCTTGAGCCAAAAGTTTGAGGTCAGGGAGGTTTGTTGTCAGGGTGCCAGGATTAAAGGAAAGGTTCCACAGGCTTGGAGACAAATACGAAGGCAGAAGAGCTCATTCTGAGGAGATGGAAAAGAGGAAAGATGAGAAGGAAGAAAAAGAAGCCAATACCAGTAATATTGCTGAGTTTGGAGGACTGGACCTCAAGTAAGCTGTAGTACATCATCTTTGTGGGCTACATCCTACAGTGTTACATGAAAGGGGAGACTTTTTCAAACCCTTTGTCTGTCAGCACCCCAAAAAAGCTGAGGTGCTTGTACCTGAGCAGTCTGCCAGTGTCCCATTGTTAGAACCCTCCACTGAGTGGTCCTGCTGGATTGGAGAGTGGTTCATCTGACCTGTTGAGGGCTGTGGTGTCTCCACTCTGCTCCACCCTTAGTCCTCCTAAGGATATATTGAGTGGGGGAAGTCATGCAGGCTGACTAATTCCCTTTGATGGAGTAGCAACTGCATTTCACCCTATAACTTCCTTACTGCTTGTCTTCTATTGGAATGGGAATATAAATTCCCACTTCTCTCAGATTTTTCCCCCTGTCATTTTCCCATATTGCAATAGGAAAATTACCTGGGTCACAGCCTTCAAGGGATAAGAGGGATTAGGAAAGCAAAGCATTGCAACAAAACTATGATGTTTTCACAAGCACAGCAGTGGTTGCAGCAGGGAGATAAGATTTTAAAATGCCAGAAAGGATAATTTTTCCTATGTGATTCCCCTTTCTTCTAACACGAAAGGTAGTTGTCTCCTTCCCTGTCTGCATTCTGCCAAACTTCAAGATACGCATCAGATCTGGCAGCACTTATTTGTAGAAACTTCCAATTAGAAAGGATAAGAATAATGTTAAAATGTGTCCCTCCTACACTTTGGAGATGGGCAAGATCATATTATGACAATATTAAGCTTGACAAGAATTTGGGGTACTCACATTCTTGTGTGGGGTATTTTTCTGTAAAATATTTAATGGTTTCTACCATTTTATTAATGCTTTACCTTAAAAGAGACAAAACCCAAAATATCAGTCTCTTTGTTTTTTATTTAACCTATGATACCAGGCTAGTAAAATAAATTTTGAGAAATATTAAGAGTGGTTTGCAAAACTTCCCCCATCAGCCCCCCAGATATTTGACAGCATAAATTGAGTCATAGTTGAAGGCATTAATCAGTTTTTCTACCCTATCAGTGATATCAAGTCTTTCATATCTGATGTGCTCTGATGAAAGCACAAAGCTGAAGCAGTAAGTAGGAAGGTTCATATTTAGTGAACCTTTATTCAGCTCTAACACTTAAGGGATTCATACCCTACTCGCAGCCTGTCACCTGTAGCACTCCTGTGTTTAAAACCATTTTCATCTCTGCTGTTTCTGACCTGGCAGAGTTTATCAGTTCTCTTATGCACAGTGTGGGTTAGCGTGGAAAATATTTTTCCATAGCTACTAGATAATTGCTGCTGTTACTCACTTGGAGAGCATCAAGTGTTGTGATAAATGAATCACTTATACTGCAGTCTTTCAAAGATTTGGAGTGTTTTGCTTTTGTCCTCAGTTGAGAAAGGCATCTATTCTAAATATACCATAGTAATTTCAGAAAAGATTTTCTATGAAAACTACAGCATTTAAAGTTTCTTGCATTGGTAGGAGACATTTTACTTGGTATGGACATCAAGCAAAGGGCTAGATATTGCACCTATCACAAGCTCAGAAATTTACTCATTCCTGCCAAATAAGTGATTTAGTAGCAGGAATTAGTAACAAGCTCAGGTTCTTAAAGGCATATAAACTATGAACCCTGAGCTGGCCAAACAACTGGTGAGGGACAGAAGAGACTGTTCAAGTGATTTCAGTGAAGATTATCAGAGGAACCTGGGTGGCTGGAACTTTTCATTTACTGGTTCACAAGTGCCTTACAATGAATATAGTGGATTATTTTCAAGGTATGAAATTATGAATCATACCTTTAAATTGCTATTATAATTTTATTTCTTTATTTTTGTTCAAAATACCTTGATGGCAAATAAACATCCATTTCTTGAGCAGCATAAAGAAAAATATATTAATCACAGAAAGAGACTATCATTGATATTATGATTATCCTTACTAAATTACTGACAGTTTCCACAGCAAAATTATTTCCAAACATTTAATTACAGAAAGTGTTACCGTAACTTGCTACCAAAGAGATTCAACACTTGAAATTTCTATGATTCACTGACATGTTTCTTTTTCTATCAATGCAAGTGACTAAGATAATTTTATGGCAAGAAAATAGCATAAATCAAGGATTTTCTAAATGTCACTACCCTTTATCCTTCTTATCAGAAGCATCTGAATTACACTTGCTTAAAATGAACTTTGCTTTTTTCTAAATAGATTAATACAAAAGCGCTATGGTGGTAAAAAATAACCAGTGTTTTAAATAAAACTTTTCCTTATCGTTCTTTCTGCCAGCCAATGTATCAGTTTTAATGGAATGTCACAACCTTCCAATTTATTTTTTTTTCTTCTCTCCACAGGAATCAAGAGAGACTTTCCTAGCATATCCTACAGAGCCAGTCTAGCTCATTGTATATCCCTGAAAAACAGATGGTTAATGCTTTTTCTAATCTTGTTTCAAAGTGGTCATACAGTCAAAATAATAGAAACCCTGATTCACTGCCAAATGAGGGTCATGGAAGAGCTCCTGTTAGGTTCAATAAGCATCAATGCTATGTAATCCTAACATTTCTCAAGAATTCTGAAATTCGTAATGTAATTCTAAAGTGTTTTTTTATCTCCCTTTCTCCCCACTTATATTTTTGTGTTGCTGAAAATAACAGTACATAATGATATTAGTAACCTGAAATTAGGACTAGCTGGTTCAAGGCCATATGCCTTTAATTAGTAAACATATAAAAGGCTGGTTTATGCTTACTTTCATTAGTGCTACTTATCAGGGATAGTGCTGTTCACTGATGCAAAGAGAATTCAGGATGTAAACAATTTTTGAGTTGAGATTGAACAGATCCACAGCTCTATCATTGTGTGGATGCATCCTGTCTTTTGAGGAATAAATAAACGATGCTGATTAGCTAAAATGGAGCTACTTAATGCTCTGTTTCCTAGGAACAGAAACCAGCTTAAGTCATGATGCTCTAATGAAGATTTTATAACCCAAATAAGCACATACACCTCCATCAAGATTTCTGTGGACTGAATAGCAGTACGTCAGGTTTGAATAATATGTATGTGAATTGTGCTCTCAACTGGGCATTTTGCAAATGCATTAGTGTTGTCACATCCCACCACAAAGGAGATCTTCACACCGAAGCACTTTTATGCCTAATATTAGACTTCTGTATATGGAGGATTTAAATTTATTCAGGTAAATACATAAATAACAAAAATTCTTACCTTTTAGAAACAACAATAAAACCCCAAACAGCTGGTCAAAACCTATGTACAGGAAGGAAAACTTGGCCCTAGTCAGAAACGATGCACATTAAAGAGATCTCCAGAATGCTAAGATATTTTCCTCCTTCATTTGAAGGCACTCTAAATGAAAGATACATTTACTGCCAATACCCCCAAAGTTCTAAAAATGCATGGATAAAAGCTGTCAGGTCAAGAGTTATCCAGTCAAGATGGGCTGTAATCCTTGTTCTTCACCAATGCCAAATACTTGGTCCAGGCTCTAAATAAAGTGCTAAGATACTAAAAAAGATGTTAATTATTCTGAAACAAAACAAACAAACAAACAAAAAATATTCAAAAAACATAAAACTGCTAAGCACTGTTATGAATTGTAGGGTTTGAAAAAAATGAGAACAATCACACAAATAAACTTTATATAATTAAGAAAAATATTTAATCTGTCCTAAAAATTAAAACAATTGCTCTGCTATATTTCATTAGTCCTTTCTCTCACCATCATCGTAGTCAACTTCTTGTTAAAAAAATATTCTATGAAAAATATGCCCTTAAGTTCAGTGTCTGCTGAGATGCTCATTTAGTTTTGTTTTAATATAAACATAAAATTTCTGGCTCCAGCAAGCTGTTTTATATCCTTAATAAGAGGTTTCTTTGTGTGTGGGCAGAGGCTATTTCTGAATTCCATGTTTCCTTGTTCATGGTCAGAAAAAGAAATTTGGAACAGACTGCCTTCTTAAGAGTAATGAAATCTAAATTAAGGCTGTAAGGCCATCCTTTGACTATATGCTCGAATATTGCAAGCTCGTAACTGTTAGCCGATTAAGCCCTAGCTGGTTTGAAGTGTGCATTATGATTATAACATCAATTAGGAGCTACCAAGTTAAGGAATACAGAGTTTTCCTGAAAAGATACTCAGAGGTGATTTTATCTAACATTTTTTCCATTCTATAACCATGACATTGAAACACCATAATAGCTTTTACAGGAATTTAACAGGAGGAAACAGATACAGAGGTACATTCCTGCAAATTCAATTTAAATTGGTGTCTGGACAACAAAAAAACACAAGTGTGCAAGCAAGTATCCTACCCACATAAAAGACACATGGGAAGGTAGAGCAACCTGAAATTCTGCATTAAGGCAGAAATGAAGTGATAGAAGCCATTTTTATGCCAATGTACCTCTTCAGGATGTCTTTGATCAATTTCATATCCTTAAATTTTGTTCAGCTTATAGTTAATCTATAAATATAATTTTTCAAATTATTTTTGTGAAGTTATTGCAGAATACTGTCTCACCTCTAGCTAATGAATAAATGAAATCTCTAAAATTTTGACACAGATACAAAATAGGAGAAACAATCCTTAACATCCCATTCATATTACTTTGATTTCAACATATAAACTTTTCATCAGTAAGTTTCTCTCACTATTTTTATTGATAATAACAATTCAATATATGAAGCACACGCAGGCATTCTTGAGCCATACATTGGTTTTTTTGTATGAGTGTCCAACAGCAGTGAACAGGAGCCTCAGAGCCTTCCTTCCTAAAGCCTCTTTTATGTGTAGAACTTTCACATAAATATAAAATAAAACATTATTTTATGGGGAAAAATTATTTTGAACACTAAATAAGTGGTTTCCCACAGATTTTTCTTCATTGCAAGGCTCCTGGAAGATTTATCTCTTAAAGCTTTGGCTAGATATGCAAATCTTATGGCTCTCCTCTTCACTGTAAGCCTCTATCTAGACACTAGATGAAGGTTTTAAGTGATATACACAGTTATTTAAAGAAGGAAGACAGGAACAAGGTTCCCAGAGGGTGCTTTCCTGCTACATAGCAAAATTAAGTAAAGCAAACTCTTATCAAGAGCTTGGGAGCTACAGATCAAATGTGTATGGATATTTAATTATGATTTCAGATCCCAAGGAACTTAATACTGGAAGTCAGCCCTACACACAAGATGGTTTTATTTCATTTGGTTGTTGTTCAGTTTTGGTCGGGGTGTTTTGTTTGTTTTTTTCAGTCCCTGCCCCCAGTTTTTCTACCAATAACATCTGGGATATAATTTTCTGCAGTTGAAAGGGGAATTCAGTTCCAGTAATCCATAGAGTTCTTTGCTTTCACATACTGTTAATTAGCTAAAATCTTGGGGGTAGTATATATGATGTAAAAACTACAATCAAGCCCCCAGTAAATTCACCTCAGCTTCTAAATGTCCAAAAGAGTGAGCCAAATTAAGTCAAAAATTGGTTTAAATTTAACAAGTGACACACATGCAAAGCTTTTGTAGTTCACAAGCAACATGTTGAGGTACTAACCCATCTACTAAGTGCAAATTTATTAGCAGAAGTTATCTCTAATTAAAATAAACAACCACATGCCAGAAGAATGTTGAGATTGTGAATGAATTTGTAACTCAAACTCTACAGTAAAGCTTCCTTTTTATAGATTCAGTATGGTCCTTCTCCTGAGATTTACAAGGTTGACCTAAAAGTGACATGTTGACAGCAGCATTTGAATCTAACATTCTCACACTGACATGTGGCAATGAGGATAACCTAGATGCTGCAGTCAGCCTATATGCTAAGAATGGAATTTCCCATGAGAAGGTAAAGTTGTCTGGTGTTTTTTTATTTTTTTTCCCAGAAAGTCTGTGTGAACATTGCATGCATGCAGCCAGAAGGGAAAAGACTTATGGTCAATCTCAAAAAAGTACAGTCCTCCATAATAGTTTGATTATTTGTTTGGAAAAAATTCAAAGTAAATTCCAAGTAAATTCCAAACAGCAAATGTATGATGTTGATCATCAGCTGTCAAAGACAATCCCTGGAACTTGGAGATATTAGCACCTGTATGGGTATGCATGCATAAGTGGTCACATTACTCAGAATGAGAGTGTATTTTGTAACTGAGAGAAGATATTCAGTTTGGTAGAAGGAAATATGAGAGCTTCTTCAAAGTGAATACAGTTTTAAACTCTGCTGGAACCATCCAACACGAACAAACATTCACTGTGTAAGACTGACTCCACCCTTTCCTTAATAGCCTAGTCAGTTCGGCAGAAGGTATGTCTGCTGTTCTCTTCCCAACACTTCTGCTTTAACTTAGTTTTGCATCAGGTGCAGCCTTGAAACAAGCTCTATCTGTACTGTCCATCCCGTTATAAAGGTTAAGCATGGTTCCAAACTGTATGTCCTATATATTTATATGTATACATCCATGTCCACTGATGCACATTTCTTTTGAGGGCCTCCATGTTTAGGCTTTCAGTGAGAAAGTTTAGGCTTTCTGTCATTTATAGAAGATAGTTCTTCAATAAACTGAATCATATCACAGCAAATATAATTTAATTTACTTTTAATGTGGAACTTTTTTAGAATAACACAATCCAAAAAGCCATACATATACCTATGCCAAAATGAAGTGGTGGTTTATTCAGCAAGCTTTATATATGCACCTGCCAAAGAAAGTAAACAGTGCGTCTTTTAATATCTGTAAATGTTTAGTCTAAGTTGAATTAATTAGGAATAATTTTTCTCCATTGAATTCTTTTTAAAAAGCAATTTGAGATTTAAATTGTATTTATTTTTGAAATGTCATGAACTATCTAAAACAGTTAAGAGAAACCACCTCCACATATTTGTATTTAGGGTCAAATTTGAAGTGACAAGTAAAGTGTTACAAAATTAACGTACTTAAAGACACAGAGATAAATCAGTCATCATCATAGCTACTCTTATAGAAAAGTGCTAAAAGAGATGATATAAGCAGGAATAGCTTTCTATGAAGAGGAATTAAAAGTTAATTTCTTCTTTCTTTTCTTTTCTTTTCTTTTCTTTTCTTTTCTTTTCTTTTCTTTTCTTTTCTTTTCTTTTCTTTTCTTTTCTTTTCTTTTCTTTTCTTTTCTTTTCTTTTCTTTTCTTTTCTTTTCTTCCTTTCCTTTCCTTTCCTTTCCTTTCCTTTCCTTTCCTTTCCTTTCCTTTCCTTTCCTTTCCTTTCCTTTCCTTTCCTTTCCTTTCCTTTCCTTTCCTTTCCTTTCCTTTCCTTTCCTTTCCTTTCCTTTCCTTTCCTTTCCTTTCCTTTCCTTTCCTTTCCTTTCCTTTCCTTTCCTTTCCTTTCCTTTCCTTTCCTTTCCTTTCCTTTCCTTTCCTTTCCTTTCCTTTCCTTTCCTTTCCTTTCCTTTCCTTTCCTTTCCTTTCCTTTCCTTTCCTTTCCTTTCCTTTCCTTTCCTTTCCTTTTCCTTCCTTGCTTCCTTACTTCTCATTTTTGGATCTTTACACACTGAAATTCTACCATGTAAGAGAAGATGAGCTGAGGAATGGGACTCACATCTTGACAAACAAACCTAAGTAGAAATACTTTGTTTAAAGTAATCTGCAGAGATTTTACTAAGTGTAGCTGATCTATTAGGATGGCAGAGGAAACTGTAAGTTGCATGGATTTAGAATCCCTCTGGTGTCCCAGACTGCATTGCTCATCTCCAAATATGGCTCAAATTCTCTGCAGAGTAGCAACATGACTCAGACAGCTTCCAGAAGTTCCTAAAAATGGGGAAAATTAAGACTGCAAATCAAAGAGAAGTAGGAGGGCAGGAAGAAAAAAAAAAGACCAAAGCAAGGCACACCACTGCACTCATTTCTCCTGTGGGGAGGGAATAGGAAAACTGCATGACAGATTAGTCATGTTGCTTAACAGAACACTGAGAGAAAAAAAAAGTGGCAAGGTTGTTATGAAAACCTGAACAAGAGAACAACAGAGTATAAGTGTACTGTAAGCTAATACTGCCATCTAACTCCCAGGAATTCAGTTTTTGATTTCATCAGCATAGCCTTTGACTTCAACTTGCTGTTCATCCACATGGCAAAAGAAATTATGCTCTATATGCATTCTTATTGTCTTCAAAATATTAATTTATCTAGGATGTAGGTTGAAACCTCTGCCTCTGCTGAACTACTAGATTAGTAAGGTATAATTAAGGACAGTAAGAAACAGCTCTGAACTGGTAGGTACCTCTAAGTTAATGAAAAATCATAAGGTATTCCTATACAGGTCCTTCCATCAGATACTTGCATTTGTTCCAATACACAAAATGTATATACAAAAAATCAGTGTCACCTCAGTTTTCTGTTTATGCATATCATTTGAGAAAGCAAAATCTTGGGATACAAAGTGCCTTCAGAAACTTCCTCCATTTGAGGTTTCTTAGATTTATGGCATTCCCATGCATCCTATCCACTGGTACTGGGAAGAGCTCAGCACCTCTCCACATCCCTTCCTCAGGAAGCTGTAGAGAGTGATAAGGTCACCCTTAGCATAGAAGAATATCAGCGTAGTTACACAGAACTTTCCCTTTGTGAGCCCATATTAATGGTGCCTGACAATTGCATTATTCTCTAAATGCCATTAGAGTTTCCTGCATGATCCACGTAAACTACATCACAGTTTACAACCTTTTAAACAGATACATCTCCCTGATGAGATAAGCAAATATTTTTATAGATCCATTTCAACCAGAGACTTCTTTTTCTGAAAGTTTTTAAAGCTTCATCTGTAAATATTCACTTGCCAGTACCTTAAAGAGTAAACCCCTCTCCTATTAAAGGAAAATAACATCAGTAAGTTAACAACTGAACACACTTTTTTTCCCATCCTTAGACAAGTGAAAGTAATGTTTTTCCTCTGAAATTAAAAATGCCAGTAGATTTAGAAAGAGCTTTCTTTTTAACATAGCCTGCACTGAGCTACTGTGAAAATAGAATACAGATAATATTTCTGCATTCTGTCTGACTGCTTGCACATTTCATGAAAACATGCAACATTTTCAGAGTAGTGAGACATTCAGGTTTTCAGTGGGTTCAGTCAGAAGAATATGTAAGTAAACAAAAGATACATTCATGTCCTCCCTAACTTCAGACTTAATCTCAGAAAATTAAATTGATACACAGAAATCTCTGCTTAATTTAATTTGTTATTTATACCTTCTTAGTCATTAATAATATTTTAACACCATTAATCTGTAAGTTATAAAAATATGTTAATACATTTCCTGCCATCTATTAGGACAAACAATAAAGGTGTTCTATGCTGTCTATTTTCCTGGGGAGACAATTAGATCTGTCATCCTACTAGAAATACTGGATGCCTCAAGTGCTGCATAGGAAACAAATATAATATTTACCTTGGAAAGGCCAATTAATAGTTATTCAGTAGCTTTGATATACACAAGGCAAATGGTGAATCTCCTAATAAGCAGTGAACTGGTATTTGAATAGCATTTAGAGTAATATAAATTCTATGCCTATGTAAGATCATCCCCTGCCCCATCCCCACCTACAGGATATCACTACCAGCTCAATGTCCACATTTTAGAAGGGCATTTAGAATTTGGTTCATGCCATAACTTACATACAGGGACAGCAAGAAAGAGGCAAAAAGCAATAAAAGTACCATAAAAACTTAAGTATGAGGATTCGTACACAGAAAACAGTTTGACAATAAGACTTGCAGTTTGGTGCAGAAGAAGAGAAGAGTGATAATGAATACAGATTCAACATGTCCCTGGTACTAAAACAGTCTTAGTTTAAGATGGTTCATTCCAGGAACTGACACTAACAAGAGACAATCCTAGAGAAAAAATAATCTTAGAATTATAGAATGGTTAGGATTGGAAGGGGCTTTAAAAATAATTTAGTTCCAGCATGCCATGGGCAGAGATGCCTTCCACTAGAGCAGGTTGCTCAAAGTCCCATCCAGCCTTGAACAATATTGCTTTTGAGCAATAATTAAGAAAATGCTAACATTACAATTCATTACTGCAGTTTAAAACCTAATTATTAGAGTCCACTTAGCCATAGATAAACTGCAACTGTAACTTTAAAGCCATCCAGAAGACTTAAATTTCTATAGCCATCTGCAAAAGGTCATGTCTGTGAATGTTCACAACATCTGCCCTTCATTTTTTAACCTTTTCTAATAATAAATGAACATGCACCTAATAAAACAAAATTGCACTCTAATTGGAAATACTCAACAAGATTTAAACTTGTCATTACTTCAAACCTTTCTTTTGAAAAGAGACACAAAAGGTAAATGCAATTAGATCATTCCAGTGATGGTCATAGAAACAGCCTCTTTATTGTTACTTGTAGCAGTAATTGCTACACTCTGCAGTATTCACTGTTAATTACTATTGGTAAGGCGCAACATATTAAGTAGAAGACATACTGCTGGATGCCATGCTAACTTTTGTTCCTTAACAGACATCTAAAAAATGTTTAGCTAGCAATTGTATGAAACATTTCTTGTTTCTTCCCTAGTTTATTCCACCACACCATCCTATGGTTGTATGCAGGGAAGAGATATACCTTTATCTGTTTTATCTAAACCTCACAATATTATGTATATAAAACATGGTCCATTTTGCCAGTATAGGTTACAGTATCCAAGCAGGAAAGAAACTGTCGGTATATTCTCAGAAGCCCGTGTCACTGTGTTATATTGAAATACATGAATGAGCTGAGATGCTAGAAAATTAATCAGAAACTGCAAAGGTAGCAGCTGCAGTGTTGGAAGAAAAGCAATCAATGGAAAACTTGCCAGGTTTCATAAAAGAAGAGAGAAGACTATTGATTCTTCAAATTATTACCCAAAGAAGCTATTGTGACAGCACATTTGACAAACAGCTTGGACGGTGAAGCAGTCAGTGGTAGAAACTGCCATTCCCAACTTGTTTAGGATATATAATATTTTTATTTTACTATCAGCAGCCAAAATAAGAATGACTATAGCAAATTATCTTGGTATTTTGAGGCCAGGACAAAATGGTTCTGAAAATCCACAATTCTTGTAAGAAGTACAACAAGACTTCCATATTTTTTCCTGAAACAAAGCAAGGTTCTATTTTATCCATTAGGATATAAACTAAAATATTCTTGCCTGAAGCATTCATTCCTCATTATTTTGGCCTACACCTTGTGATTAGTTTTGATTTTTTTATTGGCTGATTTAATTTATATTTTCTTATTTAGAGAAACAAAAAATAATTTCTGAGCTAATATTTTGACAATCCATTTATCAATTAAACAATCAAGTTCTGAAAAGATGAAGACAGGCAGTACTTTGATCTGCAACATGGGGTACCACAATGCTCAGAGCTCAAGGTAAACCATGAGCATCAAGAAGACAAGGCTTGATGAGAATCAATGGCAATATTATTCAGAATGTGAGGTTCAGTAAATAATGAACAACTTCAATTACCCAAACATCTGCTAAATGAAGATTACACCAAAAAAAGTAGAAAGCATTATTCAGCTCACTGAACTGTAGCAACCTAAATTGTTATTAATCAAAAACTAATCCAGTCACCTAAACACTGTATCTATAGAGCATATAATATAAGATCTTTTTTTCAGAGAATATTTCATTCCTTATCTCCAAATTATCATCACAGTCTGCAGAGGCCCATTAATCTTCATTAATTGTAGAAGAAGCCCAGCTGACTAGCTTGGGCAGGTAAGATGTCCATCATATTCCTGGAGTATTGTATGAATGCTTTTTGATATAGAAGTCAGAGACAACTTTTAGTTATAATTCTGAACAACAAGGATGAAGTGGTTGAGAAAAATGTCACAGTAAGAAGTAACTTCAAATAAATCCGTAAGTAAGCAGAAGAGGTAATAACCCTCAGAAATCAAAGGAGAAGCAACAGCATAAACATTTCCTGTCTTCAAGTAGATATTTCAAGCAAATCATTCTCTCAAGGAAGGTCAGATCGAAAGATCAAAAGATCACCCAACAAAAGATCAATATAGCTAATAAAAAGTTCTGCATTTACTTCAAACACAAGAGGAAAACGTACAAGAAATGGCAGAAGTCAGATTCCTAAGGGTGCATACATGGACAGAGCATAAGCATGTAGGTACAGTTTATGAGAGGACAAGGCAAGGAGTTGCTCCAGAAGAAATCCAGTAAGGAGTTATTGGAAAAAAACCTCATGCTGGCTCCTGAATCACCAGCATCAAAGGCTGACCTTGAAAAAAACAGTCACATCTAACTAGGTTTGTTGCATCAATGGAAAGACTACTTCTGATAAAATGACTATTCCAATTAACAAACTGGTAATGGCATAAGAAAGAAGGGGACAGCTAAGTTCCTCTCTTAGCTCTGCTTGGTGAGATCCCTCAAGTATACTTAAGAGTTGTACTTGCTGATGAAAATTATGGAGAAAGGGTCATAAGAGCAAGAAGAGTCGCATACTCAACTACAACCTCTGATCCAGATTTGGGTGCTAAGCTTCAATGAAATGTGTACTGATCAGAGAAGTCAAGAGAAGAAAATGAATAATTGGAGGTCTACAAAAGCACACCTAACAGAAATTATTGAATTAATCTAATTTACCTGAAAGGGAGAAGGGAAAAGCAAATATGGTTTAAATAAATAAATGGCTTCTGCAAAGGAGGGATTAATCTGTTTTCCTTACCTATGATGGATATGAAAGAATGAATTCACATTACAGCATAAAAGATCCGAGGTAAAAATTAAGAAGAACTTTTGAGGTAAAGAGAGTGAACCAATAGAATTGATTGCCTAGAGAGGCCATGTAATCCATCCACTTAAAGGTCTTTCATAAAAGGCTTGATAAATATTTATCAGGAAAAGATATTCATGCTTGGAGGCAGAGGAATAGGTTACAAAAGTTTAAGTTGCTCTGGGATGAAATTCTTCAAGTCTTTGTCACCATCTGAATAGTATAATAAGCGTAAGGCACTAGAAATTTTCATTTATGAGAAGAAATGCTTTATATAGTCAGCTCTCAAGTGTCCTAAAAAGAGGGTTAACTGTGGACACCTTGCCAAAGTATGTTTTAGATAAATCTAATAACGTTGGGATATTTCAGAAGCAGAACAGTAGATGTAACTTAACAAGCCAAACTCAGTTCCATCAAAGAATTGGATTTAGTTCATTGGAAGCATAAATAATATTAGTCAACTTGAAAATTGACCAAATAGGATACTATTCTCTGTTGTAAGTCTTCATTAAGTGAGACTATATTGACATGTCATAGCCCAAGCTCATGCCGAGGTAAACAAATACAGCTTTCTCATTGAAACATGTGCATAGACTTTGTATTTGACTTAGTGCCACAAAGCAATTTGATTTTTTTAAATTACTGTGCAATATCAAAACACCCTAACTGCTGAAAAATTGTCTGATCTCAAAAGGAAAAAAAAAAAAAAGTAAAATAAAACTATCAAGGAGACTGCTTTTATTAATTACTTTCACCATCAATTAAGCTTATTATACAATAATGAAACAACTATCTATAGGTCTTGTATACAAAATTCACAGAATGCAGAGAATCATTAAATCATCAAGAAACAGAAATTGGAGGGAAGATATACACAGCAATAAAAAGCCCTCTAAGAGGGACCTATCACATATAGTGTTTTTATAAAGTGGTAAAATGCAACTTTAGGCATATAGGAAAACATACTGCTAAGCTATGAGGAAGAAGAGTGTGTCTGTCCTTTGAAAAGCAGACACTGAATAAGAAACCTCTGTGTCACAGTGAGCACAGTCTCATTTGTGATACATGTGAGAAAACAAACTCAGACAAAAAAACAAGGGAGGAAAAAATTTTCACAAAATAGAAGTTAAATCCAAAGAGATTGGGGCAGGTGCTTCTAGATTAACAATATCCTCTCTTGACATCCGTCAGTCTTTTGCCAGTATTGTACTGAGATTTCGTCCTCCAGTTTTTAAAAAAAAATTTTACATATTGCTTTACAAACAAAGCCTAAGAACTTGTAAAGTAGTACTTGAGTGCAAACCCAAGAGCAGCTCAGTAGGAGTTTGCTTCTCTAGCCCACGTTGCAGTCTGGCAACAGGCAGATGGGAAAAAATTGCAAGGTCTTACATTCAAGATAATTCATCTTTTTTGACAGCTTCTGCAGCAGTTTTTGGAAGTTCGAAGAAAACACTGCTTTAGTACTCTGATAGTGGGTGGCAGATAAGAAACTGGTATCAACAATTATGTACATTTTCAGTCTGAAATATTTTGAGACTCTTTCACACAAGGATGAGCAGGTTAAGATTTTCAGGAATAAAGATGAACCACCCATAATTATGACAACTACCTGATAGAGTAAGTGAAAATTATAAAGAGAATGAGAGAATGAAATGGTGGTTCTCCAAATCATTGTGGAAACAAATCAATGGATACAGTATATTCATATCTGTAATGTTTGCTGCCCTGGAATCCAAAATGTTAGAAGTAAATAGATCACAAAACCCCCACAGAATTATGATCTTTATAATACATACTAATTCTAAGATGTCACAATGGAACACTTCAGACATTCATATGACTGAATGAATTACTCCCTTCAGCTTTACACAATGATTACCTTTGTCTTCTTCCTGTTTCACACTAAAAAGTGCATGTAAATTTAGTATGTGACTAGCAGCAACATATACTCCTCTCTCTGGCATCCAAACACCTTTATATAGGAATATATAAGTGCTGGTCAAATTTGAGAAAGAATGTCCCCGTCACTTCTAAAAGAACAATTTGTATCTCTTGACCTACTCTTTCTTTTCAAGTATTAGTTTCAAACTCTAGTCTAATATCCATTAAGATCATTCTGATACAAGCTTCAATTTTTTCTGTCACTAATGTTCAGTTGTTTTTGTGCAAGGGCACTCAAACTGCAGTTGCCGCTGCTCATAAGAGCTGCTGTACTTTTCATAATCCAGATGTCCAGCTCCCAAGCTACATCATGAAAAAATTATTAGTCACTGACAAGGAATATAGAGTGCTGCAGCAGAACTGAAGAATATTAGAAGTTACTGATATGGAAAGAATAAATTAATTTTCTATTAGTAGAAGATTGAAAAAGGATTGTACTTAACATACACCAAAGACCATTAAACTAGTGCTAAGAAAAATACTGTAAAATCTGAAATTTTACATTTCTTTAAGTACCTGTTTGAATTTTTTTGAGACTTATTTTCTTTAATGAAACCCTAATAATTTTTTAATTTAAATTTTGTTTAATTTCATAACCAAGGAATTTTCTTCCCTTTTCCCCTCAGCTTTGCTTTAAAACAGATAGAAACTAGGATTCTTTAACCTGACACCTTTGATGTTATAACTGGACAATTCAGTACTCTGTTTTCATCAATCTTTTATACTTCCTTCATATTTAATTTTGAAACTTACTCCCATTTTTCTTCAATGGTAACTGCTTGTGTATCTGAGACTGTGCCACTAGGCATGTTGGGTCTTGTAGCATAAATAGTTCTCAACCACTGCAAAAACTCCCTTGAATTTGAACAATGTATTATCTTGATTTATTTGCCTGTATTTTAATTGTTTCTAACTCCTTACAGTAAAACTAGAAATCAATCTGATACAAGTTCTTAGTAAGTTTATTTGTAAAGAAGCATTAAAGCATATTTTCTTAGCAGTCTTAAAATACTGAAAAAGTTAAATTTCCAGTAACAGCTGCAAGTTGATTTTTTTTTCCAGTGGTTAACTGGGAGTAAAGGATTGCTCAGGTGTACTTTATGGGATGTGTAATGCTACTGCCTCTGTATTTGCTCCTCTCCAGCCACTGCAGCCCAGCCCAGTGTGCCAGTATGCCCACAGGGACCAGTTTTTGCATTCCTTGCCAATGGGTGCAGCTGATACTTTCTCATTTGCAAGTTCAGGCAGCAGTGATCAGTGTGAGATCAGACACACACAGAGGACAGCAAGCAATACAGTCAGCTACTGAGTGCTGCAGGCCGGGCACTCCCTTTTAACAGGACCCCCATATAACACTGCTAGGACTCAGCTCAACACAGCACAGATGGCCAAGCCATCTTCCTCCTTTCCACCTGGTTATGGTGAATCTTGGGAAAGCTCATGCTGCCACACTCCCTAGATCCGTGAGCACATTTCAGATCCCCTGAACATCAGCAGGAGCAGTCTCTTCCCATTCAACACCCATGTCTGCACACTGACCTCCTCCAGTCTCCACCTGTCAGCTATCCCAGCTTAGTATTTGCTAGCAAATAGACACAAGCATCTCACAGTCACAGGTCACCCAAGATACACCTAGCCCAAGTTAGGTCCTCCTGCTCACCAGCTAGTCCAGCCGTGGATTTGGTACCAAATTATACACACATGACCCCCCATGCACACCAAGAGAGGAGAAAACCACAAACACTCCAGCCCTCCAAATCTTACACTCTGTAGTCACAGACTGGTGGCTGACACTGAGGTCCACACCTGCTCTAGTTGAGCTGGACAAGCCCAGGTGCCCACTCATCCCAGTCTGACTCTACCTGCTGACCCCAAATCCATTTGTGTCCATCCCCCCAGAGTGAGTCCCTACACTGTTCCCTAATAGGGTAGAGTAGTATGGTGCAGAGATAGAAAAGATTTAATAAAACAGGACAGACTTCAGTGACCAGCACAGGTAAAACTTGCAGAAACTAGCAATGGTTTATATATTATCAGCCCTTTTAATGTCCCCCTCCCTCCTCACCCATCTCCACCCTCCTTCTTTGTCCCTGGCCCCTTCTTCTAAGGATTTCTTAAATTTTGCATAGACCTGCATTCCTCTCACCTATCCCAAATCCTCATGTTCCTTGCCTTCTGTTGTGGTTTTACACGGAAAAAGAATTTTTCTCCAAAGGAAGAGGTCAATTTGGATATTGACCAATTGAGGCTGGACACGCCTCTAAGAACACAGAGGGGTTAAAAGCAGAATTCCCAGGAGAACTCACTCTCTTTGATTCCGGTCCGCGGTCTGCTGGGTGGGGGAAGGGAAAAGCCATGTGGCCTTTGGAGGCAGGCCCAAGGGTGGAGAGACTGGAACCTGGCCTGACCCCCTGCAGATGGAAGGGTGGAGAAATCTGGGATGTCTCCGTTCCCCCCTAGAGTCTCTCTCTCTTGAGAAAGAGACAGCAGCAGTTTTGTCAGCAATACACTGTGGGGAAGGAGAAGAGCGGGGGGGCCGCAAGGTGCCCAGCCACCTGTGGGAGATGGAGCTTGGGCAGAGAGCCATCCTTGGGAGTCGGGACTTTTAACCCTTCCTTGAGAAATGCAGGCTTTGTGAAATTTTTCTCCTCCTTGGTTTCAAAGAAAGGAAGAGAGACAGCCTGGGACCTGGGATGTTAGAAGGAGAAATTCTAGGTGGGAGGAGATGATGGAGTGGCTTTTTGGCTGGACTTTTTCTTGGTAGCCACAGACTAGACCGATTTTCTCCTCCAAGAGAGACTGTATTTTAGGAGGATGCCGGTGAGCCAAAGAGACCTGCTTCATCTGGGAAAAGATGGAAGTGGAGCGAACAGAGAAAAGTTAGGGACGTTTGTGGTGGTGCCCCCTGTCTTCAGAGAAGAAGAAGAAGAGAAGAAGAGCTCTGTTCTTGGGCCCTCGGCCCCAGGGGAAAATGGGGGGGACTGCGGTCCAAAAAATGAAAAACTGAACTGTTGTTTTTTCCCTCTTGGCAGAGCATCCTTGAAAGAAAAAAATCTTAAAAGCAATCTGTTCATCCATGCATTGGTGGTGAGAGCACCGTACATGCAAAGGAGAGGGTCACCAAGGCAAACTTTTTCTCCAGGCGGTGTCATGAGTGACATGGAAACACAGGATGTGGCAGCTGTGCTCCTTGGGGGGTCTGTGGCACAGGAGGGGCTCCTCTCTCCCTCGATGGACTGAGTATCAACTGTCTAGAGGGTGGAAACCTGATTGGGGTCCAGGTTGTGTCTCACTGTGGTTTGTTGGAGTTGGGTGGTGGGAGAAGGAATGCTTTGGAAGGTTTTCATTTTGAATTTTGTGTGTTTTCCTTTCTTTTTTTCTTTTATAGTAGTATAGTAGTAGCTTAATAAAGTTTTTTGGTTTTTGTTCCTTATTATAAAGCTTGGGCCTGCTTTGCTCTGTTATCAATCGCATTTCACAGCATTCAATTGAGAGGTTGCATTTTCATGGGGGCGCTGGCATTGTGCCAGTGTCAAACCATGACACCTCCTTATCTATTATAAAGTCCAGGCCAGACCTCTCCACAGCTGTCTCTGGGTTTCTTGATGGTTGTCATTCTCCTTTACTTTTCAAGCTCCCATTTCTGCAACATATTTAGGCACCTATTTGAAATTAAACTAGTATTTATTCTAAAATTACCTCTGCTTCTGCAAATTGTTTGAGTTATTAACCTTCAACATTTCAGTCTCTCACAATAGTAACTGGTTAATAGTCTGCAGTTTCTCACTTCCTCCATTAGAAGTCATTTGTCTACTTATGCTAAAGGTAACACCACCCCAAAATGCCCATAGAATCATGGAATATCTCAAGTTGGAAGGCACTCACAGAGACCATTGTGTCTATTTTCATTCCAAGTCATCACAGAGTTTACACCTCTGAATCAGAAATGATACAGATGGTCAACTCTATGAATTTCAAGGATTTCCAGAAATGCTTACTTCAGAAAGTGACTTTGTTTTATTTAGAATAGAAGTCCATATTAATAGAATCTGCTTTCTCGGACCTTCAGATCATTAGTTTTACTAACCAAGAAGTCTCAACAAACATTATTTTGAGAAAGAACACAGGGTAATTCAGGCAGAAAAAAAGGACAGAAAAAGCTCATGCTATTGGAAATCCATCTCTGAAATGCTATCTCCATCCTAACATTTTTATATTATGAAAGTGAAACAGAAAGCAGAAGACAGTTCATTGTTTTTTTTGGGGGGGTTGGTCACCCCGTGTTCTCCCCCTCCTTCTGTCCCCTGGCTCCATTAAAGGAATGAAATAGCTCATAACAGCATTTTTGGGTTAAAACTCTTGAGTTCTCAACCAATAAATAAGTTAATTTCTTACTCTAAATCAACAAAAATGAATTCAAATCTAAGTCTGCATTTATCTCCTTATCAATTTCTTTTAACCATTCTGAATTTTATTTCTCTTTTTTTGGGGCGGAGTGGCATAGCAAAATAATCAATTTTACTCTACTATCGCAGTGTCATAGTGAAAAATCACCTTTTGAAAATAGACGATATAATTTTTCTGACATTTTAGACTTGCTTAAAAGTCACAGGACTGGCAAATAAATCTAACTTTTCAAATTTTAGTCAATAGCCCAAATGTTATGCATCTGTATTATCTCTTTTAGAAAAGGATTTTTCAGAGAACATGTTTAGCCTCATTGCTTGTGTCAATTTTACAGCTCTGTTATGTTATTGATTTTCATGAAATTTAATTTTGCAAATCTGTAAAAGCAGCATCACATCTGTGGTATTCCAGCAGAAGGGAATCTACCGTGATCTTTCATATTTTCATATTGGTTACATGTGAATCATGAGAAGCCACAGCTAAAATGAAAACAAATACTCATCTTTGAGCAGAAGAAAAAATAATTGAGGTATGTTCTGTCTTCTTTGTTATGTTTTTTCATTGCACTAGCACTCAGTTTGTTTAGTGACAGAAGAACCACAAGGCAAGTTTTCTTATACTTTTAAGGAAAGAAAACATTGACATACACTGGTCATTAAAAAAAAACCCAAAAACCTCCCAGAAATTGGAATGTTACTAAACTGGTTGATTTGAGTAGTAGCTGCAATATTTTAATTGTATTCAATTTATCTTTAGGGGATTTTCAAGACTGTAAACCTTCACATAACTTAAGTGGTTGGGAAAAAACGGTGCTCAAAGTGCATATTTTTTACCTCAATTTCAAGAGCATAGTCAAGGATGCAGGGCAGGATTCAAGCTGTAACGGGTCAGATGTCTTCCTACAAAAAGCAAACTAAAGGTTTCATTGATTACAGTGTGACTTGCTTTCTTTGAAACAATTTTCAAGGGGATATGAGGAGAATAAGTAAAAAAGATGTGAAATACTAAACTTGAACTTTTGTTGTTTATCTGCTTGTTCTTGTTATGCAGCCTACAGACAGGTTCCTCCAAAATATGGCACACTTTATAAAGAGAATTCATAACATATAAATCTGCTTTTTAAAAAGAGGATTTATAAGTAACTACAGTGTATCTAACCTTGGCACCTATCTGATGTTGCACATAATTATGTATGGACATATGCATCTGTTCATACAGGATTCATTACCAAATGAAGACTCTGCATTGCAAGTAAGACTCCATTTTTAGTAATAGTTTGTTTTTTTTTTTAATAAGAAAATCACATTCAAGCTTTTAATAAATATAATTCAGGATTTTAATACTGAACATTAATGTTCTAGCAGTGTAGACAGTAATAAAAAATTGCTGTATTTATTCATTGATTCCACCACATTTTAGAGGAAGAACAGAGCATTAAGTTCAGCATTATCTGAACACTCATAGCAAAATAAGAGAAGCATCAGATCTTGGAACTGATTGGATTTCAGAATAGAATAAGTTTTGGATTACATAAATAAGATTTAAACAGGACCTAATTACTAAACACAATATACAGCTAGGTGATTATATTATTAGTCTCAACTTTTTATCACATTTCTTTACATTTCCTCATCTATTTTACTAGTGAATAGCCTAGAGCAGTATTATATTCTCAGGTTTTTGGTATTTAGGTTCTGACACCCTAATTAGCACTGGCAGTTTAAAGAAACTAAATTTAGCAAATACAAAATGAATGGTTCCTATTACAGGCAACAATGTGAGTAATAGAATACAGGAAATCACTAGCACTATATTACCTGTCTTTTACCATCCCTGAAATATGGAGGGAGGAATGGGGGGCACCCAGGAATGAAGCTAGTTCCATCGAGTAAATAAAACCTAGAGAATAAATAAATACAAATTTCAATTAATTTGCTATCTTGGGCTTACATGATTGAAATATCATTGCATCTGTCAGGATAGTATTTGATTCCCAAAGTGAACAGAATTTAAATTTGTATAAACTGTATAGGACATATAAAGGCTATAGTACATAAAAATGTATTGCATTGTGTTCTGAATTCAGTCCCTTCTGCCATGTTTCTCTGTAGTTCCACTCAAATGTTTCATTGATTTTTTTACCTAACTGGTGTGGAAATGGGAAGGGTTTTTGTAATTGCACAGAATTTTGGAGGTAGATGAGAAAAATAACTAGGCAAGATATTTAAAAGTAACCCAAGAATCAAAAATCTAGACATGAATCTGTATGCCCAATCTAACAACACCAGGTGTCATGTTTTAGTTTAGTTCTTGACAAAACATTGTTTAAGTTTGGCTCTGTATCTCCAGCAATCCTCGGATCTTGAGCCTGTTAGAGTCAAGTATGTTCAACATTTGCTTACGTGTACTTTCACCCCATCCAACCACACTAATATTTATGCTGTGGATTCATCCTAATGACAGTTCTTGACAGTGAAATTATTGTGATCAAGTATTTCTTCTCTGCTTTTTTTACACTGGATATTTTGTGTGTAGAGAAATTAAATATTTTTTAGTATTTTAGGCTGATCGTAGTCACCAATAAGACTACAACTCTAAAGCAAAATAGCACTTTTTTTCTCAAAACTGTAAGCACTGCCCAACTTATCTGTCCTGATGTCTGTGTCTGCTAGACAGCAGCATGCTGGTGGAGCAACACATCAGAGATGCTGCCCCAGCAATTATTCTGATTTTTGGTAACATGCACACATGGTCAGTCTTTCCCAGTGGAGAAACAGACCACATCCCCATTTCAGTCCTCTTTAAGTTTTACTTCTGTAAACACGAAGCTGATCAAATTATCTGTGTCAGTTGTTTAACTTGTAGGGAAACAGAGCCCCAGTAGTTGGGGAAGGACAAGTGATGCAATGGAAAAAAAGGAGTTCAGGATGGTTTCCTTTATTGTCTATGGATCCAAACAGCTTATGCAAGCAAAGCCTCCCTGTCTCACAAACACAAGGTTTTCCTCTAGTAAGGAAACTACTAATTCACAAAGAGAATGAAAAATATGTATTTAACCACATCACCTCAAGTCCCTACTACTGAACTAGTATGGAGCTTACCTTAGTACAAGGAAAAAAAGTTAGACTGTATTGAGGTATTGAGTCACTATAATCCTGTTTACAGAACACCTTAACCTCTGTTTTCCTGAGCAGAAAAAAAAAAAAAAAAAAAAAAAAGGGATAGTACCTGTTCAGCTTCAAAGTCTAGGTTTTCTCTTAACCGTTTAACTTCAAAGAGTTTAACTCCTCCCTTTACTTTCTTCTAGCAATTGCATGCCTTTAGTGGTTCTTCTGCCACATTTACAATGCAGTCGAGTCAGGAGCACAGCCCTTGCATTTTCAGTGTGTTGTAAAAGAAATTTCTCATGCAATGAACAAAAAACCTAACAGTGGAACTCATCTGTGCTTTGAGCAATAACTTTCATTCTTGTAACAATTACCAAGAAGCCAGGGCCCTTATTTGCTCTCTCATATTAACACAGAAAATTAGCACTATTCAGTAGGACCTGCAACAACACACAGATTTAAAAAGCACTCCCTAGAAGATTCCAGTGCTTAGCAACACAAAAAAAAAAAAAAAACCCAAACAAAAAAAGAAAAACCCAAAAAAGAAACAAACCCACCAAAAAAATAAACTAAAAAAGAGCTAAATATCATTTCAGCGACTATTTTCTATATTTGCAATGATATTGATCTGAAAGGCAGGAGATTGGCAACAAGGATTTAAAAATATTGATTGTTGAACTGAAAGATTGTCTACATGAGGCTGAGAGGTGAACAAAGATTTCTTTTATAAATTAGCATTGCAGATCTGGGCTCTGTTCAGTTCTACAATATCAGTGAAATAATATAAACTAAAATGGCAACACAAGATCACCAGTCAACATAAAACATCATATCTGACAACAGTCTATAGAAAGCTCTCTCTTTGATGTAGATTTAATTCAGTTCATTGGACAATATTTAATTTCTTTCAAAATTATCTCCAGAACATTCTCACTGAGTATTATACCTTGTATTTTTCATTATTATATTAAGATTATTTAAAAATCAAAAAGATTCTGCAGATAACAATCCTGACATAAGGTTCTTAAAGGTCTGAGATTTTGAAGAAGAGCCTCATGTCTGTTACCATCTTAGTTAAAAGTTGTAAGGTTTCCAAGGCACTGAATTTCTATGGGCCCCAGATAGATGTGAGTATTCAGTGTCAGCACTGCAGCAGACACTTCTAAGCCCTAGGGCCAGCAGCTCTTCTTTCCCTACTCCCCCTCAAAGGCTACATACACTTCAACTATAGCAGCTAATAAACCCTTTTTTATTCCTTTGTGCAACTGTTTCCACAAAACTCTAATGTCCTCATCCAGGCTTATATAAATATTTCTTTATTGCACTTGCAGCTCTAAAAATACCTATCCCCTCCATAGCGTAATTCCATTTAAGTTCTATTTGTGCTCTTATAGAAATTACCCTATAGACCTATTGTTTTAATCTGTAGTTAAGTCTACAGAGACTGGTTATAAAACTTGGCTTTCTTCTTTTTCCTTTTGAATATCACCTTGAAAATGCAAGACAAAACAAAACATCAAGATACAGTATTTGCACACAAGAGGTCTGAAAAACAACTGAAAGATATCTGACTTCTGTTGCATTCTACTGAAAATAATTTCTTCAGCTAGAAAGAAGAACTAGGTGTCTTTTGAAATATGCAATGCTTATCTCAAGTGCATAATACCCAGGGTTTTAAGTAGGGCAAAAGTGTTTCTTATTGCATGAGCAGCTAGCAGAAAAAAAAATAGTTAAATATTACCATATGGCTCGTACTCAATATGAGCAGATGTACTATGAAACAATTGTTTTCCCATAATAAAAGAAATTCACATACAATACAACAAAAAAAGATTGTTATGGGTAAAGAAATGAACACTTTGCTGCAAATCTTGCTTGCACCATTTTCACACAAGGTGTGTTAAAAATAATTTGCTTTGGAAGGCACTCCTCCTGTGTAAGAGAGCAAAGGCCAATCTCCAAGTATAACTGCAGGGGCAGAACTCGACCCCTACAGCACACACTGCTGTACACAGCTACAGCCCAGCCATATCTTTCTGCTGCACTACAGCATCTTGAAGGCCCTGGAAACACTCAGTTGAACAGTTGAGCTGATAATTGAGGAGGCAGAAGATCAAGTGAACACATATTCGAAGCTGTCTGTATCCCACACCTTCTTCCTGCTTTCACTGGAGTAGGAAGAGTGTTCACAATCTGGTCCTTCCATTTAAAGTGGAGCTGGGTGCTCAGTACATTAAAATCACAACCACAAAGAAGAAAGCATAGCCACCTGCACTTTATTGTATTTGTTCCTCCACTGACACAGTGATAAAATACATGACTGCTGAAATACATTTTTTTGTTGTTGTTTCTTTGCAATCTCTTTTTGGTTGGCAGGGAATTTTTTTTTTTTTAAACTTCACTGCAGGCCATCAATAAAGGTAAATAAAAACCTCATACTAAAAAATGTGTCTCAAAAATTAGCAGATGCATTGCAAGGTTTTGAGGGGGAGGGTAGGAATCAGACACCTGTCAACTGAGGTCCACCCTATCTATACATATTCAGGTTGAATCAAAATTAAAACCTAAATAGACTAGTGCTCTTTCCTTAAATGCAAATGAAAGAACTATGATAACATTGCCTTCCTATAGCAGCAAAATTGTAAATGTTTCAGAACCTTACCAGAAAAACATGTCTCCAAAATTTAACTGAAAATCAACTTATTTTCTTAAGTTAATTTCATTCTGACATTTATTATTATTTATTCTTAAAACAATGGGATCAAATAGTAACTTTGATCCTATATCACTGCTGTCAAAAGAGATTTTTCAACTGACCTGCAATTATGTAGGATGAGAATGTGTCATGAAATCATTTATGCTAGTATAATCCACTACAGCAGTGCCTCAATAATTAGTACAGATAGACTTAAAGGAGAGCAGAACAAAAGATTAGAAGATTTTTATGTTGGGACTGGTATGGAAATCCTGATATTCTTCTACCTGATGGGTCTGCATCTAGTGTTGGTCAATGAACAAGGTGACTTAGCAACAGCTTCTCTCAGAGAAAAAGAAGAAGGTGTAACAGGTATCATGATAAGGGTCAAAGATCACTGGAATATGCACTTTAATACTGGTTCCTATGACACCCAGCATCCTTCTGTTTGTCTTGCTGTAACTAGTGCAGAACAAATTCATAAGATTAACTAAAGAAAACCATCAGTGAGAAAGAAAAATCAATTCCCATTTACAGAAACATTTTTATTCACATATGCACTAAGTCTCATTGAGCTGAGCCAAATTTATGAGGTTTCTTTATGAGAACCTTTAATGACTTGGGATCCCGTGTATATTCAGAAAACATTACTTGGTTCAGAAGCAGCTCTAATTCAGGCTATTAGAAGGAAACACTCCACAAGGTAAGATTTTCATTATTTCTGCTGTTCATTGGGGATGACTGAGCTCCGACCCTCATTTAAATTTAAATTAAAGAAGAAAAAAAATTTAATGTCTTTTAAGTGTTACTTTTTCTTTGAGGGAGAGTAAGGAATTGTAAAGAGGTCCTTGTTAGAGAGAAGCAAACAGCTTCCAAACACAACGAAAAAGTGAAAGAACTGTAACAGGTCTAATCATCTGTCTTTATTAATCTTCTCAGGACCAAAAATCAGAATGTAATTCTGCTTGAAAATAGTGTTTTCCTGACATTTTGCTTTGAGATCAACCTGTGATAAACAGCAAATTTGGCAACAAAGTTTCTATAACAGAAACTTTCTAATTTTATGTTTCTAATAACAGTAATGTTATTTTGGAGAACCTCTACTAAATTTATCCCTGTTTTCTTCTGTTTTCCTGCTTTTCCAACAGTGTTGCATCCTAATGATTTATTCCTTATCTCCTTGCAGAAACACAAGGTCATACATGAAATGCACCTCTAAGACAATAGATAGTAACTGCTGCATAATTCACATTAGATTAAGGTTTTAAGATTATTCCAGTGGAGACAAAATGATTAAGCAAGTGATGACTATAAACTTTCTTCCAGAGAGAGATGTCCTTTTATTTTTTTCTAAGATTGGAAATGAGGGTGTAAACATAAATTTACCATTTCCCAGAGCTCTTAGTAGGAGATTAAAGAAGCCAGTCAACAAGGATAACAGCCAAGAGAAATATTTTCTTTCTGATTATTTTATACTTTACAGGACGGTCCAAGCTATAAGATAGTATTCCCAATGGCTGTCTGTGGACAGCCTGGTCAGAGAGAGAAAAATGGCAATAATTTCTCACAATGGCTTGTGAGAATTTTTAGGGAATTGTAGGAATGTGAATGCCACAACTTTCTCCTTTATATCAAAGATTAGGACTTTCTTGCAATAAATACCAGATCTCAGCATCGTCTTCTAGAGGTGGAACCTAATGCTAATAAAACATATTTCTTTCCACATGCTCTGCCTTTCTTTACATGCTCTGCCTTTCTTTCCACATACTCTGCCTTTCTGTTCAGAAATATTTTCTGAACAGTAGAAGATGAAGTGTGAGAATAACACAGACCTTCATGTCACAACATGATACTGGGATATGCTCTGGAAGAAGAGATTTATTTTTCACTCTCTTCAGTTATGGGAGAGAAATTAAATAAGAAAAACTGCTTGTTTCTTCCACTGTTACTTTAAAAAAATTAAATTTAAACATCCATCATCAGCTCTTCTTCCCTTTCTCTTAAAGAGAAACAGTAATACTTGATGAATTCTGTAGAAAGCCTGATTCTGTCAGCACATGGTAAATATGCTCGGAAAAGATTTGTATTCTAGTTTTCAGGTCACGGTTAGATCTGGATGAAAGACACTGAGGAAGTAAGTCTATCTACCTAAGATTAGAAGAGTCATGAACATATACAGAAGTAGAATATTACAGTATTAAAATCTTCAAGGTAAATTGTTTATATAGAGATGAGTGCTATAGAGTTTTATAGTAAAGAGGCTTTTTAAAACAGGAAATTTGGAAGGAAAGTCTACTTATTTCCTACTTCATTGTTTATGCTCTTTTCCAGATTAGGATCTTTCTTCTAATCGTTAATGATATCTATCTGAAGAGAGAAAAATACTATTTTTAGCAATGGTCTCTCAGTTTCACTGGAGCCTTTTTTACCTACTCACCTCACAGCTATCTTTTGCCAATATAAGGAAAGACTTAAAATCCTTGTCTCTCTTGACCTATCACACATTATTTTCTTTCCATAATAAGCAATATTCATCAAGAATTAATTCTTAATGTAATTAATTCTTAATTCTTACTATGTGGCCAAATGGTTCATGTTCCACCTCTGAACTAGCCTTATTCAGTAACTTTTGTTGGGTCATCAAATTAGTCAACTTTGTTCAGTAGCGTGAGGCAGATTTTTCAACACATACCATTCCCCTCATCAGACCATGGTCAGAGGATGACTGATAATAGGTTCATCACCTAATTGTGCTTTAAGTGGAATTTCAAGATACATTTTTCCTGTAATAAATACTTTAATCTATGACAGGCCTTTCTGAGTGCAGCAATTACTGCAATAGTTATAGTCAAACTTTAATGTTAATCTTTGATCATTGAGTGCATTTCTACTGCTAAAGAGAAATATTCAGTCTCTCAAATTTAAAATGCCTTAGATGCAAAACTTTCAACCAATGCAATGGAGAGTAAGATGTGCATGTGAATCTAAAATGTCCTGACTGCTGGATGCACAAGCAGCTATTTGGAATTGCTAATATGTTCTCTCCTTGAAAAAGTTTCTCTGTAAGATGCAAGTTATTTACACCAGACTTCCCCTGTACAGAATGACAGGGATAACAATATCACATTTCTTCTGTCCCCAAAGATTTGTAAGCTGGAAGATTTATGGTTACTGTTAAGAAAGAAAAAAATAAGAACCAGAATTTTAAACATAAACTATTCTTAACTCAAAATAAGTTTATGTTTACATAATCATTTATGAGCACAGAAACAGTCTTAAATCTATTTATAGTTCTGTCCAAGTAGCTCAGCCTGTTCCAAATCACACTTTGTCAGGCAATCCAGAATTCAAGTTGTCTGACTAAACCTGACTGTGCTGAGAATTAAAAAAAAAATAAAAAACTGACATGAAGAGACTTGTATGTAACATGACACTATTGAATTTGGGGGAGGGGAGGGAGAAAACATGCCCCTTGGCACATGCTTGTGTAATAAGTATCTGTAGAAGTGCTGTATTCTGTGATACTAAGTAGCCCAAAGGAATTAATGATGCACAAAAAAGGATTTTGATGCAAGCTTAGCCATTTACAGAACCCCTGTATGGTCCAATTCCATCTTAAAAAACCAAGCTATAAATTGATAAACCATATAAATAACATATACTAATAAGACATTAGGATAAATTTAATTAAGAAATTGAAAAATACACTTATCACCTGTGGTAGGTTGGCCTTGAACAGCTGCCAACCCAGAAATGCTCTGAACCTTCCTTGCCTGATAGGAGAGGACAAAGGAGAAAATGAAATAAAAATGCCCATGGGTCCAGATAAAAGCAGTGATATCACTGGCATATTGTCTGCACAGGCAAAATAGACTCAGCTTGAGGAAAATTTAGTTTAGAAAATTTAGTGGAAGCTACAACAGAGTTGGGAGTGAGTCCTGAAGCCTTCCAGTCTCTGTGACGAGGGAGGCAGATTTCTAGCACCCAGAAGGGGTGTCAAATGTTTCAGAGCCAGTGTATATTAAGGGCGCAGACTACCACATTCTGCCAAACTAAGGAACAACACTTCCCCATATCTTGCCAATCAAATTCTTAAATCAGGAAAAAATCCCAAAGCATTATTTACTCAATTCCATAAACAAATATTATATTGAGGATATCAAGTTTAATTAGAAGCACGTGAGAAAGTACCTCTGCATATGAAGCGGGTCCACTAAAATCAGTCATTCATTATGAGTGCCCTAAAAAAAGCATGTGACCAGCAAACTCAGACATGTCTAGCTAAAGTCTTTTTAGGAAAGAGTATTTCAGTACTCAAGAGAAGTTTCCCCCTAGCAGGCAGTCTTCCTCAGGGCCTCTGCCCATTCCTGAATGATGGCTTCAAATACTCTCTTATTTCCTGCAGGTTGAAATATGTCCAAAAAGGAAAAGAAGACACAAGAGAACAAAGCTTACAGACTTTGTATAAAATTATGCTATCCTTTATCAGACAGACAGAATAGGGAAACACTCAACACAAAATAAATACAAAGCAATGGAGGAGATGCAAGGATATATCTTTAGAAAAGAAAAGGCATATTAAGAATTTAAAATAAAAACATTTAAAATAGTGAAATACACAGTTTAAATACAGTGATGTTTAAGTAGATACAGAGAAGCAAATCCATTGCTTACATACTTGGGCCAAATCCAAGGGAGTTACACCCACTTAACACAAGACATGATTTGATCTGTGATCTTTAATTAGCCCAGCAGAAGTAATTTGCCTCATGCAACTGCCGCAGGTTTTTATTCAACCTGACCTTTAAAGTCACAGGCTAAATGTAACTGCTATTTAACATCCAAAGCTGCTCGGGAAGAAGTGGCATACAGCCAAGACAAAGGAACAATTGAAAGTGACAGGCAGCAGAAAAAAAAGTCACCAAAATTCCTTATCATAAGATTATATATGTCATTTGATGTAGTCTAAGGAACCGATCTAACTAAGGAGGGGAAGAAATGGAGGATGTGCATTGTTCACACATACCGCAGTCCTTGGAGACAGCAGAATTCTACTTGTGAATCAAGAAAATTTAGAAAATTTAGAAAATTGTCATGGTCATGACTTTCCAACAGTGCAGAAGATGCTGTCAAATTATATCTGCCATTGCACATTCTCTGCAGCCTATTTAAACCATCATTCCCTGTGAGGCCCTTTGTGATTTCCTTTGGTTTTTATGAGGTGAAACAAGCTTCCAGTTTCCCTTTTGGGCACAAACACTGCCCTCATACAGTCTTTCATATCACATTGCATGTCACTCACCAGGATATAAGCAAGTAGCTCAAAAACAGAATTTCAAGTACTAGTTTAACTACTCTAACCAAATCTTTTATTGCTATTATTCATAGATTCATAGAATAGCCTGTATTGGAACAGACCTTACCATTTAGTTCTGACCCCCCTGCCATGAACAGTGACACCTTTCAGTAGGCCAGGTGGCTCAGAGCTCTATCCAACCTGGCCTTGGATTCTTCCAGGGTTGGGGCATCCACAACTTCTCTGGGAAATCTGTTCCAGTGCCTCATCATCCTCACAGTAAAGATTTTTTTCCTAATATCTTATTTAAACCTACTCTCAGTTTGAAGCCGTTCCCCTTCTTCCTGCCACTACATGCCCTTGTAAATAGTCTCTCTGCATCTTTCTTGGAGGCTTCCTTCAGGCACTGGAAGTCTGCAATTACATTATCTCAAATCTTTCTCTTTCCCAGGCTGAATAAACCCGGTCCTCTCAGCCTTTCCTCATAGGGAAAGATCTCCATCCCTCTAAACATCTTGGTATTCCTCCTCTGGACTTACTCCAACAGGTTGACGTCCTTCCAGTGCTGGATACAACACTCCAGGTGGGGTCTCACCACAATGAAGGGCAGCCTCACCTCCCTTAACTTGCTGGCCCCACTACAGTTAAGATCTGATTATAAAATGTGCCTCTGCCCAAATTAAGGTGCAAATGAGACCATATGCTGAAGTCAATAATATGGATTCTATTTAACAGCAAATTTGAGGTACAGAGATAGAAAGAATAGAACAGTAGGGGGAGAAAGAGAGACAGATCAAGGAGAAGATAGTTACCACACATGGATCCAGAGGTATCCTGTTGGTCTGGCTTCACACTGGTTTTTTTGGTGGTGAGGGTTCCAGAGTTTTCTCCTGGAGGTACCACCAGCACCCGCAAATGCTTCTCAGCAGGGCTACTCCCATTCTCTTCATCCCCCAGCCTGTGTTGATACTGGGGGTTGCCCTGACCCAGGTGCAGCACCTTCAATTTGGTCTTGTTAAACATTATGAGATTCCCATAGGACCCATTTTTGAGCTTGTCCAGGTCTCTCTGGCATTCCATCCCTCAGGGGTGTCAATTGCACCACTCAGCTTGGTGTCATCTGCTAATTTGCTGATGGTACATTCAATCCTTTTTTTTAATGCAGTTAGTGAAGATATTGAATATCATTGGTTTCAATGTGGACACCTGAGGGACACCACTCATCACTGAAGTTCATCAGCCATTTACCACTACCCTCTGGATGTGACTGTCCAACTTTCTTATCCATCCAACAATCCACTCAAAAATCCACCTCTCTCCAATTTAGAGAGAAGAGTGTTGTAGAAGCCCATAGTCTTTACAGAAATCTAGATAAATGACATCTGTAACCCTTCCTTATCCACTGATGTAGTCACTCAGTCATAGAAAGCCATTGAGTTGGTCAGGCAGGCCTTATCCCTGGTGAAGCTGAGCTGGTTATCCTGAATCATCTCTGTGCTCTCCCTGTGCCTTAGCATAGCTTTTAGGAGGATCTGTTCCATGATCTTCCCAGGCACAGAGGTGAGGCAGACAAGTCAGTTGTTCTTTCTGCCCTATTTAAAGATGAGTGCAATATTTTTTTTTTTTCCCAGTCATCTGGGATTCTTTTTTTTACATCACCAAACTGCCACGATTTTGGAAATGTCATGGAGAGTGGTTTGGCAACTGCATCAGCCAAGTCCCTGAGGACACTAAGATGCATCTCATCAGGTTCCATAGAATTAGGTCCATTCAGGTTCCTCAGTTGGTCATAAATCTCACCTTTATTTGCAGTGGTAAGTATTTTGCTTTCCCCATCCACATCCTGCTGTCTGTCAATTCAAGAGGTGTGGGAACAGAGGTTGTCAATGAAGTCCTTTTTTCTACTGTCTGTACATTTGTTTCTTTCCCTTTAGTTTGATCAGCAATTCTTTACTCAACCATGATGGTCTCCTGCTTTCCTTACCCATTTTTTTTTCTCTTATGCTTTATGGAAAATTTCTTTAGTGATCTTCCAGCTCTGTTCACAACACTGTCCCAGCTCTCCCATTCTCAAGTGTAGTCTCCCAGGGAATGCCACTGACTACCTCCCTGAAGAGCTGGAAGTCAGCTTTCTAAAGTTCAGGGTCCTAATTTCACTTCTTACATCACCCATATCTCTCAGGGCTGCAAACTCCACCAATGTGTAACTGATGTAGCTCAGGCTCCCCCAGTCCAGACATCCCCAATTATATCAGTTGCATTTATGACCAACACATCTGGTAACACATCCTATCTGACAGGGCTGTCTATTGCAAAATAATCATCTTTATTTTGAAAATGCTGGCTCTCATATGGCCAACAACAAAAATCAGTGTGTTGCAATAATGATATTAAAGAGAATATTGAATATCTTTATAATACCTGAGGGTTGTACAGTGGTATTCCATCATTTAATAAAATATACGCTATTGATTTCCAGGTGAAATTAAAAAAACATCTATTTGAATTTAGAAATCATGTTCTCAGACAATCCTAGTTGGCTATGTGTTGGGTTTTTTGTAGAAAATGCTCTGATGAAAAAACAGGATTTCATTTGAAAATAGAGGTTATCATAGACAATAAAATTGTTTATATATTGTAGGCCAAGCTTACAAAACTATCTTTCAAGACACATCTTCTGGGTTATCATTAAATGTATAAAGTGATACGAAATCTCTAAGCAGAAAATAGAGAACTTGGAGGTTTTAAATTACTTTAATTTCTATTTCATAAACCTTTTTCTGTGAGAATTTTAAGACGTTGAGAAGCAAACTGTATGGCATGAAACCCTTTTTTAAATAACAGAGGAATAAAAGCTCATCTCATCAAAGAGCATTTAGAAGGACCAGTCCTTGGAATTCAGTGAGCACACACAAGGTTACAATCCACTTGAGAGATCCTGGAAATGTCATAAGCCAGCAGAGAGCAGCTCAAGCAGCTTATGAATGACAAAAAAGCCAAGAGAGATGATTATAACCTTGCACTCATTCAGCAATCAAGCATCATCATTATCAAATATAGAGAAGCTTAAAATACTTATGCATTTTAAGGTTGGTCAGGTCAGTCAACTCCTTCAACAAAATGTCATATGAAAGTAAAGCAGGGTTGGACAGCTGGTGGAGACTGTGGGGTTTTCTATTTCCCAGTTACTTACATAATTGTTAAGATAATTACACAGATTATTCTTGTGAAAACTGGATCTTACAAAAGGGATAATTTCACTTCTGACTACTTCAAAAATCTATGAAAAATACCTGTAAACTTTTAGGTCTTCTTTTACTAGCTATCAACAGACTTAATTTATTCAGCTGAATAGGTAAAACTTTTTTTTTTTTTAATTTAATAGTGCATTTGTGCTTACCATGTGCATACATACCCAAATGAATTATCTCTGAATGAAAAGCAAATTTTTCAGTATTAAAATGAAAAACATTATGTCAACAGAACCATTCCAAATTGCTTATTCCTGTCTGTATCTGTAAAGAAGAAAAATTACAAAAAGCAACTTAAAAAAGAAAGCCATCTTGAAAAAATTGAATTATTAATTTAAATAATTTCTATTATTTTAGGTGGGATGTAAGATTATTATAGTCAGAGATGATCATTCAAATTTGGAATTCAACTGCGCATTTTCTTGCCCTAAATAAGTGTGCACAGGACTTCAACCACTTTGCAACAGAAGATTATAATTACAGTATTAAATTTTCACTGTTCTAACTTTTGGACTATTACAACTTTATTCTAATGTAGTTAAAATTAATAGGACAAAAGCAAAACTGACTCCTCTGCATGAAGGCATCACTGTTTCACTGCCCATGAGGAGGGGCCTAGGTAGAAAGGGAATAGACACATCACATCCTTCAGCTGTTCAAAGATTACTTGGACAAGTTACAGCTTCTTAAAAATATTATCTCCCTATTTCCTTCTCAAAGATGATGAAAGGGTCATCAAATTATCTATTTACAATGAAAATGAAAAAAGAAATGAAAGAAACTGAAGTAAATTAAAGAAGAAATCTTACAGTTCCCCTTTTAAAATAACATTGTCAGTTTAGACAGTTAGAAAACTTTCCACAACCTTAAAACATACTGAGTTTACAAATTGCTTTTTGTCACAAACAGTTATTTCTAGACCTAAATATTTAAAAGGTATAAGTCAAGATCCAAGAGAAAGAAGACACACAAAGAAAAAAAAAAAAAAAAAAAAAAAGAGAAATTTAAATAAACTGTACTGAGTTTTGGGGGCTGAATTTTAAAGACATAAGGTGGCTAAACTGAGAAACTTTACAAAACATACTTAAAGAATGGCACAGTCTGAAAAATATTGATGTATTCTCACTTAGCATTGAAAAGAGAAGAGATCCAAGTACAGATTCTATATGGAATACTGATAAAGTGAAACATATAGAAAACATATAGAAAACTCACTTCTCTAATTTAGTTCAGTTTAGATCATTTTTCCTGGGCTAAAAAGCATCTCAGCTAACTGTAAAAACTAAAGTAAGCTTCATATTTTCTCTGCAATCAAATATGTAACTATAGCTCATAGGCATAAAGTTAAATTTTGGAAGACTAGTTTTATAAGAGGAATAACTCATTAATTTCCTTCTGACCTGGTCAGCCCAGCTGAAACTACTACAGGTTTTCATGCTTCCCTTCCATCCCCAGGATTGTATCTCTGCTTAGTGTCAAAGCTGTGAAAGGCACCTGCTCAAAGCAGGATGAGTGACAGCATCAGATCCATGCCACTCTCTAACCAAGACCTGGAAATCCTGTGGGATAGAAAGATCCTGGGCCAGTGTTTCTTATCTTCCCAACACAGCAGTTTAACCTAATATTTAATTCAAGTATTGAGTGCACTGATGGCTTTCCTTCTGTAAAATTAATTTCTTTGAACAACAATAGGAACTTTGTTTCTCTTTATGTCTAGATGACATGAATGCTTGTGAGGGGAAAACTCTCAGATCATCTGGATAAAACAAGAAAAAAATCCTCTCCTGTGCCCTCTTTTCTAGCAGGATTTTTCCTCTCCTGCTGACTATTAGCAAGAATGTGTTTCAATAGCAGCAGATGCAGAATGAAGAGGTTGTTGCTGCTGATGAGCCAGGAAATGAACAGTACATGTTTCAGGAAGTTTACACTTATTATTGGGTCAAATTTGGTGTCATGCATGGAGTATTCACTAGAAGAAGTAGAATATCAAGTTATTTTTGGAGCAAATCTTCTGGTTTTGAGTCCTCAAAGGAATTTGATACAGAGAGTGTGAGAAAGCTCTATAACCTGGGACAAATTTGAGTAAGTGGATACCATCAGGAGGTTAAGTTCAAAAGCACGCTGATAATCTGAACTACAACTCATTTCCAGCACTCCCTGCCTTTCAAATCCAGGCACTCACAGTAGCTCTTGGATTGAAAGTATTCTCTGCCTTCTGCTCTGGGACACTAGAAAAGACTCCTTTCTATCACATCCGCAGCTGCAGTGTCACAATGGACTTAAATTATTACCAAATGGAAGAAAAAAAAACAAAAACAAAGTCAATCCTGATTTCTAACCCATCACCTGGAGTACACACAGTACCTATTAAATACTTGTGTTGTGATGATGGATGCCACACAGATCCTGACATCTTGGAGAATTTCTCTTGACCAATTCAAAATTGTAGCAAAATTAAATGTTCAGTACCCAGGCTGGTTATATGGGAGCCTAAACCTAAAATATATTTAATAATATGTTCTTGTCTGGAGCTGCAATAATTAGCTACCAAAACCTAGCTGGGATATGGTTCATTCCTCTGAGAGAACAGATCCCGGAGGAACTCTCAGATCATGAGTGACATTATGAAACAATAACTTCACTGCAGAGAATAGCAACATTGCTCCCAGAGAGATTCTCCACAGAAATGGGTTGCATTTTCAAGGTTTTCAAGAAAAAGATGCATGCAAGCCCTTTATTTTCATGTTGAAACCAATAACTAGTAGTCTAAAAAGAACATTATCCACAATATCGCAGAAGAGCAAGCACTCCTCTTTTAGACAGGAGCTGTTCTCCCCTGGACAAGATTGGTGAGTGTCCAGAATAAATGCCAGCCTTGCCATTTCAAGTGCACAAGCAGTACTAATAAAACAGCCTCCTCACAGCATAAGTACCAAGATGAATTACATGTAATGTCAGGGAAATGTGTGTAGAATAGTCATGTGAGAGTTCCTTTTAAACTGTTCTCAATAGTCAAGGCATAAATATCAGACTCATTTTACATGCATATGTTCATACAGCACATTTCTGTGTACACATGTAAAAATTGATTCAATAATTGGAAAAGCTAGAACTCAGCAAACAAGATATTTGTACACATATAAAGAGAGTAAACACTTCAAAATACAGTCATATTTGGATTTTATTTTCATGTCTTCATCTTGGTTTGATCTTAGAATAAGCTTTTCTGGCTTTGCCCAAGTTCTGATTTTTAATTGAAAGTAAGTGACACAACCATCATTTTTCAAGGGCTTTTTGCTCATCTTGTAACTATTCTCACAGTGCCACTAATGCTTAAATGTAAATAGTCTCAAAAATAAAGCTTTTTTGACAATGTTATTTAGCAATCCTTCTGTGAAAGATCACCTTGCTAAGTGCTCATTATAACAGAAAGACAGATCCTCTCAATCATTTTCTTTAGTTTGCAGAGAAACCCTCTTCTTCCTCCTCATACATATAATACAAGCATCAGGGAGAGCAAAAATTAATGTCATAATTTAAATCTAAACCAGTGAAAATACAAAATCTATATAAGCCAGTGACTTGTCGGACATCTGTGGACAGATTTTGACAACAAATTTTTGCAACAGATTTAAGTCAAGGAAAAATTCCTTTTATTTTTTGTTCGCCTTTTTTTTTTTTTTTCAAAGATACAAAGCCATGTTCACATGGCTAAAATTAATAAGATCTATGAACATTTGGAAAATAAATTACTTCTATTTTATTTTAAATAAGATTGATAACTTTTTCCTTCCTAAGTGCACAAGTATTAATCTATTGTTTTCTGTGAATTTGACAGCTGTGTTTACAGAGATAGCACACATGTCTCCAGTATATTAGAAAACTGGAAGCAAACACTGTCATTATGCCCTAGTGTTTAAGTTTGAAGAATAAAATTATAAGGGCAATGGCAAAGTCTCAGATTTCCTCCTTATACTCTGATTCTATAAGGTTATCTGAGTCAAAACATTTTCCTGCAATATGAAGTTCAAGTAAGAGCAGGATTTTTCAGGTCTGAAGCCTTAGGTCCAGATCCACATAACTATACACATGTCATTTAATGTATACAATATATACAGTCTACATACTTGTATACAGGTCATCCTCAGTATTTTTGAAGCCAAAAATTCCAAGTTCATCCAGAGGAGGATTTGAAATAAATACCTGGAAAACTGCAGAAGCCTTAGCCCTGCTGGAGATGGAATAACTGCCTGTGTTCTTCCTGCAAATAACTTAAATTCTCTACTTCTTGTCCTTCATCAGGATTGATGCCCAGAACTGAAGAGTTGAAAACTAGAGTCCTTCATGGCACAATCATGATTTTTCTGTAGATAAGTGTCTACACTGCTTCCTCTCAAATGACATGTAAAACACTTCATTTTTTCTATATTCTGTTAATGTGTCCCAGTAATTGCAATTGCTTAACTGGTTCAGTGGCATGTTTTCCTGTAACATACATTTTTAACAAATGAATGCATCAGAGCAATGAGGGAAAAGGATTTGGTCAGGAATTATCTTGTTCAGATGAGGTTGTTAAGCCACAAAGGCCATAGCATATGCAAGCAGGGTTTAACTTTCATGCACAGCTGTGATCAGCAAGCTTCAAAAGGGCAGTTAAAGCTGGCCTTGTCACCACTAAAGTAATGACAGTAATGAGGACAAAAATATTTTCACATTTGAGCCATTTCTCTTAAAAATAAAGTATTGAATGCTTTAAGAAGGCCCAACCTATGCTTTTAGACTTAAGGAATGAAACTTCCTATAATAAGGCATCATAATAGAGCAAAAGGGAGGAATTTTTTCATGCTAAAATCCTTATCAGTAATCTACAAGGTCATGAACTCTGTGGAAGTTTTGAAATCTGTCCAGGCTTCAAATTCATTAGTATTTTCTTAAATTAGTCCTAAAATATATAAAGGGTTAGGATTGAGGTCAGAGTTGTTAAAATACACAATCTTGCATTATAAACAAACCTATCCCAGTCTATGACAATGATCTCACTACTGGACACATATACAACTATCATGTCTAAAAGTGACTTGAACATTAATATTGCACATCCACAGTTACCATTTTCTGCTTTTGAAATGCAGAAATCAGACCCACACTGAAGTCTATCTAACACTAGCATGCTACTGGATGTGGAGTAAATTCCCATGTAAGGAATACAAATTTTAAAGAATTTATTGCAGCTTACACCACTGGTCCTATATTTTCAAGCATTTTCATTTTCTTATATGTCAAACATGGTTTTTTTCCTGCTCCACTGAATGATGATTATATGATTAGAGATGATTATTTACTTCATGTCCTATGGTCTGTAATTTATCACATGACTTTGTTCTTCCTAAGAAAAAACCACATGTGTAGCTACAGATTAGGTAGTCTATTAAGCTATTTTTGGTGAAGAGGAATGTTAGAAATCAAAAAGGTAGCTTTGGATTCCTCTCCTTGTTCTTCCCCACATCCTTTTTAAAAAATAAACCAACACACAACCAGTTGGCAACCTCTGACTGTTTCATCTCAGACAAGTCCAGCCCCAAACTTATCAATTTGGTTTTATATCTTCTACAGTCTCAAATCAGCAGATCTGACCTCTGCCATTACGCAGTTTTCTCTCAGATCAAGACTCTGCACAGTAAGACCTCCACCTACAGCCTACCATCTTTGTCCTTAGGATGTCCTCTTCAATACAAAGCAGATCAAAACTAGAAATTCTTTAGTATGAGTAAGAAAGAAGAATCATATTTTCAAGTACTCATGTGAAAATAAAGCGATTTACAAAAATATTGCCAAAACACTCTGTTCAAAAAATAAAAAGACAACTCTGGCACAGTGGCAAATCCAGGCTGTAGAGCACAAGAGTCATAAGCTCCCTGACAAATTTTTACTCAAATAGAGAATCTTTCTTGTAGCTTAAGCACACTCCATGGGAGCATATCCTTGAGGAATATCCTCCTGTTTCAGTAAAGTTCACGCAAAAAGTAAAGTGAACCTTCAGAGTTTTTCTATACTAGAGTGGACCAAGCTCACACACTAGATTTCTCATTTGAGACTTAAAGTGGAAAAAAAATGAGTAAAGAGTTCCTTAGTTTTCTTATCTCTCAATTTGTAGCTGTTCCAAATCTTATATTCAAGCAAGAGTAGAAGTAATCTGCAACAACTACAGCATATAGTAACCTATAGCATTATTACTATTATTTGCTAATAAGCAGTAATGATATGCATTACAGTGTGATTTTAGGCAAGGAATCCTATGAATATTATTTGACCTAGCTTCAAATTCAATGACACATTTCTAATAACTTGCATGTTCAAATGGACTTTAAGGAATGAAAGCAAAACAGAAGTACACAATCAATCCAAATATCAACGCAGGTCAATTTCTGCCATGCATGCTGGCACTGAACCTGACCACACAAACTCTTCTAGTTTGCATTAGTGGAATAACATTTTTTGAAATAATTATATTTCAATAAATGCCTATAGGAAGGGATTCTATGTTATTCACAGCAATACATAAGCAAGCAATCAAAATTACTTTTTGTTGCTGTTGCTTAGTCACACCATGCTTACACAAAAGCTCTGGGATTGTATCTCACCCTATACAAGGCTGTGCAGCCCTCTACTATCACACACTATCACTAATCCTATCACACTCATGCACCCTTTGTCCCTTGACCTCATATCCCACTACAAGAAACAAATTTCCTTGTTCACAGTGATGCCTCATTAAATTATGTTTCACCTTTAAGATGATTCTCCAAGCACTTCCCTAGAAACAAGCCAAGTCCTGCTGCTGCAAACAAGATTAAGTAGCCACTATAAATCCCTCTTGTCAGAAGTATTATACATTTTATTCTCTTTCCATATTGCTAGTAGTTTGCAGTTGTAAATGTAGTACAAGGTTACAGGACAAATTACCAACAAGGTATGTGGGGAAGTAGAATTAGAAGGGACAACAAAGTTATATTATATTGCTTCAAAATACTCATTTGCATTTTTCTGCTTAAAATATGGAGCTTCTCTGCAATATCTAAATTGTGGGGTATTGTTGTGCTAATGGTATCGTATGTAAAGCATGAAAAATTGAACAAATGCCTATTGAAGTTATATCAGATGATAAATAATTTAATGGATGAGCTTTATAAAATGTAAACATTCTCAAATTGCTTTGCTATGAATTAGTAATCAAAAGCTAAATTATTTAAATTTCTGCCACAAAGGGGAAACGTAATGAGATCATAAAGATTCCTTGTAAGAAATTTCCAGACTAAAAGTAAGTTTTCCAAGAAGGTAATTTACAGTCTAATAATTTATAGTCATAAAATAGTGTTTCTGCAGTCAGGATGATTTATTTTCTGCACTTACCATGATGAATGTTTGAAGTACAATGATAACCTCCTTTTGCAACTGTGCAATATCATAAACACTGAGAAGGTCTTTTCATAAACTAGACTTACTTTCAGTCCAATTTTCTAGAAGCTAGCTTCAGGTAATCAGTAGCTGAGACTATAATCAGTACTTTATTTTAAAATATTTACAATGTAATCTATCTTCAAGAGTGATGCCCCTAAGAGTATCAGCACAAAAAGAGGAGAGTTAAACATATTAACATGCAACAACCCATCATCTTAATCTCTATGAGAATCTTTCATAGTGAATTTGACAATTTTTCTCCTTCTTTTTTCTCGGAAATCCTGAACTACTGATATATTTGTTTATATTCTTATGGAAAGCATTTCCATTTTCTTTCACTGATTTTAGTTTAATTTAGACTCTGAGCACAAGAAAAACACACTAAAACAGATCAAGCATTTAAAAAACAACTGGTAGATTCCTGTTAAATTTGCCCATGACTGATATATCTGTGACATGCTTCCTAAAACATCGGAAATACAATAAAAAGAGATGGGAGATCCTTTCTCAGACAGGCACACAAGAAGGCAGCTGGGGAGATGGCTGCTACACTGAGACAAACTGGACTCACGAACAGAAGGGGAGAATCAGGCTTCTGTTGTGCCCTTAAAGAATCTTAGTTTTGTAAGATGGGTTAAGCAGGGACTCAAGACTGCAAGCCATTTGGCTCAAACTCCTAGGGAACATAGGTGGTAACTAGAACAAATTTAAACATTACTTTTATCACAAAGACTCAAAGTAAGAAAGAGGGAGTACAGCTTTGAAGCACTGTTCTGGATTTTAAGAAAAAAATAGTTGGACACCTTTTCTACACTGAGTAGAACTGGAAGATTTTTATTTTCTTAATGACTTATCAAACTCATAAAGAGCTTATATATTACAGAAAGCAAATTCATATTTACTATTTTGATTCTATTGGTATCCAGGACAAGAAAATTTAGAGAAGGTCTACAGGACAAACTTTGTTGAAGTAATAGTGACAGAACAACCATGCAAAAATAGCAGTAGAGGCAGATGGTATGTGCCACTCAATTGGGGTACAAACTTACTCTGAAAATCAGGGCTGAAAACACTGGTAAAGTAGACAATAAAAATATCATGGGCTTGGAAGCCAATATTTTGGAAAATATGCAACAGAAATTGCTTACATACTTCTGTAAAAGAACATAGGTATAAGTACAGGCTTCATATCAGGAGAAACAGCACCACTAGCTCAGAGCAATTCCTCACAGGGACAACAGACAACACTGCAGATGAAGATGAATGGGCTATTAGTTTGGAAATACACTCAATATTTATTTTTGAGTTTACAGGCTTATCAGCTCCTGTCAATTACATTACCACGGAAAAGAAATCAACAAAACAATAAAACTTGCAGTGCTGATCTAATCTCTTAAACAAGTTCATGAAGTAAATATGATTCTGAAGCTGTCAAAAATACAATTTATAATAGTACTGTGGAAAAAGTACTTTATAAAGTTATTGGATTAAAACTAAGCCCATGTTCTACTGCCTTCAAGATGATGTAATTTTTGGAAAAGCAAAGGGACAAAAACATCGCAAGGAGAAATTGAAGAGTGGCTCTGTAAGAAGTGGAACTTTTTGACACTCCCAGAAGAAAAGGTCAGCTCGGACAGCCTGTTTTGCTATGAAGAAAAAAAAATGTTACTTAATTGTCCAGCTAGAGTTCTACTGGCCAGAAGAGGAAAAAAAAATAATATAAAAACCTGTATATCCATCTTTTCTCTAAAGTGCCATTTACATTGTGCATTCAGACATCTGAGAAAATCCACAGAGGAAAAAGCCAAAAGATACTAACCTCTATATAGACTCCAATCCAATGGTATAAGAAAAAAGGAAAAAGAGAAAAAGAATGAACAGAATGAGCTGCACTTGAAATGTTCAAACATTGAACATGGCTCAAAAGGGTCATCATCTTTGTATCACCCTTTCCTGTGATGGCATTTCACAGTCCTGAGCCTCTGAGAATAAAATTTAGCTGATTTCTCTGAGAAAAAAGAAAATAAAACCAATAGTAAACAAAACTAAAACCAAACTGTAGAGCAGAGGGTATCTGTTAACAACGTTGTTCCAGAGCTGAACAAATTAAAACACAGCATTGCTCTCAGAAGAAACCATCAAATCTGAATATTGTTGTTTTTTTTTTTTTCTTCAGAGAGGAAAGATGTGGTGGATTAAGGCCATATTTTGAATCTTCATTGTTCATTATTCTCATTGTTCGTCTCTCTTTGTTTTACAAAGAACTGCAGGCCACTTAGAATTCAAACAATCTGCTCTGCTACTTCTAAAGGAAAAAGTAACAGAACTCTTACATAAGCATGAAAATAAATAAATTAATTTCATTAGCTGTAACAGCATAAATTAAATTTATTTTACAACACTTGCAAATTGTATTTTTTAAATTTCTTTTTTAACTCACATATTTTTAAATTGTAATGAAAAATAAAACTATTTTCAGTATTTTCTTAACATCTAACACGATTAAAGCAAACTGTGAAAAGTCTTAAACTCTTTAAAAAAGCAAGGTAAGAGAGAAGCAACTTAGCAGCCAGAGCAGCTGAGTAGGTTATCAATGCATTGTAGACTGGTGAAGTAGTGATAGCTTACCTGAGCTCATGAACTAGCTCTAGTGAAGGAGCACTAGTGCCTCTAAACAAATCAAGCTCCATGAAAATGAAACACAGTTCTACCAGAGCAACACAGAGTGACAGAGTAGTGATACCCTTAGTCATTCCCAAACTGACAGCCCAGGAGTCAATGAAAATTGCTCAGTCAGCACTGAGCAGCACAGCACACTGGTCACTGACAGCCAGTCAGAAAATATATTTTAAGTGCTTGTAGTTTATGACCCACCGGCTTTCCACTGTTTGTCACCCCTATTGCTCCTTTTATATTGCTCTTATTCCTTGTCTTGTTACATCTCTTTCTCTCTTAGACCTCTTTCAAAATATATCTTCTTCTTTCATGTTCCCACTCTCCCATAAGATTCTTGTATCTTCCGTCTTTTGTACATTTTCTTATCTCCTCAGCCCAGAAAATCCCCTGATATCCATTCCTTGAATACCACTTTCTTTCCAATTCACCCATTATTCCTTGTAAAGCTCTGGACTCAAATTCAGTCCTTGATCCCTTATTCCTATTTTCCACTTTCTGTTTCACCTAGACACCTCTGTCAATTTCTTTCCTGTTATATATGCATTTCCCATGATAAATCTAGTCTTTCTTCCCTGAAGCCACTGATTTTGTCCCCAAGCCTTTTCCATGATTTGACACCCACTATTACATATTTCTCTTGAGTAAAATTAACTATGCTTCCTAAAAGTTGCAGGTACTGCAGGTATGGTAAGGAAGTACAAGATCCCCATCTTCCCTATTGTGTCTCCTACTTAATTTCGGTGTTCACAGAACCCTATTCATTTTTTTACTCTCTGTTCCTGTAACCTAGGGTGTCCCATAATGTTCAGATCTTCTCTCTCCTTCCTGCTGTAGTTAACCCTAAAACCCAAGACATTTTCCCCTCAGACCACCTATTTTAAGTGACAGATCACCTTACATAAGTCCCCAAGCCTGGGTAAAGTTACTTATATCTTCTGCTTTTGGCACATGAAGTGTTATTGTTCTTTTCTCCAATATAAGTTATAACATTGTCCACTTTGGACATGTATAAAGCAAGATGATCAAAAGATAATTTCTTTCTTAAAATTCTGAGCATTAAAACATGTTTTTGTATGGCTTTATCTAAAAGATCCTTCACACATTTCCAATGGTAGATTAAGTAATAGGACTTTTCAAACTTCTTTTAAAATCAAATGAACCAGTTAGACATCTGTTGAAAGAGAATAAAAGTACAGGTCAAGGGCAGCTTTACTCTGTTAATCTCTCACAAGGACTTTGCCAGTAGTTCTGAGTTGATAAAAATGAGATTGTGAAGGGTGTGGTCTAAACATTCTTTTAAGGGAAAGACACCCTTGGTTTTCACCTCCAAGTATAAGACTAGCAAATTAAAATCACAAATGTAAGAGTGAGACTTTAAAATCTCTACACATACACATCGTATGCATATAGAGTATCCGGCACATAACCCAGAAAAGGAAATTGAGGTCTTTCAGTTAACTAACCTCATCAGTCATGGATCAGGCATTGAGATGTACAAAAGCTGCCACTGAGGAAAATGACTCTTGCAAATGTCCAGTCTGTATTGCACATGTCCAAATCTGAAGCAGGCTTAAACATGGTGATTTCATCAGGTTTTATCTCAGTCCTGGACTTTCTTCATATCTTGGGCTGAATTATTGTTAGTAGCAGCATAGAAGATTGGAAGAATCTACTTTGCTGGAGGAAATAAAATATGCCCATATTTGTGAAGTGGAAATTATTAAGGGACTAAGTATAAAATTCCACAGTGGCAAATTTTTACTGTAAAATGAAAGGAATGCTTAATGCTGGTAAGAGTATTGCTCTACAGAGACTTGAAATTCACTGTGTGAGGTTAAAGAATATATCCAGAAAGCACAGCAGCTTAAGGCAAAAAAGATTTCTACCAGAGAAGGAAAGGTATTCTTAAGCCAACATATTTTTTCCTAAATAAAATTAAATTCTTCATTGATCACATCATGTAATATATAAAAGACATGGCAGAACATGGGTGTTCTCTGGATTAATTTCTTCAGTGTAGACATTGCTCTGCCCATGTTTACTTTACACACTGAGTTGAGTCACAATTGTAAACCACTCTAACTGCATTTCAGCAGTAAATACTGAAAATTCTGTTTTCAAAGTGGAAAATATCAGTTAAAAGGCTAAAAGAACCCTGCAAATGCCTCTGTGGAGGGAGCATGTGCAGAGAACGTGCAGAGTAGAATGTAGGAACACCCAAATGGAAGAGCAGTGCTGAAGTACACTTATCATTAGTCTATTCATCCCATAATAACTTCTAAGTTATTCCACCTCCACCTCCTAGGTGAATTAAAATGTGTCTTGCCTTAGAAAAAGGCATGACTAATTTAACATAAATACTTGGTTTGGTGGAAGTAACAGTTTTCCTTTATACACCTCCTTCCTTACAACAGTATAAATAACATTTTCTACTACATGGTTTCCTGAATCCTTTGAGGACCAGTCCACGGAGTCTTTGTAATTAACGTCATAATTAAGCATCTGCAGTTACCTGCACGGTGCTTCAACCTTCCCTCAGCTCTTTGCCCACTTGGATTTTGCAATAGCAAAAAGATTTTAGTTTATTTAAGACCCAAGGTTTTTACAAAAGGAAGGTAGCTACCAAGCCCATGTTACCCTTCAGAAAACTTTCTTAGAAATTCCGTTTGTCTTTTTGCCAGACACTCTAAATGTAGGCTTGAAATTAATTGACCTGAACATAAAGTTATATTTAAACATTTTTAAAATGTAAACCTACTGTATGTTTTATTAATTGTGCAGAAAAAAAGAGTTTTTTCCCTGATGTACTAAGGTACACACTTATAAACTATGTTCAATTTGCTTTGTTTTAAGAGAAAAAAGGGAATCATTCCTATGCAACAGTAATAATCTCATTCACTGCTTCTGTCAGGCACATTTCTTTCTTTGAAAAGTCCTTTCTGAATCCTATCAGCAAAAATATTTTTTCCTAAGACAGTGCAGAGTTACTCCTGCAAAACAACTGCTTTAATATATTTCATGAGAGATGCTTATGCACACAAACCACAAATAGTTTGCTGGCTTTTTAAAAAAAAATTATTATTTAGCTGCTTTTTTTGCAAGGTGACACAAGAAAAACCCCTTAATACTTAGAAATACTCAGAAAAAGGCCGAGGACTTGCAATCATTATTGAAATGTATGGTTTCCTGACCACTGATGTATTCTACAGAGGTTTGTGTCACACTGCCCTCATCAAGTTCTGAGACTTACTTGGAAATACCATTGCTCAGACATTGAAGGAAGCAAACTTCTGGACTCTTTGACTCTTAGTGGCTTATGGCAATATGTAATTCCCAAAGACAAGCCATCAAAAGAAATATTAATTGTTGAAATATAAAGCTCAAACTCTAGTAAATGGGACAAAGAAAATTGACTCTGTATGTTCAGGATACAGGTGAGGAATAGAGGTCACAATCTGTGAAATGGTTTATGTTTTTACAGTGAGATGAACCCAGCAGTAAGACTAAATCACAGAAGTGTAATACTACACAGAGACAAAATTAAAATAAATGAGATAGGTTAATCAATAAGAAAAAGAAGAATGCATGAAGAATCTATGATTGATAAGATGCTGGTGAGTCATTCTCATATTTTTCAAAACTAATTGAGTTTCTCATAAGCAATAATATGACTGTTACCTGTAGGTGAAAAAAGGGAATTCTGAGGAATGTGCTTATGCTCTGAAATAAACTCTAGGCAAAGCAACACACCCTGTCAAAGTAAAGAAGTTATCATATTCATATGGGTGCTTATGAAAGACAACATTCTGCCAATACTTGTGGAAAATTACTAAGGAAATCCTATAGTTTATGGAGCTTACAGTCAAAGTCTCCTCACAAAGAGTATGTGAACCTACCTACATTACAAGGTAAAAGAACCATTCTAATCCCATGTAGCAGGCATGTCTGGGGGGAAAAGGTTAACACAACGAAATTAACATTTCCTCTACCATTAGTACAAAGCATTAAAACATTTTTAGCCTGTAAAGGTGCATAGGTAGGCTCCAAGATAGTCTTTCTGACTGAGACTGCATTTACAAATTTTGAATAATGGAGTTGATGCTACTGTAAGCATTGTCTTCTCTAGTGAATACGATCTAAAAATTCATAAAAGAACACTCTGATTTTAAAGCAGGGAAAACAGCAGTTTTTCTTTCCTGTTGCAATAATCACAGCACTGCATAACACAGCATTATCGAATAAATCTCTTAAAGTTATGTAAGCTTGGGTTTCCTTTATGTTTCTGCCAAAAAACCAACCATTACCCAGCTGTTCCTGTGTACTAGATTATTGTTTTTCAGGACTTAGTCTCCAAAAGATGTTTGCTCTATCAATCTGGGTTATCTGTGAATACATATAGAGTTATTTCCTGCCCATATCAAAATAATTATAACAATGTGCAGGTAGATAAACATTATGTGAGAAATAGGAGGAGCAGACAGAAACTAAACATATGACTAGCAAAACCATGATACATAAATCTGTGAATCCAGGCAGAAGTTCAAATATTTCATTCCATGTATTCAGGAGAAAGTACTGGCGTTAAATGCAGGAGTACTGGCATTTCAAGAGAGTAAAACTGAGTGACTAAAGTGAAAGAGGAATAATTAATAAACAAAATTAAAAAGCAGGAATTTGAGTTGATGAAATATAGCGTAGCATCTTTTCCTTTCAATTTATCTACCAATGTCCCTTCTGTGGGCTGGAGCTAAATAGGTCTCCGAAGTGAAACTTTTCAGTTGTCATTTTTATTTTGTGACAAAATGGAAAGAAACAAATAAAAAATGTAAATATTCCCATAACCTGCTTACAACAAAAAGCTCATCTCATCAACTAATGTACTAATATTATTTTTTTAAATTTATTTCTGAATCTTTAGATTATCTGATTTTTTAAAAAAAATGTTCCTATTTTGTTATTTCTGAATTGTTATAATTCCATAAAGCAAATATATATTCTTTACCTTTTATTTTTTAATTTTTATTTAAGGTAAAAATGTTGCTTAGCATGGATGCTATTTCAGCAGACTAAGGTCTGACATTTTTAGCATGTTAAAACCATGCCACAGATCAAGTCAACAAAGTTATCATTTAGTTTTCTAACATGAATTTACAAAGCAGTGACAACAAAACCCACATAAAAACCCCCAAGCCCACAGGTTTTCACATTTTAGGACTTCATTTTCTAATTTTTTTTTTCCTACAATGCTAAAAAAATGTAATTGCACTCATAATTCAAATAAGCCCAAAAAACCAAAAAAAAAATCCCCACAATCTTCTTTCACTTGTCAAATAAAGGACTACACAGCTTTACTCACAACAAAAAGTGACTGATTTTGCCATGAATAGGTGAACCGAGCTGACTCAGCTTAGCTATTCTGTCCCTGATTTCTTATTCCAAGTAGTTCAACAAAAAGGAGAACTAGTCTCCCTTTACTGTGGATTTGTGTCTCAGGACCAAGCTTCCATGAGGACTATCAGTTTTCTGTTAAACGGGTCTCTCTCAGAACCACAGCATTTATAGAATATCAACGTCCACCACTCCTCTGCCACTTTTGCTCAAACTGGCCAATAGGCTTAAAATGTTCCAGGTGAGAATGAGTTTCTTATGATGTGTGACTTAAATGTCCCTCAATTTCCCTGGCACTCAGTAGGAAAAAAATATGAGCTGTTAAAATGAAGCCATTCCTGATGGAGACATGACATGAATTTGATAAGAAGAAATAACTTTTCTTGAATGTGACAATCAAGATCTGAATAACAGTCACCACAAAGCAAACTAAATCAACACTAACCTTACTATAGTTGTGATATGATGTAATTCCTTTCTTTTAGGGACAGGAAGAATCAAATAAATATTTTATAAAACTCGAACTATTAACAGAAGTTTTGTGCCTTTTAGTTTATCTCAGTTGGTGTTTATCTTGTACCAGTCATAAGCAATACTTCAGATACTTGCTCCAGTTAGAGCTGACAGCCTGGGACACACCTTCTTTGCCCATAGCTGATAGATTCTAAGAAAGAGTGGAAAAATACAGTTCTGAGAGGATCATTTGGAAACACTACTCTTTGAAGAATTTGGTGTCAATTCTTAGAAATAATTATTTAATAGAATAAAATGAAAGATTTTATGGGACAACAAAAGAGCATGGGACTGAGAACAAGCTTTTCTCTGATGAGGCTCCACAACTCATGTAAATCAGATACAAATACAAAAAAATACAAGAACACAGTAGCAATAGAGATGTTCACATGAAAAATTCTCAATATGATTGAGAATTAAGAGAATTAAATACCAAGAAAAAATTTATTGTAGATTTTGCCACTTAACCATTAACCATTGTATTAGCATCCATGCAATTGCCTTGGAAAAAACCTTGATAGTAGGTTTCATGACTTTTTTAAATTTAAAGATGTAAGTCAGTTTGCAATGTAAAACTTGAGGAAGAAAAAACTACTAAGTGTAATACATTGGGATGTTTAGGAAAATGAGGAGCTCACAGAAGAGTCAAGTGCAAGGAAAAAATACTCTACAGATTTTCTCTGTGATTAATAAAATATGAGTTTAAATGGGAAGGAAGTCTCAAATCTTTAAACCCTGAAGGTGAAAGATAAAAACTGTTAACAATATGCTGGCAAAGAAGGAATATTACTTAATAGAGATTTGAAAGCTGCAATTAACAGTGAAACTCGCAAAATTACTATGTAGTTTTAGCAGCTCTTATAGGTTACCAAAAAAAAATCAAGACTAAAATCCAGTAAAACAAGCCATATATGAATTTGATAAGGGTTGTAGTATTGAGTGGGGATTTTGTTAGTAGATGGTGTTCGTGGGTGATGATTTCTACCAAGTGAGATAGAGAAGATTGGATGAATTATCTTCATTTTCCACATCTTTTTTGCCTTAAAACACAGTCTGTGAGATTTGATAGTGAAAGAATAGCCAACACCTCACATGATCATGCTCCACTTAGAAGTTTAGCAAATTATGTGTGTAGTTATTCTGCAACAGACCTAAGATTTAATTTTCATCATTAATTATTTCTTGTTCTTCTTTTTCTGTACAATTTAACTTTTGCCTACAATTTTTGTGAGGGATCAAGAATGACAGGTATAGGAACACCATATACTTGCACAGAAAACGTCAGTCCCCTTTTAAAATATTTCTTATTTAACAATAAAAGTCAGATTTGTAAAGCTTGCATTTTGAATATGTCCCCTAACAAATGGAAACAAGAAGATGAGCAAAAACCATTCATCTGAAGATGTCATTCTCTACTAATTTTCTCTGTTTGGTGCATCTCTCGTGGGTTCATGGGGTTGCTACCCCACAAGTGTTGCTTCAGTCTGGTATCATAGTTTAGATAACAATGCCTTACATTATTCTGAGAACAGTTGATTCATTTTTATGCCTTTAAGGCCTAATGCTGATAAAAAATTCAGGGGTCACAAACTATACCTCTCTTAACCTGAATTAGTTTTTCTTCTGACTTCTCAACCTGTGAGTGACCCTTGTGCAATTTTGGTGACACACTTTAAGGTGACGTCATTGTGGGTGAAAAACCCATTGCAAAGCATTTTGGTCTGAAAATCTGCAAGCTGGAATGCATTGAGAAGCGAAGAGCTCTTTAAGCTATCATCAAATTAGCACAATAGGTTTTTCTCAGTCCCTGTAACATTGTTCTTCATGTTCTGAGGCTGGAAGCATCTGCCATAATCTCAGTTGCTGAAGAAGAAAAGATGTGCAGTGAGAATCCTCATGATCTATATATCAACTCCAGTCTCTTCAAGAGAAGCCAGAGGACTTTGAAAGTCAGTGACTTGGAAACTTAAATTTTAGTCTAGTGATTGTGATTCATCTTTACAGTTATAATTTGACCTTCAGAATTGCTGGTTAAATTCCTGGTGACTGACTAGAACACCAAAATTGTCCTGACTGGCTGTGTCTTTCCACTGACACTCACTGAGATAATGTTTTCCATCTCAGTAATCTAACTATGGGTAGTATCCAAATAAACAATTAAAACACAATACTCAGGACCTTTTGAAAACATTTTGCCTGTCTTAAATTTCTTCATTCTGACTGCACCAGGTACCTCAGTTTCTGTGGCTAATACCAGAGTCAAGCCCAATTTTGATGCCTTACATTCAATTACCAATTTACTTTTTATTAGTAGTATATAATCCCTTGCATATAATATCTTGTAGCTATCTGATGTGCCACAATTAAATAAAAAAGTCACTGTTCCTAGGTGCACATACATGTCCTACATTTTGGATTAAAGTAATGTAACTCATATTCACTATATGTATTGCTTCATCTTTTCCATGCTCCTTCTTTTTCATTCTTACCAGAGTATTAGATCATTGATTTAGCATTTATGTCACTTTTTTTCTTGTTTGTGACTACCCAGATTCTTGTTCTTCTCACAGGCATTTTTCAATATTTCCATTAGTTCCTAAGAATGCTTTCCATTCGCTCTGTTCTATTTTCCTTCTCTAGCGTCAGGCCATCCACAGTTAATAGGTTTTCATTTCTCTCTGAGGTGCAATCCATTAAGATTCTGTTTGAACTTGTCATCTTTATCTAGAAATGTGTGGTTTTATGAGCAGCAGGTGAGGTTCCAATTCATCTTTGGTGTCTAATGAGCCTTGAGTCCTCCTATTGAAGTTTTTAGTTTGAATGGGAGTACTTTCAGATGGCTCACACTTCAAGTAAGTTGGAGACTTATGATCATCAAGGGTTATTTATGCATTGGATTCTTATTTTCTTTCTTTTTTGTCCCATGTATATTTGAAAGTATTCAACATTTTAAGTTACTGACCATCTGTCTCCTTCAGGTCCTGCAGATATCAACATCATGCGGCTCCTTCCATCTGGCTAAGCTTTCAGAAATGTTTCCATTTAAAAAATCTCTTGGAGATATTTTTATAACAACAACTTCAGCAGCCATCTCAGTTTTCCTTTGACGCTTTGCCTTCTAACCAGAAAAACTAATTTAACTTCCAGAAATTAAAAAACTTGTTTAATTCCCTGATGTGCTTTCTGTCATTTAGATTGTGTACACACAGAGAAATGGTAGGTCACTCTTTTGAACAATATTTATGATAATGATAACAGTACCTCCAGCCAAAATAACTGCCTGGCTCCTTCAGGCATCATGCTAGAATGACAGCCCTTGAGCCCAAATTGTTTCCATCTGCATTCTCACTTGGAGATCATGGACATGACACCTATCAATAGAAGTCATGTCACCCATCAACAGAAATCAATATGGAGACATCAGAAAGAGGACTTTTATATAAGAAACCTCTTACATTACAAAGAAGGTGACTAAATGATAGCATATTTGCATAGTTAATTTCCTATTTAATGGTCATGTAATTAGCTGTCATTTCTAGTGCAGTATAAACTATTTGTTTAAGAACAAAATAGCATCATTAGACATTAATTTTTACTGTACTCTTCCTATTATTTCCAAGTCTAAGATGCCAGATAAACACTATGGTTGGTTTAATTACTATGAATACCTAGATAATGTTCAGTTTTTTAATTGCATCCACTGCATATTTCTCTCATCAACAGTTCAGAAAGGGGAAAAAAGTAACTACTCTAATTTGTGTTTTCTTTTGTCCCTAAGAATGTATTACCTGCCAACTTAAAATATATAGCAATGCCTTTGTGCTTCATCAAAGTTGAACGTATTCAATAAAACACTGCAAGGGCATTCAATTTCCCATGTTCTCAACTTTTCTTTCGTCTCTATTGTAAAACACTTTTTCTTGTCCTTAGAAGTGCTCTCTTGTTTTAAAAACAGTGGAAATGAATCTCTTTTACTCTTTGCAGGATTGTTTCAATAAATTAAGGGAAAACAAGTGGGAGGTTGAAATGAAAAACTGATTTTCATTTTATGATCTCAATAAAGTAATCTACTGATAGAAAGAAAGATCACACATCAACAAATCACATTGAAATACAATAAATCTTCTCTACCTTGTGAGCATCAGTGCCACATCAACAGGTTGAAAGTCAACAAATGCCATAAAGCTTAGATTAGTAGCTAAGTAGGGGAGGGGGAGGAGGAAGCAGAGCAATCTCTCAGGTGTCCAAGTTTCTTTCACTCAGAAAAGCAGAAATGCTTGACACAGTAAACAGGCCAGGCCAGTATACACTTGCTACTCAGGGGAAAGAGTCTAAGATGGATTCCAAACTCCAACTCTAAAAATCCACGAGTCACACTCTTTCTTTGCCCTCTTCTGTACATAGCTACTTTATTCCTGGATACTTGCAAAAACACAAACACTTCAAAAACTTTAATCCTGTTGTGTTTTCACATATTGTATTATGTTAGTACATTTACTCACTTTCCAAACCACTCCACTTTGTTTTTCAAAAGGACACACACTATCTCCTTGAAGGCTTAATTTTTGATGCTTTGGTGGACATTAGGGAGAAACGAGGTTTAAGGGGAAATGAGAGAGTGGCTTCTCACACAGAGTATACTAGGTGACTTGTAGGGGAAAAAAATAATTTGAGAATAATTGCAGAAGTATTATTCTTCATTTACTCTGGAAGTCCATTACCTACTCTATATCTCACATAAACCTAAGGGCAAGAGCCACTCTCAGTGTTGGAGGGAAAAGTCACAACAGAAGTCCTTTCACATTAGATATGTGAGCATAGAAGTCTTTCAGAAGTTTCTGAGCATCTAAATGCAAGAGATGCTCCCCAGTCTTAAAAAAAAGAGGAGGATATTTCCTTGGAGTACAGCTGAGCACCTGTCATCTACTGGACAGTAACTGTACAACTAAAGCACACCAAATGATGGCAGAAGCATTTTCATTGACCAAAGGGGAAGAAATTCTCATTTCCTCCTTGAGACTGGGAAATAATTTCTGTTATGACATTCTCATTCCTCAGTTATTTGCAGTCAGTACTGTTAAGAGTTGGAAGAGTAAATTTGAATGAATTTAAGTCAACAGCCAGGAAGAAATGAAATTAATAATTGCTGTCAAACTGTTACACATTGATGAGGTTGTACAACAAATATACCACAGCAGGATGATATTTGCATTGAATAATGAGAATCCAGAGATAATGAACTAAGTATCACAGGATATTCTCAAATGTCAAAGCCTTGACATACAGTCTTAAGATATACTTGTGATATTTGTCCTACCATTTGACTGTCAGTTTAAATGTATGAACCTTACAACTGTTAATCACAAAGTGATTCCTAAATTCAGATTGTGATCTCCCTGTGCAAAGTAGCTATCCAAACTTTTAACATGCACTGCTTTTTACATCTTCAGCTGAGCGCACAAACCTTAGCAAAAGTTATAGGTGCACTGAAAATCTTAATGTCTCATTGATATGAAAAATGCTGAAAAACTTTCCTTGTGCATATGTTTAAACATGCCAGAAAATAAGGAAAGAAATGTTGTTATATAGAGACTTCCGCAGTTGGGATTAAAAAAAAAAAAAAAGAAATCAGTTGCTGATGTCCAAGTAACTTGTGGTTTCTATATGTCATTTCACTTCATTTTTATTATTTCATGCATGTGTAACTCTCTCCAGTTCTTCAGATTTACTTCTGTTTCACAGTCATCTGAGCAAGCAGATGAGGCCCATCAGGTTAATACCTTCTTATTCATGTATTTTAGTGTTCTTGCTTTTCAGACATAAGACTTTATTTATTTAAATGTGGCATTCACCCTTTAGTGCATTTATTACAAGGCTGACATTTTACAATTTTTTTCCATCAAAACCAACCAGGTGCATTAACTTTTATTGAGGCCTTTATCAGCATTTATCTGAGTTAAAAGTTTTAAAGGCTACTTATCATTTAGATGTTGTTTTGACTTATTTAATTTTACTTCCTTCTCATTTTAGAAGTCACATGTTTTTCGAGGTGTGTAGAGTCCCAGACAACAGCACTGCTTTGTGACTCAGAAAAGGGAAAGTAAAATAGTGCTTTGGGCAAAGGGAGGATGGGGTGTTCTTGGTAGGGTTTTTTAAGTTTTCTGAGCCAGGAAAGAAAATTCTGATTTCACTAAGAGTGAGAAGTAGCCAGAAATCCTTATTATCCCCTATTAATATGTAAAAGAAGACCTCTCTGTTCTGCCACTCTATGTAGTAAAACACAAGTTGAGGAAAAGGAATTGGGTGCAGGAATGAGGCAAGGAGTTAGAAAGGGATAAACTGGCTTTGTTTGTTTTTTAGCTAGTCCACCTGTGTCTTCCCTGAGACAAGGTCAAGAGAAAACTTATAATCCATGTGCTCCATGTGTTGATGCCACATGCAGCAAGCAGCATGTTATCCTAAAAGCTTTTTCCTAATGGTCAGAGCTGATACCTGCAATGAAATTAGTTTTGTTGTTGCAAACAGTCCATAATAAAAAACAGGAAAATACTGAGCCCTTACTTCTTAGTCTTCTAAAAGGGAAAATAATCTGAGAAATCAGAGAGCTGACATGGCATAACCAATGATCTTAGTGCATTGGATGTTTTTGCATGTAGTAGCCACTTCAATAAAAATACATAAGATGATGTCTGGCTGCCATTGGGTTTCCCTAATTATGAACTCCTATGTGCTTGGGAAATTACTCAAACTTAACAGGAAAGACTTTAAATAACATTACAAAATTTGGAGCCATTAGGTAATTATTGTGTGATGAAACAATTTGTTGGAGTTATACTGGAATTAAGAATGTCAAATAATACATGATTTGATCATTTTTCCAGCTACAAACTCCACAACTTCCTTCTCAAAAAGAACGCCAAAGTTTTATTCACAGCACAAACTGCTGCATAAACCTCAGGTGTACTTGTCATCCACTTAACACCCTCAGGAACAAACCTCAGGTGCGAATTCTCCACTGAACAGACTCCCAATACTCAGGAGAAGCACAGCAGCTGCCCTTTCTGGACATGAGATAGCATCTTGCTATCTAAATGTTAAGGAACACCTTCCCCCTAGCAATTTCCTCTGCCACTGGCTCCCCCCTGAAGCACAGTCTTTTCCACCAAGACAAATCCTGGGGCTCTGTGGGACTCAGATTCAGTCAAAGAAAAGAAACTGAGAGTTTCTAGCCAGGCAGACGCCTGGGAAAGAGCTGGAAAGAATGTAAATAATTCTTTATCTCTCTTGTTCTCACATTGTTTATAGTTAAGTTCTATCACTGTGCATCAAGCACTCTGCACCAATGGTTTAGGTGGTTTTCACTTCAGAACCAATAGATTTAGCCTTTGCGAAGCTCTGTATAAAAGAGCAGTGTATTTTGAATAAATTGGAGTTTTACTCTCAGCAGCCTTCTGAGTGAGTCTTCTCATTCCCGTCCTGCCTCGACAGCGACAGGGCTCCAGGGGGCAGGTTCCTTCAAGGCTCTCTCTCTTCCCCGTCACCATAATAATTCCCACTCAGCTCAACTTTCACAAGACAAGCATTAAACAACAAAGAGGATTTTTTTAAGTCATAAGGGACATACCTAAAGGTCTTTCTTGTCTGTCTTCTGTTTCATGATTTTTTTCTTAACACAGTTTCTATTCTACATTACTTCCCAGATCCTTTGCTACTGTCATGTTTGTTAGCAGCACCATCACAGCAAGTAATGTTTAATTTTAATATTGGCTTGTTTCTTTAATCATCGGATCACAAAGCATTTTATGAAAAGGTTAATATTATATTTCCCATCTGTTAGACATGAACGGAGGATCTCAACCTAGCATTCAACTCCTTTGAAACAGTTCAATGGGAATAGTGTATATTATTTCCCTATTTAAGCATAACCATAACATTCCCTATTTAAGCTTAACTAAAGACCAAACAAAGCATGTTTTCTAGGCTTAATAAGATAATTCTCTTATGGATTTTAAATGTCAGTGCAAGCATAATTTGAAAATTTCCACTAGGCTATTTTTACCAAACAGACATTTGTGGGGATTCACTGTAAGAAAGATATTTGTCCTTTCTCCACTTCCAGAACATCCCTTCTGACCTTGGCCCTGTCAAAAATTTTCATGATTCAAACTGATCCTGGATGGAAGTAGAAAAAATTAAGTATTAAAAAAAACCCTCTGCAGTCTCCCTATTATGTCTGTGGATGTGACAAAGCATTTGAGAGAAATAAGCTAAAGGATTTCTAAGTTGATTGTAATATATTCCTGTCTGTATATAGATTTATAGTTTCTCCCTATGAAAGTATTCGATAGTTCTAAATTTAATTACTAAATTACTTTGACAGAAATTGCTAGTCTGGAAAGCAATCCCATAACTGATAGTAATCTTTTATGTTCAATAACTACATTTTTGGAGAGATCAGTTTGTAGAATAAAATATATTCTTCATACTTCATAGAGATTATTTTTTACAATTTCAATAGATTCTGTATTAAACTCATTCCACAACTAGAAAAAGAGGCTATATGAACTTCTAGTCTAACAGAAGTTCATAAAAATTAGGAAACTCTGGCATTCTATGTATCAAGGAAACTTCAAAACCTATTTTTTCTTTTTTATATGTCCTCAATTTTGTTATGGGAGAGCAGACTCTTTTTTTTTTTCTGCTGAGGGTTAGTTCACAGTCTGCCATAAACTATGCCTCTACTTGAAACCTGAAGGAGCACTGTAGTGTTTCTACATTATTTTAAATTATCAGAAAATCCAAACAAAATTTCTAGATTTATGTCCTCAGCTGCACAACTTGGAAAGCCTGGATATCAAAGCTCTTATTTGCTTTGGAAAATGAAAGGTTCTCAACACAGTAAGTGCTTAATATTTAGATTCTTAAAGGAGTGTTTACAATATAGAGGTATATTGCAATTTTCTTTAGGGTGTGTTTACATGGGAGGCAAAGAGAAATCAGACTTGAGTGTTGTTGGTTTTGGTTTCTTTTTGTTATTAAACCTTGATTATCTCTTGCTAATGTTTGTTATTAAAAAAAACCAAACCAACAACAACAAAAAGGAAGGAAAAACAAGTACAGATGAGGACTAGCAATTAAAAAGGCAAACCAATGGCCAGCCTCTTAGCAAATTAAATTTTGTAAAGGTTGTAGTTAGAACTAGATGCTGACAAGATTGAAATGGGAATACATTGCAAGTGGAAAACCTGAAATTTTCAGTGTTATAGAAGTAAAAAATAATAAACCCCCAATCAATTGAAGCCACTTTATAATGGCAAAATGTCACTTTCCAAACATTAGAATGTTGTATATTTCTAAATATCCAGTGTCTAAAAAGGGAATACAAAAAGGCTGGAGAAGGATTTTTTAAATGGGGGTGGAGTGATAGAACAAGGAGGAATTGCCTTAAAGTGAAACAGGTTAGATTTAGATTATGTGTTAGGAAGAAATTCTCTCCTGTGAAGATAGTGAGACACTGGCACGGGTTGTTCAAAGAAGCTGCAAATTCCTGCAGAGGTGTTCAAGGTCAAGTTGGAAGGGGTTTGGACCACTGCAGGAAAACAGCTTAGATTGAATTATGTTGCTCAGAATAGGAAGAGATTCCACCCTAGACACCCAGTAAATTTTTGGGAACACCAAAGAGATATCTTCATCATCAGCAGGATGTGAGTGCAAGATAAGTGCTGAACTGTAGTTTTGTATGACAGACTTACCAAATCTCCACCTACATTGTTCTTCATCATCAAAATCCCTTATTGACTTTGGTCTTTGAGTTTGGTACTTTTAGAATTTAAGATATTCTGTGGAAGGCAGATTTTCTATTGTTTCTTTTAACTGACTTTATTGGAAACATATTAGTGTGCCAGCAGTGGTTGTTTCCTATCCTATGTGTATTGCTGTGATGGCTTGAGCCCAGATGATAGCTAGGTACTCTCTCACTTGCTCACTTCTCCACAGTGGGCTGGGATAAAGAATTGGGAGGGTAAAAGTAAGGAAACTTTAGGGTTGTAATTAAGGCAGCTCAATAGCTAAAGCAAAAGCCACACACAGAAGCAAAGCAAAGCAAAATAAGGTATTTATTCACTACTTACCAATGTGGTACTACATAAACCTCTCTGTAGTCACTTCCTAGAAAAGAAGGCTTCATCACATGTAGAAATCATTTGGGAAGACAATTGACATTAGCACAGGGATTCCCCCCTTCCTCCTCCTTTTCCTGAGCTTTTATGGCTAAGCACAATATCATATGATATTAATGTCCCTCTGGTCAGTTGACATCACCTGTTACTGCAGTGTAACCCCCTACTTCTTGCCCTTCATCACCGTAGCTTCTGTGGAGAAGAGTGAGGAAAAATGTTGTGGAAGTACTGTTCAACAGTAGCTAAAACATTGAGCAACTGCTTTAATCACAAATCCAAAACACAGCACCATAGGGGCTGCTATATGGAGAAAGGTAACACCATTCCAGCTGGACCCAGTATAGCAACTTACTTTGGATTACTGATTGAGTTTCAATATGGAAAAAAATAGTCCTGTTAAAGTGGCTTATTTGTCAGCCCCATTCTCAAAAACATAAAGGTAAATTTATGCTTAGAATAAAGACAGGCTAAAACACTGCATGTACACAGTTCTCAAAGAAATTCTCAAATCAAGGGAAACAAAACTCTGCTCTGTGTGGAATACAACAACACAAATTCTGAAACACCTACATGAATGAAAAAGACAAAAATGGCAACTCTCCAATTGTGTTCTTAGGTGTCAATAGATGCTTTTTAGACAGCTGTAAACCTCACTGTTATTTTTTGTTCTAGAATTTACCACTAGAACCTTGGCCAGACCTTATTTTAAATGGAGGTTAATACATGATTCATTAAAAATGAAAATGTTTGCCTTCTTTAACCAGGTATGGATAACGCAAGGTTTTAGTTTTTGATCTTACTTGCACGTTTTTACATTAGGAATACCTGCCAGTTCCAATTACACTATTGGAATTATGTGCTGACTAAGTCACTATAATAGATGAGTTCAGTATTAGTCAATACAGAAAAAAAAAAAAAAAAAAAAAAAAAAGCAAGAGGAAAAAGACACCATGCATGCATTGGGTTATGGGCTCAGCATAAGCACTCCTGATTCATGGACATTTAGAGAGAACCCTTATGGAATCTCAGAGCTCCTTACACATTTATATCCTATTTAAAGGAGGGGTTGGAGGAGAACAGAGTGAGAGAACACGTTATGATCTAGAGACCTATAAGAGCGCTAAATTTCCTACTACACTTTAAGGGATAGAATGAGGATTTCTCTGTAACACTGCAGATTATTAGCAAACTTCTATAGAAAAGGTTTACACTGTAAGAGGATACAAATAAGAGACACTTTTTTGTAAGCTCTTAAAGACCCAACACTGAAGCAGTAGAATGAGGAAACTAATATCATTCCTTTGGTGCCTCTCTTTACTGTGACCTTAAAGTCCCCACAACTCTTTTTCAATAAAATAAAATTCATCTATAAACAGATGGAGTTGTTTCATCTTTTTGTTCCTTCTAGGCATACCATAATGATAACACAAGGAATGTTTATCTCAGCCAGTCTTTATCACATTGTTTTAGTGGTAAAGTACACTTGACTTATTGGAGTCTATACTTTTTGTTAAAACTTATTTTATTGTTATCTGTTTTATCTGAATCATTATACATGAAAAAAGAGAGAAGCTTATAATTAGAGGAGTCTGCATAAAATAATTAACAAACAGTAAATTGCAAGCAATAATTGCATTTCTCAAAGTATCTACAATAAAATCTTTCTGTAGCTATTTGTAATGAGCAAAATATTTTCCAGAAGAGAAATAAAAAGAGAGTGAATTTTATTAAGGGCTTAGTTTTCCTTCTTGGTGACATTTTCATCCAAGTGAGTTAAATGTCCCAAAAGACAGGAGGACCAGAGCCTTGCCTCAGTAGCTCAAAGAATGAAAATCTAGACAGATCCAGGGTGATGAAAAATAAATAGCAGATCTATGTAAATATGCGAGATCCCAAATCCAAACATTTTCCATTTCAACATTCAGAGTTGAAACATGATCTCTTCTTCAGGGCCATCATCTCAGACAAAATCAGAGGTCCACTGGGGCACGGTAACTTAGGTAACTGACATTAACTCTCAAAAAGACTGAAGTTTTGAACCCACTTATATTCATGTCGCCCCCATGTTCCAGTCTGCCTGCAGTCTATTTTCAGTCTGTATATTTCTGGAAAGTTCCTCTGAAAAGAGAGGTTCCTTTTTTTGTTTTGTTATCTGTTTATACCATGAAGGTCACCTTTTAGTGAACGGTCTTTTGAGTCACACATAAATAAAGTAGAAATGTAGTCCTGGGGGTAGGATATGAAAAGCTCTGTACCAGTGAGTAACAGTTTTAAACCTGTCTCTCTTGCTCTGACTCATGTGAGTATGTGTGTCAACTCCCTTATGTGTGAGCAGCAGACCAAGAACCACAACAGGGATCTCTCCTTCCTCCCAGAGCAACCACAACAGAGCAAGCTTTACTTGCTTCTGTATGCTGTGCATGCTTCTAGGAGCATCTCTTTACTTCCTTCCCTTCACAAGCATCCATACGCTAACCCCAGGTAAACACCAAAAAGTATATTTATTCCTTTATAACATTATTGTCAGCAGCTACTGTTCTAGAAGTTGTCAAAAAGAAAACTTCAGAAGATCCCCTAGACCTTGCATAATATGTATTTGACTGTCCTCTAATTCAAACATATTAAAAGATGTGCTAGGTCACTTTAATCACATTTCACAGAGTTGCATCTCAGAAGGAAATATGATGGCTGAGATCACTTAAAAGCATATGAAAAACTACAGTAGAAGAGAACCCATCACCTTATCTATGCATGCACACATTGGGCTTTATTTAATACTTATATCTCAAGCAAATGGGTTAGACATAATTTCTATTTCTTTTATTTTTTTTAAGTACTTCAATTCATATACAGGAAAATAATCACTCTAAATGGCAGGTCATATATCGGAAAATACTTTAGAAATGCTGCCATACACTATTAAAATAAGACATTTACAAATATTTCATCTTTTTCATACTTTTTTAAATGCAGAGGGGAGAAAAACACACCACACATGTTGAAGGGTGTCTAATAGTTTTTTAAACAAAATATTGGTAAGTGCTTTTTCAGATGCTTAATATATTAATCTGCTTCATAGACAGGTCTTTCAGGTCTGTACTTGTACACTATTCTAAGTGAGATCAAGGAAACTGATGTTTTGAGACTCAAATTCCGTCTGTAACCTCAGCTGATTCAGGCTGGTAATACAGTTACTAATGATTATGTGTCACTTCCACCAGTAAGAAACCTCAAAGTTAGGGTATTTTCTCTTTGCCCTCTCAGATTACCATGTGACTTTTTTCCTTCAATGCCTATCAGTGATATCTCACTTGAGTGTAATTTCATAATACAGATTCCAGAAGTAAACAAATAAATTTGTCAATATTTTCATGTCTTTAATCTTATTTGGAATTAAACCATATGCTCTTATTTATTTTCTTATATTCCCTATGCTAGAGAATTACAAAACAGAATTAGAAGTCTGTCCTGCTTATCTGTGTACTTTTAATATACAGGAATGATTAACAATGCAGCAAATATATTTCTATCCCTAATTTGCTACATTTTATGACAATTACTTTCTGATGTTTTACAGCTACCAAGGGCAATAATATTCTTAACTGCAAATACCACACCTGAAACCTTCTGTTCATTCCACAGAGCAGAATGACAGGAGCTCACATCAGTCAAAACCTTAAAGATCAGAAGACTTTGAAACTTGAAAAAAATCCCAGTTTTATGTGAATATGAACTAGAACACTTCTTAAATGGAGAAAGTTCAAAGTGACTGAAAGACTGAATAGATGTAAAAGATGGATAAATTCTTCCTTTTCTTCACTGTCCTTCAAGACATTTCTCCCACTTTCAATGATTTTCAATAATTTTCTGAGCTGTAGCAAGCCCTGCTCCATCCCCCCACTCCTCAGGACATTCCCACCATCAGGACCTCTTTGCACTCCCAAGTTCAGCACTTGACCTGTAGGTCTCTCTGCTGAGACTTTTACAGTTTCTCCCTCTGACCCCAAGAAAAAAGAAACCTCTCCTTCCACACTAGTCCTCTGGACTCCCCCACTCTATTCAAACAAAAAATGAATAACAATGAAATTGAAAATAGTTGTTGCCGCCAGGAGTCACCAATGGGTGGCCCCATGCTACGGAGCTCTGAAGAGGTGACAGTCCCAGTATATGTCCCAGCTCCTTCCTGTGGCACCAGGGTTTTTCCCAGGGCCACAGGTGATGGCTCCATGCTCTGCACCTTTAGATGCTGCACATATGAACTACAGACAGGGTTTTACTGGGAGACCACACTCTGCTTTCTTTGGGTCACACTGTCATCACAAAAGGCATCTGAGCTATTCCCTCCTCCATTACCACATGGGAACATGAATAAATGCACCTTTCCTTTGTTGCATGCACAAAGTCACATCTCAAATGATGCACATCTTTTAACTTAAAGGTAAATTTTATGGTAATTCAAATTTAGTTACATTTTCAGAAGCATCAACTGCAGAAGACACCCAAAGTCAACAGGTGAATCCTTTTCTTTCCAGAGGTTTCTGGAACGAAAACTTAACAAGTTGTTCTGTAGTACAGCAAAGCAGCAGCACATGGGACCGGAAGATAATGAGCAGATCACCTCTTCAGATGCCTGCATAGGTATGGAGTATTTACCTTCTAGGCATTTTCTCTGAGCAACTGCAGTGGAAAAACAGAACTGCTTGTGACAAAGTGAAAGCTGTGGGGGACACTGGAGGCAGAGGACTATGAAGATGGAACAAGGACACCTTAATTGAAGTTCTTGGAAAAGAAGCTTTGGTTGCACCTTTACTGATTCAGAAATGTTGTCCTGCATTCATTATGGAAATGTGCAATTTATGAGGAAAGGATTGACTCAATCCCATGGCACTCAAATGGCCGATCACATCTCGGGTCTCATTGCAGGTGATCCAAGGGCTTCATCTTCAGTGTATCAAGGTAACCTTTTTTTCTTGCAGGGAACACAACCTAGATTTAAAAGGCATCAACCTTAATGCAGACCTATTTTTTAATATATATGTTAGATGGATAGAAAGAGTTATTTCCTTTTATTAATCCAGGAAAACCTGAAGTATTTATTTTAGGAGTGTGCAAATCTGTCCTTATTTAGTTTTGCCTTATAAAAGAAAGGAATTAAGAGATTATCAGAAGTCAGTAACCCATTTTACTATTAAGAATATAATCTGTTCAAGAAAAATTACACATTAATTTGATAATCTATGAACCTTCTTTGTCCTCCCTGGAAGTATAAGTATCATTGCTAGAGAGAAAATTTTAACCTTTTGTTGGGATCAGCATTTTACTACAAAAATATTAATTTCTCAAGTAGGAAAAAAATGCTGCTTATAACTCACAAGACTCAAGGCTGAAGAATCGCATATGTCGTGGTCTTGACCGATTTTGTGATTAGAGAGTAGGATCATCCATCAAAGCAGAACATAGAGAATCACAACTGCCAAACAAATAAAACTTAGGTTTATGTAGCCATTGATTGTACTATCTCTGTGGCACTGATGATGGCTGAACACAATTTTCTAATTAAAAACAAACTAAAAACCAAACTGAATGACTGATATTATTAAATCAAAACTTCAATGTGCTTAGTTCCTACAGATGAGTGTCTGAGACCCTTTCAAGAAAACTTTCCTGTTTCCTGAAAACTGAGCTGTCTTGCTCAAGACTGTGTTTCTGTCACAATACAGAGCAAAAGGCCATCCAAGCAGCTTTTGCTGGTATTTGCAGTGTCAGTGTGCTGGTGTGCTCACACCCTCGGTAGCATTGTGCCAATATTCCCAGCTGGGATTAGATAGAAATTTATGAAGTTTATGAAGTTTATGAAGAAGTAGCCACGTTTTCTTGCATGCATATGGAGTTAATGAAAGCCCAGATTTTGTCACCAAATGCAAATGAAGCTGCCATCAGCATAATATTCCAAAATAGCAACAATAAGTTGCCAGTGAATATAGGGCTGGGAAGAGGATAAAGGAGGTTGGTGACAGATCTGAAATCTTCCCTTCACCTTGCCAATGCATTTTTCACAGCAAAACCAAGAAACACAGGATAAAAATGAGTGGATTTATTCCCTTTCCCTGTTGGTCATGAAATACCTAAAACAAACTATTTAGATATAGATGTGGTTAAAAGTAATATTTTATTCTGCACTATGTAGGGGACATAACTAGCCATGGTAAGTAACATCTCTACACAAAGGGATAGAATATAAACTACATTTTTTGCAAGGAAAACTTAAGTATAAGTATACATAAAACATATAAAATGAAATAAATATTTTGCTGCTTCATAAGTAAAATAAAAAATAACTGGTAATACAAGCAAAGCTTGGAGGGGAGTAATTGCTTATCATGAGAAAGTTTCCCACGCATGAAGCTATTTTCAAGGATTATTACTCAAAGTCAATTGAAAACAACAGGAATATTCCTGCCTAAAAATAGGGTTTTTTTCTTACATATGTAAATCAATGCCTTGCTCATGATGGTGATGGCTGAATGACAAAGCTGGAGAGAATGAACAGAGCAAGCAGATCTTTGGAAACTTTTCCACCACACTTTACTCCTATCTGTCAACTTCTGTTAACTACTGGTCAATAAAAGCCCATCAGCATGTAATTACTTAGAGAGGCAGTGCCAAAAATCATCCTGAGGAATTTGAGATACAACTAATATTTTGTGGTTTTTAGAAACTATTCTCAAATTATTAAATAACTTGAACACTTTAATCAGCAGTAATACTTCATACTGAACTGCTTTGAGTGTCATCTAGACACTCAGTGTCACCTATAGGTATATCTTTGTAGTAAGCTCCATGGTAAAATTAGCAGATATGCATAGGTTTTGCAGCTTTGGAGGGGCACTCTGCCGTTTGACTCTACCTGTTCTGCTTGGGAAGCATTTATGTTAGTACCTGTCCAATCCAGACTGACCTTAAAATGCAGACAGGAAAATTCCCAGACTGAGGGAATTTCCAAACTGAAGATTTAAATGGCATTCAGACTTCTGCACTCTGCTTCCTGGCACTGACCAGACCCAAATCCCTGCTTTGAAACACTGCATAGCTTGTGTAATGCTCCACTTCAAGTCCAGGTTTGAGTTTTGCACATAAAATCTTAGACTACAATCTCAAAAGTTATTTAATGAGACGGTTTAATAAGACAAACTAAACACAGAGTGCATTAGAGAAACCAAAGTGCTTGTTACTTCCCCATTCCTCCACAGAACAACCTCAATTTTTCACTGAAGAATTGTCTACATATTTCCCCAGAAGAATTCGATATTGCAAGAAGCATTTTCATACTACAGGATTGTGAAAAAATATGTCAAATTATTATTCCTGTTTCCTGATTGAATTAATTTATTATGAATATTTCCCAATATTCAAATATACTTGTACAGCAAAACAGGGAAAGAATGTCAGGTGACAACAAGAGTATCGTTCAATAAATTGCTCCATAATCTTTTGTGTACATTTTTTTGATTTGCTTTTTTTTTAATTTACAATAGCTGTTGATTGATTTTTACAAAAAAAAAAAAACCCAAAACAAACAAACAAACAAACAAAAAATCACAGGAGCAGTTTTCTATTTGTTAAAGCATGCATCTCACTTACTCTTCCTTATAAAATATCAGCTCTTTTCTGCAATGCTAAGAATTGTTCCTCCTTACACAAAGAATTCACAAAACTCTTCTGAGCTGTAGTATTTCTTTAAAGAAATAAAAGACCTACTTAAACTGTTGACTTTTATGTTTCATCAAGAGTTACAACAGACATCAAATTTAAAAGTATTTTCCATTATCCCTAGACTTCTAATGGGGCAACTTCAGGTTTTATATAATTAAATTTAACACTGCAAAATGAAGCTTGTCAATCCACATTGCCATATTGAATTTTTAAATAGTCATTCTCCAAAAAATTATACAACACCATAAAAACAAAAAATAAAATTTTCTTATGGTTATAATGGTGATAATAGCTTATGGTTTAGATCATATCATCAAAGAGGCTGGTAAAATTGGACAGCTCCTCCAGTCTTGAGCAACAGATCTTTTATGTTTTTTATTGATTTAAAGTTTAAATACAATAAAATGAAAGAAGCGTACTAAAAATTAATATAGGATAATGAAAACAGCGGCCAACACATTAATAAAAACTATACCTAAAAGACAGTTTGGACTTCTCATAAATGATGGTGCTAAGAGCTACATTATTGGAAAGTAAAACATATAAAGCTGCTACGTAAATCCTGACAGAGCAGACAGATGGTCAAAAAAGATTTCCAAGTTTTATCTCACAGATAAAACAAACTTTTACGAATAAAGTATGGTCCTGGAACCAGCAAAGCTCTCAACCTCTGGAAACTTATAAGCAAAAGAGTTCTTGTCCTATAGAAAAGAATTTCAGGTGTCCATTCTCCATGCCACTGCAGCTCATTCTTAAAAAATTAAAAATACTCTCCCAGCACAAGGTGAAATCTCAAACCTTGAGAGTAGTCCAGGTAAAGAGATATTCTCTAGGCAGAGAAGGCATGTATCTTCACCTCTGGGAATACAGAAAGTCTGGTTTGTAGTGAACAGCTTTTCCTACATCCACAAAACAAAATAAATTCTGAATACACTGACAAAAAGTACTCAAAAAGTACTCAGGACATCACAGCTATTTCACCTGTACTGAGCATGCTATTCATCTCACATGAACTTTAAAGATTATGCTTAGTCTAAGCTACTTGTCCAGGCACTTTCTGTAGGCAGCAGAAGAAAAAGACATCTTCACACAGCAGTTCATCCTACCCTGTATAAATGTGTATCAGCAGCACGGAATTAACAGAGATTCTCTTTTTACCATAGGAATATACAAATTAGATGACATATCTAACTTATTAGATGGATAAAGTGTAATGAATCCTGCTGTTAACTGGTTGAAAATGACACAGAACTTTTGACAACTTTGATTTACAAAGTGCTGAAAATGCATTCATTGATAGATGCAAAAATAATCCATAGCCACTATATATGATAATACTGATTAAATGTCTTTTCGAACACTGGACTGAAAATCAGTGACAGAATCCATCCGTTCAACGGATGAAATGATGTTCCTCCTCCAATGCTCTTATTGCTGACAGCCCATGCAACATGTAACAGCTCTGCTACTAATTGTTTGTTCCCCCACTTTTTCAAAACAGAAAATAGGAGGAATATTTCCATCTGTATTGCATCTTAAACTCTACAGGTATGCAAGGTAAACAGGTTCAACATCCATTTGTCCCAGGTAAATCTTTGTAAAGTCATTTAAAATGAAACCTTGAACAATTCTCCTTTCTAGTAGAGCAAGAGGTGGTATTTCCACTCAAGAAGATAAAAGGAACAAGCATAAATGTACAGTAACAACCCCACTCTGCTAATGAAACAATTTGTTTTACTTCCTTATTAAAATATCTAGTGCTTTTATATTATTATGCATTGAAAAAATTTCTGGAAATCAATTAATTTGTCACTGGAAAGTAATGTCGCTGTCCTGCTCTTGTTCCTGATAATAACCACTATTTATTTGTAAGCCCTTATGCTATTTCCTGAAGAGTTTTAATTAATTGCCTGAGTCTCTTCAGCAGAAAAGCTCTTCCTTCTTAATTTTTTTCCCCTTTTTAGAGAATGACTTTCAAATAACACTTTATTTCAATTGCAAATGAGTTCAAACTTACTGGACCTTTAAAGAATTCATAAATCTGAGTGTGCCTCAGTCAGGTTCAGCTTGAATCGATGCACTGAAGAGAGCTCTGCTGCCAGATTTCAGGGTATGTCAGGACTCTTTTGCTGTCCTGACATTTTGCAATGAACTGTACCCCTAGCAGGTATCTTTTGCCACCCAACACCTTTTCTTTTGTGTTTTCTAACCAAGTCCAATACACTCCACAGAGCACTGGCTGACAATTAGACCAGAAGGGACATAATTACAACAATACTACACTGAACTTCCTACTTCATTTAAAAGAGGGATATGGTCACATTTATGCAGTTATGCATCAAAGTGCTTACAAGCATACAAAATGTACTGGCTTTGCATTAAAATCTCCTATTTGTTCACTGTCAGCAGAAAATGTACACACATATTTATGGTTCAAGTAGTTGATTTCCCATATCTGAAGCTCCTGAATTATTTGATAAATGTGTTATTGTTAAAAAAATTGAATGAGGAATGTTACATGAATGTCCATAACTGTCCATGTGTAGGTGTGGTGCTAACAAAGCTAAAAAAAAACACCCCAGCTTGCTTTTGTTCAGAGATTATTTTTGTCTTCTTCATAGCACATATCAATTATGAATTCCAGTCACATCTGATGAAAAGCAGAGACCTTTCCCAGCTGCTCCTAAAGCAATGTCCTAAGCTATCGCAGGAGATGCTCTTTGTGGAGAAATTAGCTTATCATACAAATTCTTGAAGGGCAGTGTGGAAAAAGGGAACCTTCAGTAAGAGAGGTTACAAGTTGATTGAAAGAGAAAGATATTTTATTATTATATTTTTATTTCTGTTATTACAATAGTCCCATCCAGTAAACACAATGGGAATACAAATAGCCCTTAAGGAGGAGAGCTGTTTAAATTTAGTTTAAAACTCAGTCAAGTTATTGTGGCAAATGTTGTTGTGTATGCTCTTAACAGCCTAAGATGATTAAATTTAACATAGCCTATGGTGAAAGCTACAGCACAGGAAATAAAAGATATTTAGTATATCTAATAGATTTTGCTATGAATAATTGAAACGTAATTATGTTTATTTTTTGTCATTAATATATTTGGACAGGAAAGAAACATGTATAGAATTGCACCTTTGAGCAACTTATCATAAACCATCTCAGTTATATGTCACACCCTCTGCTAGAAAGAGGACTTTTCTGCATAGAAAACATGTACTGCATGAAGCAGGTGTCTGTCAGGGCCCTGAACAGTTCTCTTATCATGCAATATGGTTTCCCAGGCTTCCCCAGAAAGCAGTAAGTGGACCTTACATTTCTCCATAATTCTACATACATACATTCTTCACAGATGCATACTACTTAGTAAAGATTTAAGATAGCAACTTAACCCCTTGGGGAACATGTGAAAGTTTGAGAACACACATATTTTAAAAACAGTACCAAGAACTTCCACTTCCTGCAGAGTTCTTGGTGGTCTCCTCTCCCCATGGGGCTGACAGGGAAGGAGACATTACTGGCAAGTCACTCGGCAGACTTCAATGTCACACCACAGCACCTGCATGCAGCTGTAAATGCTCCTGTTTTCCTCCTTAGACGTTGTGTGCTTGTAGGTAAAAATTGAGAGATTTATTCCATGTTCAAATTTATAGCCAAATACAAAGCATATAGAAACAACTGAAATGTAAACCTTTACTGGAATTTCATTTGTGGTGACTAACTTTTCCAGAATACCTTCACCAAAATTTAATCTCATACTGAAATCCTATAGGTCTATTTTTAGGAGATATTTTTCAGCAGAATTACTTTCCAGCATGATTCAAACCAAACTGACCAACATCCTACCTGTCCACATGCTTGTCAGATTCACTGACTCTCGGATAGGGTGAAGTAACTGGGGTGGGACTTCTTGCCAGGTTTCTTTTTCTTTTTTTTTAATGATGAAATTTATGATGATTTAGTCATAAATCACATCCTATATCACACTGAAATCATATAGCTATCCCAAATCTCTCCTTATTTAACAGAGTACACAGACTATAGCTGAAAAATATGACCTGAAAGTAGGAGTTTATGCTGTGGTGTTGATACAGTTGTGACTCCAACAATAGATGAATTATGGAGTTTTTTCAGTGGAATGGCTGTTTCTAGTTGAGAATGCACCAATTGCTCTCAATATTTTACTCTCTCCATCTATGCTATTTAATAGAAACTTACTTTTTGTGCTTGTCTGTCTTTCTTATTCTTGTCTTTTGAATTCTATAAGAATTATGAATTCTATTAAGAAAACCTCTAAGCTCTTTTACAATGTCAGTAGGCCAAGAGCTAGCTATCAGCTATCTATGTTCTTTATGAATAGAGTGGGAAGGAATGTCAGCATCTCTGGAAAGACACCTGCTGGATTTTAAAGCTTAATTGAGTCTTTACATGTGCTGTATAGACACAGGTCTAGATCCGAGACAAGGTCAATTTTCATTTTCATTTTGGTTTCAAATCATTTGCACTGGGAAGGGTATAAGTTAGTGTCCTGTAGGTCTATACTTTTCTTCTTCATTTCTTCTCCCTTTCTTGATTCACTTTCCCTGTGACTTTTGTCAATTTCTTTTGCAGAGGTGACAGTGTAAAGCTGTAGCGGTGGCAAATATTTGGTAGTAATTTATATTAGCCTAGTATCTAGTCCAAAATACTGTAAGTGATAGAACTTCAAATACTCTAAATTGTTGCCTTTATGAGAGACAACGGCGACCTGGTTGCAAGACGACAGCACGGCAGCCCGGCCTGTCCAGGCTACTCGGACTAATGACACATGCTGACACCAATGTGGTGGACGGTCAAAAGCGTTTATTATCTTATCTCATGGGTTTAAATAGTCTTGGGGGACTTTGCTACGTCAGGGGGGGGTTGGTAGGGTCTCTAGGTTAGTCGGGAGTGGAAAACTACTGGGTTAGGTGTGGTTACATGCTCTGGGGTTAATAGATAACGTGAAGCAGGGAGAAGGGGGAAGGGTCTCTCTTTCCGTCACATCCCGAGATCTTCTGTTCGCCTGTCCCTATCTACCGCACTAGATAGTGATGTAAAACAGCGCAGTTTGGGTTAAAATACTAATTTTTTCCATTTTGTTTTGGTTATAGCCCCCACAATTTCTTGGGGGTTTTGTTTTGTTTTTTTGATTTTTTGTGGGTTTGTTTTTCATTTCATTCAAAGTTTTTTTGGGTTTTCTTCACTAGGAATCTGATGTTTAATTTTCTCATGGTCCACTTCATGGAAGATTGCATATTTGTGGGAGAGACAGATGGAAAACCCACCTTGTTCATAATTCTTTGCTAGGCTACGTAGACAAAATTTGCAGGTCCTTTGAGATTCTCGATCAAAATCTACTCCATATCCAGATCTTGAGCTATTCTATCCCTGATAAAAGAATAAGTTTGATTTACACCAATGTACATTCAAACAAGAGTCTTCTTAAATTCCAATCTTATGTAACTTATTTCTTTATGCTTTGCAGTAGGTAAATTATATGTTTTTTTCTCATATTTTATAAGAAACATATAACTAATGATAAAATCTGTATTAATTTATTCTATTAAGAAAGTTCTCTCTAGAGCCATTTGTGACATTTTATTTAGTATATCCCAGGCTTGATCAGCTATCTAAGAGATACCATTTTAGGGGTTTTTAACTGTCTTAATTTTGGAAGCCAAATGGAATAGTTTTGTGTTATTAGCACACAGAAAAAATCACAAAACCTGATGCAAACAAGAAAACAGCTTCTTACCTTACTGCATGGTTCATTCTTCTTTATTTGTGCTTCATTTTCTTGTCAGCAAATAAAAAGGAAAACATTCTTGTAAATTAACTTTTCAAATACTCCTATAACTCAAGTAAGCATAAAAATCTCCTAAAAAAAAAAGCTGTATCTAATGCTGTCACTTTTATGCAGAAATCATCTTCCATATGTGTGAAAGAACCACGGTGGTTGCTCTTCATGACAGGGCACAATTGGCAGGTTATTCTTTATTCCAAAGTCCATTTATTTCTACATTTATAATTTTTAAAATACTGCCTCTGATTTGAAACTCTTCATAATTTTTTTTTCCTTCCAGAGAAGGAAGTAATCTCAAGAATTTCACCCATTTCTTTGTGGTTTGGTTTTTCACTTGGGGTTGTTGTCATTATCATTATTGCTGTTGTTATTATCTTGCTCTTGTCTCCCAACCTGAGACTCTGACTTTGAAGCACCCTTAAGTCTGCTCCACCAATACCCACACTTGGGAAAAGAAATCTTACATAGCAGACAGCAAAACTGAACAAAGGTTTCTAAACCATCCTTTCTACAGACTTTCACCTCAATTGACTGTGCATGTCTGTAACTCTCAAAGGTGCAGTGTCTCCACTTCCTTCACCTGGAGGTTACTGAATGTGCTTCCCATCATGCTACAAGCAGAAAACATTTCAGGCATTAAAACATCCTCTCTCTCCACAGTTATTCACAAAAATACGATGTAGCAGAGATACAAAGAATTTACACTGCTTGGGTCTGCGTTTGAGACATAACTGGTTTATTTTCAATTGCATGAGCTTGTGCCATATCTGTCAGCTTTCATACCTCTAAAAACTTTCAGCCTAGCAGGCAGCTCTTCACATGCTCCACCAAAGCCTGTCTGTCTTTCTGTCTACTGCTACCTGACACAAACAAGTCTTGAGTGAAACACGTTGGAGGTGTATTTCTATAAACTAGGTATGACATATGTTCCTGCCAGAAAGATACCAGTAGTATGAGCAAATCATTTATTCTCCTGCATCCACATAAAACTAGCTACTCCATCCCATATGTGTCATTCTCCCACTAGGCAAGGCATTCATTTCAGAGACATTCACCTCAAATATTTTGGGATTCTCCACTCCTGCTTCTCAGTTTTTTTGCAAGGTTGCACAATTTGCATCAAAGGTCTACAGCATGAACAATAATTTATTGAATAATAAAAAAAAACAAACTTATGCTCCTGTGATCCCAGAAACAGCAGAATTTACAAGAGAGGTCAGTATTCATGCTGTGGTCTCCAAAGACACTGAGCTGACAACAATAAGAACAAGAATGAGCTTGAAATTTATTCGTAAAGTATAGATGCAAGTGAAAAGGGTAAAAGGTTATGGTATTATGAAGGAGGGAAAGATGCAGAGAGGTTAAAAAAACTTTTATAAAATATGTATTGTCTCTAAAATTCTCACAGAATAATATTATTTTTTATCTTGCTATAGTAAATTATTGAAGTTGAATTTTATAAAAGCTATCACTCAGACTAAGTCAAAAGATGAACACCTTTATTTGATTTTTCCTTCCTTCTCTTACTCTTCTCTGAACCTCTCTGCTTGAATAAAAAAGAACACAAAGTCCTATTCATCTCTCATTTTATTTTTTCAAAACCTTACCTGAACTGGCAGGGCTTTACAAAGTACAAACCTAGCCTCCTACATCGAATTACAGCAGTTTCACTTCACTTAAAATGGATGGAGTGAAAAACTTTCACAGCTCAGTTATTTGCCAACATCTGAGTTGCAATGAGCCTTTACACCGGATGTTAATTAATCCTGTGTGTGGTGGAAGAGGCCTCCCTTTACTGAAGGAGAGGACACTACACTGCAGGCATTTTGCAAAAGCAGCTGCACAACACCACTTGAATTCCTCCCACAGGCAGGGTGTTTTGGACAGACCAGTCTGTCACAATGTGCTAGTGTAGGATGCTCTCAAGGGGGTACTTTAGGCCACTGTTGAACTTGCAGAGGAAAAAAGAGCTGTGCATCGTTTAAGGTTGGTACTGAGATAAATAAAGAACTCAGAATAATCTTTTTAACAAAATCCTCACACCAGAAGCCAGACTGACTTATGATAATTAATGGGCTCCCTTTATTTTGAGCATTCTTATAAACTGCCATGAATATTAAATGGCAAAGAACATTTACCATGAAACCTGCAGAAACTAGTGTTTGCTTTGAACCGTGGAATGTTAACCACCATCATACTAATGTAGTCTTTTTGACCTAGTAAGTGACTTTGCATATTCTTTGGAAACAAAACAACACATTATGCTTACATCTCCTAAAGCTGACCATATCTTCACGTATTTTTGTACTAATTATAGACACTTTCAATGTAAAAAAAAAAAAGAAATACACAAACTATTGGATTAAAACTTAACCATTCCAAGGAGAAGTAAGGAAATCAAAACAAATTGATGATAATGGATATTTTCATTCTTTTTACCTCCAAAAGCAATAATAAAAAAAAAAAAAAAGAATTAATGTTGGCAGCTTCTGGTTTTCTCATTCTGGTTTATATTAACATGTTTTAACTTCATTAATCGAAGATAAAACTTCAGGTTTTGTTTACACATGAGCAAACCGTAATGCTGAACTTTATACCAGAAAATGATTGTGAATGACATCCCCCCACAAATTGAAGCTATCAGATATTTGAGAGCAAGAGATACAGTCTTCTTATGGAGCAATGAAATCCTCCATCTGAAAAGAATACATTTAAAGTACTTCAAACCTAAAACATAACTATTAGCACCAAGAATAATAATTATCAAGATGAACTCAAAAATGCATTTCATTGACCAAAATATTTAAAAGTCCCTTTGCATGGATCTGTGCATCTGTATATATAGTTACATATAGAAACAACACACATCTTTTTTTCCAATTTTCCATAAAGACAAATCTATAATTCACATATGCATGTGCATATATGAGGATGAAACTTAAAAAGGTATTCGGCTTGCTACAGAATCAACAGATTTTAAAGTGTTTGTCAATACATAACTGCTTTGCAAGGAGCACATACACTAATCCTACCACTGAAAACAATAAATGTATTTTTGTAGCTAAAATTGCTTAGTATTGTGGTTTGGGGACAGATTGCATTATTTACTTCCCTTGATGCTGCACTTATCTGGCTCATACAGAAACCACATAGGCTAAACATTAAAATCTCAAAGATCCCAAATGAGATAGCTAAGTATATTCGTGTGTCTTCAAAGCCCTGGTTTAGTCATTCTGTTTCCACACTTTTCCCAGAGGTTAGGCGTGCATGGTTAGCTTCCTTTCAAACCATAATTTTGTGGGAAAAAAATTACTTCCTAAGCTGTTAGCACTACTACTGCTACAACAAAAGGAGTAATTCATACTTTCTAGACCTTAAAACAAGCATCTCACAGTGTAAGTCCCATGATTAATGGTTTATCTCATGGTGACTTCTCTGCCCACACAGGTGCCTCTAAGGTAGGAACCTCTACCCACCGAACTCCCAGCTCTCCTTGTTTGCAATTTTGTTGCTACTGAAGGGAATCACCCTCTAAGCTGGCACCCACAGTACAATTGAAATTTCCTGCCTGCTGCCTGTATATGATCCTGGGAGCCATATACAGAATCCAGAAAACATCTGGACAACAGAACAGAGTAAATTTCTGGATGTTCAAACTGACCAGAAGATTTATAGTTATATTTTTTGTATGCTTCTGTTTTAAGCACATTATATGAATTTAAATATTTTCTCAGAAAAACAGGGAGACAGGATGTGATAGGCAAAGTTTAGCTATGTGGTGATAATAAAACATCATCTGTCATTTATGTAACAAGACTTCATTCCATACAGAAAGAATTCTAGTCCTTCTCATATTGTCTCATTTTTTAAGCCATTATCACACATATAAGCACACAAACTCCACAAACTCCTCAGTTTTTGCAAGTATCATTAAAACTAGTGTAATACTTCCTGTATGGAAAATAAGAACAAGGGACCCAAGGAAAGAATACCAATTTAGGCTACAAACCCCAAGAATAAATACAGGATAAAGACATGTGGCTTTTACTAGCAAATTAATTTGATGTCCTCAATCTGTTCAAAATAGGTTCATTAAACCACCTTTGTGTGAGCTCTTTAGAAAATGGCATGGGACACTACCAACTTGACAGACATTATGGAGAATAGATGTTTTCCATGTGTGCTATTTTAATACTGTAAATTTAAGAGAAAAAAAAAAAAAGAAAGGAAAAATGAATAGTGAAAAAAAGTACACAAGAACATCTAGACATGAGAAAAGTAATTTTAAGTTAAAGCACGAAGACATCCAGGAAGGCAGGTGTATCAACAGAGCAGAGGGAAAACAGACAGAATGTATCTCCTTCTTACCATTAGCCTTTTGCCCTTCTCTTTTTCCCAGCCTTCAATACTCCATTTACAGGGAATCAAGGAGAAGCTGAGTGTAGTATATCTAGAAGGAAAAGAGAGAAAATTATTCAGTACTCAGAGAACAGAATATATGCAAGAGACCTGGGTGGCCAGACCTCCAACTGCTAACCCCAAGAACAGCAATCCCAGTGAAATATATTACAGCAACTGAAAAGGCATAGAGGAAAAATACTCACTAAAATAGTTTTATTTGTAACCTTTTGTTTTGAACCCTTTATCTTCATGTAAGCAAAAAAAAATCTGTATGTTTTATTGTTCAAGCTTTCTCTTCCCAGCAGATGTGTTGAAATCAGCAGACTTGGATGTGCTGTCCTTTTGGCAGCAGGGGATGAGCATAAAGTGCTATGGGCACAGAGGCTGAGCTGTGCTCCAGGATGAGCTAGGGGTACACTCTGCTAAGCTATAAGGGGGAAGTGTTGGTCCTTGTGTTTCCTAGGAGTGTGCTCAAGCATGCATGAACATGAGTCCTTGCCTAAGAGGGGAAGACACCAAAGGTCTGGGTAAGAATTTGCACTAAGCTCTTAAAATGGCATTGAAAGTCAGCTGTGAGCCAGTGCACAAAACAATATTGCATAAGGACCTGTTGGCAGGAGTGGATTTATGCTTTCTCAGAAACTTGCTCTGCACTTATGTGGATATGCATTCTTAATGGCTTCTAGAAATTCACATTTTGGTGACTAGTTCAATACTTGCAGTTTATCCTCAACAGCATTTTCTGATATAGGGTCAGTAAAATACTGATCTTTTAATCCATTCTGAGGAGGGAAACAAAGGACATAAATCCTCTAAGTCTCTACAAGTCTACACATACAGAAACTTATGTACATTTTACATCTTTCCTTGGCACCAAGCTTTTATGTTTTAATGTATTCATTAGATTCTGACTTTGTAGTTACATTTATGTAATGACTGAATAAAGACAGAATAAAGAGGTCTCTGGATTGGTCTGGGTGATTCCATTACATGACATCTCAAGGAGAAAATTTCACTCTGGATTTCTTGCCAGTGAGGACAAATTCAATTCAGCATTTCACAAAATACCATCAATAGTAAATTATCAGCCTGTGAGGGTGTAAGTAGCTAGCTCTGACACACCAGCTTGCACTTCCAGTTTACTTCAGCTTAGGCTTTTCTCCTGTCTATACCCACCACCCATCAGAGACATCATTCATTGCAAATACAACCCTGATTATTTGTTCCTGCTCATAGTGAACTCACTCAAAATATCAATGTGTACTTTTCATATTAATGGCATTTAATTATTTTCAGTGTTTGTCTTTGGCTGCACTAGAAGTACATAGTTGTCACTCGTTGACATGGACAGGGTTAATGCTGCCTGCCATGGTCTCTAAGTCCATTTATATAATGCACAGAGGTGCCTCCTGAGCATATCTAGTCATGTCTCATTTCTTACCAAAGGTCAGCTGCCAACTGTACCCTTCATTTACTCATGTTTGGAGAATTGTTTACAATTATATTTAATAAAAGTAAAGAATTCTGTTTAGCATTAACTCTTTATAGAGACACACACAGTGGATAATTATGGAAATAGTAACATCAGAAACTAATCATGCTTCCTCAGATTCAGGAATCACATAAAGCTTTGGAATTTGCCTGTAACCTGAAGAATAAATAAAGGCACTTTTTCAATAGCTGGATTTTGGTTTTATGGAAGACATATATATATATATATATATATTATCCTAAGACATGTAAAGACAGAAAAGATAAACTTTTAAAAATGTATGCTAATAACATACTACAGAACAGAGTGTTTATATAGATTACATGACTGACAGTCCCAAAAAGTTCATACTGTCCAATGTACATAGACATAATTAGAGCTCCTCTTTTAGATCACCTACTAGTGTAGTACACTATACAAATCTGATTAATCTTTTGCAAATTATTCAAAGATAAACACAAGTAATTACCCTTGTAAGTCACACATTCAATTGTTTTTATAAGAATTAATCAAAAAGATGGCTTCACACAATTTAAAAGTTAGATTCACATGAATGGCTAAGTGCCTGATCCAAGTTTTAGTAAAGATATCTGAAACTCTCAGAGGGAGGTTAACTTCTAAATGCACAGAGCTCAACTCTAGCTGACAGATCACTATGGTGCACAGAACAAGATTCAGAGTATCTATAAATCATTGAAATAATTCCTGTTGAATTTACTGAGCTATAAGCTTGGTACAAATGAGGATACCGCCTGGGATATGGAGATTTTCTTATAAGAAGAAGAGACCTTCCAATCAACACAAGGCTAGGCACCTCCTGATTCTGCACTGGTCCCCCCTTAGATGGAGAAGGAGGCACATCTCCCCTCTCTTTGCCTTGCTTCTCTGCATTTTTATCATAGAACTGGAGAGAAGGATGTCATCCTTAGTGCCAGGAGGATACTGAGCTGTGAACCTGCAGGAGCCTTCTCTTGAGAAAGCCGGAAATGACAAGGCCTACTGAAACAAAAACAGTATGCAAAATTCACACTACAATCAAGTGTAAAAGAGATTAACTATATGTTTATATGTGTATACATGTACAATACTGAAGATTTTTGTCAGCTGATATTATTCAGCTCTTTCTTCCCATATTTGATTTGTCATCTGAGTCCTGGGAGAAAAGTACATCCCCCATCCCGTGGCATGGTACCCCTCATTGCAGAGCTGGTTGCAGCCCTCTCTCCCAGATCAGCTCTGGTACGCACACAGCATCTGGAACTGCTCTCAGCCAGCTCAGGGCTGCCTCCGAGCAATGCGGAGTCAGGAGCTCCACCGTGTGGCACCTGGGAAATAGGAATTAAAAGTGCCTGCAATCCAAACAGCAACTGCAGGGACACAGATAATGCTGGTGAGGCTAAATAAGTATGAAAAGGCCCAATTTTTTTCAATTTTTTTTAAGGTAACTGCACCTACTTGCATTCTATATTTAAAAACAAAACAAAACCAAAACAAAACAAAACAAAACAAAAAAATCTGGTAATGCAGGTAGCCAGTTAGCAGGTGATAGAGTGTGTACCATGTGTAGATCTGGAACCAAGGAGGAAAGACATTGTATGGGTTTTTTGGTCTCTTTTAAAACAAAGTTTTTTTAATTATCTGCGGATGAGGATTTAGTTTGCTATGGTTACGTTTTGTAAAGCTTTTACCAAAATACTGCTAAATTTGGCTTCCAAAGCTTGCATGACAAAATACTGTTTGTCATAAGAGCACAGCACATTGTCATCTGGAGGTAACTGCTCATTTCTGGGATTTGCTGAATAAGGTACCACTACCAGATGAGCCTTGTGTGTACAGGTGCTTAAGAAAGCTGTAACATATAGCATTGTTTTTTCCACTTGCAGGAATAAACCCATCCTTTCAAAGCAAATAACTTTTAATTTTGATTAAGAGCAAAAAGAGAAAAGAAAATAGAAAGCTGAGCCACAGCTAAACATTTGTATCAGAAAGGACAGCACTGGAATGATCCATAAGATGCTATGCTGCTGCAAAACAGCCATTTTTGATAAAACACAGTCAAGAGAGCCTTAGGAAGGCAGGAGAAAAAATGTGTGAACTAAGCTTACTCAGCCAGATACAACATAGGTGTGTAGCAACTTTCCTTTGAATTTCTGCTCCTTCGTCTCTGCCTTCTCCATCTCTGTCCCCTCCAAAATTGTGAGGACGATACAGTGTGTTTCTCCAGTTAATTCGCTTTTGCTGTCTTTTTTTCCTATACTTCCCCTCTGGGTAAAAGGTATTCTATGTGCCCTACAGATGTTTGTTTAAAGTGACACAATTTAGACAGCATCTGGAGGCTGCAGAAGGAGAGAGCATAGAAACTGGTCTAACATATCCTGGTCCTGGATAACAAGTTTCTCCCATTCTGCATCATCAAAAATGAATAGGATGGCTGGGCTGCTCAGAACTCCTGCCAGTCCCCGCTGAACTCTCCTTCAATTCTAAAACAATCACCTTTGTGCTGCATCACACTCCCCTTTCTAGCATCTCAGAAACATCTGCAAGCTGTTTTATTGCAGTTTTCCAAATCTCCTTAGAGCATTGCCTTTCCCAATGCCTGTATAACACAATGACAGTCACACTTCTGCTGCGCTGAGGGTCCTGACTGTCACCTTAACTAACACAGTCATTTGCATTTCCCATCTGCCTGCATCTGCTAGTAGTACCTCACACTCAAATGCAAGTTCAGAGTGATGACCATTTTTTATTCTTATTCTGCATTTAGACAACTTCTCTAGCTAACACGTGAGATGTGTCAGAAATACAGCATTTTGGTAGGTGAGGTGTATCATATCCAGCTTGTTGGGATGATAACTTAGGATTTTAGCTTTTACATTTTTCAAATCCCATATTGCAATAGGGCATAGCTCTTAACTCCATATAAAGTGTAGAAACTGTCCTCACTTTTCGGTTAGACAAAACAATCCCTCTGGGCCTGTGATCCAAGGACACACCACAGCCTCAGGCCCCAAAAGCATAAACAAAAGTGAGTTGAGGGGGAGGGAGCTGGGGGAATATGACTTAATTACCTGAAGCTGTAATTGGAGAATTAACCCCTCATATGCAAATAGACCAAACTAATAATTGAAAAACTCATGACCATTGTCCATCTTGGGTGTAGCCTCTGCGAGGCTTTTACATAGCCCAAGGTGTATCTATTGAAGGCCTTTAATAAATACCTACTTTATTCTCTAACTCTGTCTAGCCTTTGTTCAAGGTAGCCACTCCAAGGCATCAGGGACAACAGGAAGAGATAAAGTTAAACTACTATTTCTTTTTAAGGCATGTAGGCAGAAATATAGTGCAAGTATTTAGTTCCAAACATGTAGAGCTAAAAGAAATTTTGTACTTCTAAAAAAAATAGTTTATAATAGTAATAAGAAATATTCAACATTCATACATTTTCTGAACTTAATGAAACCAAAAGAATCAACACAACTAAACACAGAGTTTTAAACAATACCAAAATCCTGTATTTCACAAACCTAATTTTGTAGCATAAGGCTGTGCTACTCAAATGCTGAATTCTACCTTTCATTCTGGATACACACAAATTTTGCTGAAAACTGGCCCATATCTCAGCCATATGACATACTCCTGTCAGACCCTGTATTTCCTATCTTTTTCCTATGTTTGTGAGTTTCATTAAGGAAACCAGGCCCCAGTGCTGGGATACAGCTATGATACATCATTGCTGGTCCCAGCATTAACAGACCAGAGCATTTTCTCCCTTTATGGTCAGCCAGACTATCATCAAGCAGACAGGGCTGACCTCCATTTGCAGGAGACTAATGTCTCCAAGCAGGAATCTATCTTCCAGCAAGTAAAAGAAATGTTGTTCTCAGGTCAAAATACATATCTCAGGTCGCAAAAACAGCAAAATGCCTTAGGCACCTTTTACACAGTAAATATTACGGAGTAAATGCAAAAAATTTTGATGGCTGGAAAAAAAAAAAGAGAGAAGGAAACCTACAAGTAAATCTGCAGGAAAAGGGTTCCAGTGGAAATAAAATACATTCTCCTGTAGAACAGAAGTACTGTGTAGGTGTGCCTATATCATGCTTTGCTACACTAGAAACTGTATGTAAAATGATGACTGATTTTCAAATTATGATCTCCAAAGGCATAGATTTTGATAAAACTTAATTAGGTCTATTTAGTTTTTAATGTTCACAATGTGCCAAATAGAAGTACTGTGTCCAAAGCACCAGAGTCTGGTCTGAATATATCAGTGTAAATCAACAAAAAGTCCCAGACTGACTCAGAAACTCAAAATAGGAATCACAGATAGTGTCCAGAAAACATCATTATGGTTACCATTTACAATATCTAAATATCTAAGTGATTATTTGAATTCTGGCTGGGCTGAGACATCAGTTTAGATCTTGACTACTTTCTACTATACACTCATAAAAACACACACTCAGAATCAGTCACTGGTCCAAGAAGAAAAAGAGAGAGCAACAGTGAAGGGGTTGCTGGAGTTCGGCCTGTGCTGCCAGACAGTGTGGAACTGAGTCAACGCCAGGACATTTAGCCAAGGTTCTGGCTAAATGACTGCTGCTGCTGACCGACACCTGCAGTTTTATACCACTACAACTTTCTATCTATCAGTGGAAATCACAGAAAGCTAGAATTTCTCAAAAGATTTCTGGCATTCCAGCCAGAAAGAGGATTTCATTAGTTGGATTTTTTTTTCTCATCTTTTAAGTATTCATAGAATTATTTGGGTTGCAAGGGGTCTTAAGTATCATTTAGTTCCAACCCCCCTAATTTTTATATTTTTTCTTTCAAGACCAGCTTGCTTTTGGAAGTACAGAGGTTTGCAGCGATAACAAATAACCAGAAGAATATCAGCTAACAGAACATTTCTGACACTTCATAATTGTTTGATTTGGGTGTTCAATGCAAAGCATAATGGAAACACTCCTGCCTATATGCTTATGACAAACATTTTGGTCACAGCTCAAAATGTTTTCCTGCATGCTACTGCCATTATTAACTGGTCTCACCAGATTCCTGAAATCTCCCATATTAGCCAAACATTTAGCTGCTGCTTTTTACCCTTTCCACAATATTGCAAGAGACAGGAAGAGAAAGACTGGAGATATTTATGAATGTATAACCTATTGCATCTATTTTAAGGTCTTCAGGGAAATATTTCTTCAGAATGCATATGGAAGAGGGTGGCAGGTTCTCTTTCCCACATCGAAGTTCCTTTCTACTCTACCTTTCTCCCTGAACAGTAAATCCAGGCAATATGAACAATTAAAAAGATAATATGAACACATGGAATTTTCTAATTGCTGCCCTGCTGCAGCTTATTAAAATAAGAATATACTTTATTTATGTAGCACCTGTCTGTGAAAGCACCCCAGGCACTTTAAATACAGAGCAAAACTCATGATAATAATAAGAATGAACAAGAGGAAAACAGAAATCATTAAACATAATTCAAAATACTAAATATAACCAGTGTACCTTAAAAGCTGCATTATGATTAAAATAATCTTATGAAGCCAAGTCTTTAAAATAGCCTTTTTAAACCATCTTTTCAGTCCCAGGAGTAAACCTCATCCAAGTCACCAAAGCCACAAGAACAAAGATACAGACACTCTTATTAGCTTCTGCAGTGTTAAAGCAACACATTTTTAAGCTCCCAAAGGAAACGACCTTTATGTTATTTACATGTAATGTAAATGTTATTTACATTACCTTAGGTCCTTAGAGGTGAGAGCAGCCCAGGATTAAATACTGTGCATGTGTAACACCTGGTGATAGCCACAGCACAAGCCCCATGCTGGGGGGGGAGGAGAGCCATTCCTGCCACACCCCACCAGCCTTTCACCTGAGCCACAGCATCTCACACCAACACATCCAGAGATCCTTCCCCAAGGGAGCCTCCTACACCACTCAGAAATGGCCACTGTAAAGAGCATAAAGCCACAGTTAACTTGCAAAGCACATAAAGATGGGAGGGAAAGGAAACCAGAGAGACAGAAGCTTAGTTTCAGCATTTCAGTTTCCAAGGCACTTGGAAAACTGCGAAAGACAGAAATAAAACTGAGAGCTCCCATGTCTAAGCCTAAATCTCTGTTCCTTGGACTTGACAAGAGTCATGACAACTGATTGCAAACATGAGTACAACCTGAGAATCAAGCTGCTACTAGACCATTTGACTTGATGGAGATCTAACCTGATGAATAATTATACTGATAGCAAAAAAGGGAATCAAGCACTTAATGCAGAGTAGAGTCTCACATTACCTTCTCGGGTTGCATAATTCCATGATACTATGGATATATTTTACAATAATTGATGCATTCTGGACAAGCTGACCAAATACCTAAGTAGTTCAACAAAACCATGTTGCTAGAGTCTGGACTTAAGGTCAAGCTAGTAAATATGCAATGAACACATAATATAGTAAGTGAGGGCTGAGCAGTCTTCCTGAGAGGCAAAGCCCCAGACATGGACATTAAATTCACTGAGATTAAATCTTGGTCCTTTTGAAAACAACACTGTTTTTTTTCTGTAGGTTCTTCATAACAACATTTTCTACTCAAAAAATAGACTGGACTTTTCCTGTAGGTTGAATAGTAGATGTTCTGCTGTGCAGAAAATCACTTGGAGGCCAGCGGTCGATGGGGGAGGCATCTGATTTGCTCATCTCCATTGCCAAGCCAGGCAGGTGTATAACAACACAGATTACTGAACAGCTCTTGTAAAATTCCCTTAAAATATAACTGGGCACATTAAATATTGATGCATTAAATAGAGATGGGCTTCCAAATGCACTTTCACACACAAAGCAAAAGTAATTTCTATTTATACCTCAATTATATATCTTTGCGTGTTACTCCCCTATGCAGAGAATCATACTGAAAATTAATTCCTTAACATTCCCTCCACAGCCTTTCTACTAGCCAGACCCGTCACCTCTGAGTGAACTAAATTTTGACAGCACAAGTGAACAGATCTGTAATGTGTCACTCCTGCTCCAGTTGCAGAGATCATGAAAGGAATATTCCTTCCTATTATTAGTGGTATCAGGGAAAAAATTTTAGTAAGACATTTCTAAATGGCAATGCTGAGGAAAAAAATTAAATGCATTGATCCTATCAGTGACCCTAAGATCTCTGCCCATAACCAAAGCAAGGACCCATGAGAACTCCCTAACTGGTTTAGGCGTCTCCAACATGCTTGGATGAGAAACACTCCAGAAGAACCAAGCTGACATTAGAAGCACCAGAAGAGGCAGTGCTGGGTGGTGACCCACTGTAGCAGAGAGTACTCTTATCTGAAAATATTGACAAGGCCTCTTCTGGTCCTCTGTGATAAGAAAGTCATTACTGAGTGACAAGAAGAGCTGACAACATGACTGAAGCTGGCTGAAATTCTTGATATAAATCAATGCTCCTCATATACAAACACGAATCTGGAAACACAGCAAGACACAAATATTTCACCAGTTTTGCAGCTCTCAAGTCACTGTCTCTGACTGAAACAAAGTTAATAAAAATTAATTTAATGATCAATATCTATGTATTATATCTCCACTGGCCTTTGATTTTTCAAAACCAAGACTTTTCAGGAAGAATAACAATTTTGTTATCTTTAAGCAGCAACAGTTTTCTACTACTTTTTGTACCACAGCAGCTATCAGGCACGAGACAACTCAGTGTGAGAGAACTATGAAAAGATGGATTAAAATCTCAAAAAAATAGAAATAAGTACCTTTTTCACCCATGCAGGGCATATATATCTCTAGTTATGTTCAGTAATTTTTAGAACACATTTGCAGAGGTGGTCACATCATTCAATCTAAGGCATGCAACACGGGGGCCTTGCACAGAGATACAGTTGCCCAGGGAATGACTTGCAAGAAGAACGCTCTAGCAGATCACCAAGATTGAGGACAGCTGTGTAATTAGGCCAGATTCTTGAATTTTATTCATTAATTTGGCCCATCTTCTTTATATTCAACCCAAATCACTCTACATCTGAGAGGGAAAGACTGTTCATAGATAAAGTAATAACAAGATAAAAACTTCATCTGCTTTGTTAACTTTGTCAGCATTGCTGAGCCTGGTTCAGAATGACCTATGTTGCCCTGAAGTGAGGTGAAAAGCACAACACAGGATTTTCACAGGGAACATTATTTTGCCCAGAAGAACTGAACCAAGGTTATCATCCTTCTAACATTATCACAGTGGCAGAGGGGAGGACTGTGTCTCCTGTCCCAGTTTCCCTTGGGAACAAGATGTTATAGCGGTGGTAACTGTTTAACCAATTCCTCACAAGACTCCTTTCCATCATTTGATGGTGATGGCATGCATATATCTGCCCTGTACTGATGAGACAAAGACATGTGCAGCACTTTCTCAAAATTTAAGAATGCAGTTGCATGAGTCATTTGGTTTTGTGCTGAGTAGAGTTAATTTCCTTCCTAGTAGCTGATATGGGATCATGTTTTGTATTTGTGCTGAAAATGCTGTTGATAAATTAAAGAAGTCTTCACTACTGCTGAGCAGTGAGGACTTCTTACAGAATCAAGACCTTTTCTCTCTCTCATCCCACCCCACCAGCAAAGAGGCTGGGGTGGTACAAGAGTGGGAGATTATCGGCACCGTGATCCCCAACGTGGGAAGAATATGTGCAGGAACTCCGTGACATCAGAAGGCTAATTAATTACTTTATTATACTATATTACACTAACAAGAATTATCAGTAACTAACTAGAAATCCTGTGACTCTCTCTGCTGAGAGTTCTGACACAGCTGTGATCTAATTGGTCAATCAATCCAAAACACCATCACCAGAATCCCATCTAGCAATCACCTTGGGTAAACAATCTCCATAACACTTTCCACATGTGCACAACAACGAGAAGCAAATGAGATAAGAATTGTTTTGACCATTCTTTCTCTGCTTCCCTCACAGCTTCTCTCAGGAGAAATCCTGAGAATGCTAAGTCTCTTTCTGTTCAGAGGGTATGTGAATACCACAGGAGAGGACACAGTGGGGACAGATGACCCCTGCTGATCCAAGGGACATTCCATGCCATATGGAATTATGTTCAGCATGCATAGCTAGGGAAAGAAGAAGAGCATTTGGAGTGATGGTGTTTGTCTTCCTAAGCTGCTGTTACATGTAAAAGACTCCTGCTTTCTTGGCAATTACTAAACACTCGGCTGCCCATGGGAAATGGTGAATGAATTCTTTTTTACTGCTTTGCTTGTGTGCATGACCTCTTCTCTACCTATTAAGCTGTTTTACCTCAACCCAGGAGGGTTCTTGTATCTATTATTCTAATTCTTTCCCTCAACCAATCACGACAGGGTGAGCAGGTGGCTATGTGAGGCTGAGTTGACAGCTGGGGTTAAACAATGGAAGTTTTCCAAAGTCACCATCATTCAAGTTTCAGAAAACATTAATTCTAAAAGATTATGTGTCCATGTTCAACAATATACTGAAGTTTACTTCACTTTGCAACCATCCATATTTACCAAAAAGTCTCTGTGCTGTGGCAGTTGTGCAGAGACTTATCACTCCTGTGACGAAAATATTATACTGCTTACTCTCAAACAAGCAAAAAATAATTGAGAAATTATTTTGATTTGATTTAGTCTGCATCACTTTCAAATTTAAGGTACAGCTAAACCTGCCACCCACAATTAATAAAACTGATTATAAAGCATGAAAATAAAATTAACACATATTCAAACAACAAGTCAAAAGGAGCAGTTCTCAACTGGATTATCAAATCCCCAAATACCAAACTTTTTCTAACACAAAATAAGGTAAAACCAAATCCCCAGCTACTGTGTGTACAAGGCATTTTACAAAGACATCCATTTCCATAGGTAGGGTCCTGAACTGGCCATGCTTCAGGGTCTTTCCTCAGCCCGGGGGAAGAGAGGTGTCACTCATGAGAGAGAAACTCTATTTCCAAACCTCGTAACATCTGGAATATAAAGGGTATAAACATCGCTGGATCACAAAGTGGTTCCTGTTTCCTTTCAATGCTTCCCCTCTGCACTGAGCAATATTGTTCACAGCTTGGTTCTTGGTAGTCACGAATTTAAACAAGTAAAAGCCTCAAGACACAAACCAAGAATTACCTCACAACATTTTTAACTTTGGATCCATTCTTTTATGTTCTAGTGCAAAAAGACCAATGAAGCACAGATGTGGAAATAATGCTGTCACTCAGGAACAAGTTCCTGTGAAGAACAAAACCCTTCTCTTCATGAAACCAAAACTTCTTTTACACATAGACTTCCAGAACAAGGGATGACTTGTAGACCAAATTCTCTAAGGAATGCAGAGAAGCCACTTCACCACAGCCTTAAAATCACAAAGTAACAAAATGTGGTGCAAAGTTATCACAGTTAATTGTTAAAAGCAGCAGAAAAAGTGGGGATACTATACATAATTTATCATTATAAACTAACATAAAGCCCTACTGCGGCTTTATCTCCAAGGAAGAATGACAGTAAAGGACAACAGGACTTATCCAGAACATATTTGGAGCTCAACAGTCTAATTAAGGGCTGAGATCAGTGTAAACATTTCATGCAGGGAAAGAACTACAGTTAGCAAGAGATAAAAAATCGAAAGAGTTAAAAAAGAAGAAAATAAAATACTTTAGATCCAATACATGTTTATATTTTGCCCCAAAGCTACACAACTCAGCCTGGAAAATGTTTCAGGTCATGTTCCATAGAATCACAAAGGGATTCCTATGCTTCCACTGCTATCACATTCTCCTTTAAATTAATCCTTTGATGCATCCAGCAAGGTTGAGACTTGAGGTACATGAGGCCATGGAGCTCCACCATTATAACTCCCTTCCAGAAGAGAGACTTCAGATTCTTTCAGACCCTGATGCTTTCTCAACTTTTTCCTCATACCTTGTGGGTTTCATTTCTGTGTGTGTTATATTCCTATGGTAACTTGTAAAATTATATCACAAATAATGCAGAGAATATACTTCTATGTCTTACTTTCTGTCACATACTCAGGTAAAAGAAATTTAAGCAGTCATGACTGCTCCTTTGCTTAGCCAAAATTGCACAAATTACTCATAGCCTATCAGTGGATGCACCCCACTGCATGGGGAGATAATTCTCTGAGAGCTACCATAATTCGCAATCTACTTTCTAACAATGAAAGTCTCAGTTACCAGTGTCCCTTTTTCAAATTCCTAAAAGAAAGGAATAATTCTTTAGAAAGGCTTCCAACTCTGCGTTTAAATTCTAACATGGCAGGTAGTGCTCAAAAATTAGCATTCTCCATCTCCAGGAAATGCAGAGATGCACACCAGACAATAAAAAATATTTTGTCTCCCATTTTAAAGATTCTAATCCAAGACTTTATCTTAACTTACTCTAATTACTTCATTAGATTCATCTCCTCTTGTAAAATGACTATAAAGTAATCTCTTCCTCCGGTATGGACAGCAACAAATAACACAAAGAATGGTCATATTTTATTTTCTCATCAGAGCTTGAAAGAAACTATTATAAAGTGTAAAGATCAATGGCAAAGAGGCTCTGCAGAATTAGCACAGATGCAATATGAATTCTCTTTTTAATCTTCTATTTCATCTGTAAATACAAGCACATAATCTAGGTGTGTATCTGATATTTGCAGCTCAGTGCTAATAAAAATATGCCAGAGAGCAATGTAATGATAACAAATTCCTTTGGAAAGGTGCAAAATGACACAGAAGAATTATAATGAGTTTCTTACACTGCAGAGTCTTTCTTCAATTACTCAGGAGATAAGGATGATTTGAGGACTTTGTCATTCAATTGCAAATTAAAGCATCACTTCACATGCAGCAGGATCAGGCACTGAAATCACTTGTCAAGAGTATGACACTTTTAAGAGCTTCAGTGTCTGGAATTCATCCTATCTTTTCCTGCAGACTCATGTGCCTGGATGAGTCTGCTCTCTACATTCAGCCATTACTGTCTCAGTAAAGCTGTTTGTCCAGCTCAAAATATTCTCTATAAAAGTAAGGAAGGAAGAAAAGAGGAAGCATAGTTTCATCCTTATTTCCTAGCTTGGGAAACAGAATTTTGCACTAAGCCAAAATTAGTTCAAGAACTGTTTCCTTATGGCTATCAGTTCTGCTTATTAACAAAATTTTTATGTATGCACAAAGTATTTTAACCTCAAAGATACCAGTTAAGACCACCAGTTAAGTGTCATCATTCAGGATGTACAAACCAGTTTGATTCGTGTGGGTTGTTCTTTGGAACATTGCCCTGATAGCTAAAGCAATATCCCCAGTTCTGAGTTACTTTCAAACCTTTTTCTTTCATTATAGGTTATTTCTCCAACATTCAATCCCAGTCACATGGCTGTACACTGTTCTGAAGATCAATATGTGTTCCTCCAACTCACCAGCTGCTTTCTCTACATTTTCTATAAAAGGATTTAAAATTACCTGAAACAGAAACCAAGGTGTCCCTCATCATTGAATAAGCATCCCACATACCCTTACTACCAAAGTACCCATTCTATTTTCACTCTGAAAATAAATATGCATATTTTTTTAATATGACCTGCAATAGTTTCAGTAACAGAGGCCGAGAGAATGCCAACCATGAAATACCACATTATTTGGAATTAAGGGCACTACAGTGAAAAACATGACCCAATCTTTATGTCCCCTCAAGCATTTGTGGCATTTCATTATTTGCCCCCTGCATTCCTGATGACTTCTCTAGCCATGGAAGAATGAACAGAGGATATTTCTGCTCTCCTTTGTTTTAGGTCCAATAAATAATATAGGTGGGGAAATTCATAGCCATCTCGTGACTCTCAGTGCAAATCCTAAGTTACTCATAAGAGGGAAACAATAGTGCTTTGTTGGGTTTTTTTTTAGCCTTGACATTTACATCCAATCACTAAGAGATCAGGCAGCTTTTGAAGTTTATGTTTTAAGGTCTGGTATCTAATTCACTGCATGTATCTTTCACTTTTGATGGCTTCTGGAATTGAGACAAAAATTACAGAACCACATTTAAAGACTGTGGAATATAGCTGTGCATTGGAGCATAAACAGAAGCAGAAAAATTGTAGCCAATTGTATAAGAATTATGACTACAATAACATCTTTACAATGACAATATTAAAAGAAAGTTTTTAAGATTAGATCTATAGGCCCTGGCAGAAAAATACACTACACTGAAATAGTACAAACTGCTTTCAGATTAATTAGGAAAAGAGTAAATAGTACTACACTAAAGGCGTGACTTCAATTTCACAGACCAAAGGGGCTGCCAACTGCAATCATGGAATACAAGAAACACAACGTTTCAGTTTTAACAAAAATTTGTAGCAAATTTCCTTCATGTCTGTTTGTGCCCACTGACAGGTGAGTCAGAGCACAGTCCATCACTGAACAGCTAATACGCCCCCACTGGAAGAACAGCTAGAAGAAATACCTTTTAGAAAAAAACTTTATTTTTTATTATTTACCCATTATGCTTTATTTATTATGAGGAAGTAATTCACATTATGACAGGCACAAGTAATTTTAAAAAAGTACATTCTTACTGAGAAAGAAAAAACCCAGCTCAAAGAAGCATTCAGTTTCTTAACATGTCAATTGACTTCATCAAAATATTTTGTGTCTATATGTAAAATGTCAATATGAGGCTTGACATTTTACAAAACGCTGAATTTTATCCCAAAATGGAAGAAACCTAGTCTCGTGGCACAAGTCAGCATGTCTTTAAATTCTCAGAGGCCCTCAGCTTGTGATACCCTTCAGGCATGGAAGCTAAGCTCAAAAATTCACTGTACCACTCACACAGGTCAGACTTTATTGTAAGTGGGAGCTTTTATCAGCAAAGACTTCTAAAACCACTGTGCTTGAAACTTTGACAGTTGTCATAAATTATGAGAATTCTTGCTTCCAGACAGGACTTTTTCTCCCAGAGTCACACTAACATTTAACTGTCCATTGAGACTGAGTAAGGGGGAAAAAAGGGAGGAGTTGCACACCATGGTGTGAGCAGTGAGGAAAAGAGAATTGAAGAACACACAGGGCAAGAAAACTCTTAATATTAAGTGAGTAAAAATTCATGAGACAGATTCATAATTTTGCTAGAAGGAAGGCAGGCCTTTTTTTCTTATTCCTCTTATGATTGCATTTATGAGCCCTTTTCTGAGGAGCAGCCAGTAGTACTCCTAAGAGTGCATCACTTTTGGGAAAAGCAATTACCTGCTTTAGGATGTAGTGAATCAGCCTCTGAGACATCCAGCCCAGAACTGTAAGAAAGAGGCTACAGTTGCAGTCCAGCACAGTTATTTTCTTTACTGTTTATTCTTGTACCTCCTTTGCCCTTACTGAACACTCTGTACTAGAGAATGATATTTAATCACAGTAAATATATTCACTTATCAACAGGAAAAAAAAAAAATCTTTCCTCCACATGATTTTGAAAGGCCTTCAGAGATGAAACAGACACCTGATTGTCTTCACAGATTCTCCTTGAGGATGTAAGAAGACAAAGGAGAGAGAAAAATAAGGAAATGTGTCTGTCATTCATGGGTAAAAAAAAAAGCAAAGCAATGAAAGAAAATGGAGGCATGATCAATAAGGCTGACTCTTGTTTCTAAATCTCAATGACTGCCTGATTGAAGGTGTTACCTGACAAAATTGATGTACTCTTCCCACACACTTTTCTGCTCTGGTGCTTTACAGAGGATTTTTACCTTGTGTCCAACCAACCAGAGGAACAAATCAAGAAAAAAAAATCAATTTGAAGGTAGTTTTGAATCTCAAGAAAGGAACCGGAAATATAAAACAAATGCAGACATCAGGTATTATCAGCTTTTTTCAGGAAATAGCCTTGATATTGTTCCAAAAGGTCATTTTGGAACATCTGACAGCCCGTGGATGTTTAGGATGAGAAGGCTCAATCAGAAATCCAATGAGAATTTCAAATAGCAGAGACTAAAATTTGCAAATTAGGCACCAGAGAAAGAACAAATAACTGGTTAAGTTTCACAATAGCCTGCATCATAGAAAAAGCTGTAATCATTTTTCTTCTTAGAAAACACAGATGCAATTCTGAGAGCTGTGTTGAATATAAAATCAATACTATTATTATCAGTTATGAAAAAAAAAATTGTAACTTGGTTTTTAAAAAAGAATTTCTTACTTCTATGTAATACCAGTGAAATATTTGAAAACATGAAAGCTGAATTTATGTCTTTATGTATTCTGTATGGGAAGCTTTTTCATTTGTGTATATTCATAGATTATCTTGCCACAAATACTGTCCAGACTTCTCTGTTTGTGTTGAAGCTTAGGTCTCTTTACAAATAATAAATTCTCAGTAGATATAGATAGATAGATAGATAGATAGATAGATAGATAGATAGATAGATAGATAGATAGATAGATAGATAGATAGATAGATAGATAGAGGAACTTATATGACATCCTTAAAAGAAACTACTTTTTAAATGAAAAATCTGTAACTAGGCAAAGAGCTAACAAAGCCCGAGGATTTCAGTTGTGGCTGTGACTGCTTGTTTTGCAGTGGCCCAGGGAAAACAATGGGAGGCTTCTTGGCAAAGGCAGGTTGAAGCAGAAGGCAAGAGCAGCAGCCAGAGAAGCATGTTGGTTGCACAGAAGAAAGCAGGCACCAGAATATCTTGTTGCATTTGATACTGCGTGTGAAGAAAATTTTATACACAAAATATAATTAAGAATGAAGACAACACATGATAATTTTTACCTTTAAAATTCTTTAGATATTCTATGAAAAATGCTTTGATTGCATAATTGATCATGCATATTCCAAGAGAGATGGATATGCATAATGCCCTCTGCATCAGTTTAACTGAAAATAAACATGCTTCTTCCAGACTTACACGGCACTGCAGAGGTTAGTTTTGATTAGCAAACATCTTCTTCGTACCTAGATCCTTGGTCTTGCTATCTGATATGTTTCTTTAGCAGATGGCTGACTCGCTGTTTTGCCTCTTTTTACCAATAATTTCATTCAATTTTTGCCCTCTTTTTGCATGCAGCATGAATAAACACCATTTTTCTGAATTTGCTGCTTGGATACGAATGTACATGAAAGGTCACAAATATAGCAGATATGTTTTCTATCTAGTTCTTTTATGATTGTATTTGGCTACACTCAAGCTCACAGATGTTTTCATTCAGAGCTATTTTACCAGCCTTGGCAGCAAAGCAGATGTCAAAGGTGGCCTATCCACTCTTCCACTCTTTCAACCTACAAAGGAACATAGAATCACAGAATGATTTAGTTTGGAAGGAACCATAAAGGTCAGCTGGTTCCACAACCCTTCCATGGGCAGGGGCACCTTCCACCTTCTATAATGGTAATGCAGAAAGAGAACATTCACCCTTTTGGGCACCTGACAAATTCTCCCCATACAGAGTAAAGTACTGTGAAGAAACATGGAATCTAGGTCAGCACTATAGGACTAGATTTAATTAACTTTTTCAGATTTTCCTTAGAGATTCCTTTCAGTTTATTTTTGGTTTGGCATTTTGTCCATTTTTATTGACTTGTTATTTTTCCACATATTAAAAAAAGAAAAAAAAAAAAAGCAGTTAATTTTGGTTGTCTTGGAGTCTTGGGTCCTTACCACTCAGTCACATGAAGCTGGACTTATTCAAAGAGATTTTAACCACAGATACCACATAGATTTTTACAGGTTAGACTAATTACTTCAGTGATTCTTTAGCCCCCAAAATAGTTACCTGGCTCTCATCTTTTCTTTCACCAGGGCACAGTTAAAACATTATCAACAGATGATTGACATTTTTGCTTGGTACTATATAAGTATAAAAGTTCAACCTAATCTTTAGCCTATAAATCATTGATTATTCCCTAGGCAGCAAATGACAGTCTGCAAAACATCTACAAAACATAAAGCGAAGCAAGAAAAATCCAAGAAGCAATTATTTAAATTTACTCTTCTCTGCATTGTTAGGCTAGCCTCAGGCTTTTTGCTTCTATTTTCCAGAAAGGTTAAATAATCTTTCAGTTCTACATAGCTGGGAAACAGTACCTGAGGTATATATGCCTGTTTTTATTATCCCAAATATATTCTGCAATAGCCCCCACTAAAACTATTCAAAGCAGCATTGTTTTCCCTGGGCTATCCTAACTCCCCCACAGGGTACCAAAATGAAGCCAAAGGAAATACAAGCGATGGAAGAAGGTGCAAAGGTCTGATTAAAGTGCTACTCCTGCTTTTACCCTAAGAGGCATATGAGAAACTTCTACAAACTTCCCAAAAATCTTTACTAAAGTTTCGTAGCAGCTTAAATTACACAGAGTATATTCTGGCCATGAAAAGAGACTATACAAGTTCTGGCTTTAGTTACACTGATAACAAGGAAAAAAAAAGGGAGGAAAAAGCAAAACAAAGTCCAAGTGAAAAATGAAATTTGCCTCACTAGTCTTCAATATAATATAGCTTTAGGAATGCATTCATATGTATCATACATAAAGACAAGAGGTAGTGAATGTCTGCCTCAACAAAAGGAATCTCATCCTAACATAACAAGGGACTAGAAAGTCTGTTTTTTCACCAAACATTAATAACAGAAATATTGCATTTCCTGCACACTGACTCAGTGTACCAGGTTGACTTTTGAAAATACAGACTCCTGCATGAAGAAGGTAGGACCAGTGAATTAAATATTCCTGATGGCATTGTATCTACACATTGGAAATTAGTAGATGTCTGCAGTTATTAGTGGTAAGTAATTACTTTGACTCCAGATGTCTTGGAATTGTGATTTGAATGGAATTGCAAGCAGTCTAATGAAATTCTTGAATATTTCCGAACAAGAGTTAAGATACAGAATAAGAGATGTCTTTGAGAGTGACTGCTGGTGACAGACAGCTATAGTGCTAACATGGACTGCCTGAAATAAAACTAGATCTACATCTGAAATTTATTGTAATTCTCAAGGAACTAACCTGGCATTAATCACCAACAATACAGATCCCTTGAAAGATAGCAAAGTCATTTGTTGACAAAACCAGAATATCTTATTTAATACCAAACATCATGTGGGTTGTAATTTAAACTTCATCTAATTAAAATAAATAGGTCAATTTGGAAAGTTGGAAGTAAGACCTCAAAATAGACACAATTATTTATCTGCTTTAAACTGGATTTTACCACAAGGGAAATGCGACTTCTAACTAACATATTCTGCAACTGGCTATATGCACATTGCATTTTGCCTTCTACAGCTAGAATTTCCCTTTTACACTGAAGTTACTCAAAACTATAAATATTTCAAATTATGAATGGATTTTTTTCATTTATATGATATTTTCATATTCATATTATCATTCATATTATTTTTTTCAGGAAAGTCACAATACTAAATATTAACTGATTAGAGCTACTGAGTAACTGAGTATTAATTGAGCACAGCTACTGCTTCCAATGTTTCAAAATTCACTTGCAGCTTTTACTTGAATCTTCTCCAAACTAAAAAGAAATTTCTCATTTCTCTTCCTGCTCTGGTTCTTGATTTTGTTTTGGTTTTTTGGGGGGGTTTGGATTTGGGGGTTTTTTTGCCTGTATCTATTTTTTTTTCAAATGAGAAGAAAGTAAAGGTTACAGGTATCATAAATTTTGGGGGATTTTGATTTGGTTAGTTTTTTTAAGGAAATGTGAGAACCATAAAAGTTTGCTTTGTTTTCTGTTTAGGACTTTGTTTGACCAAAGTGAAAAATTTCAAGCATAATGAGTTCTTTAATACAATTTTCTTAGTTAATATTCATGTTGGCTGACAAATTGCAAAGAAAAAAACTATTTTTTTTTCACAGTATTTTTCTGGATGAAACATATGAACTGTAAATACATTACTTGCGTCTTCTCATGAGAACTTTGTAAAGACAAAGTTGTAGTTGCCCGTGGACGTCACTGAAAAATAAATTATCTGGTAACAGGATTATACTTAATAAAGATATTCCTATTCTTAAAAAAAAAAAAACCAAAAAAAAAACCAAAAAAAAAAACCCACAAAAAAAAAAAACCTGAAAAAGAAAACAGCCCCAAAATTAAGGCCCTAGTGGTGAATACTGCTTAGGACAATGCAGTCAGCAATCTCTTAGAGTCCTACTCAAACCTAAGAATTGCCCTCATTTGCAGATAACTGCAGTTACTTTGGAAATTGATGCCATCCAGCCTTAACAACTCCAGAAGCAAGCAACTCTTCTTTTTTGAGAGGTGTTACACATCTGCATCAGTTACACTACTGCATCCTTGGAAACAGATCTTACATTTCCATATTTCAACAGGGAAACTACAGTTGTGTCAAATAGATAGGGCACTCTCTGCTTCACATGTGGTGGTGTGTAGTATCCTGAGACAGGTTAGGGAGCTTAGGCACCCAGCTCCCTAAGCCCCTTCTAAAATATTCAGGCTAAAATCTTCCATACCATAACTGTCTGGCATTTTCCACTTAATAGAGCTTGCTTCCTTATTGTAATTGGAAAATCAGTAAACAGAGCTCTCAAAGTGGATTTACAGCAATGTTTTCATTTTGCCCTGGAGCAGAACTTCCCTCCAGGTAGGAACTACCTCAAATGGCAGCATGAGCTGGGACTGTGTGGCATTCTGCATATGGCAAATTTGAGTAACAGCCAGACCGCCATTTATTTTTTTTTATTCATTACAATTTCACAGTAGACTGTTAGAATACTAATACACACACGGAAAACCCATATTTCTTTTTAGACAACACTGGAGAGCATCCAAGCAGAGAAATTAAAGTGTATGAGGCTTTTGCAGAAACACAAATAAATACATCTGAGCTTAGAATATTTAATATCTAAAAAGAACTCAACTCTAAAGAAGTGTTTTGAATGAAAATACTTTTAAAAACATTCTTGAAAGTTGATTTGAGTTTTGGTTTTGTTTATTTGGGGTTTGTTTTGCTTTTTTTTCTTCTCCAAAAGATAAAAACACTAAGGGTGTTTGATTAAAAGAGCATTTAGCCAAAATGAGATGGTTTTTTTCATGAAATTTGGTAGTACTTACAGTCTGCATGCACAGAAAACAATAAGGGATAAATCATTTTGAGCAAACAATGTCTTATAAGATATGTCTCATGTAAATAGGAATATTTCTATCAAAGTGGAATAATTAATGCACAGATCATCTTGTCTATCAAAACAAGATATACTCAAATCAACAGCAGTGCCAAAAAGGGAGACACTCATTCAGGCAAGCCCTATTCAACCCTTTCAATTAAGAGAACTCTCTGCTGAATCTAGGAGTAAAACAGGAGATATACTGGTTATTTGACAGAACTTTTTATATTATATGTTGTAGAATTGAGTTAAATATCATCTTGTACAACTGAATTCTCCTGTTTCAGCCTGTGCTTTTTTGAGGTTGTGAGAAAAACAGATGCACAAATGGTGAGTATATAGAAGCTTTCTATAACTGAAATCAACAGTTCATGCAAATACATAGGCAATCTATGCCTATGATAGATAGGCAATCTATCTCTAATGGCTACATCAGACATTTACAAAGTAGCTCTTCTGATCCAAATGTAGGTGCTGTGTTTAATATGTTACAATATAAATTTATAGAACATTTCAATGATTAATAGAATTTTATTTGGTTTATTATATCGAGCAGTGCAGGTTACCAAAAGTAGAATGCTTGAGTTAATTAACAGCTAATGAATTTTTGAGATATTGAACTGCAGAATGTGAACAGTGTTCTAAATCAGCAAGGTTACTGACACTCAACACGTTAAAATGCTTTGAAAATGTTTTACTTTACTATGTTTTGAGTTCTGGCTCCCAGAGATAAACTGATGACACAGAAAGACAACCAAACCATGGCCAAGACTGGAGATATTCTGAATGTTGCACATGGCTTTTGCTGAAACCTCCACATGAAAGTCCGGGTTGTTTTGTACCTCTGCATAGGACCTAGGTCACTAAAATACAGATTCGTGTGCCAAAACATAGTACTTGTGTGTAAGGGATCTATGATTCTAGCAATATTTACAAATACATATATATATTACACATACTTGATTTTAAAGCTACCTGATAAGTCAAACAAATGTACAAGACTTAATTTTCATGGCAATAAATTTCAAAGACCCTACAGCATTAACTGCATTCTTGCTACCCTTCACTTTCGTACTCAATTTCAATGGGAAGGGAAAAAATACCCTTTTAATCATGTTTCCAATATTTCATGAAAACTTCCCATTAACTGCAAGAAAGTTGATAAGCATATAAGGCAATCTCAGGCCCATGTATTTCACAGCTGTAATGGAGAAAACCAGACCATATGAGCTGCCTCTCCCAAAGGAAAGTGCTAACAGGTGCTCCACTGATGAGAACAAAGAGTCTGAAGAAGGTGTTGGAAGAGCAAGATATGTCTGAAGCAGGGAAAGATCATACTTTTATTTGTACTTTTAGAGTTTCCCATTACCATTTTGAGTTCCCCAAGACCTCCTGTAGAGGAGTAATCACAGCTTATTCTGTGATTCTGTGAAAATATCTTAAACTTTCCCACATAACATCTTTCTCTCTAAGCTTGAGATACATGGGTTTGATGGACAGACTACCCACTGGATAAGGAATTGGCTGGATTGTCACACTCAAAGTGTTGAACTTGATAGCCTTGCTAGGAACAATTTAGCCAATTTAGCTCAATGTCCAAGTGGAGAGCAGTGATGGGTGGCATTCTTCACGTATATGTATTGGGACTGTCACTGTTTAACCTCCTTTTTTATGACACGGATGGTAGGACTGACTGCATCATCATCAAGTTTATCTGGCTGGTGCAGCTGACATGCAGGAGGGAAATGATGCCATCCAGAAGGACCCTGACAGGCTCAAGAGGTAAGGCTGTGTGAACCTCATGAAGTTAAATGAGGCCAAGAGCAAGGTCCTGCACCTGGATCTGGGCAATCCCAAGCACAAATACAGGCTGGCCAGAGAACTGATGAAAAGAAACTCTGGGGAGAAAAACTTGGGGTTGCGGATGGACAACCACAGCTCAATATGAACCAAAAATGTGCACTCACGGCCCGGAAAGCTGATGTGTCCTGGGCTGCCTTAAAAGCAGTGAGGTCAGCAGGGCAAAGGAGCCTCTGCTCTGCTCTAGCGAGACCCTACGTGGAGCACTCACCCAGCTTTGGGGCCCCCAGCACAAGATGTGAATCTGTTGGAATGAGTCCAGAGGGCTGGAGAACCTGTCCCGTGAAGATGGACTGAGACAGCTGGGGTTGTGCATCCTGGAGAAGAAAAGGCTCTGGGAAGACCTTGGAGCACTTTCCAATACCTAGAAGGAGCCTGTAAGGGAACCAGGGAGGAAGTTTTTACAAGGACATGTAGTGATAGGACAAGGCGTAATGGCTTTAAACTGAGAGAAGATTTGGATTAAACATTAGGATGAAATTATTTTCTGTAAGGTTGATGAGACACTGGAACAGGCTGTCCAGAGAAACTGTGGATGCCAAATCCCTCAAAGTGTTTAAGGACAGATTGGAGGGAGCCTTGAGCAACCTGGTCTAGTGGAATGTGCCCCTGCCCAAGGCAGGGATTGAAACTAGACAATCTGTAAGATCCCTCTCAATGCAACTCGCTCTATGATATTATGATAATATTTGGGTTATTTTCTGTAAAATAAGTTAAAAAGCCTAAATTAGCCAGAAATAATAATTCTTCTGGAAAAGTTGATTTTTAATCGATGCTAAAGCTTATTATTCACAAAAACAGAGCTCAGCTAAATACTTTTCGTAGTCAAAGCTCATTTCTTTCCTTTCTTTCTGCTGCTCATCCACTCATTTACTCTTGGTACTTCTCCATGACTGGGCATCATGGGCAATTGTCTACTGAGAAGTTGTTGAGTGACAATGGCTTTCAGTAGAGAGTTGCACAGAGATCTAATGACTTTTCACACAGCTGAACTAAGGTCAAGCAACAACTCTGGAAGTGCTGTGAACAGGATTTGTTTAGAACAGATTGAAAAAGAAAGCACAGAAGAAAAGTGCTAAAACTCTTTTTCATTCTAGAAGTTACTTAAGGGTACATTTAGTTAAATGTATCAATCGCCAACCAAAATAAAGTTGAGATCCATCACCCCCTGAATCTCGGAAATGATCCCAACTTATCTCAAGGGAGAAATGAAGCCCTTGGTCTCACTTCAGCATAAAATGGGTGCAGAAAGCAGAGGGAAGGGTTATGGTTCCAGCAATATAATACCTCTGTCAGCATGCGTGCCAGTTCAACTGTGACCTTTGAAGGATCTCAGCCTGAATACTTCCATGTAGATTATTTGCATCCACTAGAAGACAGCAGAGAAAAATGTAGACACATTTCAGTTGTAATCCAAATCCTGTCCTTGGACTCATCTGAATATAAACCAGATAGAGCCACAACTTAATCATTTGCTTGTTTTTTGCCCTTTTTTTTTTAACCTATGCATTCAAATAAAGATAGTGCTAGTTTATTGTAATTAATTGGAAAAAGAAATATCAAACATAACAGGAGGTCCCAGTGCATGACTTGGCAATTATTCCCTTTGCTATTAATTTGTTTTTCCATACTGTTTCTCTAGTCAAAAGTGACACATTTTTATGGTCTGCACTGCTAGCACTCATTATCCTAATCCCTAATGCAATTGCAAATGAAAGGACTGAAAAGTGTCACCTTTATTTTTCCCAGAGAGAGGACAGTGCACTCATAATTTTAAGCCTTTTTCTAGGATTTGGTACCCATTTAAGATTTGGTATTGATTTTAGATGCAATGCATTTTTAATACTTTAACACAGAGCAAAAAGAATTGCAGTGCAAAGGAATAGAATAGGAAACATCATTCCTGACAAATTTTTCTTTCAATTAAAGCTGGAAGAAAACAAATCAGAAAAGAGTATGCCAAATTAATGACAAATATTGCAACACCAATTCAAAGTTCTGTAGAAACATTTTACTCTCATGAGCTTATTGAAGGCATATAATTTTGGGGAAAAAAAAAAGGCAATTAATTTTGAGAGCATCTACTCAAGATTACTCTTCTCATTTTTTTGAAACACAAATCTGTCAAGCAAATCTATGCATTTCTAGTTCAATTTTCTTGGTATCTTTACACGGTAGGTGTGAACTGGACCAAAGCACAAAGAGCTGGCTCAGGGAATGGTTTCACTCCCACTGCTGTATCCAGATTACAAAGTACACTAAAATTGAGGTATTACAGCCAAATGGCTTGCTGTAGGCATGCTGAGGCACCTGCAATTTCTTGCCAGACAGCAGCCTTGACTATGTGAAAACTACTTTACTGCTCCAGTTTGTAGGAAAACAGAGTTGGCTTTTACACTGTTGTCTTATGGAATGAATACTCAGATTCCTCTGACTGCCTATGAGCACTAAGTTACCAAAGTGCGGTGTTTGTGACCTTCTAGCTGAGATTACTGATACAGTGCTTTTCAGTTTCAAGCTAATCAGGCCAACAAGGGACTTAAGCTGACTTGTCTTTCTGTATACCGTACATGTGGACAAGACTGCTTTCCCAGACAAGCACAAGTTGCATCTGTGAGGTGTCAGCATCACGCTTCAGGCGCATGTTTTTCTTCTGTGTCTGCCTCTGCACACACTTGCTTGAGGGAGCTGATGCTCCCAGAGAAGTCTCTCTCTTTGGTAAGTTTTTCTTCCAGTCATGATCAGAAAACTAAAGAGAAATGGGCAGCAGCAAAGCTTGAAAACTTCTTGTAATAATCACCTAGTTAGGGTTAACAGTCTGGTGTGAAATATGAACTAACAATAATAAACATTTGCATGCATGTGTATTCACTTGTGTTAAAAGAGGTGGCTGCCCTCATGGTGAATTTCTGGGTAATGCTAATGCCATCTACTCTAGAGGGTCAGAAATCTACCTGGAATGTTTCTATAAGAGTTTCAGAAAATTCAGTGTAGTCCTTGGTGCAGAAATTCTACTGAACCTCAGCTAGGAAATATGCAAACCAATTCAAACTCCTCAAAAAAATTCCAACATTTTTTTCCCAAACCAGATTTTTTTTGGAGGATTTACACACTGACATATTAAAATTGCACATTCTTTTCTCAATTGCACTGGTTTTGATCAGAAACATGTTAAGTGACATATTTAAAAATAGTAAAATACAAAATTTATACTGGGATACAATGTAGGGCAAAATGAGTAGTTAAATGCAAGGATAGTGCTGTGGTGGCTCAGGGAGCTCTGTATTAGCTCTTAGATATAACACTTCTTTCAAATCCATTAAATATTACAAGGATACTTTCAAAACTGAAATAAGATAGCTGGAAGACAACCAGCCAGTCAGAAGCATAACCCAAAAAGGCAATTAAAGTAATTCAAGATAGCCAGTGAAAGAGGGAAAAAAAAAAAAAAAAAAAAAAAAAAAGAGAAACAGAGCCAAAATACCAAAAATATATAGCAGCTCAAACCAATGAAAAAGAGTAGCTATGTAGAATGACCAGAAAACACCCCAAGCCACATCACAGCTGCTGCATCTTTCATTTTCAGACTGAAGATTCCTTTTTTGTTTGCACAAACATTTGAAGAATGATACTTTCTCCTGTCACAATTCTGATTTACATGTAACAAGGCTACACATGCACAATCAGGTGTATACATTATTTAGAATTCACTGCGAGCCAGGTGACACTTGTCAGCTGTTACAGCTGGAGAGGCTTCTGCCAATAAATTTATTGACATGTAAATTAGGTAACCAAGCACAGAGCATAATTAAGAAGGAGCAAATAACCTACATAAGTCAACCCACAGGTAAACTGTACAACCAAATTTGGTCTTGATTTTTTTAGTACTCACATATATATAAAAATAAGAAACCAATATAAAAGGGAACTGATTGACCTTCTTAGGCATGTTATTTGATGAACAAAGAATGTGAACAAACAAATCTTACAAACAAAGAATTATCCTCCCAGCTTCATAGCAACTGCTGTAAAAACAAAAATTGTCTCTTAGTTCTGTCAGGACAAACTTCAAGAATCACCCACAACACCATTATTTCTTACCTGGTTGGTACCTTGTGGAAAGGAGTTTGCTTAAGAGCCCTGGCTCTCTTTTCTTAAAACAAGTTCACAGCAGTGGGTTCACATTTTAAATTATATTTTTACTTTATTGATAAATTGCTGGTACATGAAGGTAATATTTAAATATGAGAATGGTCCCTTAGCAATACAGACAACAATTCTGGTATCTAAATATGAATGTTGAGTACATTCATGACTACATCCTAAAGCCTTCGGGACACTGACACAGGGTCTTTCAGTCATCATACAAAACCTACAAGAGACCTGTATCCTTTAGAACAAACATCTGTAGGTCAGGAGAGACATGTCAGGCCAATTGAAATGGTGCTGAAAGCCTATATTAAGGCATCCAAAAAAGCACTTTGACATGCTATTTTAAGGAGAGAAGAATGTCACATGCTGAAATATGCCATGCATAGCCTATGCACCCTTAAAAATAAGAAATAAGAAGCTGGAAACACAGGAGAACCATGCAGAAATTCTGGGGTTTGCTCCCTGTCCCACTTCAGCTGCTTTCTGAACTCACAAGGTCCGTGTGCCAGCACAGCATCCAGCAGGAGCACCCTACCTGGCAGGTGGGAGTCTCCTCCTGCAAAGGCTAATAATGAAATAAAACCCAAGGCACCCCAGGGCTTTGGCACATTTCCAGTTACCTGCTGTGAGCCATGCCTTCCAGCAGCACTACAGCTCTCTGGGGCCAGAGGCCTGACCAGGGCTGTCCTTCATCCCCTGCCTCCATTCCTATGGGAGAGCTGCGGCTCAGTGCAGGTGGTTAGGATCAACTCGGGAATGAAGGAAGCAGGAACGGTACTTGTGTTTGCTAACTGCTCAGTCTAAATCTATCTGAAATTACCCACTGAGGACTATATCTTGGAGGTATTCTACAAATGAAAAAATCTGGGTAGTGACAGAAAAGCTGGGTTTCATTTCTGTTGCTGCTTCTGACTGCTGCTGTTTCAGACCCAAAAAAGTCACTATATGGCATTGGTCTGTTGCTCCATTAACACGCATTCCTCTAGCAGAAGCTAATATTCCTGCTCCAACCTCTTTTCTTCCTATTCTCACAGAGCTGCCTCACCACACATACAGCATAAAACATCTGCCATTCCAGGTGTCAAAAGAGCCAACTCCACAACATGGGGTATTGTAGAGCTTATTACTATGGTCAGTCAATGCAGGTGGAGAGCAAGTGAAAACCCATGGTCTTATCTGTTTCTGAGGTTTTGACTGAAAAAAAAGCAGTACAAAGAATCAGGACTCTCAATACAATTTTGTTTCAGCCTCTGGCCTCCCTGGTAACCTCCTTTTTTCTGTGAATCACTTTGGGAAAAACAACCCTTTATACAACACTGGATGATCTATTGATAAAAGCTACAGCCATGACTTTCTTGATTCTACAGAAAAACCTCAATTTATAACATTCTCACAGAAATCCAGCTAGCAGAAAATATTTCCTGAATCAAAACTTCATACTTTTTGAGTCCATGCACCAAAAAAAGGCAGAGGGAGCACAAACAGCTCCCCAAACCTTCTGATTGTAAACACAAATAATTATCCTCCTGACTTATCCTCCCAAATGGAGGTACATTTTTTAATGAAGGTAAGGGTGCACTCTTGTATCAGTTTGAAGCTGTTTACTTGAAGATAGGAGGCTGCTTTAATAAGATTTTTCTATTTTAAAGCTTTCACTATATCGCACTGCAATTTTGCTTTATGTTCTTAAGCCCTATGTACACAATTCAAATTAAAGCTGTTGTTGCTCTGACATCCTCAGCATAATTGTCTCACAAAAGACATGAATGGATTGTCATCAGGCAAAATCAGAAATCCACATTATTTTGATTAGGTGAGCCATTAAGATAATATACCTATTAACATCTATAGGAAGAAACAGATGAAATTGAACTACATAGTTTTAGCTTTGTTGATTCTTTTAATATGCACATCACTATGAAAACAAATGTCTGGATTTAAAAAAAAAAACCCTTCGAATTTATGGTTGGGGATGGTGCAAGGAAAGACCAACCTGCCTATAAGCAAATTTATAACCCAATTAGACTGTTCTTTTATAGTTTTATTGTTTGTTTCTTTGTAATTCAGGTCTCTTTAATTGGATTCCATCCAATTTAGAAATATATATGAAACAAAGACATATGTTAAAGAGGACTTACATTTATTTAGAACTCAGTGGAACATATCATCTACTGCTATTTATCTTTATAAATGTATAGAATACTCCTTTTCTAACATGTGTAGTCTCAAGATGGAATTTTCAAGACTGCTTAATTAACTAGTATACCATTAAAAGATAAAATAAATTAGTTTAGTAAAAATCATGCTTCTTTAATATGTACCAATTTTATAACTTAAGTTTGTAAAGGGTCATCATGTCATTATTGTCTTAAAATAAAAATATTATTTATAAACTTATTAAGTAATAAAAAGACAGAAATATATTCTTATAATTAGGGATAATTAATCATATTCTTAGTGCAACAGCATTTACATAGTCATTAAATATATGCAACTTTTATATCCTAAATTCCTGCATTTTTTTTCTCTCATATATCTGTTTGCCAGCAGAAAATATGAATTAGATATACAAGATAGCCTGGAAATATTAACATATGAGTTTCATATATGTAGCACTACAAAGCAAAGCTGCTAATTTACCTTTAACCACAGAACAGGTAGTGAGAGTCAGAGGTACTAGGAAAAAATGTGAGCAGGAGGAATCAATGGGAAGAGGAGAGGGAGATTACCTGGCTCAGTCGTATCTCATGCATTAGAACACCAGAGTGATCCTTGGATGCACACTAACATGGTCTGAGTTCCTCACATCTTCTCAAGGATGCTTTTGAACCACAGCTATTCTTTCTTCTCAGCATATTTCATCTCTCTACATTATGACCTTTTTGTTTTCCAGAAGTACTAATCCATGGCTCAACAAAGAGTCCCGTGAGCTAGTTTCTCATACATCACCAGAGAAAAAGAGACATTTAATTTACTTTCAGATTTCTTCCAGCTTCTGAGGAAAGGAAGTAGTGAAATAACCTGTGAAAAGCACCTTATACCTACAAGATAACAACTGTACCTGTTGCACTAGTCTGAGAAAGATGCATGTGCTGAATGAAACCTATGGTATGATCCACTCAGGAGTATCAGACCTGAATTTGTAGGTTTGTTGAGTGACTTTTATAAAACTACTGCAGAAAGATATTCTATATATACTTTAGTCATGCTAGGGAGATAATGGTAGTCTTTGTCAATATAACTGCACACTGACATTTTAAGAATTTCAGAGGGGACAATATTGATACAGTAAAAGCAGACAACACCCAGAATTACCAAGGAGATCATCTCAATTAGAAAGTTACAAAATGAATGTGTCTGTTTAGAGAAAACTGTTCTTCTGCCTCTTTGCCCCTGAGATAACAGGTCATGTCTCATTGTAGAGGTAGAGTTGACTGGAACTGCAAATATACCTTTAGTGAACGACTTTTTATTGATTTGACCATCAAGGTGGAATGATGAGAGATCGACTCCTGCTGCATGGGAAGTCTTGGCAGGACAAAAAAAAGGAAAGCGCCCCTGTGCTTCTTAAAACATGAGATTATACAATGTAAGAAAAGCTTTCATTATATTCATCAGGGAAGTTTATGAGTAGGAAACATAAAATGCAGATTAATAAAAGATTTCCAGCAAGAAAACTGGGCATGAAAAGCACTAAATCCCTTGAAAGAAAACATGAAGAAAATTTAAAACATTTATACCTAAACACAAAAAGCACTTCAAGAAACTCTATTATAAGGCTAAACAATGACAGCAGTGTCCCCTTCCATACTCTGCCCATTCACTCCAGGACTCCTTGGACTCTCTACTGCTTCCATTAACATTTTGATCACCAGTCATGTCCACCACATTACATACATATATGCCATTTTCAAAAGAGCAATAACACACTGCTTAGATAGGTCTTGGTTACTTAATTCTCATCTTAACTTCTCTTTCCTAACCTTTAAAGTTGTTGGAGAAGGTGTTGATAGTGATGGAGAACACATTCAGTGGTAAATGACAATGGAGGAGCTAGTGTCTCCAAAAGAAAGCTTCTCACATATCACTTTTCTCTGCATCATGTGTCTATAATTCCTGGTCATTTGAAAGGTAGACAGGGAATGGTGGTATGTAAGCAATCCTCTGCTCTTTCTTGTTCTCTTTTTGCTTTTAAATAGACAAGTAGAACCCTGCAGAGGTTCTGTGCCATTGCTCTGTGGATGGAAGTAAAGGAACTTCTTCCAAGGAGAAAACACATCAATTGCATTACGTTAATACCAGAAACTATTACTGATCTTTTTCAAAACTTGGACTACAATAACTGCATTTTTTTCAGTTATCCCTAACTTATATTAACATATCAAACATCCCTAACTTATATTAACATATCAAACATTTTCATTTCTGAATAGGATATCTTATAATTTTTTTCTCTTGGCCTTATTTTTTCACTTAAGGTAGCTTCATGTTGCAAAGAGATCTTCTGACAGTTTACTAATAAGGTTTGTGCCATAGAAAATCCACTGTATGTTCACGTCAAGAAATTATATTGATTATTCATATTTTGTTCACTAGCCCAACCTACTCATTGGCAGAATGGTCAAGTTATAGTTTATACTGTTACAAAAAAAGCATTATTATTGACAGGCAATTTAGATGCTCTGAAGACAAAAGAATCACTAGACTTCTACTCTGGGAAGATATATTACATTTTTCCCTAAAAATGTCTTCTTTTAGCAAGCTAAGAGGAGCCAGAATCTTACTTGAGATCACATTTGCAAACAATTATCTAATGATGGTTCCTAATGAACTATTTTTATTTGTCCAAAAGCAGATGGCCCAAACAAATAACTGCATTGCATTCTTTTGCCAGGTCTACATTTAGCAAATTTAAAGCTCTTTACTGGCATCATTTCCCACGCATTCTCACTGCTGCCTCTCAACATGAGAGAGGCAACTGCTATTTCTATCTGACTCTGTTCCAGCAGAGGAATGCCTGCTCTGGTTTGTACATGCTGCCCTTTTAACAGGCAGCTGCCTAATTTTGCATGTCAGTATTCTTTCTATCTGCTGTTCACTGTAGCTCAGAAAGGAAGAGCTCCAAGGATTACTGATTTTCCTTAACATTTTATTTCTGAACTATTAAGGATCCCCTTAACCTCTTGAAATTCATGAAGCCATTTCTCTTCTACTTACTTGCAGGTCAATCGTTCTTGGCCATCTTGTCTCTGCAAAAACATTTCTTTTTGTCTTTCAAGAAATAGAGTTATCCTGGGATTCTTGACGTTAGAAAGACACACAGCCTTCAGTTTACAAGGACAGCCATTTACCTGCTCCTAAAGAATATTTTATTAAAGGGATTAATTCAGATCTGACACTACAGAGTTGTGCCACTGATAAACAGTGACTGGAATTTTGTCCAAGCTCTCATGACAGAAAGTCAAAATACCTAAGATTGTACAAGAAGACCAGGCAGACCTTTAAAAAGGAAAGCTGTCATCAAGTAATTTCATGAACCTACTTCTTCAGAAAACATACGGGAAAGAAAGGAGATGAGAATGGACACAAAGCTGACAGCTGAACTGTGAAATGCTGGACGTGCTTGCAAATATGATTAAGTGGCTGTATATGCAGAGTCACTGATCAAATGTGTGATTCAGTTTGCAATTTTACTCTGCACTAATATTTAATAATATATTAATATTTAAGCAAAATATCAAGGGCAACAAGTTATATGACAAACAGAACTTTGGTGATTTAAAAAATAATTTTATCATGGAAGTGGAATCCTTTCTCTGATCTTGCAGATGAGTTCCTGAGTCCCTCTACCATTTTGTGTATGTTGCTGGAATTCAAATAGCAGGAAAAGTGATAAGCAATGAAGTAGCACTCCTGTCCTGCTTGATCTCAGGAAAAAGTTGATCATGGCCTTATGTACCAGTGACACTTTTGACAAAGCTTTTGGGTGTTTCCTTTAGTCTATGACAAACTCATTAATCTTGTACAGATGGAATGTCATCAGGTTTCACTAAATAGTGATTGCAATTCCATCTTTTATATTGTCTTGTTTTTTTTGCATCTCACACAGGGAAGGTTGTCCATGCATTCCATTTTCAAATCTGGCTGCCTAGACTTCAATTCATTTTTAGATGCTCCAAATAGAATGTGATTTTCAAAGCTAATCAATCCTTAGGTGATACCCTCACTGTGATGCTCATAAGCATTGCATTGGTAAAGTATCCCATAACCAAAGACAATATACAGAGAAGGAGCAAGGAGCTTTTTTTTGGGCAAACAGTTTAGGTCAGTTTTGTCATACTAGATTTAATGAGAATGGAAGCACAGGAACAGTATTTACATCAATAGTAATGAATACAGGAGAGTGGGAAAAGGGCCTCCTTGTCTTTTTAGCTGTACTCCAACAGACATCATAGTGAGGCCATACCTCAAATCCTGTGTTAAGTTTTGGTTGCCTCCATATAAGAAAGACATTGAGATGCTGAAGTCCAAAGAGCAACAAAGCTGGTGAAGACTCCACAGAAAATGTTTGAGTGGTTCAGGGAACTGGTGCTCTTTAGTTTGGAGAAAAGGAGTCTGAGGGGGAACCTTGTCGCTGTCTACAACAACCTGAAAGCGTGTAGTAGTAAGGTGGGGTCAGTCCTTCCAAGAAATAAACAAGAGGAAAGAGCGAGAAGAGGTTTAGATTGGATATTAGGAAAAATTTCTTCATGGAAAGGGTAGTCAGGCATCAGAAAAGCTTACCATCACCCCTTACACATCACAAGTGCTTAAACCATCACCCTTGATATGTTTAAAAGACCTGTGGCACTGAGGAACACAGTTCAATGGTGGGCTTAGCAGTGTCAGATTAATGGTTGTACTCAATGATCTTACAGGTATTTTCCAAACTAAATTATTTGATAATTTTAAAGGGTTCTATGATCACTTTAAACATAATTTCCTTGTTCAGAAGTTTCAGCCCTTCATAAAGGGTGTTGTCTTGATGCCAGTGAAAGAATCTCTGGACTTCAGGGGATCACCATTGCATAATCATCTTTCCACTAGGAGTCATCAAAAAGATCCAGAACTTCCACTGAAGGAGCCCCTCAGAAAAAAATGATGTTACATTCTCTAAATAATCTTTTATATTCCCAACCTACTCCTCATCACAGAAGACTGAAATTTTGAGGATGAGCTTCCACTGCATTTGCTTGTGGCAGTGCTTAGCAACACTCCACTCCTCCACCTAACTGAGTGCTCATAAGAAACAACTTGCTTCATGACTGTTGCCTCCCTCTCTTGCAAGTGTAAGACTGGCCAAGAGTTCCCAAGGTTGTCTGAGGCTGGGGTACTCAAAAGGCAATATGCAGTGGATAAGCAACCACATCACAAATCAAGGGACAAGACAGATGAGTTCAAACCTTATATGAACGTTTCTCTCATTCTTTTCTTTTTCAGTACTCTGCTGCTTTGTACAAATAGTTTATCTCTTCTAAGTCTTTTTACTTTATTCATAAGCTACATAGCTTACCACACATGAGCATTACAGAAGACTGGAATACAAATAAGACTGCTTCTGAAACCTTTGCTTGTCAAGTAACTTTAAATCTAGGTTTCTGTAAATAATATACAATGGAATAAAATCTATTGTGCTTTAGTTCTTAAGAGTAGGGAAACAGTGTGCAAAGAGTTTCCAATGAATAGTGAAATACATCAGAAATCAAGCAATATGATTTTAGGGGCCTTTCACCTAAAACTGTCTCTATTACCCCAGCATCTGTATTTTGTAAGAATGCATCTTAATCTATGCCATATCTCAATTTTCTATAAGTGAGCAGGAAACGCTTCTTGCCTCTCATGCACATTTTAGTTACCATTCACCCAGAATTGCAAGACAATCCACTATTGTAGCAGTGAGAGCAAATTAGGAAGAACTATCTAGTAAATCAGTCTAGCCCTATAAGACATTCAAGGACATCTAGGCAAAAATTAAGAAACTATCAGGGATGGGAGAGAGAATAGCATTTCTTTTAACCAGTTTCTGTAACTATTGTACTATTTAGGTATCATTTTTAAAGCCCTTAAGCCCTCTTTTCAGAGAAACACCTACTAAAAGAAGGTCTCCAACGTAAAAAAACTCTTGCAATTGTATCAAAAACTGTTACAGCATATTTTTCCATTTAAAAATATTTTTACATCAACAATCGTAAGACAGAAAAGTGCACAAGAGAATTATTTTCTGTAAAACAAAATCTTGTCAGACTTGGCACTATGAACAGCCTAAATCCCTCATCCCTATTTGTTCCAAGCCAGTAAAATAGCCGTACACATTCTCAAGAAAACCAACCAAAATCTTCATATTAAAATAAATATCATGGTGATATTTGTATTCCCTGACTGCAATCTCATGTCTCCCTCTCAGTGGTGCAGAAAATTAAAACCACCTGTCAAGTCTTACATTACCAAATTAATTAGATAGCTGAAAGCTAGGAACAGGGAGCAGTAAAGGAAGCTATAATGTATGTGAAAGGATGTTCAAGAGCACATTAATTACCATCTATTGGAGGGAATTATGCTGACTCTTTCTATGAAGTACATTAAGACATTTGGGTATTGTCCTGAATTGTAGTTGAATGTTTACCTTTTTTACAAGGGGTATAAACTACTTTATGAAACTAATTTTTTTTAATTCACATGTTTTTAAAAGTAATAGGAGATGAAAAAGAAGATAGGTAAAGAGTTGGCATTTAAAAAAGAAAAAAATCTGTCTTTTAACCTTTAATTGCCAATAAGATATATCCTCAGCCAAGACAGGCTTTTTTAAAGTTTTTAATTCATAAAAAAATAAGAAGAAAAAAAGAAAACAAACAACCATCAAGAATGAGAAATACCAGTTGTTAGCAAAAAAGAGAGATAATCTATAATGATACTACTATGGTGCTATAAATGCTAAATCCATTATGATTACTTAATATGAACTTTGGTAAAAAAAGGAGAAAAAATCAACCAAAATAATATATTTTTAACATGTTAAATCATATTATTTGAAAAACAGTACACACAGAAATGAAAACATCAGTGAGAAATAAAAATACAGATGGAAACATGTAAAAAATTTTGAGTTTATTTAGTACAATAATTCTAAATTTAGCTAATTCTCATATAATTATTTTTTCCAAACAAGTACACTTTTATACTAGAAGGATATTTTGTGGCACATCTTTCTGGCCATAAATGGTGGGATAAGGATGATTTAAAGCTTCTGAGAAGCACATTTTCAAAGGGTAGCAATTACCAAATTTGAACACTGATGTATAGAATGCTTAAAAAGGAAGAGTGAAATAAAAGAACAGCTAATCAAGAATTCATTTCCAATATTACTGAAAGTCCTAGAGATATGAGTCAGGTCAGTGACAGTGAATTTCCACAGGGTAACAAACATATATATAATCAAGAGAATTTTCTGAAATTTTAAATTGATAATCAGAAATACTGTTTTATCTGATTTTGCAAAAAGAAGATGGAAATATTCCAACACTGACAGTTCATTGCCATATCAGATTCTTTATTGCACTGCAACAACAACAAGAGCAAAATAATCAAGTTTCTTTAAGGATCTTATTTTAGGGCTGGCTAATACTGAAGGTAAAGATATTGAATGATTAATGTTTTATTTCTGATACTTTCAAATACATTCTTCTTTTAAAATAAAAAACAATTCTCTTGCTAATTCACATAAACTTCTACAAAATTATTATCTTCATTATATATTTCTACATTTTATTAAACTATATATTTAAAGGAGCATCAACATGTCTCTCATGGAAAATAATATTAAAATGTGCAAGAAATTTCTCTTCCAGATTTAAAATAATGCAACTCCTTACTTATATCATTTCAATATGGTAATAACCAATCCAGTGCCAAATGGAGATTTTTTATTTAATTCAAAAATTTTCTGATTCTTTTGAGGATTTTTTGTTTGGATATTTTTAGGTCAGGTACACCTTCTAGAAGAACAAGTTGCTGAAATCCCCATCCAATCTGGCCTTGAACAGTTCCAGGGAATCTTTTTAAGTACAGGTTTCTTCCAATGCACATTCTATTTTCCAGCCAAAATAGTAAGTCTTTTCTTTCTACATTTTTTTCACAACTTCACTGAGTGAAAACAAGAAAATGTTTATATACTTCACACTTGCTAGCTGATAAAACCCAAGATCCAAAGGTAACTTAGAGTAGACTGGTCAGAGTAGTTGTCAGTACATCTGAAGATACCCGAAGGAAAGACCAATGAAATTCTTTTTTTCTTGCTTGATAATCAGCCAAAATCAGCTGAAACTTCTCAAAACACTGTGGCATATATGCCCCCTCCTGAGAGAAACTTTTAAAAGATCCAATTATAATGGCTACACCATAAACATGACCACTTAGAGAAAAATCTATCACATTATCAAGGACATGTATGGGATTGAATCGAGATCATGTGACATGTCTGACACACACTTTGATTCTGTAGTGAGAGTTTCATTATGTGCAATGAAATTCTGCAAAGTTGCATTTACTTTCTTCTTTTTCTTACATCTTCTAAAAGAAATTCAGTTCAGCTCAAATTTGAAAATATTTGGGCCAACTATATGACAAAAAACTAATGTTTCAGGTGTCCTGCCCTATAAAATCATGAGAAAAAAAAAAATACAAAATTTCTTTGACAGAGTTTAGGGCTGGATCTATTTGCAGGTTGCAAATTTTTCTAAATTACTTGCTATGAAAAAAAATCCCAAAACATTTATAAGGTTTCCAACTAGATAAGAATTTCAATTGGAATATCAATTGAAAATTTTGCTGCCCTTCTCTTAGAGGATCATTTAAAATTCGAAGGTCTTTCAAAACAGACACATTTGTCAGAAATAACGGTTGTATAAAACAATGTACGTCAAGGAGGGAAATAGGCCAAATGAATTTTCAATGCATTTTTGTCTCCTCAGTTTTAGGGCAAGGACATTTCAAGTTAATATCAGATTTTCCTTATATTACTCCCTCCCTATTCCTAATTAGACACAGTTTAGAGCTAGGGTTTTTGATTTCAGCACTTAAAATCAAGCTCTTAAATTGATGGTGAGGCAACAGAACAAAAGATTTGACTCAAAGTGTTTAAGTAACCAGGACTTATGCAGCACAGAGCTCTTTCCATGTTCTACAAACATTCATGCAAATAAGGACAGCGCACAAACAGGTCAACTTTAAACCAGAATTCATGATCAGAATTAAAATGTATGTTAAACATGGTTCATTGCCTCCTTCCCTGCACTGGAAAAGCAAAGTTAAATTCTTCCAGTCATTCCTCATTCCTCTATTATGAAGTAAATAAGTGATAGCATTTTCAAAAATCAGTTCAGGAACATTCATTTGTTCACAGAATTGTGAATGGAAGGATATTCTGCAATGCTTCCAATTTATTGCACAGGTACTTTATAGTAAAATAAATTTTAACCTAGGAAATTGCATTTTTAAGAGACTATCCCTGAGGCTTGTTCAGACCCTATCAATTCATCTTTCCTTACTCTGTTTTACTTTTATTATTTTACACAGTGTCCATGACTTATATACAATGATTGAACATTTCTGACCCTCAGAAGAAAGACATGCCTTCAAAAAGAATTTGAATTAAGAGATGGGAAATGTTTCTAACAGGGAAAAGAGAGAATTTTCAAACATATTCAAAATTATGGAAAAATTTCTTCAACTACAGTTAAAAAAAACCAAAACCAAACCACCAAAGCCTGAAGGGTCAAGACTAAGTAGATTAATAGAGGAGATAAAGGACAAGGAAGTCAAAGATCATGTGGTGCTGTCAATAAAAAAGATAGACTTTTTTCAACAGACTATTTTTACCGACTTAATGTACTCCTTTGATACATCAACTAGATTAATTTTTTTCTTAAAGTGATCAGCTATGACTCTCCTTTTACTTCTAATAATAAGTTTAAGAAACAGCGTGTTACAAACACCTCCAACCAACAAACAAACCAAAAATCAGCCTTAAGCAAAAGTAGGTTAAGAATTTAAGGCAAAAAATATTCCAGTTCAGCTCAAGATAATCTATGCATAAATCTGCAGCAGATTGCACCAAGAGCTTCAAGTTTTATGCAGTGTAGCATCACCCTGCCATTTATTAAAAAAAAAATCAATGAGTATTGAAAGAAAGCAATGAGCAAATTTCTTCAATAAAAACATTTCTAGCTAGGATGTAATTTTTTAGAATGAATAATACAGAAAACTAACTGCATTTAAAGAGAGCAATAATATTTGGATATATCTTTATATATGAGTAGTACATATTACATAAAGATACGAAAATGCACAGGAAATGCAAAGAAATTGTTTCCTATGAAATATATCAGAGACCATGTTTGTCACAGTGTGAGATAAAGCACAAGATAAAACAGCTGAGAGAGATTCAAAGCCTTGCTTGATGAAATAATGCAAAGAAATATTTATATGTATTCCAAGAGTAGCCACAAGCCTTAGCAATTTACTTACATGTTTTTCAGTCAAGAAGTGTGTGTTCTTTAGCAGGCAGGATAAAGTTATGTAAATACAAAGGTATCACATGTGATGCAAAGCTGACAGCTTAAAATTAAAATCTCTGAGATCCTGGGGAAACAAAATAAAAATGGAAAGACCAAATGGTGGGACACAGGAGATCCCAGGAAGACTTAGGAATAAAAAATCAGATGCCCTTCTAGTGTTTTAGGCATCCAGGCAAAACGGAAAACTTCGGGCTGATTTCCAGTTGACTGATGTATAATGCAATTTAGCATCAGGAAACAGCAAAGTGACAGTTGTCCCTGGGAAATACAAATAATTCCTTGGTGACCATCACAGTAACAGTGATGGGTACCAAAACGCACTTTGTAACCATTGTGGGCAACCATGTCTTGACAGAGGAAGAAAGTGATGAACAATCCATACCCTGGTGTTCTAGGAAAACTCTGAATGAAGGAGGACATAGATAGACACATATCTCAATAACTGCACCTGTCCTGAAGGGTGTGTGTTTTCTGTCATCCTTTCTTTATGCAAGGAAATCCTTCCAGGCCTTGTGCATGAGTGGGTGGTTAGAGCTCCTGATGTAAAATGTTCACTGATTCCTGCCTCCAATAGTCTCACACAGACAGTTTTCACTCCCTGAAGGTCTGGGAGGGACTGCTTTGAAGGGAAGGCCATTGATGAATAAGTCACAGCTGGAGCAAAATCCAAGGAAGTGGAGTTAATTAAACGCCTCAGGCTATTCTAGTTCATGTATCCTATACTTACCTCAGACTCAGAAAAGAAGAAACTAAGAAATCATATTCCATCTCATTATATAGCATCTTATATAGCACAGACCCATTCTCATTCCTTTTCCCACTCTCCTGAAAAAAATTCAGGAGCTGTAGAAATCTTTGTGCCATTGCCATTAACTTTGAGTGTGAAGTTGCCTGGTATCCCAGCCATCACTGCAACCTAATGTCTTGGGGACTAAAGCACAGGGCACAGACTTAAGGCCCACAGATTTGACTTTTTTTTTTTTTTTTTTTTCCCTATTCATTTACCATCAGTATAGAAAGTTGCACAGCCCTGGGGCTCCTTGCTGAAGAGTTCAAAGCACTTTTACACATAAAAGGGAATTAAATCCTCATAACTACTTCCCATTTTATCCTCCACTACATAGAAGAAGAGATTCATTATACTGCTTCTCTAATTTGCTGCTCAAGGATAGTCTTCTATGCCTGAGGTAATGTAGCCTTCTGGACTGTGAAGTGCTGCTCTAAAATTGCTGTAGAGAGCACAGTCAAGAAGAGTATTTAGAGCAGATATACAGAGAAAAATTCAGGTGGAGCTTCCTGTGCATCAGTTTCTCATTGTTACCTCTTGCCCTATTGCTCAGCACCACTGAGCAGAGCCTGGATCCATCCTTTTGACCCTTCAGATACTGACAGACATTCATTCATCTCATTCACCTCTTCTTGAGGCTGAACAGGCGCAGCTCCCTCAGCCTTTCCACATAAGAGAGATGTTCCAGTCCCTTAATCACCTTTGTTGTCCTCTGCTGGACCTGCTCCAGGAGCTCTGTGTCTCTCTTGTCCTGGGGAGCCCAGACCTGGACACAGCACTCCAGAGGCAGCCTCACCAGGGCTGAGGAGAGGGACAGGATCACCTCCCTTCACCTGCTGGCAATGTTCTTCCTAATGTTCCTCAGCATCTTATTGGCCTTCTTGGTCACAGGGCACACTGCTGGCTCATGGTTTGTTGTCCACCAGGACACAAAGGGCCTTTTCCAAGGAGCTTTTCCAGCAGGTCGTCATCCAGCCTATGCTGGTGCCTGGGGTTATTTTCCTTGTATTTCCTGGGACTGGGTTGTAAAAGCACAGAAGTTTAATAATCAAAACCTTGAGCCAAGTGAGCCATGAGATAAAGGGTTCCACAGAAGTTTCTCAATAAATAATTTTACCTTGACAACACTGATATTTGTCTGTTTGAGGGTTATTATTGAATGCCACTGATCAATTTCAGATTGTTTCTCATGAATGCTCATTCATTTTCTCACAAACATTTATATGAATAAAACTTAAACATATACTTTAAACTGATAAGTTGATTTAAAAATCACTAATATCCATTCTTAATCAAAATTTATACCCATTTATCTCTATTCACCACTTTTCATACATTCTTTCTGTATTTCTTCACAATGATGTTTTTAGCAGAGATAGAGACCATGAGCACACCAGTAATTCTATAGCTTATTTTGAAAACAGAGAGCACTGTTTTTTATAAAATGTGGCATAGCAAAATAAACTTGAAGATTCCAGTCGTCTGTTCTAAGCAAATTTTTGCTGGTAAGGTGAAAAAAGCATTTTTGGCTTTAAGTATCAGGTTAAGAAAGCACAAAAGTTCATGATTCTTTTCATCTGCATTCAGGAAAACAGTTAATATGAGTCAAAATTTCAGTATCTTAAAGGCTTGGAGGATATAACTTATAGTGATAGTCATACATTCTCTCCCTACCAAGAATATTCTCCTCAACTAGAGTATTAATCTTTTATGAGTAAGTTTCCTTGGCGTAAAAGGCTTGATTTTAGTAACTCTAACTAAACTATAGATCTACACTTCAGTGTAGATCCTAAAAACTGCTCTAAATTAACTGGGCAGTTGTGTTGTTTGCCTGTATGCCTACAGCAATATTTTAGTCCCTCATAGACACACACACAAATATATATATATATGCACAGAGGACACAGCAGTTTTATTCAGTATAAATTACAATTTGCTTGCCCTTGCTTATGCTGAAATGATTTATGGGGCGCTCTCTATCTCCCCTATCCATGTACAGGGCAGTATCAAGAGAGATAGAAAATACTGTTCATATAGTAGCAATGACTGCATTGCTTACAATGAAGAAATTCAATTTTCTTGTCAGTTGTTTTTGTGGGAACACACTCTGGGAGGAAAAGTGAGCCATGAGATGTATGCAGTAAACAGAGCACAAATTACAAGGGACACAATGATCTGGCATTGCTGCTCATTCCCAGTGTAGCACTGATGCACATTCACAACCTTGAAACTGCAGACAATCAGGCTGTTAGTCCTAGTGCTCACAGGACTATTGTTTAATACTCTTTCTAACATACCTTCACTCTTCTGGTCATCCCTGCTATACATATTGTACCTGACTTGAATACAATGTGTATCAGATCCAAAAACTCTTCAACATACCCTTAATTTTAAGCGTATATTACTTTAAATGTTTAAGAATAAATTTGCGCATAAGCATTTTTCTTGCAATGGAAGAATATTTTTTAACCTGAGCATACTTAGGTCATCTTAGAAGACTATGAAATCTAGTAAGTTTAAATACTTGAAAGCCTACATGGGTTTTAAAGATATCCATCCGAGACAACCCTGACAGCACTGTCATATGAGGGGCTAGTTGTAAAAGTTTGCATAAGTATCTTTCCTTTAAATTTATGAGACATAAATAAATTGAAGATCTTAGGTCATTTCACTAATCATTGACTTCCAAGATGATTAAGGAACTCTAATGTAGATGTGTGTGATAGACGGATATAAATGCTCTTCACAGAAATATTTGCCTTTTTAAGGCCCCATTTAATCTCTCATCTTCTAATGACAAGTGCTGAACAAATTCCCTCTGTGTTTTCCCAAGCTGATGTACCACAACAGGAATTTATACCTCCTTTATGAACAATGGGTCCTTACAGCTATGGTGTCAGGAAGATTAACTATTTTCATACAAGGACCAAATACCTTTTTCCCTCTCCTACAACAGAGTTATAGCTCTATTATTCATACTTTCTTGGAAAGAAAACATTATTTCCTGTATTAGTGAGGTTTTTCTTTGAAAACTCACAATGAAAATATGCTCTAGGCTTCACAACTGGGTTTTACTTAGGGTTGAAAACCTGCGCAATCAATTTAAGGTAAAGATTCATGTTATACCCCTTTGGTTAAAGGAATGCCAGAATATGAGTATTTTATAAATTTTTTCTAAAATCTATAGCCCTCATTCTCCCTCAAAACACTCAGATTTTTATCACTTACTATATTGCTTCATTTTATCTACATACTTTTCCTACCTGGTTAGTATATGTAAGTGTCAATTACTTGGCTTACTCTGTTAAAAGCGTTCCCAGTAATTCACCTTCCCCTCCAAATGCCCAGAACCTTGCACAGGTGTCTTCTGGCACCCATCCTATGTGGTGAAGTATTCAAGACAATCACCCACACGTGCTACACCAGCCAGTCCACTTGTTTTTATACTACTGATTTTCTGTTTCAAGCAATGATATTGACAACCATTAAAAGAGATAAAACACACTTCCACAGTGAAGGAAAACATGCAGCAAAATTTGTGCAACCATATAGCAATGTACAGTGCAGGAGGAGAAAAACATTTTACTTTAAAAGGAAGCCAGTGTTGATCATAGAGCCAAGCCCTCATATGCCCTGAAATGCTTACATCCAAGCAGACTGCTCAGCACACAGGCACAAGTTGTATGCACCCAGTGGTGGGGCCAGAATTTCATGCAATGACAAAGGAAGGCAAGACAGCTTTTATCAAGCCTTCATTAAAACTTGTTTTTTTCTTAGACAGGAGACTGTGTGCTTGTTTGATCTAATAATGGTTAAGAAAATTTGAGTGCCTGTCCTCTTTAATTTCTGTGAATTTTCTTTAGTCTCCTGTTGTGCATCAAGTCTCCAACTCTGTTCTCTTTCTTTTTGTTATTACTTCTCAGTTGCCTGAGGCTGTTCTGCTCTGGGAGCAGGCTCTCTTTTCTTAGTTTCTTCTCTGCTTTCCCAGATGGGTTGCCCTGAGAATAGTCCCATTGGTATTCTGTGGATAACCTAGTGTCACCTATACTTGACACTCTAAAAACCTTTCTCATCTTCTTTTTCTTGCCTCCACATTCAGACATTCAGACATTCATCATTCACCCTTCATATCAATTTTAGTGTATTTACATTTAATGGCACTACAAATCTCAAAGGTATTTCAGAGTAACATCAGTGCCAGAGGAAGCCTTGAGAGGGGCTGGTGCTTTCAGAAGAATCTGAAAGGGGAATTGGATACAGAGTATTCCCCAGAAGTGAAGAAATTCTGTAAGAACTGGGGGAAAAAGTATGTGTATGTAGGCTTCTCTGCTGATCACAGGCATGATGGAGATTAGGTTTCATGTATTTAAACTCTTCGCTTCATTTGTTTCTGACCAATAGCACTAATCACTAATTTGTGTTTGTTTTTTTAATCATAGATTTAGCTAAGCAGAAATTATGAGGGAAAGCAAACATTCATTATTATTATAATCAAACAAGTATGCTTACAGAGAAAATGCTTGGTAATACTTTACTATCTCTTTCACATTTAAAACCTCTTTACCTGATACGACAAGATAATCAAGGGATATTAAATGATGTGTCCTTACATCATAGATGCAATCTCACAAACATGACTTACAAATAAATATGGTGCAGCAAAATTTTGTGGTACTTTTCTTCATTTTTTAAACACACATTTATTTAATGAATCTTCCTAGCTTATGAACATTGTTTGAACAGAGATCTCATAAATAGCATAAAAATTCAAACTCTTTAAATTTGCAAAAATTTAAAGAATATATAATAATAAATAATAAATGAATATAAAATTAGTTTATATTCATCTCCCAACCTAACAAACGCCAAACTTAGAAATTAGCATGCCCTCATACATTATTGTTTTACCACCTAGTGTTTTAAACTATTCTGCATTAAAGTCATCACAGATATAGGTCTACTCCATTTCCATTAGGTCAGTTAACAAAGGTCTTGTTTAGAGAGATATCACACCTTTGAGAGGCCTTTCCACCTGTTCTGCTACAATTCTACGAAACTTCAATATACCAATAAGATTAAACTCGTGGTGAGAATCCTGTGACAATATCAAAAATCAGTAGATATCCTATTTATGCATATTTACACATGGCATTCAGTAATCTCCTAAGTTTTGCAGAAAGCTCAGATCAAAGACTATCCCCAAAATATTCTGTATTATTATAAAGTGGGGACATATTTTTCTGCTTTGAGTATCATCAGGTACCTTTGTAAAAAACACTTGCTCAGAAATTTTTTAAAAATCTGACAAGCATTGTGGGATTCATGCTGCACAAGCAACTGTGCAAGTTTGTCTGATAGATCTGGGTTTGGTTTCTTGGGGGGGGTTTTGTTTGGTTGGTTGATTTTTTGTTGCTTTTTTTTTTTTTTTTTACAAGACCATAGAATTCATAATGGGAAAATACTTGCATTTTCCTGAAAAAGCACAGAATGGTAGCAGGAGGAACCCATAGGAAGTACCACTAACAAAAGATAAAATGCAAGTAAAAGGATTTTTGAAGCTGGATCATGATCCATGCGAGTTAAATACAATGTATTATTAACAGACACACAGATATGATGTAACAGCACAACAAAAACTGAGGTATCCTGACACAGAATGAGGGAGGCTGCCAGTTATATTTGTCTGTAGCATGCATTTCACGTGCAATTCATTTGTCTGTATTATCTCAAGAGAGTTGCTTGAAAATTACGATTATTATTTTATTAATATTATTAAAGTTATGGGAATTATGAAAAAAACAGTTTTTGATTAGTGGAAGGCATTTTCTCCTTTGTTTTGCTTTCAGGATTGTAGTCAGGAGGCAGCTATAATCCTAAAATGGAGTGCTGTGGTAAAAATTGAATCAAAAGAAAAATTAAAATAATAATTTATCACCTAACAACTAGGGATCCTACAAAAATCACTGATAATACAGATGATTTCACAGTTACCAGTGTATATTTTAATAGGATTTTTATCAGCCAAGAAAGCATATGCCTTTTAACAGGACACAGCAGGTTAAAGGACAACTTAAAAATCATTGACTTCACAGTTAATTCATCTCTTTTAAATATTAACAGGGCAAAATACGCTGTCTGACAAGTCTGAGATATGCTTTTATAAAACATTTAAATACTCATCAAATAGAAGCAGTTCTCTGAAAAACAGGTAACTATTTATAAAGTTACATCAACAACTAAATTGCTAGTTGTCATCAAATAATACAAGGTTAAGACTCTTCTAATTAGAAGCATTTAGAGACAAACATATAACTAATGTTAAAACTAAGAAATGATGACCCGAAATGTAATTTTTCCTCTTTTTTTGTAGATATAAGAAATTCCACTAAACTGGAACAAGCTCATCAGTTCATAAATAAACACATCTCCCTTGATATCATCACATCCCCATGCACTCCTCAGAATCTCTTTAGAAAGAGCTTCTACATGTCCTTTCCAACCAGAAGTTGCATTTTTTAAGAGAAGACAATTGGAAATGAGTTAGGATACAAACATTTTAAAGCATGGTCCAACAAATTTTATGAACGCTGCTATATATCGTGAGTAGCCCAAAATTTATTTTTCTAAGAGAAAAGAAAGAGTAAGCTTACACCTGCTATTCTTAGCACGGATGTCTTACTAGAAGGACAGGCTTTAAAAATCCCTAAAAAATAGGCAAGGCAATAGAAAAAGTCTGTATGTTTGGAAATAGCTGCTTTAGTATAGAATCTATATGTTTCTTTTACCCCCAGAGATTCATTTTCTCCATCAGCAACCATACCAAACCCTCTCTCCAAATCTGAAGGCCTTTTTGTAAAAAAAAAATAAAAAACAAACCTCAACTATTTAGGTGCTAGCAGTTTTGAAACTTTTTGACTCATAAGATACCTAAAAACTGAAATTTAATGTCTTTTAGAATCCATATTTTCTTCATGTGCTCACAAAGGAATAGCTTCCGAGTTACATGGGATAACCCCTTTAAGTGTTTTGCATTGGAATTGTGTTATACATTCAAATCCCTGATCTTTTCTTTTCTTTGGGTTTTCTTTAAATTTCTCTTGCCTAACAAATGTTTTACAAGTCTTCAAGGCAAATTTTTTCAGTTTCATTCTATATTCTGAGGTTTTATTCAGTTTTCTTGTGACAAATCAAATTAAACCAATGACAAAAGTTGACAGACACAAATTTTGTTTGCCTTGGATATTTGTTATTAAAGTAAAGTATTTTTAATAATATATAGGCTTGCATGTTCACACAGTAGTTAGAATTAACAGAAGTCAGTGTTAAAAAAAGGATTAGGAACTAGTTTTTTTCAAATAGTCCCCTTCTGTTCAGTTAAAAGACACAAGAGCTTAAGTTTGTCCCCTCATACTGAATTTTGTGCTCAAAATGCATAAAATAAATTGTATGTTTGATTTGTTCAAGGGCATTGTTTTCAAATATTGCAGCAATGCAATATTTAGGAGAGAATGCCCATAGTAGTTAGCATCTACAACTATTATAGAACTTTTATTGTACTGCCAATCATATGTTCAATCTCTTGTTAAAATTGTATGAACAACTTAGCTCTAATGCACAATTCTGGGAGTTTTCTCAAGATTCTTAACAAGATAAATATCAACAAGTGATATTTTGTAGTATCTATATTGATATGAAATATTGTGCATATATAAATCCATACAATATCAAGAAACAGAAGGGTTTTTTTAATTTCAAAAAAAACCCCAAATTTTTAAAATAAATAAATAAAGTTATACTCTAAGGCAAGAAAAAGATATCCTGTAAAAAAAAGAAACCTCAGAAATAAAAATGTCCCTCCATAATATTGATTTATCATTCTTGTTATTATAATAACCTCAGAGCATGAGGGAATGGTTAAAACCTTATTCATAATTTTTGAGCTTTGGATTTGACACCGGCAGTATCGTATATCTTGGGTTTGAGGAGTAACTTAAATTAAGCTTCCTTACAAATACTTTACACCCTTTTAAAAATGAGTTGTATGTGTGAAATAAATTAATACTCAACCAGTTATAAACCTATAGGCAACAGTTTAGAAGAAAAATAAAGAATATATCTCCTGTAGACAGACTGTATATAGACAGACTGACTGGCAATCTACCCTTAAATCCAACAAGAATAATTCAGTGCTTGGGAACTATGAATTTTTCCTCTTCATGCATTTCTGCAGTGCCTGCCACTCTGGAGAAAGCAGTATAGAGTGGGGTAGGAGGAATCCTGTTCCTCTTAGTAAATGCACACCTGCAGGTCTGACAAGATGTGGTCAGCATTGCAGTCACAAATCCACACAAAGGCCCCAAGTCAGCAAAATATATTAGTACCCTCTATCTCCTTGAATGAGTTTCTTTGGCTTCAGGAGGACCTGAAGTAAGACGGGTTCATACCAACACGAAGACGTAGTGCACATCTGCCTTCCATTGGACAAAACCAGATTCTTTCCCACTCATCTGGCCCCACACTCTGTGCCATTGAGTAAGGCCTCAAGGAGTAGGATTACATACAAAAAGCCCTGCGGTAAGAAAAATATTCTAATTTTTATAGGATAAAATAGTGCTTAGTGTGAATGAAACCACACGGTGAGCAATAACAGGGAGAAGGTGTCTTTGCTGCACCTAAGCATGAGTTAACACATCCCTCTGAAACACAGGCATGCACCTGCTCTGGACACTAAAAACAGGAGGGTGAACTTACACAATAAAACTGAAAACCACCATAAACTCTGCATCTAACAGTGAATGGGTATGCAGTTTGTGCATAAATGTGCATAAATAGTGATCTGATAGGTACTTACCCCCAATCAATATCAGACCTGTACAGATTATTGACTTCCTAGCTACTTGTGGAGGACCAGGCGTAAGCATTTTTGTCTCAAACATTTCAACTGTTGCTACAGGAAAGTTGTGAATGGAAGAGAGTCCCGTGGAGGTGAGGCAGAGCTGTTCTGAGACAGCTTCCTTTTGTTTCTAGGCTTGCAAGTCTTGCTCCTGTTTCAGTGCACCTGTGTCAAGAGAAGGACTGAGTCCCAGGCACCTCAGTAAAAGGGGCTCCAGGACCACCACAGACCACCCACAGACCCCCCAGCTTCTTCCAGCTTATTCCTGGGAGGACTCCAAAGGACTGACTGTACACTTACAAAAAGTAGGGCACAAATGATGCAAAAAATTTATTTTACATAAGAGGAGTACATCAGGTAAAGTGTAAAAGGATCAGTGGATCAGTCTCTTGCTCTGTTTTACATCAGGCCCAAAGCCAGATCACCATAGCAGGAAGAACGGAGGATCTAAAGCCTGGTGATCTTTTTCCTTCTCTTTGTCTCTTTCTGCCTTTATTTCTCTCTCTCATTTCATCCTGGCAAGACCAGCAATCATATTCTACCCCTTGCTCTGTACCTGAACCTTGTTGTAGAGTTGGGAGCTTGTTAAAGTTGTTTGTAAAAGTTGTGAGCTTATTAGTCAACACTTCTACCAACTAAATAGCGGGTTAGCTGCTGGAGTTAATTTATACAATGAAGCATAAGAGTTCCCTGATATGTGAATTGGTGCCTTTGTTCAGCCCAACAAGGATTTATAGTGAACATCATGCCACTTCCAGGCCATAACATTAGTCAGTCAAGGAGACATGAAAGACCTGGTTCCTAGTGTTGAGACATATTTTGAATATTTTGACACATTTATTTATTTATTATTTTGACATATTTATTTCTTTTGAAGTTGTAGATACTATGTATGAGGTCTCCTCAGAGGATTTACTGAGGTGCCTCAATGGTACCATTGCTAAACAATTAAGGTCTAAAAAAAAGGTTGTAAATGGTAATAATTATCTCTTTTAAGAAAAAGTGCTTTCAATCCCTGTTAATCTCTATGAGGACATGAATCTGGGCTCCCTACTGTTGGTGTTATTATATTGGCATTAATATGTCACATTAAGAAAAGTAAGTTCCCTGCTTCAGGGGATTAGTGCCAGCTACAAAAGACTCAAACACCTAGAGATGAATTAGAATAGCAATAATGATAAAGTTGATCTTTCCAGCTGGAAGAAATCTGAGGTAAAACTAAATTCATACAGAAATAGTATAATCTTAAAAAGCCAAATAGGAATCACACTATAGAGTATCACAACAGGGCCTCATGTCTCAGGAGACATAGAAGCTTAAGTTACCTAAATATTGTATTTATTATTGTACCCTGTCAGTTTCACAGAGGTAGTACCACTTATTTAACCAAACTTCATTACAAATCACTGACAAGAAGCAGAACAAAAGTATGGTGACTTACAAGCAAATTAGTGGATATTATCTTAGTTAAATCTGACATGATTTCTAACTAAATTCTTAAAAATAATTTCCAGGATACCCTCCCCATTCAATTTTTTATAAAAATACTTTAAATTGGATTGTATTTTAAATTAAATTGATACTTTAAATTTTAATAAAATTAAACTCAATCTTAAGAACTTTACAGATGTGCATTACTAAAGAATTAAAAATTAGCATGTAAAAATACAAATGTGAATATTTTTATGAGGGTTATTTAGAAAATTATTAAATATTACACTGGAAGAAAGGACTATCACCATAATTAACGCTTTCCAGTTACTAAGTAATGTAGCTGTAATAGCCTTTTCCTCCTTCAATCACAGCAAATATCCCAAATCCCTATTGAAATAAGTACATTTTTAACTCCGTTGTTGCCTTTCAGGTAAAAAAAAAGGACAGTGTGTGATGCATATTGTACATTGCATGTATGGAAAACCTAATCCTGCCCTCCCTGAATTTCTGGAATAACTTTTCAGTTTTGATGCTAATGCCTCAAAGAGCTGATGTTCCTCTCATGTGGAGTCTAACAGCTTAACTAATTTCGTCATCCATTCAGGAAAAAGAGATGGGTACTCTATTAAGCCTATGTAAAAATTTTTTCTTTTATTATTTTGAATCACAATTGTAGTCTCTAAAGTATCTATTTCATCATTTACATGAGAAGAAAATCTAGCACCAGATATATTTGAGATAGAAGAAACACTATTTGACCTGTTCTTTGCAAGAGAAACATTTTCTAAACCTATTCTGATAATGCTTTAATCAAATTCCCACTGAGGTGAAAGCACACCAGGGCAATGTGCAGCTTCGAGGCATGAATGTTGACTACATAAACATGTTTTGGAACACAGTACAATTTTGTAGCAAAAGTTATGTCACCCCAATGGAAGGAACAAGATCCTTAGCATATGAGCTACCTTGTGTTCACAGAGGCAAAATTCCTGGAGGAAACTTAATTTGGCATTCCGTAGATTTCATATATAGGTCTCAAAATTAATGTTCTGTGCTTAAATTGTGTAAATAAGCAAGAAGGAACTCTATGGAAGTCAGATTTGTATCACCTTAATATTGCATATGTTGTTCTGTACAGGTCAAGCCATTCCATTTCTCAGCAAGAGAGAGAAGTTGTCACTGACCATGTAATAAAACTCACAATTTTTCTATTCAATTATTTCATTAAAAACATTTGCATGAATTCTTCCAGAAATTATTTAACATGACTTGGATATGAAAAAGTGTGTTAGCACTGGAATTACAATCTCTTTAGCTAGGGCTGTTCTTGTTTATTTTATTATTTTGCTCAGATAAAGCATATAAGTACTGCTTTAACCAGCTACTTTTACAGAGCCTGGTAACACAGCTCACTTTAAATGACATAGTCTGTATGGAAGCCTCATGACCTACTAAAATACACTGTGTGATGTTTATTTGTAATGAATGTTGGAGAACTCTTAACTAGGCTACTTCTTAATGCCATCTGAAAGAAAATTAAAAATGTCAACTAGGTGTATATATTACCTAAAAAATGTATCCCAAAAATGCTGCAAAGGCAATTTCGTAGTATTAAGGCATGTAGAAAACTCTCAAGCAAAGGATTTGTGTGCAAACATTTGCTTTAGAGAATGTAGTAAAAGAGAAAACAATTTGCCTAAAAAAATCCATGCCAATGTCAAAACTTCACTTAGGAAAGGGAGAATGTGATACTTTCACATTTCCTTAAAAATCCTCTACCCCTTCTGTTTTTCTTCTTTTTGCCTTTTGCTTCTCTGCTTTGCAGATCATTTTATATCTGAAATACCATCAGCTACAGTGAGCAACAAAAATATGTCTCTTTAGAATAAAATAGAATGACTTCTGGGTAAGGAAGACGCACAGTAGGTGCAAAGCTCAGTGGTAGACACAACCAGGAGGCTGCTTGCCTGTGAAAATTAAAAGATGCACTGAGCATATTTTCTGAGAGATTTGTTTTAGGATGCGAGAAAGTGAGTACTTAGCTGAGAGAGGAATAATCAAGCACAAAACTATAGGTCTAGGATCACCTACTTGCATAGAAACCTTCCCCCAAAAAATCAACAATAGCATGAAGAAAGGATAAATATTCTATTCAGGTGTATAAACAGGCAGCTGGGAAAGAAAACCTGAAAAAAATTGGGGTTAGACTAAAGACTAAAGAAAAGACAAGGTGGGACAATGATTACAGCTTCAAATACAAAAGGCAAAGAACAGAACTATCTTTTCTCTGTGCCTGTGAACAATGAACTATGAATTTAAAGCACTGCAAGACTGATTCATGCTAAACATGAATCGGGACCATCATGAGCAGAACAAATTTTTTCACAAATCTTTTGCCTTCAGTAGGGTCTGGACGTGCACACCATTACTGATCTCAATTTGAGCTTCAGACAAATTCAGCTAGGAAGGACCCTAAAAGCTGAAGAGGTGGATAAGCATATCTTACAGAAGATTTCCTAACACTTAAAGCACCTAATAATATATCTCCAAAATTCATGATGGCCATAAACTAAACTGCCCACAGAAAGGAGATGATTTTTCTGAGATACCAGGTCTAAAGGGAAACCAGTGCTGAGAGGCTTCATGAAAGATTAGAAGATTTTGAATGCACACACAAGAAGCACAAAAGTTGTCACAATTCAATCCTGTGACACCAAAGCCATAAACGTCCCTTGACAGCTTCTGATGAGATTTCTCATTTTCCTTTAAATCACCTAAAACATACCTGGCTGTGCTCAAAGCATTTCCACTCAGCAGCAACCCTAGATCATATATGACTAGAGCATAACAGGATCAACAGAGTTATATATCTTAATGACAGAAAGAGACACTATTATAACCTAGTCTGAGCCTCACCTACAGGAAGAAATCATAAACATTGTCAGAAAAAGCACATGCAATTAATATGACACAAAACTGACAGGTACCTGCTTCACGATGTCATCAAGAAACATTTATTTAGAAGAATTTTACAACCTTAACAATCACACTTTTAATATGATTGTAGTTTAAAATTATTAAGTGTAGATTGTTGTGCCTTGTGTAAAAAAGAGAAAGGTATCCTGGTCTTCATTGGCTTTGATTGTAGGATGCACCAAACCCTAAGATCCATATAAATGTTCTGAGACACACAGAAAATGATCTACTTATCTACAAACTTTATAACAATCCTAAATGTACTCAACTCGAGATCAATACTAGCATCAAATGAAGTCCAGGCTATGTATTCTATTGAGTAGAATAGTCTCCTCACAAGTTCTTGGGTCAGCAAAAGGATACATTTGTGATATTCCATAGTCACTTCTCCTCACCAACCTGCAAACATTCAAAATTCACGCAGTAAATAGTCTCAGGTAGTTCAATAGAAGAAAAAACTTTAAAAATTCATGACAATCACTGTATCCCTTTCATTTTTAAATAATTTTATACAAATTTTAAAAATGAAATTTTATGCTTTCTTGTATCACATTCTTATTGGGTCTTCCATATGGAACCATTTATTTCAACAGGCCATCATTCCAAAGTATGCTATCAAATATGAGACAAGGCAGATAAAAAACCCAAAATATTATTCCAGCCAAAGTTGATGTATGAATCCCACTTCTTAATTGAAAATTAAAATTATTGTTCTCACTTGCTATCTTTACAAGAATGGACATTATATGAAATACTGGTTATCATCTATAATATTCCAAAATCAGGAAAAAAATCTTATATTTGGGAACAAAAAAATGACAGTTCACAAAATGCGGGACATGAAAAAACAAACACATGGACTTGTCTCCACATGAAATGGGATCCCTACTGTCTCCTAACTTTCATTGAGACTAAATATTGTCATATGCTTCATATCTATTCATGATGGTTTTGGATCTTTTAAAAGCTTTCTTATGGTTAAAAAAGGTCTGTTTTTTTCCTATCCTACTTATCATTATACTAGTCTGATTCTTTCAGAAGGTTTTTTCATGTATTTTACATATTTTGTTTTTTCCAACAAAGTCAGAAAAAACCATATTAGGACTATCTTTTTTAAAAAGGTGTGGCATTTGTCAGCATTCCTGCTGCCCAGCTGAAATTCCTTTTTCACACTATTCACAGCCTTGCTCAGTAGGATGTTTATATCTTTTTCCTGATTTTTTTCCACTTGCAATGATAAGCAATAAGTCAAATCAAGATAGCATTTGAAATTTTTGATGGCTTAAAGAATTAAAATAAAAAGGCAATAAAACTGTAGCTTTCATTCAAAGCATTCATTTTGAGGATATCTGATTCTATATTCATTTTTTAAGTGGACTAAAAGAAAAGTTTCCACTGAAGCAACTGCATTTTTCTAAGAAAATGGAGATAAAGTTTCTTAAAGCAACTTACTTTTTTTAGGGACAGTATCTTCTAAAGTCAGTATCTTCTAAAACTCAATAATAATGTATAAGAAATTTATAACTGAAATTCAGGCTTTCAGTAATGAAGCACCAAAACTTCTGACAAAATTTTACAAAGGAAAATTAGAAGAACTTACACCTTAGGAAGTGAAATATAAAACATGTAAAAGTGAATAAAGGCTTCTACTGACTTGAGTGTATTTTGGCTTAATCATCAGGTATTAAAACTGTGGGCTTCCAAAACCAACACTGCAGGTATAGTTAAGAATATCTATGTGACAACAGGTCACAGGTTAGAAGTTATAATACCCTACAAGCTCAATTTCATATTAATTTCAAAAAATATTTTGGCTTGACCAAGAAACCCACAGCAGTATCATTATGTGCATATTCACATTTGAGACACTTTCAAAGAGGGAGGTGATTCTCCCTTGGCTAATTAATTACAAAGGCTGTGTATGGCCACTAGGTTACTAAGCTGGACGTTTCCATTGTGTCAAAAATGAGGGAAATCTAGAGGTGGATTGCTGTTTCTCTTTTTTGGGTGCTCATATGAGCACCTGAAGGTTATATATGTCTCTGAATTTCTTACCTGTCCACCAGGAGCATCTTGAGATTTTAGGCTTTAAATTCAGATTTAAGAATTTACATAAGGGAAAGATAACACCTTTCAACCCCAGCTGTCTCTGAAGGATTGCCGCCTCTAAAGAAATTGCTAGTGCATGAAACAGGCTGAAAGGTTGCAAAACTGACTAAAAATAGTAGACATGTGAATAAATACCATTGTTTCAGTTAGTAGAGATCAAGTAAATTGTGCAGCATATTGGAAAGGGTACATATTAATCAAAGAGCTTTGCTTAATTAACAGTTGCCTGCCATATGCTTGGCACCTTAGCACTGCAGGACAGTTGTAGAGCTCAGTTAGGTAAACACTAGTACCAGTTTCAAGCCATTTGTTCTCATTGCATGTTAATCAGCAACAAAGCACCCAACAGAGTAAAAAAAAAAAAAAAAAAAAAAAAAAAAAAACAAACCCAAAAAAAAAAAACCCCCAAAAAATCACATACCAAAATTTTCCTGCCCAAAAAGGTGAGACAGTGCCTGAGGAGTGTCCAGTTTTTATTATGCTTGCATTATTATCAAGGTCTTAAATGAGCAATGACTAATGCATTTAAAAAATTTGAGTAACCTAGTGCCAGTGGAAAATTTGATCATCCTCTGAAAACATTAAATGCCCCAAGACTTTGCTCTCAGCAGTCTCTGATCTTCAACTGATAATGCATTTACATGATTCATCTCTGTCACATATGCATAAATAAAGCCCTCTGTTTTTTCAGGAATATCACACACACACAAAGCATCTCATATAAAACAAGTAATTTTGAAACTACGACTCTAGGGCACAGTTCTACTCCAAAGAGTTATGTTTTATAGACAAGTTTTGCTATCCCCTGATTATTATTTTCCACCTACAAGTAATAAGATTGGTTTTGAGCTTAACTTATGGACGGGCACCATATTGTTAATAAATGGGAGAGCAAATTACATCTTCTTCCACACCTAAAGACAGGTATTTTTCAGACTAAAATCTGCCATACCTATATCATATGTATACACCAGAATGCCTAAATCTTCAAGGGGTTGTGCTAGGGACTGATGATTCAATCCTCAGCAATATTCTGCAATTGAGATTGTTCCATAGAAGCAGTGTTTCCAGATTCTTCAGGACACAAATCCAGGCATCCATTAATGGATTCACAAACTATATTCTAGGGTTATTTTCTTCAATTTTGAAGTCAGATGCTGAGAAAACTGAATTAAACATCGTTTATAAAAAATCAACTGCTACCCCATACTTCGGTTTTCAAAAAATTTTAAAATTCAAGTCATTAAAGTTTCTTTAAAATGTGGGCTGTCTGGGGATAAAGAAAATGCCTCTTTTACTTTATTTTTAAAAATTATTGCAGGGCAAAATTATATAACTACTCTCTGTGGAGGAAGAAAAACGGTTACCAGGAAGATCATATATATGAGCCTGCTCACCTCTACATCTTTATATATGATCTGGGAAAAGGGATGACTTGTGAAGATAGAAATTATTCAGGATCATCAACATATAAGTTCAAAGCAGTACTTGTGGGGCTGAGAGATAAGACACAGATAAAAGAAGGAACAGATCAAATTAAATATAGAAAAGTGCATGCAACACACATGGAAAAATAACATTAACATCTACAGTGACCCATTCCACTGATTAAAAAAATTATCTTGTCATCCTGAACCCTTTGAAAATTCAAAGTTCCACCAAAGAAAGACAAATAGAACATTTGCAATTGTTTTAAAAGAAATAGCAATCACAAGTGTCAATCTGATACTGTGGAAACCATTATATGCCTAATTCAGATCAGTGTATACAAAGACTATGCAAAAGAACTAGAAGAAGGATTGTAAACAGCCAAAATATAAGAATGATCAGATATGATGAAAACTATATAGTTTAGTTAAAAAAAAATACAAAAAAAAATTTGTTGGAAGTTAATAAAGCATTGAATGATGTGGAGAAACCAAGCCAAGAATGATTTTTGCTGTTTCTTCTGAGACAAGAACATGTGAGCAATCAATGAAATCATCACACAGTGAGTTTAAAGCAAATTAAAACAGAATTTAATTTCCATCAAAAGGAAGGGTAACTGCAATGCACACTCCTGTGGAATGTGGAGGCCAAACATAAAAATGAGTTTTAAAAAGGAATTGACAAATCCTCAAAAGATAAAGTAATCAATATTTTTAAAATAAGGTGCTCCAGACACACCCCACAATTCAAGAGAGTATTTTCTGTTCATAAGAGCCATATAGGGATTTTCTCATGGAAATAATTTTTTTCCCTTTTCCATGTCACAGATTTCCTAATGTGCAGCTACCCAGGCTTTTGAATGAAAGAAACTCTGCTCTTTGGAGACAAAGAAGGTGGCTTTATACATTGCAAAATATATATATAATTTTATTTTTTTCTCCTCTGCCCAGCTGAGGCGGGGAATGATAGAGCAGCTTTAGTGGGCACCTGGCATCCAGCCTAGTTCAACCCATCACAGCTTACAACAATCACAATCCTATACTCTTGGATGACTTAATCCAGTAGACCAATTTTAGGCATTTGAGTAGAAGCTCAAATATACCCTGATTTGGATCTAATTTGCACACACACTGAAATTCACATGATCCTGAAAACATAGGAGGATTCTTATATAAGTAAAATTTATAGGGGCATACAAACTTGGGACATAAATACCAGCTTCTCCATTAAAAATCCAAACAGAACACTTCTTAAATGAGTGCTGCTGTGGGCAGAACTATGAGCAACTGTCTACCTCCCCATCTGTCTACCTCAGTTACATGAGAAGCTTCCCACAAATTTGAAAAGTAGCATCATTTATATCTAGAAGTAAAAGGAACTGCAAGAATTAAAACTGGCATCTTTAAAGGCAATTTTTTGCAGCTATGGAGATACTTAGGGAAAAGGCTGACCTACTTTATACACCTACATTTGTATTTTTGATGTACATACCTGAAATGCAAACAAAAACTTGCCATTGCAAACATTTCTAGGTTCAGAACAGGAATGAAAAATAGCTTTGGCATCCACCAGACCTTAAAACTCTGCTATTCAAAAAAAAAAAAAAAAAAAAAAAAAGTAGATAATTGAGGGGGGAAAAATCTGATAGGCTTGAAAAAGAAGATAGAACAGTAGCAAGAAGATATGTAAGTTGGTCTGCATAAAAAGGCAGCAATATATTGATTAGCCCAGCTAACCTTGGGCTTTCCCCAGGTCTCTACCAACTTACAGCAAGCAACAGGTTCTGTAACTGGGTCAGTAGAACTACTGTTTGTCAGTACATCAACGATTTACAGCTCCTCCACTCATGTACATATGTGTAACATCAGCCAGGCCCCGGCTGAACTCTGTATTAGCATGATAAAGGAGGTAGAATTGTGGATTTCTGGAGAAATTGAGAGCTAGGAAAAAGTCACAATTATTGATTATAATTGCATATGCTCAAGAAAAAACATATAGGAGTTTTGGAAGCTCTGTATTGTCCCTTTGAGGTGAAAGTCACACAAAGAGGTATATAATCTGGGCAGGTTTCCAGATTAACCTAAAAACTGATGTGTTGCTCACTCTGTTAAGAATGGTCATTCTGCCCATTACAACACAACTACGAGCACTGAGGATGCGCTTTGGGCACCTGCTGGTGCTCAGTAAGCCGTCTGGAGAGCACCATGACTTGACAGCTACCTCACTGAGTCAAAAAGAGGTGACACTCACAGACACCTTGGAAACCCCTAGCTAGCCATTTCATTTATTTAGTTATTTATGCAGGGCTGGAGATACAGCTGGCATTTGTTCCCATTGGCTATACTTTGAATTAATTTCTCTGGCCTAGACACACACACTGACGTTTCCAGCTAATATGTCACTTGAAATTTATCTTCATTAGTGCAATTCTCAACTAGGAAACTGTTGATTAGTTTATTCAAGCTGTGTGCACAATATACCATTTTCTCTTTCACAGAGTAATGGATAAGAACATTGGACAGGTTTGGTCCAATCCCTAAACTTCTCAATTAGCTAACTTTGTTCCCCTTATTTTCACGTCTGCCCCTGTCAGCTATCAGCTAATATTAAATCTAATTCATCTCTCTCTATAGGCATGTGCCAGGATTCAAGGTGGCAGGGCTATAAAGTGAAGATGAAATCCTCACAGTTATTAAAATTACTTTGCAGCTGGATTAAAATTTCATTGCCCATGAATTGCACAGTTCATGAAATACACTTCTGTAATAATTCTATGGCAATGCAATGAGATGGTAGATTCAGCTGAAAATATTTTACTAGGAGAGTCATATGTTGGAACGCTGACTCTACAGTATCTGGGTGCTCTACAGCACAATGCTGACTCCATAAAAAGCTTTGATATAAATAAGACAAATGATTTCCAGATGCTTTACAATTCCAAAACCTCCTTGACTGTGGAGCTAAGCAGCTTTGTCATTGACCTTAATAAGCTCTCCAGTTACCAAGCTCCCATCTGGGCATATCCTGGGAAAGACAAAAATTTCTTTCCAGTTTCCTATCTGTAGACTAGAATCTCCAGTGATGAAACTCTGGGATGATAGCAACTCAGAAAAAATCAATAATAACCTGAAATGTCAGTGATGATAACCGTTAACAGCAACAATATTTGCTGTATATAAATGGACACTCAGGGAAGTGAAAGGAAGCACCAGGGGTTCAGGTAGTTACTGAGAATGGCTGATTCAGCAAAGGAGAAGACAACAGAAAATCCTGGTTGCTCTAACTTCGCTAAGACTTTTGCTATTGACCTTAAGAATGACAAGGTTCAATTGATTTCGTCTGTGGTAAGAAAAAGTTCAGGCATACATGTGCAGTGCATCTGCTTTGAATGTCTCCAGATATCCATAGATGGTAAATTTTTTAGGATCTAAACCTTGATTAATGACTAAATAAAGGACCAGAGAAGGAAGAAAGTTCAACATCCTCCTCCTCAAACAATTGTTTTCACTGTGACTGGTGACTGGCATTTACCTAGAGTAGCATTAGAGAAATTATTTTGGCAGGTTATCTTTTCCTCTTGCATCACTGTTTGCTTTTATAGTTTTTTCTATCATGTGTCCTTCTTTTTAAAGGATAAGCAAAAAAGGAGTATTATATCACTTCAGAAGGATCAGCTCAATGATATGGCTGTCATTCTAAGAACACAGCTTGGTATTAGTGGACTGGAAAGAGTGACACAAAAGCATGTAAGTCACCAGATCATCTGATACACAGAGATGTATCAGAGAGAGGGAGCTGGACTTGTTTAACGTGAGGGCTCACAGGGGATCTTACCAGTGTATATAAATACCTGATGGTGGATAGCAAAAAGATGAAGCTAGACTCTCCCCCATGGTGCCCATGACAGGACAAGAGACTCTGAACATAAATTGAAAAAAAAAAAAAAAAAAGTGAAAAACAAAGCCATCAGAAATTACATTTAAATGCAAGAAAAAAAAATTATTTACTGTAAGTATGATTGAGCAATGGAACAGGCTGCCAAAAGGGCTGTGGAGTGTCCAATGTCCATGCTTTGAGGTATGCAAAACTCAACTGGACACAGTCCTGAGCAACCAAGCTTTCAGCATATGAGGAACACTAGAATATGGCCTGGGCCTTTCAACTTGTTAACCTATGTTACTGAATCTGTGTAATAATGCACATTTTTATTTTAATCAAACCAGGTGAATAGTTCCTATTCCTGGGTTGGTCTCCCTAAAAAGGCCCAAACTCCTTATAAGCAGAGAAAGAAGTTATAGGGGGAGAAAGCGAGAACACTTCTAATACTCCATTGGTAGCTCAGATCAGACAGAAATCTGAGTACATTAATTCCTTGTAAACACATTTTGAGTATTTATACTCCTACAGGAATGAGTGCTCCAGAAATAAATATAAAATTTACAATTACTTAAACACCTTGCAGTACAGGATTAAAACAGTCCAAATCCCAGCCCAGGAGGTTGTATAAGAACTGAAACTTTGTAAAGTAACACCTCATTTACAGCTAAATTAAAATATGAGATTTTATCCAAATTGCACTTTAAAGATGTGAGAATAATGCAATGTTCTAATTATAACTCACAAGGGTCTATTAATTGTTTCTGTAAGTACAACATGCTTATGTAAAGTCTAGTCTTAGACATTCAGTTAGATACAGAATACAGAGACAGGCTGCGTTCAGGTAGTCAATTTACTTGGTCCCTGGTAAGTTTTTCTATTAAGAAAAGTATTTTCTACCCTCTGATACTTTCTACCATCTTACTTTTTTTTTTTTTTACTTAGATTGCATTTTCGTAATCTTCCTGCAATTCCATTGCTATATGCAGTGTGGGAATAAAGAGCTCCCTAAAGCACACAACTTGCTTTACACCCCATTGACTATCTTACTTCTACCTTAAGTTTTATCAAAAAATAAAATTTAAAAGAAAATAAAAATCCAACTTTCCCAAGGAGCAACTTCGCCAAAAAATCTTTTTTTTTAATGAAATTTCAAGCATGAGGGCATTTTGAAAATCATCTGTAAAGTCAATTTTCACATTATTTTTCCTTCACTCTCTGACCAACATGTACCCTATGCATTGTTCACTGTAAGTCATCACACGACATTAGCATTGAACATATGGACCAAAGGATACCAACCATTTCCAATCAAACACTGACCTGGCTGAACAGCAGAGCTTAAACTCATAGGATACCTACACCAATTCCACCTAAGTCCACGACCTTGGAGAAGTAAGGTGGAAGTACCAAGGGCAAGTTGGAAGGCACGGAAAGCAAGCAAGCAGAAGAGGGCTGTCTATACAGCCCTTCTACTGACCCAGGCACACACCAACAGCAAAGGAATGGTCCGGCTGCTTTCTCGTAGAAAAAACAAAAATCATGGTTCCTCACTAAAGAGAACCCAGTGGGACATGCTGAAAAGGCAGATGACAGCTGTGGGCCTCAGGTATGAAAGGGCCCCAAGGTATACAAGTGAATATACTGCTCTCTGATGCAGCATGTCCATACCAGACAAATGGAGCCAGCCACTGGTGTTTAATTATTATTTACTGAATGAGTAATATCAAAATACTTGTTTGTTTAATATCAGTGAAGATTGAAGTGTCACTTTAAAAAATATTGCTCAATAACATTATTTTGACATTTTTCTTTTGATAAGTCTGATTAATAACACATAGTACATCTTTAGAAGAAGCACAGATCAATAGTTTAAAGAGATAAAAACTGGGATCCTAAAATGCTCACTTCTTCATAAGAAGGCATTAAATCAAATGAAGCTTAATTTGAGATAGTTTTTTTGTTCGTTAATTCTAATACAGCTTTTCAACTTTAAAAATGGGAGATTTTAATAGATCTTTAGATATTGATTTAAAGGTTTAATTTTAGTCAGTCAGTTTTAAGGTTTTGTGCATTTTAACTTGCTCTCTACAGCTTGCAATGATCATATTGAGGAAATGCAATTACTTACACACAGTAGAGACTGAAAGCACAGCAGCACAATTACAGTCTTTTTCAGCTAATATAGTCTTTTCATGTTAATAATTTATATACAAGATAATTTTTGAGTTGTCATAGCATTATGAATAATGGATTTAAAGATAGGCTTATATGAAGATTAGTCTGTAGAAGAAAAAAAACTATTTAAGAGACTGCAATAACACCATGTGAGAGATTAAGAGAAATCCTGCAAAAAAAATCTTTAAACCTTCAAAATTATCAGGATGTGAAGGAAAAAAGAGGTCAGATGGAAGAGACATGGAAATAGCATTACATAAAAGGTTTACTGTGAATCTAGGAAGGTCAAGTGTAAAGTGGCAAAAGATGCCTGACTAATGAAAACAAATCGAAGAAGGCTGAAAACACTTCAGAAAGAGAGATGAGAAAGACCTTTTTTTTTTTTTTTCCCAGAATGACTAGCACCACCAAAAGCTATTATTTTGAGACTTTTTTCTGTTCACATTCATAAGAATAAATTTCATTCATCTGGAAGGTAAAAATAAAACCCTCATTGACTCTTCAAGAATTTAATAAGGTAAATTAAAATAAATTTATTTTCCTTTGACTGTTGAGTATGCAAAATGGTCTGCCTAAAAACAAGAGTATTGCAGGAATTAATCTCCTGTTCTGAAAGTTAAAAATAACTTTTTACTCTGTGTGAATTACTCTGAACTTCAAAAGAAACAAAATCCATTTAAAAAAAATTACCACACAGATATTTCAGGAAAATTCTTCACATGGTGATTACAAAAGATAATCATTAGAAATGTTGGTGCTAAAAATACTAATTCAGAGCATGAAATAATATCTCATCATTATTAAATTGTCAGGCAGTTGCCTGGAGAGAAGCTTAAGAAAATGTACAAGTAAATCCATTCTTTTCAATGAATATATTATCTTCTTTTAAGTAGTCTTGAAAACTTCGCTAAAAGCCAACTCCATGCAGTTACAGATAAATTGATTTCTTAGTAATAATTGTGCTTCTCTACTTAACCCACAAGGACGGGGAGATCTAGTACTGTGTCTTGCACTCATGCATGTGTCATTTGTTCCATATCAAACCTGATATTGTAGAAATAATGTTTGCTGTTCAAATGAATTAACTAAAGAAGTGAGTAAGAGTGTTAAATGTTGGATGGTTTGTATCTTTGCCCTATAATCATTGACATTCCATTAGAGCATGAGATTTAAAAAAAACTAGTGGAAATTAAATAATATTCTTCGTCCAAAATATTTTCCTTTGAGCATGACCTGAAGAACTGCATTTCTTTCTAAGTATTCTGATTTTAGCCCAGTTTTCTCTTTTCTTTCATGTGGCATGTCTCAGTTATAATACTTTGTACTTTGGAGGCACAGATTTTAGTCACAAGTCACACAAAATACGGACCTTAGCATCTACTGTCTGAGATAATGATAAAAATTGTCCTAAAAGCACCATTGAGAGTCAACTGTAAGATCTATTGATAGAGCCACAATGGTTTATGCACAGCTGAAATTTGTTTACCTAAATTTATCAATCAGACCCACTGTCATCATGCTTATAGTGTCATCACATAGAAATGTTTACCAAATTGTAGAATTAGCATCACTTTAGAAAGAGACATAAGAGTGTAATGCTTGTCAGCTCAAAGAGAAAACCCTTTTCAGCCATCATACATATTTTATTTTACTGTCAGTGGTTTTTGCTTTTTTTTTTCTGTAAGAAGTGTAATCTCATACAAGAACTTTGCAGCTGATACTTCTAGAAATACCTCATCTATTGACAGACAGAACTGGCTGTACTCCAAACAGCTACATGTTGCAGCTGAGATGGAAATCCATAGCCAGGAACAGATTGCATGAGCAGAAAAACATTTGGACAGGTACTCAGAAAGTTGTCACGTAAATGGGCACCTGTGAAGAAGCAGACAAATCCTGAAAAAGAAAAAAACGTGACTTCTGGCCTGGTCTGAAAATAGCTTTAATACTGGTGAAAAAGGACAAAGAAAAGCTAAAGAAAAACTTCACTGTGAAGCATGAGAGAATCCTTCAATCAAAAAAGGATATCACAGAGATGTGGCAATTTATATTTTGCCTAATTACTCATTTATTAATTACACAATTAGCCATGTGAAGCCTATGACAGGAATTTATGTTGAAGATACTTTGAAGGCAGGAAATTTTTTCATGAATAAGCAATTCCTGGTCCCAGCAATATCATAACACCATTTTCATACCTACTAAAATCAGTCACCATTATACCATTAAATGGTATGGTCAGATTTGAAATTAACATTTTGCTGAGCTTTTCCATTTTAATTTTCCCAGAAGCACTGGATTTTTCATCATGATGTACAATGTTTTTCATTCATGTCAGTGACAGCATCCTATTTGAACATAATTTTCCCAAATTACATGTTTTCAAGAGGACAGCTAGTAATCAGGTATAAGATAAGGTGCTCAAAGTCAAAAAATTGTTGATATTTACATTATGCAGCTGTTAAAAGTCAGTACAGACTACACAGAAATGTATATTATAAAAACAGGAAAGTTTTTTTCCCTTCTCACATTTTTATGATGACAGTTGCAGTATGAATCCTTTTCATTTTGGCCAACTCTTCACTAAAGCCTTCAATATAAAGATCTTGAAGGGCTTCATGCCTAGTTGTTTTTTAATGGACTATTTATACTATTTATATTTTTTTTATATTTATACTTTTTATATTTTTTATAGGACTATTTTTACTATTTATATTTTACTTTATAGGACTATTCCTATAAAGGACTATTCAAAAGACAGTTATAAAAAAATAAATAAAAGCTGGTCATATTTCTAATCATCAGTATCTCCTTCCCCCACTTTTCTCACTTTTTTCAATTCCTGTGCTAATTCCTTAGGTTATCACCCCTACCCATCCATGAGCATTCACTCCATTCCAAACTTATTGTCACAGCCTCTTAATTTTCCCAGTTTTCACCACTTAGTCATATTTCCCTCTTCTCTCTCAACTCACCCTTCTTAATCTGTCTCTGCTCTGTCACTAGTTCTCCCTCTCTCATAGGTATTCAGAAATTGATCACAAAATAGTTGACTCTCAGTAGAGTTCTCTACTTACAGAACAGAGAACACTGAGGAAACAAAGAATCGGAAGTGAAACAGTGGCTGCTGAAGCTGTCAAACCTGGCACTGAAAATCACCTCTTTGCGTCCTGGTCAGCTTGAACACTAAAACCATATCTTTACTGCCTTTCCCCTTCATTTCTCTTCCCCGTTTTCTGTTTTCGTATGTTCAAAAAACAGAAATCCAACCACCTCTTACTTGTAACTGAGAGGTAATTATGCAAACTATTAGCATGATTTTTCTTCACCTGAAGGCATGAAGAATTGGAAGAGACCTTGTTACATCCTGTGATTGAGAATTGCATTTTCCTTTATTGACAGTATTATGGACACTCCTTCTTTGATGTCAGGTCACTGTTCTTCCCAACCCTTATTTTGAGATTAAGGAGATTTTTGATTTGAAATTGCATTGCCTAAAGTTCATAGAAACTTAGCAACATGTTAAAGCTAACATTTAATTTTAAAATAATCACTTACTAAAAGTCAGTGTTCAGCTCTTGAGAGATATTGTTCAATCACAGTCTTAGACTATCTTCTAGTCCAGTTAAGGAAGTGGCCAAAAGACAGTGTCCCTAAGGACCATAAACTTCTCTCAGATCTTGTGGTGACATAAAGTTACAACATGTAAGAGTGACTGATTGCACTAATAGCAAAGTTTTTCTGCTTCATTTGCCTTTATTTACTTAAAAAAAAAAAAAAAAAAGAAAAAAAAAGATGGGAATAAATAATTCCAAATTTGCAGTAATTCAAGAAAATCAAGTTAGGGATAAACCACTTGTTTTTGCATTTTGCCCACAGACAATATGTAAATCTTCCAGAACACATCTCTAAGCATAACTTCAGAGTAAGTAGGAACATTTCTTCAGTTGTAGAGTGTTTATAATATTATGGTAGGTCCTGGCATTAAGAATTAGAAACAAATGTCAGCAAAGCATAAGCACGTGTTGGTGATTGTTACTGTTTTTCTTTTTAAGAAAAAGCATGCCTACTTCTCCTAGCTACAGAGAGGTGTGAAATGCAGGAAAATTCAGATTTCAATTTTTTCTCTTTTCGTTCTATTTTGCCTTTCCAGGTGGCAGTCAGCAATTGGTAGGATATAACACTGGAGACAGAAGGCTTTATTTCTAATACTTCAACCTTAAGCAGATGTGGCCAATTTAAAGAGCAATAATAACAACAACAATACCCCAAACCCACTTCATACTTCTGAGGCCTCAGATACTAATAGATTGCACCTCAGGCTTAAGACTTTATCTTAAACTAATAGTCTCCCAGCTTTTAAGGAGAATCAGCTTGAATGCATCTGGCAACACAGGCAGAGCAAATTTGATTCTGTCCACAAATCCTTCTGCAGAGATGCCTTTGGACATCCCCATAGGAGTAATCAGGAACACAGTTTGGCCTCCTGTGTCTTAACTCATCCCTTAATCATTATCTGACTTGTTACTCAAAGGTTTCTCTCAGACTGTTCCCAAAATCCTTCTGTATTTGGAAGCATGGCAGTAAGCCAGACAAATTTCCTACACAATGCTTTAATTTCTCAACCACTGAATATGCATAACTAAAGGACCAAACCCACTAGTGCCCAGAGTTCCATTTATTTCTCAAAGACAATCAAATAACTTCAGACAGGCCTCTAAGTGAAAAAGCTGAAGCTATATTTTTCCAAATCACCATTTGGTAGCCTCATAAAGCACCTTTCATGATTATGATATATCTGTGAAAGGAGACTTTTCCTCTGCAGTCTTTAGAAACATTCAGTGCTCAATAAGATATCTGAGTCCACTTCAAGATATTAACTTTTAAACACTAGTTAGTCTCTCCCTAAAACAATAAAAGCAAGTGCAGTAAAGTATTTATTTTTCATTTTCTCTGATTTTCCCCTAGTATTATGTTTATTTTCTTCTATTTTTGTACTTTATACCTATCTCACAAAACTCTACTTCTTAATAAACAGATGTAAACTTTTCTTTTAGCTGGATAAAAGAATACTATAGTCACACTTTACTGCTGCATGGTTAAACTGTAGGTTTTGTGATGAACATGCATTTATTATTTAATGAAAATATATCAATAGGTGTGGGGTACATCTTTTGTATTAATAAAAATTAATTTGTGTTGTTATACTCTTCAAAGTATTAGAGTTGTGATTCAGTACCTAGAAAATTCATTGTGGAGCATCTCACTTACTTTGGTGAATTTTGGCTCATATCTAAATGGAGGGTGGCAAAATAGCCAGGTCTTCCTCCTCTTCAGAAAACCATGAAGGAGTAAAAATAAGAAAGAAAGAGGCAGAAAGATTAAATAAAGGAATATATTTGCAGAACAGTTTCCTGCAAAAATAATACTATCTTTAGCTACCAAAAATTCTTGGCAAATATAAATACTTCCTGACAAAAAGGAATAACCAGGAGATCCCCAAGAAATTTATTTTATTTCTGAAAGTTAATGCCTGAGTTTTCATGCAACATTTATCTTATGTTTATTTGTAAAATCACTGCTTTGCCTTTGCTTGGGTTGTGTAATTGGCCTGCCAACTGACACAGCTGTGCTACTACTCAGTGCATGGGCTACTTTCCTGGCAGGAGAATCACCGAAAAATAAAAATTAGTATGAAAGTTCTGAAACAGATTCTTGAAAGTTTCTATAAACATAATTATTTGGATAATTAAAAATATGCATAGGGTTTTGATGATAATTTATTTTATTTCAGTTAAAAAGCAATAAAGTTTTTCTTTTATCTCAGTCAGTTCAAACCAGTAGTAAACAAAATATCAGTAGAATAACCTATATATTTTTGTTATACTTCAAATGTACCATTTCTATCTCTTGCCACATTGATGAACCAAGAAAGCACTAAAATTTGCTTTTAACCTCAAGTCTCTGAGAATAAGCCCTTTCAACACTGAATTTCTGCTCAAAATGGAGCTGATGTTAAAATACTGCTTGACTATTTATGAGAAGCCTCCATAGCACTTCAATGGCAATGTGCCCACTGAAATGTATCTATACCTAGAGGCAAATTTTGGTTTTCAAAAATATTGCTTTGGAAAAAAAAAAACAAAATGTCACTCTTCTGAATGATCAAAAATAAAAAGGATTGTAAAAACAGAAAAGTTAGTTATCTGGTTTTATTTCCTATTTTCATTCTAGTTTTGCATGAGGATTTAGTCGGCAATTCCTGGCTCTGATTTCATGATAGGCAGTAAGAATGAATTCACAGTTCTACACATAAATGAAGTAATAAAAAGCAATCATAAAGACTACTCAGACAATTATAAGCACTCTAGAAGAACTACAACATGTATTAAATAATATGACTCAACAAGATGCAGAATCCTTGGGATTAAGAAAAGCTAACAACTTAATATATAATGAACAGAAGGCTATATGAATTTCTAGCATTATTTAACTTGCTTTATTTCTTTTTCATGAAGTCTTATTGAATACTATTTCATAGGAAATTTATAGGTGTTTCAGTGTAATAAGTAATCAATGGCAGTACAAGCCACAGCAGGAGAAGCTCCCTCACCATGCTCTCCTAAATTGATGCAAGTTATCCAGACAGATATTTTTCAGGGAATAAAGTGTAAATCAGACCTTTTCTTTACTCTTGAGACTATCAGCCATCCTAGTAACAGGAGAAATGCATTTTCCCATGGTAACATAACAAAAGCACAAAAAATTTCCATTGGAGTTAGATGACCAAATAGGATTTATTTTTTGAAGCCACAATGCCAAATGTATTTCTGTGTAGAATAAAAGTTAGCCAGCCTCAAGTCATCTTCTTCAGCACAGATATGGACTCATTTTGGTAGAGGAGGCTGATATCATACATAAAATACACTTATATTCTACCAAGACTATGTGAAGAATTCACTTAATAAATTAGCTAACATACTTGTTAAAAATAAAAAAAAAATATCTTTTCCATATTCTGAAGTATTTATCACACTTTCAGGTCTGCTTCTTTCTGTTCTTTGATTTTAACCCAGAAGCAGTTCCCTTTCCTAGAATCAGGACAACTTTAGCAGTAAGAGAAGAAAAAAAACCTGCTATCCTTGTTTGGCCTATCCATTTGTGTCCTGTCCAGAGGAATTCTATCAACCCTATTATGTTGTTGTCATGTCCCACACTGTATGACAGTCTTCACTGTTATGTGAATATGTCTTGACAAGTTGAGGCACTGCAAGGCAGCAAATAAATATTTTTAAATCCCAACAGTCTGCTATTGTTTCCAAAATGCATGTCAACAAACAGACCACTGCTGAGAGCAGCAATGCCAGACAGCTTGGAAGGGGTGGTTACCTGAGGATGGAGATTACTCCTGAGCACAAGGATGAACTGACATGTATGATGAACTCATCTGTTCTCCCCACAAAGTAACTACAGTGCAACTCATGGCAGCAGGGGCTTCTGCATCCTGCTCTGCCAGAGAGACCTTCCAGAGAGGAAAAAAAGTGTAATCAGAACTTCCCCTTTCCCTTGAGACTGCCAACAACAGCGCTAGTCTCAGGGAAAATGCATTTTCATTGTAACAAAACAAAAGCACGCACACTTTCCAAGGAGGCCAGTGTGTTTCTGTCAGGTGGTTTCTCATGACACTGAACTTCAGATCCTCTGGAGCAAAGGCTGAATTGTCAAGCTCTGAATCTGAGCAACAATAAAGTTACTGTGAAGATATACTGTATCATTGTCATAAACATTTAAGTTAAAAGATTATTATTCTACTTAAATCTCAGGAAAATCAAGACAGAGATGTATATTGGATTCTACCTTGGTTTTTCATGCAATTCATGGAGGATTTTGATGGCTTCTGTTTTCCAGACATTGCAGTAACAGGAGAGCTCTTCAGCAAGCACTTTACTAAGATGCTCCCCTAAGTAAAAATCTAAATACTGTCACATAAGAAAGTAGGCACAGATGCTACAGTGCCTGTCTGGCATCAATAAAGATGCAGAGCATATCTAAAACTGCATTAAGTCAGGATTGAAAGACCAGACTAGTCGATGGGCAAGAAACATGTGAAAAACCCTCCTGATCCATTTCTGGAAGTAGAATCCCTTCCAGTGCACATTAATAAAGGATTGACTGTTTCAATCTCCATCCCTAACCACACACTACAGTGTCTTTTATTATTCCTCCACTATCCCCTACACTTCAGCATCAGTAAAAAAATCTCCTCCCAGAGGTAGGACAAGTATCCATATTCTGATGCAGCACTTACAATAATAGCCACACTCAAAAAAATTCACAATAATGTCTTGACTGACCATGAACAAAGATTAGCACCAAAGCCTCCTCCTCTGCCTCCTTGTTCCTTACTGAACAAGGCACAAGTATTTGCTGAGTTCACTGACATCAAGCAGCAAGCTTTCCTATGAGGACTCTCATGAAATACTCAGTGAGGTTTCTGCCAGGGACTTCTTTATTGTGTTGCTTTCTCAGTACAGTAGTGTTGTTGGAAGGGTCTCACTCTTTCTCAGATTTCTCCCTAAAAATCACAAAATAGGATCACTTAAATGATATCCATATCTACTCCACTGACCACATTTGAATCCTCAGTGTGCCACAGCTATGTTACTCAACCTGTTAAGAAGAAATGGTGGGAGAGGGCAGAAATTGAGCAGCTGCTCCTACAGAACAGTCTAGTGATACTGTAATATCCATAGTTCTTTTAAGATTTGCATGTATAATGTCTTCTCAGCAAAAGATGCTGCCTCTTACTTGTAGCTGTCTTAGACTATGTTGTGAGTTCAACCTCCCATGTTTCCTGACCCACCTTCCAACTGTGCCAGCAATACCATGTTCTCAAAGCAGCACAGAGATTTTATACTCCTGAAACATTAAAGTAAGAAGCTGTCTAATGTCATTATTTTTATTATGGTAAAAAGGAAACATATCTCAAGAAAGTGAGGATGGATATATAAAGCCTCCATTCTTGTGTCCTTTGCAGGAAATGTCACTGCCTTAGGCTACACATGACCATGTTTTTTCCTCTTCAAGTATGCTCACTAGGGATTGGAAACAAAACCATAAATTATATGTGGAATTATTTTCTGTTCTTTTGCATCATGTAACAGTTTAGGTGCCTACTGTCTCCTTATCTAAGCTTTATGTTTCCTATAGCTCCTCTTTCCAGTGTGGGCTGCAGCAGGGGCTGTTCATGCATATGTACCAGTGATTCTAGATACTGTGCTCTTTACCAAACCAGAAGTGACTCCATCTCCAGGAGGAATTATAGTCAAATCCTTTGCAAAAGGAAAGCAGTAATGATGGCTGCCCCGATGAACGTGCCCAGCAGACATGGAAGAAGCAAACTCTGTAAAGTGTCCTGGTACAGTCCAGGGTCAGTAACGATAAAATACCTTGCAGATTGAACTAACTTCCTGGCTCTTGTCCCGCAATACCTTCACAGCCACTTCCTTCCCATGAGAACCACAACTATCTTTTCTCCCACCACTCTAAAGGAGTCCACTGAGGGAACTTACTTCAAAGTAGCCTGATGCCTCAGCCAGTGTCCAGTGCAAGAAGTAACGCCCATTTGCTGTGACTTATCCTAGAGTAATCATTCAGATATTTTTTCTGACACTGTGGTTTAAGGATTCCTTTTTCATCTCACAGAATGAATGTGGAGAGCTTTCTGCAGTGAAATAAATCAATAAATAATTACCGCTTCATATAGCAGGGTACCACGAACCACTAGCACAGCTACTTGGATGAGACAGATAAGTACCAACAATGTTGGAAGAATCCTGCCTTGATAGCCCTCAGCCTTCTCTAAATATCTGTCATCAATGAGCAAGAAGCATCTGTCTAGTGCTTCAAGCCAATTCACAGAGTAAGGGCACCTTGCAGAAATAAATGTTCATCCAAGGAAAGAGATACAGAAAATAGCAAAATAAGTATTATATTTACATTGAAAAATGCTATGTCAACAAAAAAGGCTAATCAACTTCAAAATCTGTCTTTAGGTTAACTTGTTAGTTTTTTATACAAAAGCTCATAGTCAGAGACCACTGCAACACCAAAGATTTCTAAAATTTGTTCTGAGGCTGAACCTTTCAGCTGCAGAGGACTTTGAATTCATCCATTTGCTGCAGGATATTAGAGGCTGATCAGGACAAATCCTTCAAGCTCCAGGTATACATCCAGTGTCAAATTTAAAAAGAGAAATTTCTAAAAGACATAAGATTAAAGCCTGAAAGCACAAAGGAAATTGTAACTATTCCCCAACTAAAGACAGGATCAACAACATTCCTTGCTGAAGATTTCAGAACCTACTCATAAAAAACCTTTGCAGACAGAACTTCAACAGCTCATTTATGTAAATCACATAAGTTTTTGCTTCGCTACCTGTCACGTAGCGTGGCCTAATAATAAAACTAAAACTCCTTTACTGCAAATACTTGAATCTGCACTACAGATTATTTGTCTCCCCTTTGTGTTTCCTCTTACATACTAAAGCATGCTTTGTTCTAATTTAATTCTCTTTTTACCCAGAAAACTCATTTCTTCACTGTTCTCACAATTCTCATTGTCTGTCTCTCAAGTTTTTACAAACATACTTGTTGCAAATTGCTGAATCTGGTGGATCAGTTCAGGGACACCAGGCCCAGCCAGCAGTGAGGTGTCTGAGTGTACTCTAAACAGACATACACACAGTGCAATATAGATTTATACAACTGGCCACACCAATAAAGAAACACTGAGCACAGCACTCAAATAAAAAGAGCACAAATTGCTTGATCTTGTTAATTTATATGACTGAATATATATATATATATATATATATATTTACAGAGAGACTTATATAACATATGTATGTTTTCAGCAACTGGCCTTAGACTCAGTCTGTCCAGCTCCCATATCCTTGATGCATTGGCCTCCCAGCTGCCTCACTCACAGACACAAACATGTGCAACCAGATCTCTCTGGCTGCTGACCCACATTTTTGACATTTCCTGAAGTTGTACCCCAGAGGCCATGCTCTCTTCAACAGCTGGCTTGGACATCCTGACCCCTCCACTAGTCAGCTCACAGACTGCTCAGGTTTCTCCAGACTCATGGCCTATCCAATTTGTGACTCCCAAGCTTCATCTTACTGACTACCAGTTTGGTGTTAACTAGTGATTATACACTGACACAGACAACCACATAGTATGGACACACTTGGGTCTCTTCAACTACTGGCTCCAAAATCACACAGGCCCTTCATAGTCCAATGTAACTCTTTAGCACTTTGACCTCCATAGCAGTAAGTGCACTGAAAATAAACAGCTTTTTTACCCTGGAAAATATTTAAAACCCAAATCAGGCAGGAAGACAGTGCAGAGTGCACTGGTCAAGCTCAGGGCACAGCTAGGCAAGAGCACTGGTCAACAACTTGCTTTCATACAACAGTCTCATTTTATTGTTGTCTCAATTTTCCCAAGCTTCTTCATCCCCAAACCTCAAAGCTTCCTTTATTTTTCCTCATTTTGGTTCTTTCCTTAAACCTCTCTTAGTAAGACATATTCAATGTTGAGATGCCTTTCTCCTTGCACCCCACAACAAAGCCCACACCTCATAAGCAATACTCCCCTAGAGTCTGAAAATGGACTCAGAAGAACCTGTCCCACTGATTTGTCATGATGGGTTCAATGACAGCAAAAGAGCTGATGGTTTCTTTATGACAGACCTGGGACGAGCCAGGCAGAAATTCATGCCTCTCAGGGTTACTGGAGTTCCCCTGCCTATAATCATGTTTCTTGAGCTTCTTTGTGCTCGTGTGTGGTGATGAGTCTAATTCAATAATTAATTGATTATTATCAAGAAATAATTAATTCAATAGTGTTGTCTTTGCATAGTAATGCCTAAAGCTGAAAGCAGTTCTGAAACTGTAGCTTTACAGACAGCAAAAGCAGGGGGTGGATGGATTCACATATGTGAAAACAGCAGTCTTACTAGCTCTTTACAATATCACCTTTTCCATTCTCTATCTGCAACACCTTACTCACAGTTCAGCTCTGATGCATCCATTTTGGCAGAACTGCTACCTAGGTATCTTGCATTTACACAATTGGTTAGTCCTGCTTTAGCAGGAAATTTTAATGGATTTCACCATATTTTTAGGACATTTCTGTGAATTGTCAATGTCACCTTTAATTCTAATGCTCTCTCTCAGCATTTTTTATTCTGAGGGGCATAATCTGTGCATTAATAAACAAGCTCTTCTTTTGAACATCCAACTTGTAAATGAAATAATTAAAAAGCACCAGTCCTATGAAAGGCCACTGTGGCTACAGGAACATGAATGTACCCCTGCCATTTAGCAGTGAAACTCTATAAAACTCATTTCCCTGATAGCTTAGGTTTACACTTGTGCCTCAGTTCACGGTTTGTTTCTGTGTTCCTACTTCATGCAGGCAGTTTATAATTTTAGCTAGTTTCCCTTGCTGTGCATTACCATTTCTTTACTCTGGAGTGCAAGAGTTAAGTTTAAGTTAGCACAATTACTATTCTTTAGGGGAGTTTCAGCTACTCTGAACTCCATATATCCATGTGCTTGTTTCTTAGGTGATTAATTATTTAGGTTTTTTAAAAATTGTAAAGGTTGTATTTTTAAAATCTATTGGGTGGGTTGTTTTTTGGGATTTTTTTCCTGTAGGCTTACATATTTATTTCATGTTTTTGCACTTGCCTTTTCTAAAAATAGATTCAATTTGTCCACTTGAAAAGGTAAGAGTAAGCTTAAAATTAGTATTTAACCAATGTCAGAAAGGCCTGGAGACTTTCTGCTACTTCTGTATGAGAAAACTCTTATAAGGAATATGAAAATGTTGGCTGTAGGCTGTATCCTTTCCAAACAGTTACTGCTCTAGCTGATGCTCCCCATCACTACAAAACTTAGTGCCTTGGATAATTGGTCCAAAATATCACATTCTGGTCTCCCTTGCTAAGTGCTTCATAAGTAACCCTAGATACTTCTTCTCATTTTCCCCACCCTCTTTCCCAAATGAAGGAAGCCTTTCCTCTTCCTTCAACCTAGAGCAATCAGCAGGAAATGCAACACCGCTTCCTGCTACTCCTCTTTCCCAAAAATATTACTTTTTAAAGCAAGCTGTTTTACGTTACTTGAATTCAAAACTTTATGACAATCGAGATGAATTTCATAAAAACATGGATTTCATAGATGTGTCAAATGTAAAACTAAAGAATATAAACTTTAACTTCACAGAAAATTTCACAGTGCTCCAAGTACTTTTGCTACATTAAAAGTCCACAGAAGAATAGAATCAGACAAATTTGCAGTCATAAAAAGTTTAGGGATTTGGCCAAAGTCAGCAGGGACTTCATTAAGGTCTTTTGATACTTGGATCTTGCCTAGATATTTGACCTAAACTAAATTAGCTCACAAAATATTCTCCAGAAAGTGAGCTGATTGCCTATGCACGGTATTATAATCTGTAAACATAAATGCAAAATACTTAAAATACAGAACAGAATGTGTAGGACAGTCATGCTAAAATGCTCCATTTCAGGTGTTGAACTGGTAAGTCTTGGATATTTCAAATGGGACACTCATATTCCACATGTCAACTCAGGTGTTCCGTCTAAGAAATGGCAATTAAATCTGACACAGGTTTTTGATCCAAAATCCTCTTAAAGCAGGGAGAATTGATGGAAATTCCACTTGCTGAAATAAAAGCATTGCTGAAAGGGGAAAAAAGTGAAGGATTGTAAAGAGTTGAGGGTGAACATGGAATTTGTAATACTTGCGAATATCATCTCGCAAATTATTTTATATGCTACTGCTCTGCTTCTATAATTCAACAATCCCTGCCTCTGAACAGAGATTGAACAAAAATAAATAAAAAGGGAAATTTAGCAACATGGCAACAGATATCTCTTCAGAAACTGTCAGTTATATGATGAAAAAGCAACTGTTTGAGCCATTTATAAGTTAGCTTAGTTTATATAGAATCCGATATTATCAGAGACATTGATTAGAATCTGATATTGCCATTCAGAATATTAAAAAATAATCTATAGATTATTCCAGATATATTTTATTTAGAGACTTAACTCTTCAGAAATAAAAAAAACCCTAGATGAAAAATTCTGTATAATTCTGTGCATGTAATGACCAAGTTGACAATGAGCACAGACCATTCTGTCAAATAATTATGCATGTGTATGATGACATATAATCAGTTTTAAAATATTTATTAATGTACTTTATTTTCAAGGACTTCTAAATAGGACACCTATCATGATTCCTCTTGTGTAAAGCAGAGTCCACCTAACTAAACTAACAACAGCTGAGCAATATGTAACATGCAATGGGTTTCCCACATAAAAAATGAGGTTTAAGATGGTTTTGAAATCCACAATCTGCAAGTTTTTAATGGTACTAGAAGATCCACATCCGATTCAGATTTAGTGTCGTCCACCCACCACAAAGCCTCTCTTCCTTGTTTTGTTTCTTCACTGAAAAAATTTATAAGAACACAACATTTTAACAATTAACCATTAAAAATGTGAGAATTTAGCTCTTTGTTCATCTGAAGCTAAATATTAAGTGTGAATTTTTCATTGCTTTTGTGATTGATGGATATGTAAATAAAAATCTATCACTATACTAATAATGCCAAATATTCTGAATTTTCTTTTGAGAAGACTAGGAACTTTAGCTTTCATAAAGATAATTAAAATATTTCTGTGTGGTCCAAAAAATATATTAAAGCACAACAGAAAAGAAAGTATTTTCTGTAGTTGTTCAAATGTTGCAACAGAAAATAAAACCAGCCAAAATTCTGATTGCTTTGTGGCCAGAAAAAGCCAGCATCTGGAGTGTAAACTAGGAGGATCCCATGAGACATAAATGATCCAAATATGATCAGACATTCTGGTAACCAAATTAAATATATCAGAATACAGGCAGTTCTTTCAATCTACCTGACTGCATAAACAAAGGTCTCCCTGTCACAGGACTGGCAGTGAGAAATTCCCTGAGATTTAGTGAGGGACAGGGAGACTTATTCCACACCATGTTCTAGGTAACATGGGTAAAGTTATTTGTATTAAACACTGTTATCAAAGCACACAGAAGAGAGGAGCAGAAGACAGTGAGAGCATCTCATTATCTAAACCACTGTCTATATCATCCTGTCACTGCCATATTTTTTGTACCTTTCCTTCCACACAGTCACCTCTTCTGGCAAATAAAAAAGAAAAAGGGCACAGAGTGGGGTGAAAAAAGCATGTTCAGAAAGCTGGTGTTAAAAATAATAAATAGGGTAAATAGAAATCTCTCACCTCTCAAAAACAGCTGAATGATGTTAGAATAATAGTAAGGCATGACGTGCTCTCTCAACAGACTTTCACATATCTCCAGTCACAAAGTATTCACTGACCCATGAACACTGGTTGCTAGTTTATGGCTTATGCCATCAGCAAGCTAGCTAGGAAAATCCATTCTTCAACAAGTTCTGTGAATACCTTTTTTCAATAGAAAAAATAAATTTAAGAATCATGTATATATTTTTATAGAAAGTGGTTTTGTATATTTATAATAGAAGAGAATATTGTAGCTTACCATCAGAGCAACAACAAGTTTTCCAAAGTTGTTCCTTCTGAAAAATAACAAATTATCTTGTTATATTTATTGCATGCACACTGGGATCTCTCAGCCAATAGATGAGATGCAAGTAGAGATTTAACAGTCAATTTCCAGCCAACTGCTATTGTTAAAGAAGATGAATTCTCTTTCCAGACACCTGAATTTGATATAATACATGGCTAAAGCTCTAATGAAGGCAACAGTGCTGCTACTGACATAATCACCTGAAGATTTCAACAAGATGATGACAGATCTGATCTTTTGGGTCTAGGTTGTGCTCAACGGATGACTTATTTTTATCATTTAATGGCCAAAGTACTGAAAACTTGGTTCAGGCACAGCCAAAAGTAAGATCTGACATAATACTTTGCATTTGAAACCATAAGTTTCTATAAGTTTAGAGAGAAATTATTTCATGTTTTCAAGTTTTTTGGTTGATGTGGAGCACTAGGTGATACACAGAGATATACCTGCACACACGAGCCATATCTAAAACTTCCAGAGAAGAAAGTTATAATGTTCTCTCTAGTTTTTGAGCACCTGGTTAGATGATTCCTCTGGGGACCAGGCTACAAATTCCCATTGTGCATCTTCAGAATTTTTCCCCAAACTTGAAAGAGCTGATGCCCTTCTGGTGCATATTTGTCTCCATTTTAAACAGTTTCACTTTATGTGAAATAATCTCTGAATAGGGTCTGGAACTCAGGTATTCCTGACCTAACAGATGACCGTTCCATTGCTATATCCTGAAGTGTAAGACTATAACTATTACCACAGAACAGGTTCAACAGCAGAGAGCAGGAAAAATCCACTCAAAGTTCTCTTTCTTATATTTTATCCATCTTCTCAGATATGGAAGAAAGAGTAAATTCGATGACTCCAAGAAGCTTCTGAACAGGATCAGATAGTTTCTCCAAATGTTTTTATACATGCTGCTATGTCCCCAGTGAATCTAGAGAAATACTTTGGATCTATTTCATAAAATGTTACTGTGGAATGACTTTTAAAATTAAAGGTCTAAAAGTATTCACTCAATTTTGCAATAGTCTCAGAAGTTTCATATATACTGAAACTTTATTTTTCACTGAATAAATCTATTCACTTGGAAAAAATACTCAACCTTGTTAGGGTAACACAAATCAGTAAAAAAAAAAAAAAATACATAGATGCTACCAGGAAATATAAGGAGTAAAAAAGAAGGTATCAGGAAGCCTATAAAAGATGAAATTAAGAAAAGAGTAGACAGATTTCAAAAGTATTAAATTGTATAGTCATGAGGCCATGAATAACACTTCAAAAAGACACCAAGCACTAAAACTTACCAGTCAAGAGTCAGGACGAAAAAAATTAAAAGAAGCTAGAAGACAAAACCCAAAAGGGAGAACAGGAGTCTAAAATAACAGAAGTGTAGGAAACTCAAAAAGAAATAGTTTGACGTGTAAACAAAATAATTTCTTAGCTGATCCATGGTTTCAGGTCATCTAATCTCCCAGTGTAAAGTTAATGGTTGCAATTGGTAGACTGTATCAGAACTAAGCGTTTAAAAAGAAAAAACTAAGTGAAAGTCACTATAAAACATGGGAAAAGACATAGTTTTTGGTTTTGGCTTTTCATGCCTTTAAGGAGGTAAATGAAAGGACTTGTGACAGAAAGCATTTTGGAATACTTAACTGTTCAGTACTATATGATGTCAATATCACTGCTATGTGATCCTATATCCAGAGAGCCGTATTACACCAAATGCTCAGTATAAAAAGAACACCTGTGTGTGCAGGTGCCACCTTTCAAGTTTTCAGAACTTGCTAATATTTTGAATAAGAGAAGGTATTTTTCTTTACAAATTCTCAATGTGTTTAATTTATTTCTTTTTTTTTTACTGATACAATTGTTTAGGAAGAACTCACTCCTGCACCAATCAATAATTCTTCCCACAGTCTCCGCTTTTGCTTTTTCCCATACAGCAAAATACACAAGCATTTTTAAATTACTGGAACATTACATTTAGAAAGAGCGCATTTGTAGTCTATGTCATTTATCTCACCTAAGACAAACTTACTTTGCAGGAAGCCACATCAATACTCCGATAAATCCAGACTTTAAATTTGTTGCTTTGAGAAAAACCAATTAACCACTGTCTAAGCAATGAAACAGTTCTCCTTTAAAACTTTATTTTTTACTTCATAATCAAAGTCTCTCACTCACCAGCAAAAATTTTTGCTTATCTATTCATTCAGCTGAGTATTCTTTCCATGACATTTTGCTCTTTTGTAGTGATTTTTTCATAATATTTGTTATTAATTGTTAAATTTGTTTCTAGGTGTCATACAGAAGTTGTTACAAAGCAATATATAAGATGCAAGCAATTCACTACTGGATTTGTGTATATTATTGGGATTCTGTTCACACTAATTTTAGCAGGCCCTCCAGAGAGTCCAGTATTCTATGTGTTGTTTTCTGTATGAGTTCTGTATAAATTCTGTATGTTCTGTTTGAGTTCAGGAGAGACACAGAACAGCTTCTCAACAAAGCTGATATTTGCAGACAGTCAAAATGGAAAGGTGTTCCATAGCCCACTCCAATGAAATTTTAGAAAACATGTCAGATGCTCATATCTAATTCGTTTTTCCCATATTATTATATTTTTTCTACCATCATATTTCTTCTTCAGTTTTCAGCTTAAAAATATATTAATGCTTCTGTTATAGCTATTTATCTCCTGAGTTTGTTATTTTTCCTGAGGAATTTTTCTTCCTCAGCAGTTGGTGCCCTGATAAATTCAAGATATTCAGCATACATTTTATCCACCTTTATTCCACTAAATGCAAGTCAAATTTTTTCTCACATCCTTCCATAGGAGCACTGCCTTTCCCTTTTCCTGCTCAGCTTTACACCATATCAGTTTTAGCCCCACTGGTCTCAAGTGTGATCGGTCAGGTTTTTACCCAGCGTTCCTTATATCTATTGGAAATGCACATATGCTACACTTAGAAACAAGAAAACATTTTTTTTATTTTCTGGCAGTACAGTGGTCCAGCAAGGAAAAGTATTCAAGCAACCACAACTGCCTGATATCAAGCCTCTCATCAAGAACTTTGAGTAATGAAATGTGTGGTGTGCCATTGTGCTATAATTTGACCTCTTCAGAACCACAGTAACAAAGGTAGTTATAAATCCACTTGACTGAAAGCAGTTCTTTTTTTCTTTCCTGTCATAAATCTTATCAGATAAATTCAGATATAAAAATAGGCTTTAAGCAAAGGGATACTGAAATTAATATATTTAATAAAATTTCTAACTACAACATCTTCCCATTTTTCAGACTCAGAGTATTATATTTAAACATCCCTAAACTACAGCTCTTAAAACAAAATACGTGTGAACATGCACCTATAACCAGTCTGTTAAGACAGGGATATTTTAGAATCAGTTATGGAATCAAAGACATGCTTAAAAGTTGGGCTGAAAGTACCAATATTTGGTAAAACATCATGAGTTTCTGTTATCATTTTTTCCTATTCCAAACTGCTAAAGTGAGGTACCCTTACTATGCAAGAACAGCATTTTAACATTCAAAAGAATTCATACTTTCACTAAGTAGGAAAGGGAGAACTAAAAAAAATCTGTTCCAGCAGAAGTCCTTGTCAGAATATAAATAAAAAGATATCATAAACAGTATATGAATGGTATGCTACACAGATAACTACAAGCAGTTAACACCATAAAGAGTTTGCTTTGCTTAAAAAAAACTAAAACACCAACTAATTTCTAGACTACATCATTCAACGCTTGTAACTAATTCAAGACTAATAAATTTTAAATACTGATTTGATTTTTCCTGCAAAAAGTATTGAATAATCATCATCCTCCTTTCTGGGCAGCCAAGAAACCATGGATTAAATGAGAGGCAAGTGGACTAGTTGTAAAAACAGGTATCTCAAGAACAATAGCACACTATTGCCATCTTCATATATATTACTCAAGTGATTTTGCTTTTACAAGCGGATCAAATAAAGAGAAGTCTATACAAGAAATCACTGAAAATTTAACATTGTGGTAAATACAGACAGATATTTTTTGATCTTCTTAGATACTTTTGATATTGAAAGAAAAAGAATAGAATGATCAGAAGTCTATAAACTAGAATTTAGGGTAGGATATCCTGGTTTTAACCCCAGCTGGATATGAAACTCCACACAGCTACTTGCTCAACCTTTCCTTTTATCGACCCCATCCTGGTAGAATGGAGAGAAAAATCAAAGTAAAACTTGTATGTTGAGATAAGAACAGTGCAATAATTGAAAACAAAAGAAAATATATCAATGGTAAAATAATGCTAATAATTATAATTTTGAAAAAAAGGAAACAAAAACCAACCAAACAACAAGTGATGCACAATGCAAATGCTCACCACCCGATGGCCAATGCCAGACTCTCCTTCTTGAATCCAGACTGGTCACCCTTCCAGATAACTTTCCCTAGTTTATATACTATATTCTTCATAGGGCATGGCATATTATGGTGTGGAATATCCCTTTGATCTGTTCGATTCACCTGTCCTGGCTGTGCTGCCTCACAGTTTGCTTTTTGTTTGACAAACCTCCTCACTGGCAAAGTATGAGACAGAAAAAAAGTTATTGACTTAGGATAAACACAAGAGGAAAAAAAACAAAACATCCGTGTATCATCACCATTCCAAATCCAAAAAGCAGCACTGTAACAGCTATTGAAAATAATTTAACTGTACCCTAACTGAATCCAGGACAGATGCTCTCACTATTATTCCCTCAGTTGTTAGAAGAAACATTCTCACTAACTATTGGTAGATAAATTTTGCATGTGTTTCAAGGGAGCCCTTTATCACCTGCAAGGAACAGAAAGCTCACACTGAGGAATCTTTATTGAAGAAACAGATGAATGAGCCATTCCAATCTGGCTTAGGCTACAGACAATATGTTTTGTCACAGGCAACTACTGTTAAAAGTTACAAGATTAGATCTGGAGCTGACTGATGTACCACAATTTATTGCAATCACAATTTTAGTTCGTTTATATAGACTGTAAGACACTTGGATTTTACTGAATTGTTTTATTCTACCCTTCCTCAACTGGACATTAAGAACCAAATTGGTCTCTAAAGAGTCTGAAGAAATGTGAGAAAGTAAGAAGATAGAGAAAACAATTTTTAAAATTGCCTGCAGTTCCTTTGAAAGATTAAAAATACAGTTTGCAACTTTTGCTGGATTAACTAATTCTTATTCCTGTATCAGGCTCCATTAATTTGTATATTCATCCTCATCATAATAGCCATATTTGCATAAAAATAACAACTTCAGAATCATTATTCAGGTGTCTTATTCACAAACAGCCTGCCTTTAATGCCAAACAATACTTTATTGAGCTCTCTAAGGAAAGAAAGAGAGAGAGAGAGAGAGAGAGGGAGAGGAGGGAAATATCCCTAATTAATATCCCCATGAACGTAAGTGGTCTTCTTACAAGCTGAGCTTATAGGACTAGGGCTGTATATCAATAGGTAGGAACCAAAAATATCACTCATTTTTCTCTTGACACAGCAATGCACATCCTGTGACTCAAATTTGCCCATGCACAGATCAGAATTGAACGTGCTTTGTGTCCATCTGAACTGTCAGCCAGCTGGTTATTTCTCTAGGGGGTAAGAGCAACCATTAGAGAATTTCAGTCTCTGATGGGGTCTTTATTCTCTATCCCAGTGTTTAAGGACAGAAATCTTACACAGACCTACCTTCTGCATGTACACACATCTATGGTCTTGTCTGCTGTCAATAGTTCTCTAACAAGCAACCAACAAAACACAGGTATTCTGATGATAATAAATTCTGTCAGGGACTTCAGGACAAGTTCCTGAATCCAGAAAGGCTGGCTGGTAAAAAAGAAAAGAGAATATAGATGCTCCAGTAAAAAACAAGTGTACTGTGAAGTGAATTCTTACAATAAAACAGCTGAAAATTCGCACGTAGCAGAATATAATTTGAAGATTTTATAAACAACTAATCTAATAGTCCAGTTGTTTACTCCCTTTAAATATATCAAAACCAAGACCTGAACTAAATAAGTCCATTTCAAAATTCCATTAAAGAAAAAAATTCCATTAAATTAAAATTCCATTAACCCCCCCCCACCCCCCCCATATTTAAGCTTCTGGGTATTTCTGCCCACCTCCAGCTTTGCACTTTATTTTTTCCCCAAAGCTCGGTTCTGAGCTGGCAATGCAATTGCAAAATACATAAAAGGAGTAGTAAGTGAAAAGTCACCAGGTCTACCAACACAATAACTTTCCAAATAAAAATGAGTGTTCAGAAGCCCAGAGGAAAATTTAAACAGAAAGAAAAAAATAAGAGAGAGCCCAATATATGTGTTGTATCTGCAGCACTGAAGACATATTTATAAAAATTATTAGTGACAATAGCTGTGGAAATGTATAATTTAAAAGCCCACCACACCAAATTATATCTTCACTTTCAGTAACTGGATAAAATCTATTGACCAGAAAATACATCCATAGTGGGATAGACATAGAAAACCCTGAAAAATTTCCAAAGCACATTAAATTATCTTGGAATATTAAGTGCATTTCATTTCTCAGAAACTGGCTCCAGTGATGGGACAATGCAATAGCCATTGCCTACTTTGCTGGAACCATTAAAAAATGCCTATTTTCTCCATTTGTTTCAAATTCAGGTAACTTTATTGAGAAATTTATTATATCTTGTTTCTAACTGTAACTCAGCTCTTTGTGTTGTGCTTTGACCTTGTCACATGCAAAACCAGAAGAACTAGACGTAATGTGTCAATATTCCTTTATTCCTATGGTGTGAACATTTGACAAGCTGGTAGACAAGCTTTGACTATTAGACCACTTTTTATCTAAATCTAAATGTCAGAAAGGGAAGGATGCAACTTAAATAGAACTTTATTATTTAAAATTAAGGAATTATCTTCATGAAAATGAGTCTTGGGTAGCACACCTCTAAAGGGAGTTTTATATACTTTTTTTCTTTTTTACTTTTTTTCTAAGACAAAGCAAAAGAGTTGAATATAAAGATTTCTCTATTTCAGGTGAAGGAACTGTTTTTTGACTCTTAATCATGCCTCCACCATCTACTGAATGTCAACAACTAGAACACATTCACTGTGAATTTAAGTGATCCCATACTAAGAGCAACATAAGTCAACAACTTTTGGCTTCACACCTATGTGGATCGCACATAAAAAGGGTCCAAGTTTTAAGGTTTTAGCACAAAGCATTTGAGAACTGAAAAATTCCACCTTGGTTTAGCTCTAACACACTCTAAATATTTTTTAGAATGATATTTTTACTAATAGAAAATTACCACACAATTCTATATTATAAAGTTACTTTGATCAACCTCTGAACAGCCACTGCAAGAAGAAATGGTAACAAAAGACTTCAGGATCTATTGTACTTATTACTTCTACTAGACTAGATGCTCACAATCATCATATATCTCTGCTTGTGAGATTAGGTAGAGCAATTTGGAAAGAATTTAGGGAAGGCTTTGTGACAATCTGATAGCAACCTACTAGCACCTAAAGAAAGCCTTCAAGAAAGCCAGAGAAGGACTTTTTACAAGGGAATGTAGTGATAGGAAAATGATGAATGTCTTCAAACTGAAAGAGGGTAAGTATGGGTTAGATATGAGGAAGATACACTACTGTGAGAGTGGTGAGGCACTGGAACAGGTTTTTCAAAGAGGCTGTGGATGCCCCAACCTTGAAAGTGTTCAAGGTCAGCTATACTCCCTTTTAACTAAATTCATTTGTAGAATTTTTTGTGTTAACCTAAAATAGAGAACATATCTATCATAATTTTAACCCATTTAATTTGCATTCAATAAAATGATTTCAATAAAAAAACAAATAAATAAATAAATTTCAATTAAAATAAATTATTCCTGAAGTTTCTTTATGTTTTGGTTTTGTTTGGTTTTTTTAAGTAAAGAATTGCACCAGGCCAACACAGAATCACACAATATATTATTAAGTGACTTACGGCACAATGATTCACACATTTTTTACTTTAATGGTACTTGACTTCTAGCCTTATACTTCATAGGAATAAGTGTTCTATTGCATCATAATTCACACCCTGTCACATCCATGGCAGATTCAGAGAATTTGAATTTAAAGACACTAGGAGAATGGAAAAAAAATGACAGCTGAATTGCAACTTTTGAAAGGTGTAAAGGAAACTGTAATCCTGGGAGTTTCCTGTGATGTTGCTAGAAGAGACAACAAAAGATAAAGAAAAAAGAAAATACAAGTTTCTAGGAAAAGTAAGTACAGAAACAAAAGAAATATTTATTCACAATAAATATGACAATGCAGGCACTGAATAGCAATCACAATCCTACCCAATTACAGGTGGGACAGCAATACAACCAAGACAAAAGAAATACCAGATTTTCAGCTTCTGTTCTTCATTACTGCTATATAAGTGCAATATACCCCACATGTCAAGACAGTATGGTCTAACTACACTACTACCATCATAGAACACAGGTGTGCCCTTACCTTCCCATCTTTTCACCTTTTCAAGCAAAGTAATTAAGAAATTAATCTCCTTCTTTAAACAACAGACAGAGGTGCAGTCTGCAGTTTCACTGACACCTCCATAAAGTAAGGAAGCATGAACCATCACAAAGCGCAAGGACACAAAAGCACAGTACCAAGTGTGAAGGAAAACTTGAATAGCAGTAGTTAGCTCAACCAGAGCTTTGAAGCTCTTCTTCTGTTGATCATCAGGAGGTTTGCTTGTACACCTTGTTTACACATACAGTACAATAATATCCATCAGTTAAATTTCTATATGATGGCTGGTTATTTACAAAACTTCATGCAGCCATTTCACTCCCTTCAATAATGTACAAGAGTGCATTTACAAAAGTGCCCATAACAATAAAGTACTTTATGCTAAAAATCCTAAGAAACATTCTCATCAGAACTTGGAGTAGAGGGCAACACTGAAGGTGCTCTATCCACAAGAGGGTTGATAATTCATAAATGCAGATAGATATCGAGTTCTGAAAACCTCCATCTGGGAGGGAATAAATGTCAGCATTTCCTAGGATGTGGATCAAGATAATACATAGTTTCATAAAATCTTGATTAAGAACAAAATTGCTCAGAAAGCAATGGAAGAATATTACAATGAATATGTAATTCAGTTTGCAGCCAAAATCACAGTATGCCAGTTAAAAAATGAACCATGCATTTAACCACCTCTCTTCTTTGAATAAAGGCACTACACACTAATTTAAGATAAAAATTCATAGCAAGTACTTCAGATTTTTTTATCGTCCCATAATTGTGAAAATATGTAATAAGCATGAATGGATTCATACACCTACTTACTTTATCATAGGTGAGTCAGATGTCCCAAGTTAAAAAGAAACCCTCACAAACAAAGAAAAAAAAAACTACAATACCAGAAAACTCCCACAGCTCTGGGAAAAAAAAAAAAAAAAAAAAAAAAAAAAAAAAAAGCAAGCTATAAATATCTTTGCATAGGAGAGTACTTTCACATTGAAAAATTGTTTAAGGCACTCAGATAATTCTACTTGCCTCCCTCTTCTGATAATATATGCAACTGATGGATCTTTTCATGTATGCTTAAATTTCTACCTAAAATCACAGCAAGTACAGGTTATAATTTAACAGCCTTCTGTTTTAGAAACCTTAACTCTGCCTCTCTATCCTACTGTTTAAAAATGCGTATAAACTTTCCTGAAATCTCATCCAAAACTGTCAGGTCATGACAACAAGCCTTTAAAAGCATCAAGAGGCAGAATAACCACTGAAGCAGAGGCAGACAGGAGGTAGCAGGAAACAGCTGAGGACAATAACCAGCTACACGTGATGAGGCCATCTTGTCCCTCTTAATTTCTCTATGTCCCTGATGCATCTGCCGTGTCTGTACTCAGCAGCTGTATCACCAGGAAAACAAAAAAGTACTTAATTGAAAGCATTTCTTTGCTTTCCTTAATATATACAGTAAGAAGTAACACACCTGCTCTGTGCAGGTAATTTTACCTGTTACAAAGGCAGAAATACCACTACAAAATATGTTTCTTTATTCCTATCATCTGTCCCTTGTGCAGTCTGACAGACTAAAAGAAGGCACTGCTTTGATACTAAAAAGCTCAGATTGTGATGAGGATTGTCATAAATTTTTCCACACAGATCTAACCAAATACAACTGCTTGTACATCTGGATCTATACGTGTCAGAATCCTCATAGAATATCCATTTAAGAAAAAGCATACAAGAAAAACAGATTTGGGATTGGGCCTTAACTTATTATACAAATCAATGCTCTATGAAACATGTAGTGTGAGGCTGAAAATAATACAATTCTATTTTGAAAGTACTAAAAAATTGCATAAATCATACATTTTTTTTCTAATTTTCTTAATGTAAAAAACAAAACAGTCTTCTACAAGAAAGAATTCGTGCATGGAAGCGTTAAGATAGCCATTTCCAACTGCAATAAAAATACACATTGGATAAGCTAAAGCATTAAATCCCATCAACCTAGTTTTAAATGTAGATCAGATTGAGTGGGTCAGGAAATATAAGGCAGTTAAATGACACTGCTGGTACCAGCACTGAATAAATGCAGAGTCACAAAAACATTTGGTAAAGTATCATCTAAGTTTATGAGGCTTATACAGGCTGGCTGGGCTCATTTAATTTTTGTTAAAGTAGACCAAAACTTTCAGAACCAATTTTTTAAATTGTACAACTACAAAATTGTTAAGAGGGTCAGGAGAAACCATGAAAATAAGAATGTTACTCTTTGCATAAATTTTGAACTCCTGGGAGAATCAAAAGCAATGGTACATAAATATAAAAGTCCCAAACTAAACCATTGCCTATTGCTTGTGAGGTACTGTGACTGCTCTTTGCCATGGAATTGATGTTTGCTGGAGCAACGGGACACATGGTAAGAATGTGATTCAACCAGCATTTACTCCACCAGAAATGAGTTATAGGGATGCTAATGCAATTCAAAATTGCCCTCTGCATTCATCATGCAAATCTTATTCTCTGAGAGTACAAAGTACAGAAAGTACTTGAAGGGATTTTTAAAGACACAGAATTCTACATCATATAAGTTCTTATGTCAGTATATTAAATAGAATTCCAAGTCCCTAAACATTAATTAGTTGAATTACTTTTTACTTAAATTGAACAACATTTACTACTTTTGTTCAGTCATATTCCCCTCATACTTTGTTAAAAAAAAAAAAAAAAAAAAAAAAGTTGTAGCAGATCTTAACCAAAAAAACCACCAAACAAACAAAAATTAGAACTCCCATCTCTAACCCATTCAACAGATTTTTTTTTCTGGTCAATACTCTGTGTATTTGATAAACTTGGACTAAATAATGAAGTTCTGAGTTTACCCTCATCTTCCAACAGTTTCTTTAGAATTAATAAGAGAAGTCACCTTTTTGTGAAAGCATGAGGATGAAATAAAAAACTTTTTAACTTCTTTTCCAAAGACAGGATATTAATGTACATGATTTATGGCATATGGCAAGTTATTTAACTCTAAATAGTTTTCCAGTGGTTAACTGAAGACTCCAGGAGATATTCCAAAGAGAGATAGTCACACAGAATAGTACATTCTTGCTAAATGCATGTATAATAAGTTTTTCATTTCTACTTTGTAGATTATTTCCCTAGGACTCCTGTGCCCGGTACAGAAAGATGTAGACAAGGCTTTCTTCCACTTTTCCCAGTCAGATTAACACCCTTATTAGGGTGAGTTACAATACCAAATAACCTGTTTCCTTCTCCTTCTGGAGAGGAAACACAGCTTAGAAAAAATATCAGAAACAATATCCACATTTACTTAAACTTATAAAACCTGTATCATTCCAAGATCATGTTGCACTTTGTGCAGCTCCATAACCAGTATCCACTGTACGTTGAATATTTGCCTTCTCCAAAGAACGTGTGTCAATTATATAGTTCATCCTGCAATTTAAGACAATGAACTGTTTTAGAGACAGGCAAAAGGCCAAGATTATTCAGTGCTGCTGATGCTCCTCCTCTGCTGATCTCCTCTGGCACTTGGGGAAACAAAGGAAGAGATGTCAGAGGGGAGGAGAGCAGTCAAGACAGACTGATACAAACATATGAATAGGAAGAGTAGCTTGTGGGTTTAGTTCCTTCATGAAGAGAGATTAGGACACTTTAGGTCAATTATCTAAGAAAACAGAATCTAGGCAGGAAAACTTGAAGTTAAGAGCAAGTACTTGAGAGCACTCACTGTGTTTCTGGACTGACTGACTCATTTCCACTTTCCATACCTACAATGTAAACATATTGCTACAGGAATAAAGATTAGTCACAAGATGAAAAATTTCCATTTCTGCTGTTCATTCTACAATTTGCAACCTCTAGCTGAACACTGGTATGCATGGGTGATGATGGAAAATAATAAAAATAAATAGAAACAATTCTTCTTTAACAGGTTCTAACAGAAAATCAAAGACGTGGTATATACCAGATTGAATCTCTTATTAATTTGCATTGTGCAGTCACATCTTCTGTGAATGTGCAGTACAGATTCATAACATCTCATAGAGTTAGACATACACTCCTTTATATTTTCTTCCAGTTTCTCAATGTGTGTTGAAACTAAAGTGTAGTTTTCAGCACAAGGAGTTGGTGAAATTAGGGGCATAATAAAAAATACAGGAGAAACTAAACCACTGTATAGCTTTTCACTGAGGTAAACATTATGGATCATATATTTCCAAGTAATGAACAATGTTGTGTATATTAAAAAAAAAATTAAACTCTTTTTCTGCAACTATTTGTTCATAAAGAAAGACCTTTGAGTTTCTTTACACAAAAAGAAAAAAAAAACTCTTACATCTGTATATTTCAAAATATAACTTTTGTTACCATTTAGATTTCATTTCTCAAGTCAGATTTCTAGTTTTCCATCATTTATATTTTCAAAACATGAAATGGCAGCATCCACTGCTTTCCACTGAAAAGTCTCCCAATCATTGAAATGTCAGCTTTAGTAAATCACAGACTCACAGGTGTTGGAAAGGATGGATAAATATAATTGCCTGGCAAAAGATTCACAATACTACAGCCAGGATGAAAACAATCCCCCCTACTGGCTGGACAACATCCTTACCTACAGATAGGTCCAAAAGTCAAATGGACTGTTCCATCTCACCCCCCAAAATGTATGGTTCACCCCACACCTGTAACCCTCCCCTGAAACATCAAGTGTCTGTGACCCCATTGGCCCGAGTCCTGTTCCAGCCCACCTTGAAGCCCCCCTGATAAGGGGTCTCCGAGGGGCCAGACACCCTCTTAGAACTTCTTGTCTCTTGGATCTTCCCCTCTCTTGGAACTCCCCTCTCTTGGAACTTCCCCTCTCTTAGATCTTCCCCTCTCTTGGAATCCCCGCTCTCTTGGAACTTCCACCCTCTCCTAGAGCATCCTCTCTACCCCTTGTCTCTCCACTCCCCCATCCCCTCAGGCCTTGCCACGTGCTGTGTCTGGCAGCTCCAAGCCCGACCTTTCACCATCCCTAATAAACCTGATATTCTAAGAGCAGCCTTCAGAGATCTCTCGTCTCCATTCATCCAAGCCGTCCTGGAGCACAGCCTTCCCTACACACAGGCTTGTCCTTTCCACGGCAAAAGGATGCCAAGCCTTTGTAGGACAAAGTGAGACAGAGGGGAGACACAAACCAATTTTCCATAGCTCCACACAAAATCAAAATTAGCTAAATATCACTACAGGATTTCCAATAAAACCAAAGATGCATATTTTTTAAGGCAATGCTGTAAATTTGGAATTGCATCTTTGTGGGTTTTTGCATTTTTTTTAAAGCTTCCAGTAGTTTTTAATTTTCCTCATTCTTTGTGGCAAATGAATTTGTTTTCTTTTCTGCTTACTCTACATATTCTCTCTCTAGCCTCAACTTTATTCCTCTCCCTGTGTTATTTCTCTACTGCATTTCCTTCTGGCTTCTATGCAAAAGAGACAGCTTTTTCCTCCAACTGCGAATTGTGTTGTTCAGAGATAGGCATGTGTGTCTATAAGACAAATAGAATAAATGTTTTAGAGGATGAATTCCATTACCTGCCAAATGGTCCTTGAAAGTTAATGAGGAGTCCTCATATTGGTTCATTCTCCTTAAATGTAAAATCATCTATAGAATTTTTATACCTATTCAAAAATAAATTTGTTTTTATGACTTGCATTATTTTCAGTTCCTTGAATTAAGCTTACAGAAAATTTAATTTCTTCTTTTCCACTGTAGTAAATTTCCAATTTAGACTTAGCAAAATCTGGGGCTTATCTTTATTCCAGTACACTACTGTAAGTTATTTCCTTTACATTGTTATGTCCCACAGTAATGAGAGAAGCCATGAGTGTGTGCATATCTTCCTTTGGAAGAAGAAATATGAGCACTGTTCCAAATAATCAGAGCCAACTTATTCTTATTCATAGGCTCTTCTTTTTCACTGTTTAAACATGCTTTATTGTGACTGGGCAGACTGATGAGCTGTTTGCCCAAGACCATGTTCAGATGGCTTTTCAATTTCTCCAAGGATGCAGACTCCACAAGTGTCCTGGGTAACCTGTGCCAGTGCTCAGTCACTGCCACAGTGTAAAAGTGGTTACTGTCCAGAGGGAAGTTCTTGTATTTCTCTTTGTGCCCTTTGCCTCTGATCCTGTCACTGAGCACTTGCTGAAGGAAGCTTGGCTCCATACTCATTGCACTCCCTCTTCAGATATTCCTAAAATTACCTCCCCCAAACCTTCCCTTCTCTGGGTTGAATGGTCACAGCTCTTTCAGCCTTTTCTTCTATGAGATACACCAGACCCTTAATCATCTTCATGGTCCTCCACAAATTCTTTCCAGCATTTTCATGTCTCTTTTGTACTGGGAAGCTAAGAAATGGACTCAGATCTCCTGGTGTGACCTCACCAGTGCTGAAGAGAGGGGAAGGATCAGCACTCTCAACCTGTTGGCAACACCTCTCATCAGCCTGGGATGGCAAATGCCTTCTTTGATGCCAGGGCATGTTGCTGGCTCGTGTCCAGGTTGGCGTCAACTAGGGCTCCCAGGTACTTTCATGCAAAGCTGCATTTCAAGAAGTGAGCCCCAGCCTTCACTGGTGCCTGGGGCTCTTCCTCCTCAGGTGCAGCACTTACCCAGAGTAGTAACTTAGTAGGATACCACAAGGTGATAGAGGCCAGAGGAATCACATACTTCCACAAATGAACATACACTTTTATTAGCATGTGTACATGTACACAAAGTTTATATTCTTAATGGCTTAAAATAAGCCATCTGTGTATGTAAATTTTTTATATATAAAATAATTTACATTATTTACAAATGCAAGAACATAAACATGCCTGCACATAAGGATATTTGTAAAAGACAGTGTAAGAATAGACTCATCTCTTCCCAATGAAATTAATTTTAAATTCCTTACCTTCCATGTTATTTGGTGTGACAGCAAAGCGATATGAACTCCAGAAATATTTTTAATAAGGCCAAGAAAAATCTCCATTTTATGAATATATGATTGGCAGTACAAATGCAGACATTTGAACTCCACTTGACACAATGGTACCTTGCTTTCATTTTGGTGGCAGCCAGACCTTAACAGCAGACTCCCAGAAGCCTTCCCCCCAGTGTATCACAGTTTTATCAAGAATTCAACTGAGAATAATGGAATAATAGCAATCATTTTTATACAGCACGCAACATACACTTCACATAACCATTGATGTAAGCACTCCCTCTGTACCTTGGGTGAAACCAGTCTGTATTTTTTGCTCTACAATTGCCATTCATGCAGCAAGATTATATAATTTGCCTGAGGCTAGACCAGAGCTAAACTCAGACTTGGCAGAAAGAGATTCCTATTTCTTTTCTTTGGCCAATTTCCAAATGACATCCTCAGGCATTAAACGTGAAATTGAATTTTAAGGATGCATTTTGCTCATGATAAGGCTGTCTCCTTTTTTTTTTTTTTTTTTTTGTTTGTTTGTTTTCAGGTTTCTGTCTCCTCACTACTATGGCAAAACACAGAATGAATAAAAGAATGCCCTTCCTGGGGCATCACATGAAGCCATCTATTTCTATGCCCTATTCCAACAACACCTAGGACCAAAAACTGCAAGAAAAGTATAGAAAGGAGTGTATACAGTATACAGTGATGTATATTAGTGCACATATCCTCTCAGCTTCCAGCAATGTGGCTCTCATTAATCAGAGGTGACACCTTGAGGTCAATGTCTTTCTACTGTATTTGTATCTTTACTATTCTCTCTTTGCATCTTTTACATACCCTTTTTCTCTTTTCCTTCTTTTCTTCCTCCTTCCCCAATATTATCATGTTACTAATTCCTTCCTAGATCACTAAATGTGCAATGCCTGCAGACAGGTCCTTCCTGCCTCCCTAATTTCTTCTCTTCAGACAAGGCCTTGTCTTGTACCTCATGCAGCCATTGTGTCCCATGCTCTACAATCAAGGGGAGTAACAGCAGCTGCACTTTTTTTCACTTACTTTAAAGCAGCTGTCATATTACACCAGATCTCATTCCTCTTGACAGGCTCTATTGGGATGGGACAGGTGATGTCAACTATTAGTTTGGAAATGTGGATGTGTGAAACTTTTAATAGACTTGGGAGCCATTTCAACACCTCTAGTTCAGCCAAATTGATTCCCATATTTCTCAAATTCATCTCTTTCATGACACAGACAGCAGTATGTCCAATATAATCACTATTTTCACAAAAAAAAAAAAAAAAAAAAAAAAAGAGTGGGGCAAAAAGACAGTTGTAATATCATCAGAAAAACATTTGCTTCCCCTTTCCCTAACAGCCCTGTTCTAACATTAATTTTTCAAGTTTCTCTTGGTATTTTTCTAAAAATTCTCCTCAGGCTTAGATTAAATATGCCCTTTTTAACAGAAAAACACAAAATTTATTGGCATTAAATATTTAAAATCCAGTCTTCCATGAAACAGCAGTTACAGCTTCAGTAAGGACTAGAGTTTCTGTTGTTTCCCTTTCTTTTATAATTTAAATACTGATGGAAATTAGTTTAATTCCTAGAAAAACAATACTTACCCCAAAAAGTTGCAGAGCTTCTGTCATGCTTAAACATCCAGAAATACTTTCCCAAAATGTGTGACTGTGCTAAAAGCAAGGTGAATTTCAATAACAAGCCCTAAATTACCTATTTAAATAAATGCATCTCATTCTGCTCCATTACACAGACCCACAATACTATTATGCATAACATGTTCAGCTGATTATCGTGTATTATAAAAAGAAGAGATTACTATATGGTCACAGTCCATACAGAAGCACACACCAACCCCTCAGTATTTACATGTGGGTTTGCCCAATAGAGTGTATGGGTGTTATCTTACATCATTCAAAGAAGCAGTACTGCAAAAGAAGAGTCATTCTTGCATCAAATGAGGTAATAAACTTGTAAATTATTATTTTTTGAAAGTTAGAATTAGCTCAAACTTATATATGCATGACTTATTTTTTTACCATTGCATTATGACAGTATTTATATGTAAAGTACAGCTATAATCATTAGACTGCAATAGTCTAATGTGGAAAATTTTTTAGGAACAAGGTATTATTTAGACTATGCCAGTGATATATGTTTGGTTTGAGTTTAAAGAAACCCCAGAGTTATTCCAGTACTACATCCTGGATGTCATTGCAAATTCTGCCTGTGCAATTGAATAACGAATAGTGATGCCTTAGGATTTAGCTTTTATATTTTTCAGTTCCTGTACTGCTTTAGTATATAACTCTCAAACTCCATAGCCTGATTGCTACTGTTCTCCCATTTTATCCAGGCAAAACAATTCCACTGTAGGCCTGAAGCACAAGGACACATTATTGTCTCAATCCCTGAGAGGTGTAAACAGTTAATGGGACCAGGTGGGAAGACAGACTTGTAGTAAATGACTTCATTACCTCAAACTGTAATTGAAGGATTAACCCCTGATATGTAAATGGACCAAACTTGCAAGTGTATAAAAAACTTGTGCCCGTTGTCCATCTTGATTGTAGCCCCTCCGAGGCTTTCGACTCCCTAAGGTCCACCTAGTGAAGGCCTTTAATAAATACCCACTTTTATTATCTTAATTTTGTCCAGCCTCTGTTTCAGGTAGCCACTCCAAGGCAACAATAGGAGGATTTACTACATTAAAATAAATGTTTTGTACCTGAAGACTCATTCACATTATCTAACTGAAGACCTTAAAACTGAAGAACATTTTCTTCCCCTTTACCTGAACATAAACCCTCTGTAAATCAGGGATCAACACCCAAACACCTACCTTGATTAAATCTAAGGTCAGATCTAGGTCTTTGACCAACCATTAAAAAGATTGTAGAACAGACTTACATTAGGATGAGTTTTCCAGAGGAAAATCAAACTTAAAGTTTACCAGGCTTATCTTCAGATGAAACTCTCAGCTCTCACTGGCTTCATTATGGGTTGAAGGTTTTGAGTCACCTTGATAATAAAGTATTTTGCAGAAAGTCTTTTGAAGTGATTTGTGAGATTTATCATCTCACATGATTAGCTCTGTTTAATTCAGTACTATTTTACTATATTCAAAAAAAAGCCCTAAAACAACCACCAGAAGTCAGAATATTGCATTCCTTGTACCCAAGCAATCTAAGATGATATAAAAGAAATTAAAATACACTGACAAAGATTCCAAGCATTTGTGATGTGCCACATAGAAATCACTAAATATATCCTCCTTAAATTATCTCTGATTCTCTCAAAATTTAGAATGAAACATAACATCATTTTTAAAAATAAAAAATAAAATCCCTTCTGCGTATGAAATTTTTATCTGAATGGATGAAATTTATTCACATATTTACACTTCTTTTTAATTGAAAATACTTATTTCTGGCTTTAATCTGATGGTATTTATGCTCTCATTGGTAGAAGGACAACAAATGCCATGACATTATTTTTTTTGGATGATGATGATGAAAATCATTAGTTTTGCTTCAGCAATGTGATTTTGTGTAGAAAAAATGCAAAATACTTTAGTCCTAATAATTCCCATTATTTTGGGTAATTAGGATAGGCCTTTCCTTCCAGGTTTTAAAAATCTCAGAATGTCTGCACTTGACTATTTCCATAATTAAAATTCTTCAAAACCTTCTTTCAAAAGGATAAAAGTATCTCTGAATGAAAAAAGAATGGAAGTTTCAAGTGAGACTTTTGACTCTTCTTTCCTGCCACATAAGCATGATGTCATTATTTGCAGTTTGATGACATCCCACAGATCAGTTTCATACTGCAACCTCAATGACTGCAAAAACTCACCAGGAGCTGCTGGAAAAAGCAAAACGCAACTGACCAGCTCGTCTCCTCAAAGAAGTGGCATCCACATTCTTCCTCCCAATGCCACAAGCATTGACTATCAGTCCAATTCCCAAACCAGTCAGCCTACTCTGCAAAGTTGACAGAAATTCCAACCTCTTCTACCTGCAGAGAAGCTAAGGAAATTTACTCTGGTCCCTGTCTCCCCAGAGTTTATGGCCTCATGCTTTTTTCCTCCACTTCAATGCCTCCTTAAAGATCTTTCCTCTGTCACTGCTTCAGGACAGCTGTATTGTTCCACCTAAATGTAAATGAGCTTCTGCAGATCTGGTCTGCAGTGCCTGTATCACTGCTATTTCCCTGTTATGTGACAGAAATGTAATTTAAAATACAGGCAGAAAACATACACATCATCATGTTGCTGAATTTGTTCTCAACTCTTCAGTGAGCTGTGTCATACTGAAAACTCCTCTGTGTCACCAAGAAAAAGGACAGACTTCAGCAGCATTTGATACAAACTTGCTCTGTAATATTATCCAACATAGCTAATTATCTTATTTATGCAGGCATGCCTATTAAACACATATATTAATAATGCAAATTAACTAATTACTGGATTTGTATGGCTGTGCCATCAGGTCTGCCCCATATATCATATAAGAGTCATTTCGAAACAGAAGACATTACCAGCTATAGAAAAGGAAAGCAAAGTCTTTCTGCAAGAAGCTGAGACAAAGCAGATGTGATTTACATTTATATCTTGTTTCAGAATATCAGTGCAAGTTTGAAACAAATCCCTTGCTGTGCCTACTTTCTGTGCATTGGTTCAGCACACTAGATAGATTAGGTGGGCTGTAGAGTTGTGTTTGCACTGTATGACAAACCTCATGGTTTGTCCCCTCATATCCCCTCTTTGTATCTGTTTGGTTCATCCCAGCTTTCCCATCAGTACCTGTATGTCCATCAAACCCCAACCCATCCCCCTGTCTCCTCCCAGGTGATGCGTCCATCACCTGCTGACCACTCCCCTTTGTCCAGACCCTTCTCCCAGGGTCACCAGGTAACTGGACCCCGGCTGGGACCCCTCCCTCACCCCCTCCTCAGTGGTCACTCTGAGGCCTTGCCCCCAGAGAGCCACTCCCATGTCCTCCCCCCAGTGGCTGGTCAGGTTTTCCCCACCCCCCTATATCTGGCTGCTCTGGGCGGGGACACGCCCTCTCTCGCTTGGGACTCCTTCGAGGTGGCATTAAAAAACCTTGGAACTAATCCTGAAGGGAGAGCGCCTCTTTCTTCACTTGTGGGACTAGCTCGTCTTTGGACTCACGTGGGGCTTCTCCAGGCCCTCCGGGATTCAAGGAGAAACCCTTCCCTCTGCCCACCTCACCCCAACTGCCCAGCTGGCCGGGCTCCACTGGGAATCAGACCCGTGGATTTGAGGGGGAGACGCAGCAGTGGGCACAAATTAGATTACCTCTACAGGAAATCAAACTGGAAGCTCTGTTTCAGGAGTGCACAAACCACACTCCATTCCCTACAAATGAGTCACACGCGGGACGGGGATATTCAGTCCAGAAGATGAGGTTAAATCTAGTTCAAAGAAAAACCCTGAGTAATGTATACCATAGATGTTCTACATGGTGTTCTCAGCTCCTGTCTAAAGATCCTGTCCTACTTCATAGAGTTACATGCTGATGTAGACCTTGCCAAGCCCTCTGTCCGACAGTCTAGAGTCTGAGCCTTACAGATGTAATACTGATGCAAAAGGGCATCCAGCCAAAGACGTGCTTAGACCAGTATTAAGTCTCCAGCAGTGATCAGTAGAAGATGGCTAGGCAGGAGTTTGGGAACAAAGAAAGCAAGCAGGCATTGCTATTCCTTATGAGTACTTTCCAATTTGCAGCTCTGTGAAATCTTGAGCCAGAAACAATGTGCTAGTCAGCATAGGAAGAAGACTCGTAGATTCCTTATTTTAGTAAATTATCTAATGGTTTTTCATAAGTCTTAAGTATCAACAATAAGCAAAGGGTTCTAGAGGTTACTCAAAAGCTATGTGTTAAGTTAAAGAACAACTACTATCAGTTTGTTATGAACATTAAACCTACATCATCTGCTGCTCCATATTCCTTCTGTTGAAAACTATTTTACCTCTCTATGACCAATATGATTTTATTAACTATTAATATATGAATCCTTTAGTCAAGAAATAGGTAGCTGAAATTTTTCAAAACACACCAATACCACAATAAAGAAAAAGGAAACACACAGAACTGTGAAATACCTGACTTGACACAGATGTTGTCAGCTCCTAGACACCTCTTGGGTGTGAGAATGAGTTTTCTGCCATCAGTAAGAGCTGTTAGACTGCCTGGTTTACATCAGCAATGCAGTTTTTCCTTCCTGATTTCCAAGTCACAAGAGAGATTACAGCATTTTCCAGCTTCAGGTTTAATCCATTATCATTCACAGGGTGATGCTGACCTGCCACACTGAGGTAAAACTCCCAGCTCTGCCATTAGCTTTATGGATTTTTTTTCTGTCCTGCTATGAGTTCTAATATATTGAGTTCATTACAACTCCTAACCAGAAAGCTCTGACTCAGGGTGATTTTGAAGGGGTTTTTCCCTCAATTTTTTTTTTTTTTTTTTTACATTTCTTTGGCCTTGATTTTGAAAAAGGTCAGGACACCAGGAAAATCAGAAGTATTTCCACATAGATCATGTTGAGATCACATAAACTGTAAAAGTAATATCTAAGATTAGATCTATGTAAACCTGAAAGTCCTCAATAGTTCTGAGAGCACTTGGGCTGTGGGATTTTTTTAAAGTTTATTTATTTTCTTTATTTGTTTTCAAGCATGAAGGTATGTTTCCACAGAAAAGTGTTTCTACTGAAGATGAAGTCATTGAAGAAAAATTATTCTGGCACCTTATGTTCAAATGATGAGAAAATAATCTCTTTAGATAAGGAAAGCCAGCAACAATAGCTGAAACTGATACAAAATTTCTAGAAAAATAAAGATTCTTTCTGGATCTAAAGCAGTCTTTGTCATTTCTAATTCTGGAAAGTGCCATGTTAATATTTTTGGATCCACAGACATTCTTCTGCTTCATCAGTTTCACCACAATCTGAAGGCAGATCTGATAAAAAATTTTGTCTCATGACTACTGACTTCTCTTGCTCTCTTCACAACAGTTCCAGAATTCAAATAAGGCATAAAAGGACTTTGTGAAGACATAGTCCAATTTATCTGACACTTACATAGGTAGATGCATGACCCTAATGCACTAACTCATCTCACAGCCTGTGAGGGTAATAGAAAAGTCTTAAATCCACATGAGATAGGAGCTGAGAAACTAGAAATGAGGCAGGAGTTAGAAAGAACTCAGCCCAATTCCCAGATTTTAGTTAAGTTCACAGCCAAGTAAAATAACATACATTATAATAAAAAATAAAATATTTTCGGAAACAGTTAAGCCTATGAAAAAAGCAGAGACAGTACAGCTCAATTTATAAAGTCATCTTCAGAGAGCAAAAGCAATGGGTGCAAGAGTATTCACTACTCTCTTAAGCTGTGTGATAAGATTCTTGGGTACAGGCTAAAATAAACCTTGTGAACACAAATAATTGTAAATTCATTCAGAAAAAGTAATAGAGGGGAAATTAGGTTCTCAATGCAAGGATGTCTAAGAATAAGTCCATGCAGGCAATGTTACCTTGCAGAAAACCTGTTTTTAAATATTTGCATATTGTGATAAAAAAATTCTTTCAAGTACCACAAAGTTCATACACAAGGCATGAGCAAGTTCTCATAATAGCCAACAAATTATTTACTCTGATATAATGTGGTTATTTATTTATCGTTTATAATCTGTCATTTAAACAACTTCCCTATTAAAAAACCTATCCGAAGGCCTGGAAACCAATCCTGCCTTCAAAAGATGCACACAGAGAAAAGAGTCTCCAGAGAGTGATGGGACTGAAATCAACTTCACAGATTCAGACACGATGATAGATGTGATGCTTCTGGGAGATCATTTTTCTGCAACCAATGATCTATCCAACATTAGCAGTGGTACAGGACCTGCTGCCCTGGAGCTGAGCCAGAAGAAAAGGACACGAGTCTTTCAAGAACTGTAACAAGAAATCTGATCAGCATATTGGACATTAGGAGTGGGGTCCCCTCTATTCATATTGACAGTTAGCAAAGCTATCCAGGAGATGTCAAGTCATACTTCATGGATTTTTATAAATACAGCTTACTGTCAGTTTCTTATTGGCATTTATTTCACTCACTGTTATTACCAATAATTAGGTGATAGTTGGACATTTTCTTCCAACTATTACCAAACGTCACTGAAAATATTTATTCTACATTTAGATATAGACAGGTTGTACTGGTAACATTCGAAGGCAATCCATCTGGCAATGCAATTTCAATTACTTTTTGCTCATAGTTTAATTCAGGCAGACAAAATGAAAACCAATCCAGTATATTGCTTGGTGGAGGAGTAATAATGGATTCCCAAATGACAAGAGGGATTCAGAAACTTCAAATCTTAACACCTTCTACATTACTCATTATAAGATACAGTGCTACTGGAAATGTACTATTTGGAGCTGTCTCCTAATACTGATTAGTTTTAAACAATACAATAATCCTACAAATAACTGTAAGGCTCTATTACCACACAGAAACACAATGGTTACCAGCATGGTAAAATTACAAAAATATTGTACAAGTATAACATCTAACTTTCCATAACTGTGACCATGAGTGAGGAAATGGCATGAAGCTGAGTCAGGGGAGGTTATGGTTGAATATCAGAAAATAGTTCTTCACCCAGAGGGTGGCTGGGCACTGGAACAGGCTCCCCAGGGAAGTGGTCACAGCACCAGCCTGACAGATGTAAGAAGTGTTTGGACAATGCTCTCAGGCACATGGTGTCACTCTCAGGGTGTCCTGCACAGGGCCAGGAGTTGGACTCAGTGATCCTGGGTATTTTCCAGCTCAGCACATTCTGTGATTACATGGTGATAATTACCACCATGAAGGCTGGAACAGGCCTGTGAGGTGGTAGAATTAAAAGATAATTCCTTAGAAAATAGATTCCTTATAGAGCATATTATAATCAGTCCTTTATAAGAAAAATACCCCCCACATCACCTAAACTGCCACATGACCTAACATCATCTTAATTCTACATCATTCTTAAATCCATTCAATTGCAAAGGTGAGCCTGTCTAATTCAATGTCATATTTCACCGATGATATTTCCCATTCAGCACACAAAATACTAGCGAGACTATTTCTGAAGGAAAAGAAATATACAGGGGAAAATTACATATTTTTTACAAGTGAAAACAGACCCAGTAACCAATTTGGAAACCTTAGCCAAGCAAAACCCCCAGTGGCTTTCAGCAGTGTTTTGCTTCATAGAGACAAAATAGTCAGATCCTAATGCGTGCTGAACACATCTGCTAAGGTGCTGAGCACAGCTGAATACAGTCAACTCTCCTGCCAAAGTCACTCTCACTGCTGATATAAAAAATGTTGGGTAAGGCCATGAGAATGTCTACTTCCAGTTCAGCTGGGGAATACTTGAATATCTATTATTATACCACAGATAGTTGTTTTAGCATAACAGCTTTTGCTACATAACACACAGCTCCACATGGCAATTGTATTTGTCCAGAAGATTAGCATTAATTCCTCACACCTTCATTTTGCACTCAGTTATCACATTTTTAGGATTTAGTCTCTGGATATATATGTTATCATTATATAAGCTTTGAAATAACAGTGATGTCATTGCCACATAAATTACATTATCAGATACACCTCCATGCTCTTGCTACCTTTACCAATGGCTGTGATATATCTTGCAACTGCACTGCTCACTGGGGCTTGAGTTTGTTGGTTGGCTTGGCTTGTTTCTTTTGTTCCTTCCTAAAGGCTCTGTTACTTTGGAAAAGCATAACACACAAGGCAAACAGTTTTGAGTACGGTTTTAACAGTGCATGGCATGCATCCAGTTCTAGTTAAAGTGCTTCGATAAGAGTGTTTGTGTAGCGTCTCTTCAGGCAGCATCAATATTCCAACAGATGGGAAGTCTGACACATATGGCTATGAGTAAAAACTCACTTATGCCAAGAGGAGGGAAGGAAGAAGTGAGGAGGGAGTGAACTGAAATGCAACTTGTCAGCTCTGGAAGGCAAGTGATATCTTTTCCCGTAACAAATTAATTGCTTCATTATTAGGAATCTCTGATGAATTGATTACAGCTCATACCCTAGGGTATGAGCTGTAATTTATATTTACATGATTTGATGCATATTATTAAAGCTACCTGCTGGCTTTTAATAGCAGTGTTTTATTTTAATACAAACAATTAAACCCTGTTGTTTAAGGAACAAAAAATACTTTTTTATAAACTGCACAGAAATTTTATAGCCTAATTTTGATAATAAAACAGGACTGGTTTCTCTGTGTCCTCAGAGACAACAACAATGCTCAAAGTACATTGTTGGAGGACAACTGTCCCTGCTAGTAATTTCTTCCTCGCTGTGTCATCAACACAGCTCCCAGATGTCTGATGTTCATCTACCATAAGGGACCTTAGAGAGACATTAAAAACATCAGTACCTATCTCCTCAGTATATTAGCTCCTTCAAAGCACTGCCATCATATAATATACCTAAGTCACTTGGTATCACATATAGCAGTAAATTTAGCTTCCTCAATAAGGAAAAGTAGTCTATTTTTTTTGTTGTTTAATGACTTGTCACACAGCAGAGAGCAGAGATTAGTGCAAATATTAGCTATGGTACATTTCTGAGGGTTTAAAGAACATTTTTTTTACTTTCAAACGATTTACGAATCTGATCTCATAAATTTTCTGCATGAAAGATAAGGAAAAAAACCATTCTAAATATACAAAAAAGGTCAATAATTGTAAGGTAAACAGATTAAATATTGCAGACCCTTGATTAAGACTATGAGTCAATATTACTGATTTCGTTTGTCCTATGTCTATTTTTCAGTTGATGGTTTGAAGGATCTGGAAGCCTCTCTATGAAAAAAAATTGTGACTAATACATGGAAGATCATAAAGAAAAGTTATTTAATTTACATTATTCAGAAATATGGGCACATGACAAGTCTGGAAGAGACCTCACCTTCCTTGAAAATGGTAGAACACTGAAGACTGAAACCAAAAAGGTTGATTTCATATTATGAAACCTAACCTCCATGATATAACAAAAACTTGCAGGAAATATGTGTTTATCTATACAATTAATTATCCTGTCTCTTTAAACAAGTGAGTGATACGCTCAAACCTAGACACTGCCTAAATGTGTGCTTGTGCTGACATTTTAAACAGACCACGCGACAAGTGCAGTGCCTCACTGTAAAAACTGGTTGGATGGCTGGGCCCAGAGAGTGCTGATTTACTGGGAGGTAGAAAAGATCTGCTAAGGGATCTGGACAAGCTGGAGCAATGGGATGATACCAACAGCCTGAGGTTCAAGAGGGCCAAGTGCCACATCCTGCTGTTAGGTCACAACAACTACAGTGCTACAGGCTGGGGGCAGAGTGGCTGGGAAAATGCCTGGTAAAAAAGGACCTGAGGATGCTGGTCAGCAGTGACTGAATGTAATCCAGCCTGTGCCCAGGTGGCCAAGAATGCTGATGACATCCTTGCTTCTATAAGTGTGGCCGGCAGGACCAGGACAGTGATTGTCCCCTGTACTTGGCACTGGTGAGGCCACACTTGGAGTGCTGTGTCCAGTTCTGGGCCCCTCAGTTCAGGAAGGATGTTGAGGTGCTGGAGTGAGACCAGAGAAGGGCAGCAAAGCTGGTGAAGGGTCTGGAGCACAAGTTTTATGGGGAGTGGCTGAGGGAGCTGGAGGTGTTTAGGCTGGAGAAAAGCAGACTCAGGGGAAACTTTATCACTCTCTACAACCACCTGAAAGGAGATTCTAGTGAAATGGGATCCATTTCATTTCCCAGATAGCAAGTGGTAGGACAAGAAGAAATGGCCTCAAGATGTTGCCAGGGAAGGTTTAGACTGGATATTGAGTTTTTTCATCAAAAGGGTTATCAGGCACTGGAACAGGCTGCCCAGAGAAGTGGTGGAGTGACCATCACTTTAAAAGTGTTCAAAAAACCTGTGGATAGGACACTACTGGATATGGTTTAATAACGAACATGACGGTGGTGGTATGTTGACGGTTGGACTTGATGATCTTAAAGGCCTTTTCCAACCTAAACAACACTATGATTGTATGAAAAATCCTGTCATAGAACTTATGGTAAGCAATTACCATTTTTTAGTCAAATCTCAGGTAACTAGCAAGAGCTGGAGAGTAATTTATTATTTGGGTTCTTATTTTTCTCACTTTTTCAAAGTTTAGGATCACAGAACACACATATGTGCTTTGAAGTATTCTGGCTCATATAATTAAGCCTATATATATTATTATACAGTAATCACTGGTATAAACCAAACCAAATATGGTTTATTGAATTGTAAGTGCAAGTGTTACATTGCAAGTATGGTAAGAAAGTGATAAGGGACAATTATTAAATTATTAGAAGATTACATGTAGATGATATTACTACTCTCTGGAGAAAATGCTACTGGATCTCTGCCACTAAACTTAATTTTTCTATAAACTTCCCTTTTCCAAAGAAAGGGTCTTTATGTCTTTTTCCACCCTGCTTTCATTGTTGCCCATAAAAACAGCCAAACAGCAGTAACTAGAATTATTAGAACTGACCTGCATATTTTTTAAGACTCTAGTGCAAATCATACAGGATAAAAGATAGGAAGAAGGATATTTACCATGTTACTGGAAGAGGAGGTGGTCTACAGTTGTGATTTATAGGGAATAGAAAAACAACTGCCTATCTGACAGGAACAAGCATCCAAGATTTCAAAAGGAAGCCAGGGTTGGCTGAATTATACATTCAACTGGTCGAACTCAGTCAATGCAGGAGGGGGAAAACCAGCCCCTACACCCTTCACTGTTTGTAAGTAATAAAAGCACTGTAATCTAGGGGCAAATCAGTACAAATTTTCAGGGAGTCTGCTTTCCTTTTTCACAGTGATTGCCATGGTACTAACATGATACAGTCTCTATCTAGTTCTGCTTTCTGTTGTGATACTCTGGTTGGACAAATGAAACCAATAATAATGTACAAGTACCTGAATTCTTTCTCTTGGTGAGCTCTTTGCTATAGACCAAATTCAGAATATAAATTAATATGTAGTAATGGTATGAGATTCTACAGATCAAATCTTCTATAGTTACGATCATTCATGATTGAGACAAAACCAGTCAGGATCAGCACAATTTGTAATCTCTGTACTTTAAATATTTAGAACAAATCTAGTTTAATATCAAAACTTCTTCTCTCCTATAGCACATCAGAAGTTTGTATTTTTTAATACCAGACAATTAACTTCTTTGTGAGGCATCTAATTATTCTAAAAATAGATATGGCAACATGATTAATCAGTGCACATTAAATACACATAATCTCTTTATAAAGGAGTACTCTCTAATCTAGATATAATGAGTTACTTGTTAGAACTACATAAAATTAATATAGCCTGAAACAATGTACATTATCAGTTATAGAGTATAGCAATGTGCATTTAAATTCCTTTGACCTATTTAACATGGGTGTCTTATTTGTGCACATGTGATTCCAGTTTTGCTTCTTATCCAAAGCACTGTTGCTTTCTAGTTTTTGTTTAAACTTTTCTATTTCTACAGCTAATGGAACACATGGTTCATTTTTAAAGAATCTGGAGCAGTCATTGAGACTGACTAGGATGTAGTAAATAAAACTTTTGCAGACCATGCCTTTCAACCCAGACTTCTGGATTTTGGAAGACTCCTGATCTACTCTGTTACAGATGCAATATTCATTGATTCTTTAAGAGCGATGAAATAACAGAGTGTTACAGTTCCCAGATCATATTACTTCTCTTTGTCTACATTGAACCTTCCAGCTGTTTACCTAGCTTATTAATCCAACTATCAGTTGGGGAGATAGGATGAGTTCATTACTAACTTTTTTTCATATTAAAACCATTAATGAGTAACAAATAATTATCTGGATCCCATCTACTAACACAGCAAATATAAGTAGCAAAACAACACTGCTCACGTGCCCAAAAGGCCTCTCCTGCTAAATAGATGACTGTGGAGCTGGCTTTCATACATGTTCTCCCTATATAGAGTATCATACTGTATTGATTCTGGTTTTGTGTATAAAACCGTTTACATTGCACATATAATATGTGTGAAGTGAGGAAATAATACTAAACCTGAGCCAGAGATTAACAGGTTTGTGCTTTTAGCTATTTCCCATGCCAAAAAATGATCAGGATCTTTTTCTAAAACCAGTGCAACAATTAAAAATTCAAAAGATACTACTTTGGTCACCTTCAGCCTCATGTTGATTGCCTTCATCCCAGCACAGGACTACATATGTTATGGATTCTAATTTTAAATACACAGGATATTTTGATTCCACTTCTTCCCCTAGTTCATTCTTCAGTCTAGGAGAAATATTTGTTACTTAGACTGAACATTTAATTATTTTAACTAGCAAGGCTTCTTATCCATAAATAAATATCTGCCTTCCTTGGGATTTAAGTTAATGTTTGTGTGGACATCTGATTAGCCAGAACATGTTTAATTCATCTAATCCTTTTTGTAAACCAGTCTTCCAGGTCTCCCTAATCTAATTATAAGTAGCCAATTATTTTAATTGGGTGGATATCTTGATATCATGTGCAGGTCTGTATTTTCATTTCTTTTTAAAGCAAAAAATGTGCTTATGTAAATGATCACCGAATCCAGCAGTCTGACAGCTTCTGACATTTGATACAAGAACTATATATAGAACAAATTCAGATGCAAAAATACGCTTGCAAATGGGGCTTAGGAATTTATTTCAAGTGTGAATCTTCAAATTCACATCTGCTGTCAAATACACTGCTGTTACCTATCTGCCAGCAATTGTTTCCAGACACTGGACAGAGACTGCCACCCAACCCACTGCAAAATTGTTTCAGTCACACGTCAAAAAATTACACAGGAGTGAAAGGTTTTCTAATTTTCTCTAAGACATCAATTTTATACTGCTGCACTTTGGGGTTGTTTTTTGTGAGTAATGGAGCTCTGTTTTGCTCTCTAGTCATTCATTAAAAGAATAAAAAAACTGCATTTCCAGTACAATATTGTCAAAACTAGATTAAAGGGAACAAACTGCAAGCCCGTGTTTTTGTTGGTGGTGTGTTGGTTTGTGTCTGTTTATTTTCCTAAGATCCTTAACCGACAAAGAACATTTTACATTCTCATAGGTATGGACATAAACCTTAAGTAATATATGTACAATATATCACACAGGCTGATACAAGGTCTATTGTCCTCTAGTATCCTAGCTTATTAAATTTTTATTGCTTCTAACCCATACAAAAGAATTCTGAAAGCCAGTGAAAAGACACCTTTTAGCATTTTTGCCTTAGACCTTATTGACCAGAAAGCCTTGCACTATTTAAAGAAGCAAGTGTATTTCTTTCCATTTGATGATAAAATTCTTATCATGATAAATAAACAGAAAGAAGGAATTTTAATTATGTAAGCCATGAGTAAAAATGCTATCACATGATTAATAGCAACAGAAGAATGTTCAACACCTGTACTTTTCTTTTCAATACTGTGACATTTTCATGGTCCCCCAATGCAGTGCATCCACCAAGACTGTCAAAAAGCACATCCCTGTCTCTTTTCCTTGCTCTTTTCCCCTCCACCTTCGCACTTCAGCAGGCTGGAGAGGAGAACTGAAGGCTAAGAAGGCAAAGATCACGGGTTAGATAGGAACAGTTTACTGAAAAGAGCAGTGAAATAAGAAAACAGTAACAGCAGCAATACTAATGACAGAGGCTATAAGAAAATTCCTACAGAAAAAAATACCCCAAATAACAATAGACAAAACTGGGCAGCTCCCTTGGCCAAGTTTTGTCAAAGGAAGGAAACCCTCCTTCCTGGAAGAGAGTCCCTTCCACTGGCCCTGGCAAGGCATGAGGTGGCATAAGATGATTTCTTCCTCCTAGCCATGTGCCTCCTGGCTACTGCAAAAATTTACCCTATCCTAGCCAGAAACAGGACAAACATTAATTAATTTAATACTATAGCAAGGTAGTTTTAGAGACAATTGATTAGAACCACAGTATACTTCAAAGGGAAAAAATGCCTTGTCATTAAAAAGGGAAGGAAGCCAGTTTCCTTGTTACAGCAACTAATGTAAGTAGTGTACTAAATCTCTACAGTTTTTGAAAAACTATTTCCTTAAACAGCCAGGACCTATATAATTTTTCCAAATAATTACTCTCCTAGCAGTTTAAATATCCTCTACTTAACATCACATCCTTCTACATAGTTTCATAGGAAAAATAGGCATTTTGAAGATATGCTTCCAAAGAAAAAACTGTGAATGTTTTCTTACTAATCTAGGATTTAAAGCCACAAAGAGTCAGAGGTGATCTGTTGGCTTAGGCAAACTCCTAGGATAATATACACATGTCATCTTACATTACTGCAGGACTTTCTATCTTCTCTGATCATATTTATTTTACTTCTAAGAGTAAAGAATAATTTTGATCAACAGTATGCACTACCACCTGTGTTTTGCACAGTGATGAAATTATAACCTTGGCTTACACAATTTTTTAGATGCTAACTTGAGTAGCAAAATAATGATTGGCAATAGCTACAGGTGCTCCAACTATACAATAGAAGGTTGTGCACTCTGTGGAAATGAAAGCCACGATAAATACCAAGGCTTTTCTCTCTACAAACCCTTGTATACAATTTCCAAACCAAGTCCTTAGGGAAGAGCAAAATAAAGTTTAACTTGAAAAAAAAAGTAATCCATTTACATACTTTGGAAAAGAAGTGTGATAAGCAAGAAGTCTCCATCATTCCTCATTTTCTCTCCCTTCTTTCTCCTCCTACTCCTTTTCAGTGGAAGACATGCCACTTAGATGACAACACCAGAGAGGCCACTACAATAACAAGGTATTGCAAAACTGTAAACATAGGTCAGTAAGTTCTTTGGTGAACAAAAATCTTGAGTTATGATGGAGAGCTCGTCAGTGATAAATTCACTGAGACAGAACTAAGTTTATGAAGTTAAATCCACCGTATCATTAAACATTGCCATGTAAAGATGAAGAAGATGAAGTCAAGATGGTTTACCTCTTTCAGGTGCAAGTCTAAGAACCACGTTAAGTGCATTCAGAAAGACTGGATTGTATTCTTTTATTTATCACTGAAAAAAGAATTCTAGCTGAATTGCAAGTATACAGCAATATACACAGCAGAATTTATGAATCAGGATGTCTGTAGAACTCTTAGCCTGGAAGAAATTTAAAGAGTAGGTGAAAGTTGTAATGTAGAACAATTTCCATTCCAAAGTATGTAACACTCAGAAGACACACTAAATTTTTCACAGCTTAAGGCTGGTATGTCTCTTACCTTGAAATAATTTATAAATTCACAATAAAACAGAATTTCCATTTTCTGTAACATTTAACTCTCTAATGAGATATGTTTCGTTTCTCATACTATAGTGTAATCTCAAAACCAACATTGATGCCTTGAAAGTGGCTTGGTTTATCTATCAATAAACTGATTACCACTACTAGCAACAGCAATCCCACTTGATTCAAAATAAATGCTTATTAAATAACTATTTAATTCTGGATGCAAAGATCAGAGACTTATTTGGGTCATAAGAACTTTGATACCATAACATTTTGATGCATAAACAGCAGTTTCCTAAGTAGGAAGACCAGAAACATAAAGTCATTCAATTTCCTGTTTTCAGACCGTTTTAAGGAAGAATGTCCTGCAATGTTGAGGTACACAAATCTCTGGACATTACTAAAATTGGTAGCTGTACTTGTAAGATGAAGCTGTGTGTTCCTGTACAACATACAGACCATAATGATACCCTGTATGTAGAGTTTTATATAGAGATAAAAGAATCACTATGTAAATTTCAGCTACCTATGTATAATGAAAAACAAAAAAACACATGAGAGCCAGCTCACTGAATTCATGCTGGTTACTCTTCTGCTTGAAAAACCATTAACAGCCAAAGAGAAAAGGAACTTGAGATCATAATTACTCATTAAAATTATACAAAATCAAAATAAGCCATAGATAGTAGTTGTTCAGACACCAAATAAGAAAAAAAGTCATTAGCAAACTTATTAAAAATACATGAGCTTGAATTCACAGAGCTAAACAACAGCAGGACAATTATTATGTTGAAGTCTTATAGTGCTTTACAGAAACGTTCCCAGGAAATTAATTCTGAGGCTTAGTCCTGGTAACACTGGTATGTGAACTGTATGCTGCTAATTAGGAGATGACAATAACAAACACAAGTTTTAAACTGCTGGTATTCAAAATTCCAGAAAATCTCAACAAAAAGTTTGCAAAACATTCCATAAACAGTCTACTAAATAAATAGTTTTCCAACTGGACTATAGTACTAGTAAGAAAGCTTCAGTGATATTAAAGAAGAGTACATAGAATTTATATTTATATAGTCTAAATAGAGCATATGTTCAAATATGATGCATACTAAGGCCTAAGGGCCTTCAAAGTTAAATATTAAAGAATAAAAATGGCCCCTAAAAGAGTTGAAATTTAATTTAAGATTATACCATGATTATATTTCTCCTTACTCTTAAAATTGCTTGACAGGGGAATTTGACAACCAAAAAAACCTGCAAATTCATATTTGGAAGTCACTATATGAGAAAGAATGCTACAAAAAAAAAGTAAGAGCAGTTTGAGCATCATCCAGGACTAATTTGTACCAGTTTGTACATCTTTAAATTGTGTGCAAACTTGAGCATTCATCAGTAGGACAAAGGTATCTGAGTTTTAGACAATTTAAGAAAACAAATGCAGTTAAATCTGGTAGAATAATGAAGTGGATGAACTGGAGACACCCAGAAGAGAAAGAAAAATATGTTCTATTAAACACTTCACTGTTCTTTGTTACCCATAATAGAGAGGGGAAAAAAGTAATAGAAGAAATAGCAATGTTTTGTCATAATCTAGTAAATTCATAATTGAAAGTCAACAAATTCAAAATAATACAGAAAAGAAAATTAAGAAAAACATCTACATCGACATTTAGAAACTTTTAAGTCATATTCCAATATTATCTACATTAATATTTAATTCCTTTTTGTGCATCTTTTCCTAGAAGCAATATTAAAAATGTCTTAATATATTTTCTATTAAAACTAATGACATCAAGCATAAAAAAGAATAGTAGTTTTCTAGTTTCTAAGTAATTCTTAACATTCAGTTTTTCAAAATATGCCCTTTCCTACACACACATGCAGGAGTTTATATGCAGGAACCACATTCACTCTTGATGCAGTCCTTTTATTGTCATCAAATATTGCAGTAGTAAGCAGCTACAAAAACTAGCCACTTCCTCATGTGCATTATACCGTATTTATGTATTTCTTCTACATGTATGTTTTATTGCTTAAACATACTGATTTTCATACATTCTTTTATGCTTTTGTTAGCCCAGTAGCCAAATATGTCTTATGACTATGTGTGTCTTATGACTATGGAGGAAAGTAAAACCAGCAGTCTTTTTGGAAAAGTGTCACATTTTAGGAATTGTAGACTCTAGTTGACTCATCCTCCTGGTAAAATACCCCACATTGCTAATCAGTTTCCCTCTCCCTCCAGCTGGACAAACAAAAGGCAAAGATCACAGTTTGAAATAAGAGTAATTTACCAGAAACAGCAATGAGATAAGAAAACAAACAGCAACAATACTAATAATTAAAGGTGTATGACAAATAAATGATTTACACTGAAAGCCCACAACAAAACACCAGCTCTTCCCCATCACACCAACCATTTTCCTAACTGGAAAGGAACACACTCCTTCTTGTAAGCAAGAAAGAGACCCCCTTTTCCCCAACCCTGGCAATCACATTAGATGATACTGAACAATATAATATTTTTGCCATGCCTTCCTCCCCTGGTCTGGGATGGAACCAGGACAAAAGCTTCTAAAAAGAATCAAGACTATAGTAGAAAAAAAAAAAAAAGTTTGTTGTACTAATCATTCCATTCATCAAAGAAGTAGAAAGTAACAAACCTGATTAAAATGAAAAAGTGGCATATTTAGTGTCAATACGAGAAATATAAGACAACAAAGGCTCCAAAACAAAGCCAGAAGATAAATACTGGCTTTCATTTTATATCACAAGCATGTGAGGATTTGCTACAAGTAACTTGCCTGATAAGGGCTAATTACCTCACTGTATTTACATAAATATGTTTCTGGGCAGATTTGGTAATGCTTACACAGAACAACAAGCTGAATCTGCTTGCTCAGAGACATGAAGAAATCATGACTAATCGAATCCCTGATGTGCATGAGACCTTCTTGCACCTATTGCTTGCTTCCTGAGCCGATTTACAATGAAATCTTATAAACTCTTACTGATGCAGAAAAAAAAGACACTCATCTTTACAGGCAACTATTGACTGTTTAAGTGTGCACCAATATTTCCCCTAAACTTTCTTATTTTTTGGTTGTCACAGAGTTTCAGAATGCTGTTTTCTTTGTAAGGGGTAACACAGAGCGCCACTCTAACATCTACCTGTGGGCTGCAGGTTAGATGGCTGTGTAGCACATGTTAAATGATGTTGAAGATCACAGTATGAGAATTTATCATATTTCATATTTACTAAATTATCTGAAATAGTTGTACAGGATACTGCTGCAAAAAATTGATATCAGATCAGATTTGGACCTCTTTGCATGGTGCATGAAAAAGAAAATATTATGATACAAAAAACCTAAAATTAAAATAATTACATAAAAATCAAAATTAAATACTTGAACAGAAATTGATTAGCAATCATGCAAACCATAGAATTGAAAATTAAAATGAGTTTTACTTGGATTGCTGATAATTCATTTAAAAAAATAATTCCTAAAAAATTCTAAGAAAGCTGAATGCATCACCAAGGAGAACTAAGTGGATAACCAGTGTTTTTATGACAGCTGTACCAATGAACCCAAAAAGCAAGTGAAAGATGGTTTCCTTAGGTACATCTTGAAAGGTAACATGGTGGCATCTGGAATCCTCTTTACTTAGCCTTAGGAAATCTACTCCAAACAAATATTTGGGGCAATAATTTATTCACAAGCCTTTTCATTTGATTAAGACTAAAATTAAGGCCTTGGCACACAAAAGATACCTCTTTTTTTTTCCTAATATTTATCATTCTGCTACAGAAGCTATGCATCTGACATGTTCGTTTCCCAAACATGGCATAAATTCTACAGAAATAAGAAAAAGAGAAGCTGTGAAGAAAGGCTACCTATGGAGGATTCCTCCCTGAGAAGGTTTAGGGTGTTTTCAAAACACATACTAGTTGACCCTTATCAGGTTTTTTTAAGTATCTCAAGATAAGAAAAGAGAGAAGAGAGAAATATTATTCTCCAAGGGAAGAAAACAGGAGTAGGAAGTGCACAGTTAAGTATAAGCCACAATCTAAGAGGACTGGGGCAATCCAATGGAGGCAAATGGGAGGCTTGAACATCATTACTCAGAGCGGGGACAAAGCCGAATATATTTGTCCAGGCTGAACAGAGAGAGGAGCACCAGCACATGGCCTGGCTTAACATTAACTGGGACTCAGAGAGTAAGGTACAGACTTCCAGGTCAAGTGTCAAAGCTCCCAACTTTTGAAAGGAAATGGCTCCTTGAACTTTTCTTTGGCAAATGAATAGAGAAGCAAGGAAAGGAGAAACACCAAAATACTGGTTAATTAAATAATTACGGGAAAGTTACAAGATTAGGAGAGGTGACTGAGGAGTTTTTTAACTCTTATAGTGCTCTTTAAATTCCCCTTGGTTGTTTCTTTTCCATATGTCTCCAATTAAACAAAATAAAGGTTCATTTCTGTTCTGAAGTATGAGCAGTACGTACCAAAACATTCATGTGTTCTCAAACTTGTTGTATTTTCAATATTCAAATGAATCCCACATTAAAACATCTTTATCTTAAACAGATTTGCAGCGGTTGAAGAAAGTATATGAAATGTAATCTGGGTGTCTACATTCTAAATATATGCCCAGATATAATTATATCTACACACTTTCACAAACAGCAAGTAAAACTGTATTTTAGATTACTATTCTCTTCTGAAAATGTATTTTGAGAGATAGTTTATTATTAAGGTGTGGTTTAAATTTTACCATCTAAAACTTAATCTAAAATGAAGTTATCTGAGAATTAAACTACAGTAACAAGTAATTTAAATTCCAGACTTCCATTTATTATATATTTATTTTATTCAAGGATTAAATAATTTCACTACAGAGGGTCTTCTTACTTTCAGAATCCCTACTGATATGTTATGATATTAGAATTCTTCAACTTCATATTTATGTAATATCATAATTTGCTTCACCCGAGCATTATCAGAAAATTTGGTTACTACACCAGTTGTGGAATTCAGACAACCACCTGCAGTTCCACCAGGAAACCACTTCTGAAAAATTCAAATTCATCTTTTCCATCTTTCTCCATTCTTAACTTTTGTCTTCAACCAATCTAGAATTGCCTTTAGAATTTCTAGTCATCTGCTTGAACAATTAAATATATTTTCCAGCTTCTTCCTTTCTTGTTTAAGGTTTTTATTCATCCAGGTTTTTCAGGGTTTTGTTTCTTTATAGTGTTATTTCAGTCAGTCTTTTAAAAATTCATCACCTTTTTGTTGCATATTATAAATGGCTTCATATTTATTTCTAAGTTTCTTTGGACAGTGTATTTTACTTTCTTATTTTTTTCCCCTAGCAATTAATGGTTCTTTCCTCAAACTACTCCAATTGTACAATGTTCCAATTGACAAGTAAATAAAGTTGAGAATTCTTGTTTCTTCCAAATTATTGTCTGGCAAAAAGAAACAACTTGTCCTTCTTTCCTGTGGCTTGATGTGAAATTTTACCAAAATAGATGAGCAGAATTCCAAATTTGTAGCAGAATAAAACCAAGTATCTATAACTACCAGTAATAAAAAAGAAAAGGAAAACAAATGTGATTCAAAATAATCCCAACACTCATCTCTGAATGCAGGGATCTTTTAACCACCTTTCAAATCCCATTCAACATTTTTCATTTCATGGCAGGCTGCACTGAAAAAACACTCCAGCCTCCTTATTAATATTTCACTTATTTTGCAGTCAGACTGCTTCTGATCACAAGTAAAACCAGGCTACTACACCATGGAACCAAATCTGTTGGTACAAATTGATTTTTCTCCCATTCTTCTCAATTATTCTCCTACCTACAGGATAAGAATATTTATCTCTAGAATTTCTCTTCTAACTCCTTCACAACTTATGCCACTAGTCAAAAATGTTGAACATTCCCCATTTACTACACTTTAATTTTGGGGTCTTGGTGGATTTTTATAGATAAAAATATATTTGTAATATAGATAATATATAATATTGCAACATAGTATGTTATAATATTACAATATAATACAATATATTACAATATATATCTAATGTCTTTTCCATTATGAGCAGACATACTCTGCTCACACATATGGAATTCCATACCAAGTAATTTCTCTTCCACCATGAAACTCAGGAAAAAGAAAAAATTCTTTTACATCCTCTGTTGTTCTTTTCCACTTTCATCTTGCTATCACCATTCTTACCAAACACTACAATGTCTTTACAGTGTGGATCTTTCCACTATCTTTTGACTTTATTGCAGGTTACTCCCTACTTTCTCCTTTGCTTCAAAAACTAGATTAGAACTTCTGCAATATAGCCATGATAATTGGTAGAAATTTAAGACCTTTGACAAATCAAGACAATCTTTCCCTGGGTCAGCAATCCAAATACGAAGAATAAGACTGAACATAAGCTTTCCCTGTTTCTCAGAAATTATTTGTTTTCCTGTCTGTAAAAGCTCTCTAGAAAGGTCAGTTCCTAACTCTAGGAAATTTTTTTTTTTTAACTTAATATATATTTCAACTGCTCTTAATTATTCTGATCTTTGGAAAATTCCTTAGATCCAAATGAATCCAAATTTTTTTCTTTGCCAACATGCCCAGGACATCTTAAAAACTGACAAAATATGTCTTTTTAAAAATATTTATCAAAACATGATGTAAAATCTCAGTTTATAATTTTCCATTTCCAGATACCAACAATATTGCCAATACATAAGAGGAAGCAAGGCATGAAAAGTCCCAGCGATTATTTTTTTCTCTTAAAAGGTGCTGCAGAAATATTTTCCATTCTTTCTATTAAAACTGTTTTCCTGCCAGGTAACCACACATTACAGCAATTTTCCAATTTTTTAATGTACATGAGTGTCCTAGTTTAGGGCAAATTTGGGGAAAACCCCCTGAAAGGAGCCCCCAGGAAACCCCCACGGCCCCTCCCCACCCACCTGGTTCAGGGAAAAATTTCCTCTGAGAGGGAAGTGGAAAAGAACCTGTTTATTCAACAACAAAGCACTCCCCAGCACCAAAACAATTAACAACACAAGATGACAACAAAACTCTTTCACCCCTCTGAAGAGATGAACAAATCCAGAAGGTCTTTCCTGGGAGTGGTCGCCCGGGTCTGGACGCTGGGGATGGCTGCTGCAGATCACCAAATGCAGGCTCCTGGTGTTCCCTGGTGTTTCCCAGATCCCAGTCCAGAGCAGGTTGAATGATATTCAGAAAGAGGGAAGGGAAAAAAAACAACAGTCCAGGGAAAGAATTGGACTGCTTAACCTAACTAGGAAGCAAAGCAAGAAAGCAGGCAAAGCAAGCAAGCCAAGCAAGCAAGCAAGCAAAGCAAGCAAGCCAAGCAAGCAAGCAAAGCAAAAGCCAGCCAGCCAGCCCTAGCCTTTTCTAGACAAGCAGACCATGGGGGGAGGTGAACCAGATGATAACACGGCAAAACAAACCTTCACTTTCAGAGTCAGTTCTGAAAGCACAGAACATAATATCAAACGTAAACAGAACACACAATTGGAGATACAAACACCATAACAGTCACCCTAGGACAATGAGAAATACATGAGTGATGCAGTTTGCATCCTTTGTTGTGCATTTCTTCCCTTCTTTTTATTATCCTAAGTGTGTCACTCATCAAATACATTAATCTAGTTTTTCACCTGTCTATCCATCTACCTATCCATCCACCTGCCCTTGACATAGTAATGTGATTTTGCCTCTAAGCAATACAATTAAATGTAAAAGTTATTGATGTACTATATGTTACAACAAGCTATTTGTCTTTGCTACTAACAGAAAAACATACAATATATTACTCCAGATTCTGTTCACATTTTATTAAATCTAAGGACTACAAATACATGTCCTAAAGTCATAATATGAATAATACACCTTGTATACTTACTGCTTATGGAAAACATTACATTTAAAAATTACTTATACTGACACCACTTTTAGGATTTTGAAAATACAAGCCAGGCAATTGGAAGTCCCTTAAATGATCTCCAGTTTTACATTCCAAGAAACATCACAGTATTGAGTTTAGATGCATTTGTTCCAGGGGAAAAAAAATGAAAAAAAAAATCTAATACAACGTGTTTATTCACTGAAATAAAAAATATTCTGAACTAAGTAGGAAAACGTACTTTAAAATTAAGAAAAAAACTGTTTTAAAACAGTCTTTAAAACTGGCAGTCTGCTTAACTCTAATCTAGACTAAAAATACATTTGAGTATGGCTATCTTCCCTGCCTAGGCAGTAGAAAAAGTGTCAAGCATATCCCTGCATTTTCATTCAGCTCTTCAGACCTAAGAATCTCAATTACAACAATTCAAGCATATATGGAGTAAAAGGGACTTGTCCAAGAAAGAGGGTAAGACTCAAAAATAGCTAATCAGGACAGCAATCACTGTACTTTGTCCAGGACGGGAAGAGGTGACTCTTTTAAACTAGTAATTTCTTATATATGTAATATAATCATGGCAAGCTCAAACTTGTTTTAAATTGTAATATTCATTATATATATGTTATCATACCAAAATAGTCCTTTATCATCACATTTTTTTATGCTGCTGCTCAATATTATGCAAAATTAAGTTTTATGGTTTTATGCAAAACCATGGTTAAATCACATAGGTAAGCTACAATGTATTTTAACCATTCAGCTCCTATCTAAGCTTTGAATTTCTAATGACTTCAAATGGTATGAGGGTTTAAATACATTTAGGACTCTGGATCTTAGTCTATCAGTGCGCCCCTTATTTTCATACTACAGAATAAGAATGCAGCCAAAACCAACAAAAGAGGCACAAAAAGTCACTAGGCATATACACTGAACTTTCTTTTATAAAAGCCTTCCCCCTCCCCCTCCCAAATTTTCAAAACTAATGCACAGGAATTCCCCCTGAATAGGAGGAGAAGCTTTGTTATTGTGCAGGTGCAGGTGCACACGCACTGGAACAGTGCCCAGAGAGGTTATGGAGTCTTCCTCACTGGAGGTATTTAAGTGCCATCTGGATGCAATTCTAGGATGACCCTGCTTGAGCAGGGAGGTTGGATCAGAAGGTTCACTATGGTCCCTCCCAACCTGACCTGTAATTCTGTGAATCCTGTCCTTTTACAACACTCTGAGGAGAATGTCATCTCTGTTGAGAGGTAACATTTGTACTTTTCCCAGCAAGTACACTTAGGCATGAATCCAAGTGCATATTTGTTAGTAAACTTGCAGCTGTTGACTGACTGTGGCTCTCTGTCTCTTCAAACACACTGGAAACTGAGCCAAGCATTCCTAAACTAAAAAATATCTGAAAAAGGTGGCATCCACAATCCATATGTACTACAAAATGGTGCAGATGAAGGGGTACATTCTGTGTGCCCACTCCCAGCAAATACTTCATACAAAAGAAGAATTTTGAAATACATAATGCCCTATTTTCTATCTTCAAGAAGCAAAAGGGAAGCACCAATATGTGAGAGTGATGACAGCAGTTTCACAGCCCTGCAGGACCCAAGTTCTGTGACAGTCCCAGATCCATTGTAACATGAAGTCCACCACTGCTTCCTGAGAGAAGGGAAATTATCAACTACAGCCTGTAATTTTCACATATCTAGAGATTTCAATTATAGCCCTTAAAAATGATGGAAGATTTTACTATTGTTGATTACTTTTACTCTTGTCATTTCTACTTAGTCTGATCCCTAATTCATATTGGTTTTCCTTTGGTTGTTTCTTCTATTCAAAATAAGTCAAGTTTTGCATTGACCCTCCTGCTCTGCTCCTAGGCAGTTACTTTGCCCAGAGAGAACTGGGTCTCAGAGAACTTTAAACCTTGATTGACTGTATAATCTTAGAGGCTCTTAGTCCACTTTTAATCATTTCAAGATCATTAAAACTCAATTAATTAAGAGATACAACTGAATCTGGACAGGTCCCATGAAGCTAATTACCAATGTTCTATATTGCTTGCAGCCAGGTAATGAAAAGCACATAGCCTTCACATCTCCCTGTTCTGTCCAGAACAATGAGTATCTCACAAAGAGAGTTAGAAGTTAGACTATGTATCAAAGAGACAAGCCAGACATTCTGACCTTTTGGAACCATAAATCACTATGGGAAGAGCTGAGGCTCAAAGGAACAGGAAAGAAAGTCTGGACAGGGTATCCTTATAAACAAAAACAAGGAAGAGATACCAGAGAAGTTCATTTTCCACTGAAGCCAGGAGAGAGATTCTGATCCTGGTGAGACACCTCTTTTAAAAACTGGTTCAGAGCATAATTTTTGTTTTGTTTTTTTCCTTACTATAAGTACATTGCAAGAAATTTTATTGTTAATAAAATTAACATTTTAATTTTTTTCATAATTAATTTTTCAAGTAATTCATTTGAAATCATTAAAACATAAAATTACTTTTCTCATTTCTCTACATGATTTTCTAAATAATAATGGAAGACAATTTAATTTTAATTGTTTCTATGCTGGTGCTTTCTGCTAGCAAAGCTGTTAACCAAGAAACTTGGATGCTTCTTGACTTGGGACCATCTTTACAGTGAGCTGATTAACTGGAAGAGAAGTCTATTTGGAAGGTTTACAAACCAATCAAGAAGTGAAGATAAAATTATTAAAGACCCATTCTTATAGGACCAGAGACGAGTAATCACTGGTTGAATCCTAGCTCTGTGTCTGGAACAATCCTTCAGAATCCTTAAAAAAACCATCCAATACTTTACCCAAAGCTAGGTACACATTGATGCAACAGAAAATGAACTTTCATCTTTGCAATTCACAGCATTGGATCTAAAGGCAAAAAGCTCTAGAAGAACTTTTGGCATGAAAGTTTACATACAATAGTCAAAAAATCATAGCATGTCACATCAGAAATGGATACTTTGACAGGTAAAAATGACAAAGCCAGCCAAGTCCACTTTCTTTTCAGGATTGCAGTTAGACCAACTGGATGTCATCAGTAATTTCAGTATATATGACACAAAGAGTTTTAACTTCTTATGATAGAAAACCATTTTTGAAAAGTTTTAAAACAACTAAAGCACCTCTAAACCTCAAGAGTGTAAAAAAGTTTAATTGGTAAATACAAATTTACAATTAAAAATTTATAGAATACATGATTGAAATAAGGATATTTTAATCACATGATAAAATTTGCTGAAACATAAGTAGTAGTATGATAATATACTTTATGTTTTTAAATTGTATGCTATTCTTTGTGGGTTTTGCAGTCCAGAGTCTAAAAATATATTTCATTGTCTAAAGAGATCCATCAATAATTTAACTAAAATCAAGTCTCTCTCTCACAATGCAAAATGTGCATATTAGCATGTTGGCAAAGGTCTGGAAGAGCAAAAAATGTCAAGACAAACAGAAATGGAGGAACTTGAGATCGGTTTCAAAAACACCGAAAACTTAAATTCAGCCAGCCTTACTTTATAAGAACACAAAAAGACTCCTTACCTTTGTTCATTTATACATTATCTCTTTTTAAAAAACTAACTTAAAAGTGTCAAATGTACTCAAAAATAATCACAGTCTATGATCCCTCCTCCCTTCCCTCAGTCTTTTTGATATATCCTCAGGAATCATTCATTTACTTATAGACAGGAAAAAAGCTTCATACATAGAAGAAAAAAACACATTTCAATGTTTAGTTCTGGGACTGGAATATTGTTGCATGGGAAGTTTTTTGTTTGGATACGGGGTTTTCTTCATTTGTTTGTGGGAAAGGAAGAAATAAAAAGCATTGTTTTTTTCTATATCCATTCCTCTAAATCTATATTTCTGACAGGCTGCCATATTTTATTCACAAAACATACAGCTAAAGAAATTTTAAAATAAAATAAAAAGAATTTTTAAAAAATTAAATTGTGGATATCTAAGAGCAAAAGGGCATGGACACTACCAGGAAGTGGGAGAGGAAGACCCTTATTCTTTAATTATTTTCTAGACAGTTAAAGATCATTAAGAAAATGGAAGCGCTTGTGTAGTCGATCCTTAGCCTAACCATTAGATATTGACAAACATGTTCCATATCAGTCAGTCTCCCTGAGCTTCTGTGAAAGGTGGTCAGCTAAAGTCCCAATACTGTTACTTTTCACAGTAGTTATTTATAATCACACCAGCTCTGTCTGAAGCAAAAAACCTAATTGATTAAGGTGCATTTTATGTGATTGCATAAAATCACTCTCCACTGGCCAATATGAAACACCAGGTTCAGCAGGTTGCAACACTAAATGAATATGCTGAATATATCCACACATTGTTTCGCTATAAAGAACATTTTTCTTTGCCTCAAGTGAAGGTGCCAGTCAGCCAGTCTTCAACCAAGGATTACAACAGATCTGTTAAAATAACATTGGTATCTAAAAAGTAAGGACAGTCCAAAAGATAAGGTTAGAATCAGCAAGATTACTTCCTGTGAAGTTCTAAGGAGAAAGAGCTCTACTGAAGACAAAACATATTTAAGCAGAACTCCTGAAGACCCCAAGGAAGAGCAGCCACAAAAGCTACACTCTTCACCAGGTGATTGTTCTGTCTTACATACTTTGTGATTTAAGGAAACGGTTGAAATGTCCTGATTCCCTGATACCTGCAGCAATACAACTTAGCACAGAGGGAAGAGATAACCACATTTAAGTTTGACCCCAATAAAACAGGGTGACTTTGTTTCCATTCCTCTTCATATTTCATAGCAAATGTTACATGGTGTATCAAGTGTTGTAAACAACTATTTCAAACTGGTATTTTATCCTAAATTGACTCCACTTACAAATAGTCTGCTCCTAACCATTCAACATTATTGTATTTGTGACCTTCATACACGGTGATTCCTAATGCCTCCTCCATGGTCCCAAAACTAATTGATGCAGAAAATGCAGGAGGTGACAAAATAGGTCTTTGCTCAAAACTACACTGGCCTGAGAGCTTCAGTAATAGGAGTCGTAAGAAAACACAGTTCTGGAAGTAACTGCAGAAGTACTTGTGATGTATGGAATGTGGCAAATATATTAACAGGCATGGAACCATATCTTTTAGAAAACATTGAGTTATTTCTGTTCAAGAGACCCAGGTCCAAGGGTACATTATTCAATTAGAGGTTTGTATCAGACTGGGAAGAGCAGGAAGAGGGAATGTGAACAATCTCTAGTTATGTTATGTTTTTCAATGTAATACTAGCAGACTTGAAAAGCATTGGAATAATAGACTCCAATCTTCTCCACATTCCTAGAAATCAAAGAGCTCCCCTCTCTTGTTTTTAAGCTTCCTTATTATGACCTTGCAATTTAAATTGTATTTTACAAACTTAATTTGAATGAAATAAACAGAAAACTTCGTTCACAGACTCAGAACTCTAACATAGCAGCAGCACAGTAGAACTCTTTAGTATTTTAGCTCACTATAGTTCACTAGCTCACCCAGCATGCATCTATATAATTTTAGATGATCAACACATTAAAGCTGATTTTATTTTATTATTTTACAAGTGTATGATGAATTGAGAAAAAAACCAATATGCTTTCACATTCAGAGTGCATGACAGACCAACTTGCCAAGTGTCATCGCCACTGACTTTATTTCCCCTCAAGCCTCATTCATACTGACTTCTTGGATTTTATTCAGGTATAAAATTTGCATTTAGATTGTTCTCCTAGAGGTAAAAAAAACCCAAACAAATCCACTCTGAAATCCTGTGACTTCCTTTAATCTTATTGCAACAACAATCACAGTGATTGCATGAGTCTGAAAACATTTTAGTATATCAAGCTGCATTTCAGCATTGCCCCTTTAACCAATCCAAAGCTGTTATCATCAAGTATTATTTTATCCCTTCCTTATTCAAACTGCAAACAAAACAACAACGGTCAAGAACACACTTGGTGTTAGATAGTATTTCCTTCTATGCTCAATATGTAGTAAAGCCAAATAAACTTACAAAGATAAAAATAAATGTGTGACACGTAACAAGGTAATAATCTTAAAATTACTGATATTAATAAAGTTTCAAAAGAAATCATATATATATAAATGTATACTGGAAATAAACAACAGGTTCACCATGTTTTCTTTTAATTTTTTCAAATGTAGACATTTTGTAAGAAATGCTAATAATGTGACCATATAATATTACAAATGTAGTACATAATTTTTTGTAGTCCCTGTAAATTCTGTCTTCCAAATCTTTAGCCCACTTTTATCAGTGGAGGAAATCTGATGACTGAATGGTTTTTGAGTCATTAACTTAACATGAAATTTTTATCAGTTAATTCTTCCAATTAATTTTTTAAAACACAAATAAACCTCCTCTTAGAGTGTACTTCAGACATCATAAAAATAGGCAGCAGACGTAATATCTTTTTCTACCATTTTTAAAAATTCAGAGGCTATGAATCAGCTATATCTGAGAAAACACAAAACACTGAAGAAAGCCCCCAGAACTTCAGCACTCAATTACTTTGCAGATTGAATTTCTAGTATTGCAAGCAATCATTTTTAGTAGACTGCCTCCTTTAAAAAGAGATAATGAGCTAATTATCTATTAGCAGCCTGATCTAGGACTACATGCAAATGTAAATAAACACAAATAAAATTCTATGAATCAATGAAATGAACTAAAATTACAAGTTATATGTAAAAATTGGCAACACACACATCTATTTGCAGAAAAAATTAGACCTTCCTCTCCTGCAGAAATGCTGGTCATTGAAACTAACAAAAGGAGAGAGATCACCTGTTACTTAGAAAGAGATCTAAGAGAGCAAGCACAGCTCACCTGTAACTGCCTTAAAGCCAGGCTCAAAGTCTGCTAAAGTCCATAGAAAACCTTAGCCCTGAGTTTTGTGTTATCTAAATTAACTCCAAAGGCTCCACCTCATTGTTGGGGCCTGCACTTGCCAGCAGTCTCCAGTTGCCCTGGCCAGGCTGTAATTCTCCTCTCCAACCGCATCCTCCTGAACCACCATTAAGGGCCAGAAGATCAAGTGTTGAAAAAGTAGTGTGTCTTTTGTAGACTTTGGATAGTTACAGGCTGGCCAGGACAGCTGGGGCCTGCTGATGAGCCCGGGGGCCTGATGGTTGTAACCCACCAACAATGCGAACAATATGACTGAATTATCTCCTTGGTGTATGCACCTCTCTTTTATGCCCAGTGATTTAAAACAATGCCCTGAAACATCATGTGTAATACTAATTTACTATTTCTTAATCTTTTCTAGAGTGAGTTCATTAACCAAATTCATATCCTGATCAAGAGAAAATATTGTTTTATATTATTAGTTGTAGAACAAAAGGCCAACAATAAGCAAGAAGCTGCCAGTTAATCCTTGACTTCCACTTAATACCATAACATTTGTTCAGGGCTCTTCACTGTTCATTACTGACTTTGTTCTCTGCCACCAGTGGATGGTTGTTGTGTTGGTTTTGGCTGGGGTAGAGTCAATTTTCTTCACAGCAGTGAGCAGGGGCCATGGCTTGGACTTGTGCTGAAAACAGAGTTTGTCATTGCTGAGCAGCGCTTACACAGAGCCTTTTGTGCTTCTCACCTCACCCTACCCCACCAGCAAGGAACCTGGGGATGGACAGGGAGGTGGGAGAGGAAACAGCTGTGACAGCTGACCCCAACTGATTCAAGGGACATTCCCCAGCACATGGTATCATGCTCAGCATATAAAGCTGGGGGGAGAAGGAGGAAGGGGGGGACATTTGGAGTGATGGTGTTGTCTTCCCAAGTCACTATTACATGTGATGGAGCCTTGCTTTCCAGGAGATGGCTGAGCACCTGCCTGTCCTTGGGAAGCAATTAATTCATTCCTTGTTTTGTTTTGCTTGCATGCATGGCTTTTCCTCCCCCTATTAAACTGCTTTTTATCCCAACTCATGAGTTTTCTCTCTTTTACTCTTCTGATTCTCTCACGCTCCCCCATTCTTTCCTCATAGAGTTGTGGACTGAGTGAGTGTCTGAGTGGGGCATTTTTGCTGCCTGGGGTTAAAGCACAACACTTGGACAAACCATTATTGCATGCTGGACACCAGAAGGAAAAGGAAAGTTCTATTGAACCTAATCAGCCCATTCTCTCATATATAATTACCAGAAATATGTAACAACAGTTATATTTAACTCAGGCGAAATCTGATGGCAAGTAAAACATATCTATTCAGAGTGGGATAAAACTTCTTTGAACATGAGCCACATGTTTCTTTTGGCACAGAGGCAACCACAATGCAGCATTCTGAAAGTACTTTTCATTCTCTCAAGAGGAAAGCATTTATCAGGAGTAGCAGTCAAACTCTGGAATATTTAAAGTTGTCAAGAAAATGCTAATTTAATCAAGTGCAGATTTCCATATGGTAGAAGTTCGCCATTATCTCAATGTGAGTTCTTTAACAGTATTCAGAACTAGATGTAAATTATGCTGCAAATAAGGTGATGCCACAGGTTCATCTTTCAAAAAATGCAACATTTTATTTGTACTGTAATTAAAAAAAGGCAGAGAAAAAATGGAGCCTTGGATATCAATATAGTGCTTATGACAGCTGATGGGTGACAATGAAAAGGCTGCTCAATATTCTGAAATCTGATCTGGGCAACAATATATGTGTCTGCATACACAAATACATATGCAATATTCATATCTAATACACACACAGTTCATAATTCTTACATTGCTCTATTTTATTCCTCATTACTCACTTCCTAAATTTCTACTACTGCTTCATTTCAGATTACTAAACATGCAGAAAGTGCTCATGCACTGCAGCAAAAACCTGCAATCCATCACCTGAAGTTTCATTTTATGAATTTCTATCTCCTATTCATTCCATCCCTTAATCAAATGTGCAACTGCCACTTTCAATTTTTGATTAAATATTCCAATTACACAAACTTTAAAAAGTGTCCCAAAGAGCAAGTAAGTCTTCCAGCTGCTCTTTTATTACTTTTACTTGAGTCTCGCTCTGAGCTATTAATGAAATAGTTCATCCTTTAATTAACTGGACTGATTAGCTGAAAATTTTCTTGGTTAATAAGGAGAGTGTTCTAGGTGAGCTGACATGAAATCTCTTTCAAGTACTTCAGCCAGTTCCTATGACCACATATACTAACACACCCTGTCTCAGTACGGAATCTAAACATGCCAACCTAAGTACCACAGAGGGTAGGCTATTGCTACCTGTAAAACAGAGACAGCTCTAAACAATCTGCACTCCAGAATTCTATGCAGGAAATTTTTCATTTAACACAGAGCTCATAATTTGCTTGGCTGTATGAGAGGAATGGGATACTGTTTCTACAGTATTTTCAAAAATGGCATTTTAAAAATACATAATGCTATTGATATTGGGTTTGCATTTTTAAAAAATTTGATTATCCAAATACATGTCAAGTGGGGTGGAAAGCTATGCTTAAAGACTTAAGCTTACATGCAAGTTCTGAAAAGCACACAAGTCTTAAGACCTAAGAGGAGACTTCCAAATTAAATTTGTGAAGTTCACAATTTTCTTAACACAATGACAAAAATCAAGATCTACCTTGCCAGATAATATAAAAAATCAGAAAACAAAAGTACAAACAGTTAATATAGAAAGCCTGTCCACATACTCAGATAAATAACTTAAAAAGGGACAAATTATGGAGCCTCAGGGCTTTATGCCAAAAAAAAATTAATTCCTACTTCATCTGATGTGAAATATACCCAAATTTGCCCAAAGCACAATATTTTGTACTTACTCTTTAACGAAGTGATGTTCTGAACAATTATTTACTTCAGAGTTTGAGTCTGGTTTTCCTCTTCCTCATATTGTGAAGAAATTTTTTTTTTTTTTAACAGAACTTTGATGCAAAAATACAGAAGGATTTATTTGCATCTCTTTTTTTTTTTTTTTTTTTTCCTGATGTCTAGGAAAAAAACAGTCTTGGAATGCTTTAAAATTGAGATTTTTTTTTCAATAGTCTTGGAATGCTTTAAAATTCAGTGTCCTTCAAAGAATAACTTCCTAACATATGTGGGTTAATAATAAAAGCACAGATAGGATATAAACAAGAAATAGTATTTATCTTAAAAGTTACAAGGATAAGCTTAGGCATAATAGTTTGCTGCAAAAATTTTGTAGCAAAATAAAAGAAGCCCAAAGAACATCAACTTGCATTTGAATTGGAAAGAGCTTTAAATTAATCTTAGAGAAGAATTTTGTTAGGACTGGCTATGTCTCAGTGTAAAATCTTCTGAATCTTGTAACTAAATATGTTTCTTTAAAATATATATTTTTATATTTATTAGATAGTGAAATCCTGAATGTTCAGAATAAATTTTTTAAATTCTTATATTTCCTGGTTTACATTAAAGGACAAATATTTTAATTGGTTATGAATAATCATTTCATAGAAAATACTGTTATCTTGACAGAGCATAGCATATGAACAGAATAGCGGTTAACATAAAACCAGAACAAACTCCCAAGTATGTTTTATGAATGTTTGGTTTTGATTTCTAGTCCTTATTCCCAAATACAAAATTACCTACCCTTTAGCATCTGCAAAGGTATATGGAGGAGATTTCCTATTGATTTCAACTAGACTTAATTAAATTGTCATTTACTTACCTATGAGATAATGTATTTGTGTATAGAAGAAGTTGCTCATGGGATAAAAGTTTCCATTAATATAGAAGGTAATAGACTTAGAGGGAAAATTCCTAGAGGATCTAAACTCTGGAGGTCAGAACTCCTCATATCCAGAACAGATAACAAGTTTTGAAATTTCATTGAGGGGAAAACAGCAATAGTCCTATGATGGGATGGGAACCATTTAAAAGGGAAAGGACTGGAACAGCCCCTTCCAAAAAAAAAAAAAAAAAAGAAATGCTCAAGTAAAGAATAAGAACATCATTCTTTTATGCAATATCATTCAGCCACATTCCCCCCATATCTTTTTAAATGTGTAGGAGAAAATGCTCAGAAAAAAGATGTATCAATTCTTGTCTCTGCACACAAAGCCAGTCGGATTTTAAAGAAGTACTACAGAGGATTTTTTCTCACAGAACATAAGGAAAAACTTAACTTCTTCCAACTCTCAGACTTTCCAAGAAATTTCAAAGTGTATTTTATCCTTAATTCAGCTATGCACATTGAATACAAATTTGCTGCAGAGTGGTCTAATCCGCTATTACTCAATGTGATAGTGACAAAAAATCCCTACAATTATGAAAGAAAAATTGCCATTTGAAAGGGGAAAAAAAGAAAGATATGATAAATGCAATGTTTTACACTCTAGAATAGAAAACCCTAGAGATTTAAAATGACCTAGGGAATATAATCCTCCCAAAAAGACATTTTAAATAGAAGTAGAGAAAATGAAGTATATGGAAAAGTTAATTAAATACATAATATATTTCTCTAAGTTTCAGATAAAGTTCCAGTTTCATTTTTCACAGAGATTAGTCCACTGAATTGCAAGAAATCTCTGTGGATTACTTAAGACTTCTATGGCTTCTAGTGATTTGCTTTGAAAGAGACCCTTAGAGTCAGGTGATGTGCAACTAATCAATAAAGAGTGCTTTTTTTACATTGGAAAAACTGTCATGAATAGCAGTGAGGCCTGAGCTACTCAAAATTGCAAAATGAATGTGGAGACAGATTCTTCAGACAATCTAAGGCAAGGATGCCTAATCCTGTCAAAAGCCATGGATGGCTCCTGAGAAAGAAGCATGCTTCAGGTTATATCATAATTAGCTCTGCCTTTGGAGTTCCAGTTTAACTTGATCTTCCTGTGGCCAGAAACATAAATACTTTTGTGTCCAGCCAATCCTTAGCTGGGGAACTTGGGGAACTAAACTTGGGTTTTTCTGGCAATCAGGAAGCTCACGAGCACTCTTGGCCCTGTAATTTTTTGGCATTCTTCTACTTCTTAATCCTTCTTTCAGATGAGAAGCTCTTAGCTACAGTTGCCTACAGGCTAGGAAGTTCATGTGAGGCTACTACTTAAGACATCCTTCTTCTTGAAAAAGAGAAAATAGCCAACTACAAAAGACAAGCAACTCCATTTAAAGAGAGGCATTTTTAAAAAATTCGATTAATTTTCCTTATAGTTGCACTGCACACTGAGGAAGTCCAGGCAAATTAAACTGAGCTACATGTCCAACTTCTTGAGAGAAACCAGATCAAGACTAATCCTATCCTTATTAAATTACCCATTTCTTGCATGCAGGCTATCTGTTCTAATCTTTTTTTCCTCACAGGTCATTCAAAATATTGGTGCTAAAGCCCATCTTCCATTTGCATCTCCTCCTGGCTCACTCATGAGCTCTTACAAAAGCTGCAAATGTTCTTTCAAACTGTACACTCAAAAATACTTTTCCATCCTAATTTTCCATACATACAATTAATATTATCTCCTCTGCAAACTCACTCTACCTTTATACATCATTCAACTATTCCCTTTCGCTGGTCGTGTGCCTTTCTGTGACAATTTCCAAGTTGTTCCATTTCCCACATATATGTGACTATCCTAAATACACTTAATCAGTAGTTGTAGATTCATTGAACTGTTTAGATTGGAAAACACCTTTAAGATCCTTCACTGCACCTGTTAACCTATTGCTGTCAAATCTACTGTGTCCTGCAGGGCTACATCTACATGTATGATCAGAAATACTCAGTTATTAATTTATGTGACAATGGTGACTAACTGGGCCTCAATCTAAGATCAAATCTTTAAATAAACCTGGTGGGGTAGACGACAAGTTATTTTCTAACTTTGACTAAGAAAATGATAATTGTTGCAGAGGATCAAGTTTTTTCGAATAGTTCAATGTACCTTAGATGTGCCTTTGGTCTCACTTTACATCCACTCAATTACCAGTGCAACTGCCAGTTTGATAAATCAAGATTCAGCTATTGGCAATCATGTTCAAAAATCATGAGGCTGAAATCCAAGCTGGTTAGCCGACAGTTTTTTTTAACAGTATCTTCTGTAGAAAGGACTGCCTTTCCTCAAACTGCAGTACTGAGTAGGCTGGCACAACTCATTTATCATTCATGCTTTCAGAACACAATTGTGAGAAAAGTGAAATTAAATCCTAAATCCACCTTCAACCCCTTTGAGCCTTGAAAAATATATCTGAATTATTTTGCATAATCTGCAGGGGTATAAGAGGGGTGGGAATTATGAAGGATTAAAACTGAAATCAAGAATCTCTCCTTTGACAGATAAAAATTTCTCCTTCTATGCCAAAAGAATGGACCTACAGCCTTATCAAATGTAGCCATATAGAAGAAGCTTGAAATTACAGACAAAAGGAAAAGACGAGAAAGGAAAAAAGGGGGGAGGCGGGGCCAGCTTCAAAAACTATCTTGAAAATTGTGGATTTCATAGTACGTTAAAACAAACAGTCCCCTGCTCAGTAATTTATCACTTTTACTCTTGCCTTTATTCTTCTTTTTTAACTTACAAATATATTTTTTTAAATGTGAAAAACAAGTAAAAATTGTGTGCTGCTAAAACACTGAAGAAAACACCTCAGGAATAAGAAATAAGATGCTTGAAAAAACATTTTATTTAAAAAAAACCAAAACATGCTACCTAGTGAGGTCACTCAAAAACTCCCCAGAAAATCAACCAATTCATATAAATCATCTTCCCTTTCATAATCTGTATTATCAAGCCCTTCATTTCATTCCTTCCCTTCACTGCTTTGTAAGAATCCTGCACATTTCTATTTTTACAGGGTTATGAAATGAAAGGTCCTTTATATGCCACATATCAGCAAATAAATGACATCCTGCAGCCACTTCAGATATGTCACCTCTTAATCCACTTCCTGATAGACTTTTTTTTGGTTCTGGGTTGTGCAGGTTTTTTTGTTTTGTTTTTTATTCAAGGAATTAGAGAGTTAAAGAAAGAAAAAAAGTGAAATTATTCAATGGCAAAAGAATGCACTGATTAAGTGGTGAAACTAATTCAAATATTATGGGGTTCTTTTAAAGGACTGACGTTCCAGTTTAAAAGAATGTGAATAAAACAACAACAAAAAAAAAAAAAAAACATTGCTCAATTTTGTTTACACAAGGAACAACCATTAACCAGTAATCATTAATGCAGCTTGTATTTATTCCTTATATTCCACAAAGACATTTAGGAAATATAAGAGTTACATTTACCAATGTCAAAAATGAGAATGAAAGAAAACACCATAGTGTAATAAAACAGCATTTCATTAAAATTTGATTAAGCACTGTAAGTTTTAATTTATTGACTTCATAAAGGAAATATCTTTGTACTCCATGTAAGAAGCAAGTATTGAAAGATCTGAAGTTAATTATATAGTGAAATATTTTAATACTACATTGAATTGATTATACTATTTTCAAAAAGACAGTAAAAAATGCTTGAATTATAACAATAAAAAATTGAAAAACAAAAACTAAGACCTGGAAATCAGAATAAGATACATTTAGAAAACTAGAAGAATAGAAGAAAGTCCAAAAAGTGACACCAAAAGCAATGCAGAGTTTGAAATTATTCAATTGTTCATAATCCCATTGAACTAAAGATTATTATTCAGATAAGAGATGATTTATTGAAATGGTATCTTATATAAACATAACAGTATGACTCATAATTGTGAAAACAATTCCATGGATTATATATCTCTTCTTCAAGAAGAGCACTTCAGCTGGAGAGAGCTGAGGTGAACGGCATTTGGGGTTTCTTTTCTTGAAATGAAACTGCAATTTCAAAGAATGCACAAACCATTACCTACTGAAAGTTATTTTGCATTTCTCCTACTACAAAAGTATATATTTTAATCATGAAGCCCTAGATAGGTTACATGACATAGCTTCAAAGTGAAGGAAGAGTTTCTATAGCGATGATTGTTTACTGCACATTTCCCATTAAAGTCTGGTCATGTCTCACTGTATTAAGTCACTTTTTGAATGTGTGGGAATCACCAAGTATTTTGCATCTGCTCAAACTACAAACAGCTAGAGAAACACACTCCACTTCTAAAATGCAGTGTCAGACCCCAGACCATAGTTAAGCATGCCCCTCACCTACTTTTAAGTGAAAATCATGACTACATTTTTCCTATTGTATTTGAATTGTGTGCCTCATAAAACTTTTCTTCATACTTGGCTTCTACGTCTTCTTCTACACAATTTAATTGAAAGAAAAAAAAGTAACCAATTGCAGACAATGCATTGAACGTCCAAAACCACCAAATTTGTGTTTACAACAATCAGACTTAAAGAACTTAAACAGATATTTTACATTACAGAAAGATGCAACTGGTTGGCAGTAAATATTTAATATTCCTTTTTATGTAAGATAGTAAGTCTGTACAATATCTGGGTTATCGCATTCCCAATTCCTTGTCAAGAAAGCTAATAAATGCATACTATGGATTACTACTGAAAATTCAAATATTAGTCCAAATCCAAACTAATCTGTTTAGTCAGATAGAACACTAATGTTAATCTATATGTATGAAAAATCAGTTTCTTACATGGCAGATTGGCCCTCAATTGTCTCTTTTAGCAGCCTTTTATTAATTGGGCAGATAATTTTTTTTCTGTTTCAGTTAGCTGCTGCTCTTCCTTTATTTCAATTCTTTCTTTTGGTGTTGGTAGGTGCACTTTTATGAGGCTACCAAATCCTTAAAGAATGCGGCACCAAGTTACCGAAAGACCTGGTGGCACACTTTTAGCATACAAGGCATTTCATCATGATGCACAAATGAAGGTTTGTAAGATGTTCTGTTGTTCAGGTTGACTTTATGATAAGGGACCGCACTCCCCTTTATCTTTTTAATATAGTAGCCACATTTGAATACATTTGATAAAGGGAGCTGCCTTAAATACATTAATTGAAGTCTTACAGGTTTCATTAAAAAATAGCTAAGTATATCATTAAAGAACAATTTATAACTTAGGTCTTTGTGTAATCAAGTGACAACCCCCAGACATTAAGTCAGAACATTGTGGTTTGTATGCTGCTTTACTTGTGTGCTGTGGTTTTTCCTCAGCCAAATATATCAGGTAGAAGGGTTGCAGTGAGGACAAGGAAGGAAAAACTAGGGGATGAGGAACAAGTCCATAGACAACCTGGGATGTTAATTTTTTTACTCATACAACAGCTTTGTTTGACTTCTAAACCTCTCTTTTGGAGTAAAGAAGAAACTTGTCATTCTGAGTTTTGTGTTGGACTCTTACCTGTGTATTTGCTGTGCTGCACAAGTCTTCAGATATAATTGTGTCAGTGAGAAAAGTGGGTTTATGATAATTTAATCTAATTCTTTTTGTTACCAGTTTTGCACCGTGGTTTGAATATTTGCTGTCTGCCTCAGCTGTGCTGATGCTTGGTTGTTAATTTTTTTTTAGTAACAGGAGTGCTTAGCCTCACCAGTTTTGATGAGAAGTCAGGTATGGTACTGGATTCCTGCATCTTTGTTTAATTTAAACAAGACAGAGGGCTGTTTTCTGTTTGTTTTTTTTTTTTTCCCTCCAAGAATGTTGTCACCCCATAGCTCACTGGGTGTCAATGGAATTGTATTTAGTGAGAGAGATGCTGATGAACAGGTTGAAGTTTACATTGTTTGAATGACAAGTGACTTAGCAGCACTGATAAAAGAAAATATAAAGGTTATAGCCAGCAAGCTAATGGCTGAAATATGCATATTAAAAAACAGAAAGACATTATGCAAGTCCTAAAATCAATGCAGAGAAGAAACATTGCAGAAGTATCTTTAGTTTATTCCTCCCTGTAAAAAGCTCGTGAATCACAAAGCTGAAAGTTGTGATGAGCCATTGCAAAGATGGCAGTTGTTAGCACCAGTAAATGTAGCAGCAATAAAACAGCTTTATTAAGGTGTTTCAGCCCTACTGCACAGAGTGATTTGCTCTCTGCTACTTCCTTTGTACTTAGGCCTACTGCACAGGCTGAGGAAACCCCATTCTTGGAGCTTCTCAAGAGTTTTTAAGACACTCACTATGTCTACACCATCATAGTTGTCCTGACCAAGTACTGGAAATGCCCACACATTCATTTATAAAACCATACTGAAAAAAGAAGTGTCATTACCCTAATCAGTTATAGGTTCATATCAACAAGGAAAAAAAAAAAAAACAAACAAAATTAAACAGAACAGTCAATTTTTGACAGTTGATTCAACCAGCACTTGTTCCTCCCTAAACAATTTTTTTAAGACCATCATCTACAAGTCTTACTAATTTCACCTGTAGAACTCTTGAAGTATCTTCTTCTTTGCACTTTCTTCAAAATGCAAAATTTTGAAGATAATTCACAATAACTAACTCTGATAAAACACAGAATTGAGCAGAGAGCAAGGCAAAAGAGGGACAAATGAAGGCAAACTTACTGTTGGTACTCTGAGACAGGGGGAGCTGGTCCAACACATGGCAGGAAAGGTTCTCATGAGGCAGAGAACGGCACTCAATGTCAAAGCACCTTATTACAGTTTTGAAGTTAAAGTCTGGCCCCAACACCGAGATCATTTCTGGGGAACATCACTTCTGACCCGCTGCTAGGTGGATGTAACTCTCTCCACTCTCTGGGCTTGGGCATCCAGTCAGTGTTTTACCCAGAGAACAGTGCACCTACCCATAAGGATCAGCAAGTTGATTATTGTGGAGGCTCTCACTTCAGTTGAAGAGAGAAGAGAGTTCTCTCAGGCCTAGCCTAGGAAAGTTAGGGGAAACAATCAAAACAATTATTATCTCTGCTCATTTTTGTGCTCATGTGGAATGTGTTCTAAAGATTGTTTACCCAAAGTGATTACTTAATTGGATTCTGGTGATGGTATTTAAGTTCAATGACCAATCAGATACACAGCTGTGTCAGGACTCAGCAGTGAGTCACAGGTTTTGGGGTTAGTAGTTAGTGATAGCTCTTGCAACTGTCATATAGTGTAATAGAAATACAATATACTAGAAGATGATATAATAATAAAACAATTGATCAGCCTTCTGAATCATAGAGTCAATGTTAATTGTTACTCAGCTGGGGGCCTGAGGCAACAGATTATAAATAAGCACTGCATAGAATAAATCATATTTGTACAATTCACATCTTTAAAAAATAACTGAAAAAAATCACTAAAATGCTGAAGGAATGAGTGTCTTTAATACTTTATACTTGTTAAAACTATCTGTTTAATGCAAGGGTTTAATTTATTCCAAATTTTAAGACTACAGAGACACTTCAGCAAAAAAAAAGCCAAGCCAGATACAGCAAGATAAGCACAACAGTAAACACAGACTATGCATTTCCACCCCTTAAATATGTCATGATTATTTGTGAGGAAAGAAGCCCAGGCTTGGGCCTTAGAACACTTAAGAATAGCTTCACCCTTGCAAAATGTCTTTACCACATTGGGACATCAGGAGAGAATAAAAATAGATAACAAATTCAGTCGCCCAAAGCTCTTCAGATCTGGCCTTCACTGTTTAAGCACAGTAGTGTGGTACACAGATTTTTCTCCAATAGCTATCTACCTTTGTCCTTTCAAGCATGCCTTTGCAGCACTGGTTTTAGCATAATCAGTTTTGTGTATTTCCCTTCATCTTATTCTCCATCTCTGCAAGGAACTATTTAGTGCATTCACAAAACCCAGCAACAAAACATATCTGCCACTTTTTGTATATTTTACTGAAGTCTGTCCCTTATTCTCTCTGCAGACAACAGAACCTTTTCCAGTCATCTACAGGGTTTTTTTTTTTAGTTACAGATGTTGTCTGAGGCACAGCAGTGTTTAACTACTAAAACAGAGTTACCCTATAGATAAAGCCTTTGAAACATCCAGTATAAAAGAGAAGGAACTATCTCATGAAGTTCACTGATTATTGTCTTATTTACTGACTTTTTCTGATACTCTATCTGTGAACATAAACATTGTCCTGTAAAATATATTGTAGCTTTGTAAGTACAAAGGGACAGGTCTTCTCTTCTTGTCTTCCTTAGTGAGATTTTTTTTTTAGGCTTGTAAGTTTGTCCTTATTTCACAAAGAACACAATGAAAAATTAAAGATATATCACTCTTCTGATGGGCTGATACCACTTCCCCATTCCTGATTATTTGCCCACAGCCAACTCCTGCGCTTCTATTCTATAATTAACAATAAGCAATAAAAGTAAGTTGTACTACAAAAGAAACATGTCCATTTCCTACATACATAGTAACAAGCTTGAAAACCATATTTTAACTGGAAATTTTTGTGTTTCAGATCCACTGAAGCTGGATGAAAATGTCTATTTTTGTTTGAGTGCCTTCATTAAGAGTTCAGCAGCTTCTGGGCTCTCTCATTCAGAAGATTTTAATACAACTGGGAAAACTTCTCCCTATTCATGCAATGACCCTTTCCTCCTGCAAGAAAAGTTGTCTCTTGTGACTATTGTTCTATCAGGATTATTGTCTGGAGAGGAAGAACACCATTTGTATTAAGAAGTATGAAGCTTGCCCTCTAAACTGGGTATCTGGCACATTCTTATCCATTCCCACAGAGAGAGCCATGTAGGCTCAGCAAGATGGTGATAAGCAATCTCTTGGGCAGGGTTTTAAGTGGTTCACATTCCTTCTAACAGCTGGAACCCCAAAATATCCTCCAGGTAAGCTGGCAAAGCAGCATTTTGTAACCTTTCCAAATTGAGCTCTACTTGCCTTTTTCTTACACAGAGAAATAGGCAGGGAAAACACACACAGCAAACAAAACTCCATGCAGAACACTGATTATTTTCCATGCTCCCCCTGTTTTTTAAGTGGGTAAACAGGAAGATGGTTGACAGAAGATAGCTCAGATACCTACTGCAAGTACCTCCTGAGAAGGGGATCCCTTTGAAGATAAAATTGTAAACCCATCTAAAGCATGGTAACCAGTTTAAAAATCATATTTTTACTGAAAACTTTTTCACTTAAATAGCTAAAAACAAAACCTCAAATGAGAACATGAGCAAACATCTTTGTTAAGGTAATATGGCCAGCTCTAATTCCACTCAAAACTCCCACAGCTATCATGTTCTTTTTGCTTTTTTTTTCTTATCTTCCAGTATTTGAAATAAAATCAAACATCACTCAAAAATAATTCATCCTTGCCTGGCCATATTCTGAGGCTTTACTTACACAATTCAATCTATATTTGTAGCTCATTTTAGATCATCTTTTTAAGTGCAAATACAAGACTTTATACTCAAGAATAAACAGGTAAAAACCTCTTGGCAAAACTCTAGCATGTTGCATTACATCAGATCGAGTGAAGAACAAGTCAATTATATATTACTTTGCAGGCTAGAATGCCATCTCAGTCTTATGCACTACCTTCAGCTAATGGGCTGCAGGTTAACACACGCCTTTGGAACCTAATGCTGCCCTTCACACAAACTGGCCAAATCACTTCACCATGAAAAAGAATTCATTTGGAATTCTACACAATTTGTCCTCTGAGTTACTTCTTTTCCTCTTTGAATTTTCCAACAAGTCTTACTCTTGATTTCCTAATCTACTTGCCATACCTACTGTATTACACCCTTTCTGGCCATCTTGCTTCCCCAGTGCCTTCTCTCCAGAGCAGCAGGTCCATACTCAATCAGCTATCCTGACACCCTTTCGCAATATGTCCACATGCTCACACAGCACATGTTTACATACCCCCAAATCTACAGTTACCTGTGGCAATCAGGCTAGAATTGTGTTGCTGATGTGCACAGATGCGTCTTCTACACCCACACATTAACACCACTGCTGTCACAGCACATGTTGCAGTTGAGTAGTTGATTAGACAGAGTATCACCTCCCAATATCAGAAAGCATCATCCCATACATAGCAACACCACTTCAGAAACTTCAAGCAGCTGCTCTTTATTGCTCTTCAGTCCAACCTTTTATACCCTTCATTTTACATGCCTTACACCTGTGTGCCCTCTGCACCCTGTGGTGATTGGTCAGCACTGCATGTCTCATCACCTTCAATGCTGCTCACCTGTCCTGCACACCTGTAGCCCACTGGGGATAAGGCTCTGCTGCAGCCCCACTCCCAGTTACCACAAACTGTGCCTACACACCACCATGACCCTTTATTGCCCAGTAGCAAGGCAACTGTAAATATGACAAAAAGCAGTGCCCTTCACGCCTGGTACCCGTTTGGGTATTTATGACTACAGCCAAATTATTCAGGCAGAGCAATGTGCAGCAGTATAATTAAACAGAGCATCTAACTTCAACAAAAATAAAGGTTTTCCAAGGAATAACAGGGAGCACGAGAGCTATCAAGCAAAGCAGCAAGCTTAGAATCATAGAATGGTCTGGGTTAGAAGAGACCTTAAAGAACATCTTCCAACCCCTCTGCTATGGGAAGGGTTGCCACTCACTAGATCAGGTTACTCAGAGCCCTATCCAACCTGGCCTTGAACACGTGCAGGGATGGGGCATCCACAACCTCTCTGGACAACCTTCCCAGCTTCCCAGCTGTTTCGTCCCTGTGCTCACAAACTACTCTCCAGGTACTCTCCACGCAGCTTCCAGGCAGCCAGCTTTATTCACACTGCTAGACACAGCCCTAGAACTAAAGCTGCTGATTCAAATAAATGGGCTTGCTCATTGCTTGTCTTTAAGAATTTTTAACACCTTTTTTCACTACAAAACATATCACAGAAAAATTTAGATGAAGCCTGTGTGTCTAAAAAATGTCCTTTATTAATCTTACCCTTGTCTGATTGAAAGCGAAAGCCACACGTTATCAGAACCCTCCTCTTTTGAGAAGGAGCCCTTCTACCCTTCCTTAAAAATAGCTGCTGTTAGAAGACAAGACAAGCTTTGTCATATACATATGTTGCTCTTCCATTTAACATCATCTGCTTCCCACTCAAGTTAAGTGTTGAGAACAAGCCTCCTGGCACAGAGTGTGTTGATTTTTCATGGTACAAAAAAGGTTCAAGTAAAAGCAACAGGATAAGACTCTCAGCTTTCCATAGCACAAATACAGAAATTGTATTTCCACAAAGTGTTTTATCAAAAACAACAGAAAGATTTTTTCAAATCTCTTTTTCTTATTGTTGTTTGGCTTGCTCAAAACATATTTTTAGAAGATTCAAGGACAGAAAGTATAGATCTTGTTCAAAAACAAAGTGATATGCAGTACTAACTTTGGGTTAACATTAATGAGAAAATTTATAATAAACCTTTATGCTCATCAGGATCTGAGATATTTTAAAATAGCCTGGCTCAGACCTGATCCAGCTTCTGATTTAGACATGCCAGATGTAGATATCAATTAATACAGCTGATACTGCCTAATGGGTATTTAAAAGAAAAAACAGCTTCTAACACAGACTTTTTATAACAGCAGAATTTCCAAAAGGAAACTTCATTTTTATTTCCCCTTACACACAGCTGTTTAAAGCAAGAATATATTAAAAAGCACTCTGCATAAATAACTTCTTAAGCAAAACCACACAATCTTCACCCCCTGCCCCCCATCATAGGAAATGTATGTATTCTGATGTACTTCTTGGAGTAATGTATAAAAAATATAAATCCAGAACCAACTTCAAATAATTGGCAACCATTGGCAAAATAATAATGCACTTCTCCAGGTTATACTGTATGAATAAAAACACCAGCTTTTCTTCTTTTTCTACTGTGAATCATAAAAATTTCAATATTGATCTAGGCCACTTTAAAATTACCCCTGGGAAAAAACCACCATACCTAAAGATTACATTTCCCTAGCTTTATTGTTAATTTGGTGGAGGAGCTGATTTGTATTGTTCAAGCTGTGTTTGGAGATTTTCTGCACTGACAGCAAAGGGCCCAGATCTTGTGCCTGTCACAGGAACCTGCACTAGGAGTTCAAACTCAAATACTATGATTGTTCCATGGTTATGCACAAAACGAAAAACAAGGTCATTTCCATGAACCATGGCAAGCACCCAGAGTAAGAGCTTTCCAAGCCATGTCATCTATTGATGTTAGCAACAAAAAAATCATCCTGCCTACATAATACTAGTTCTAGAGTCAACGAGTTGTGGCGAAGGTACAAACCTTCCTCCCTTTCTTTCCACATTGTAAATGTTTAGACAAATGACTTCTTCATCACTTCAATCCTTGTTCTCTTATGCACAAGAAAGTTAGTGTAATTTATTCCTTTTTTTAGTATTTTTTTTACATAGAACAAAGAACAAAATGATCCAACATCCCACAGAGACTGCCTCACTGACAAAGGAACAAAAGATGAGCATTCATTTGTTGTAAGAGCCTGACTTAACATACCCACAAGTAACAATGGTTGAAAATTTTGCATTAAGTTGCTTAGCAGATATTTTACAAAAAATAGTATTTATACCACAAATGCTGCTGACACACTACTTTTCAGAGGAAACATGATTAAAAGAAGCATTCAGAACTGCCCTGGTTGCATAATACTTTTTTCATTTACTCATTCAGCACACAATTGCTCCATTGGTGTTGCTCGCCATGAAGCTTAGGTTCCTTTAACAAGCACCATGTGGAATACCAACCAATGATCTTCTCATCTGTCAGCAACGTTACAGCTAGTCTGAAGGTTGGAAGGGAAAGACTATTATAAATAACTTTTTAACTTAACTTATAATTAACTTTTTAACTCAAATAAATAACTTTTTAAATTGTGCCGTTCTTAAGTCTACAGTCTTCGCTGCTGTAGTCATAACAGAGCAGCACCTCCTGGTGCCAATTCCCAAACACTTCAAATGTCAAGTACAAGACGTCAAGGTATCTTTATCGATCACCACAGAAGTTGAGAAAAAAAAAAGTATGGACATCAAACACTTACCAAAATTCAGTACAGTAAAGAACAGGAAACCAAATCCATTTATATAAGTTATTGACTTGAAGGTTTATTCAGATTCCCCACCTCTACTTGTTGCCTTTCGTCATCTAGTAGTCTTCTCCTCCCATGCTTCAAACCCAGTGTCCTGAGACCTCCTGTTCCTTCTTTCCCTGTTCAGTTGCTCTCAACCTAATTTTGAATCACTTGAGAGATATTGAAACAGCAAACAAACAATGGCTGTTGATTCTACACAACTCAATTTAACTTGCTGATGCTTAAGGATCCTCAGTAAATACTAACTGTATTAATTAGCCAGAATTGTTTTCATTGCTGTACCAAATGAGCTATCAGTACAAAAATACAGAGCTCAAGGCAAAGTGGAAGATGGGTCTTCATTATCAGCTTTCTTAACTTTTTTTTAATTTCATCAGTCACTAGATTTTCCAGCTACAAATCTTTGTAATAATTAGGCAATGATACCTTGCTAAGAAAGTGACTTTAACAAAACATCCTTTACTATTAAATCATCTTATCATCTTTACCATTAAATCATCTTAATTTTTTCCTTTCTAAGTACCAGTTTTATGATTTGAAGGATACACTGCAATATGTTATCATCATGTACCTCTACACAACACTTCTGTTCCTGGTTGAAGCCTTGTTTTGCAAGTCTCCCTGAAAAAGCTTCTTTTGCAGATATCCGAGTTAGGGAAAGAAAATTAGTAACACTTCTTTCATTACACAAAAAAAAAAAAAAAAAAAAAAAAAAAAAAAACCACAAACCCCCAACAAACAAAGAACTTAACCAACAACAACCAAAAAAAAAAAATCCATAAAAATAAAACTTCAACCAAAATGACCTCATCACTGTCTCACACAAAAAACTTCTTTCAAGTGTCCTCTTGGATGATTATCTCAAATAAAAGATCATTTCTAATTCATCAAATACAAAATGTAGAAACTATGAGAAGAAAAACAATAAAGAGTAGCAAAAGCATCCAACATGTTATTTTATTTTAACAGCAAATGTAGGAAAGTTTCCCTCTTTTGCCCCCAAGCATTATCAACTTTCTGAAATTTTTTTTTTACTTGAAATCCAATGAAGATTTTTTCATTTGAACCTCTTCCCATGTGACTCAGGAGTAGGGCAGTCAAAGCCTTTATTTGTTGTCATATTCTTAACTGGACTTTGTTTCCCATCTCAGAGCTCAGGTGCTCAAGAATTTGTGAAGTCAGTTCCAGGAAAGAGCAGGCTTCAGTGTAACAAAGATTTGAGAAAAAGAAAATGAAAACAAAAGACCTTAAAACTCTGATGTCACTTCATATCTCCAAGACATGACACCTCAAGGCAGATATCTTTATTGTCTTCATATAATACTGTCCTTCCAATTTTTCCTGCTGTTTCTTTTTTCCAGCTGACCAATTAGACTATTTTTAAATTCTATACCAGATGTTTCTCTTGCTTTTTTATTGTCCTCATTATCTGCAGTTTGAAGATGTGACCAAAATGTCCTGTAAATGTATACATCTCAAAAGTAAAACCTGCACAGAGTGTGATTTCATGCACAGAGGCATTACCTGGCAGTCAGAGTAAGGAAGCCGTGTACAAGGAATATGCCTTTATACCCAGACTGTCAGAGCTTTAAAATGCATGGTTTAGGAAAATGTCTCCAAAGCCTTTGACAAGCTAAAAAAGGAAAAATATACTTATAAACTAAAATATTAAGTAGAGCTGCAGAGGGGAAAAAAAATAACATCTGCCAATTATCCTTATAGACTCATCTATCACTGCAACACCACTCTAGCTGGCTTTACCATTGGGATGAAAGATAGAACACTATTAATCTGTCTAGCTTTTGAAGCTGCACTGATTAGTTATGGTTTCTGACAAACAAATCAAAATTTACACTTAATTAGTAGTTTTCCTGTATAAGTGCTGGAAGCTTCAGAAAAATTTTGACAAAAATAGGTTTAAGTTACAGTAGGAGAGCTATTCAAGCTCAAAGCACGTGAGTGAAATATCTGGGTGGGAAAGAAATAGTTATGATTCCAGTAATTTGCATCATCTTATTACATAAAACTACACAGAATTTAGGGATTTTTCATTTGGTGATATGAAAAGTTTCAAAGTCTTCAAATATGTCACATCAGTTCCATTTTTCCAGGTAGGTCTGATGTCAGTTTTCACCAAGCTACACAGCACCAACATCCAGCTGACAGAGACACTCCTGTTATTTTGCTGATATCTCTTCAACACAGTGGAACACAGTGTTCTCTACAAACATGAAAATAAAAAAATTTCCTATGTTAATGAGAGGAATTAAACTTGGCATAACCAATCCGAATCAGTGGGCAGTTGTCATATATGCATGTCCATAGACACTGAAATTTCCCAATATATTTAATCACCAAAACCTTTCAAATTACTACTAATAAAATGTTTATGTTAACTTAATATGATAGAAAACAGAACTGCACTGAATTTCCTATCTTCCAAATTTTCATGACATTCAATATTGCTGATACATAAAAACAAGTGCAATCCACTATATTCAGCCTCAACTGTCATGTAATATTTAAAAGTCAGACTTTTGTACAGTTTGGAAAACAAGTCTGCAAGTGAACAAACAGAGGAGAAATCTCTTCAATTTTGACTTTAAATATAACTTTGTTAAAACAAAATAAATCCAGCAAAATATTTTTTCCTCACATATTTTGTTAGGGGGGATCAGAGAAATTCAAAGGTTGTGTTCAATTATTCATGATCATTAAAAAGACAATGAACAAGAAATCTCACTTCATGAATACAGTTGTCAAAGTGAAAAGGGAAATAAAGCACAAATTGGCAAAGTGCAAGTAAGGCACACATACTTGTCTGAAAAGAACTGAAATCTAAACAGGAGGCAGAAAGACCAAGGTAAATGCAGAATGAACTGCTAAGTCGGTTTAATACCCTTGAAGAAGTAAAAGCATAAATATCCCTGACATAACATCAACCAGGATTTCACCAAAACAAGAGAAAGGGAGGGAAAGCAATACATTGCAGGAAGATGCTTCCTAAACAAGATTCATATCTAATAGTACTTCTTATCTGAAGCACACCACTATTTCAAACAACATACATATGTAAGATTTGAGGAACACCTCCTCTGAGACATTCTGGAGGTCAGGACTATGTACCACAGAGTATACAACCAACATGCCACATATGTAAACACTAAATTCCCCTTATTGCTACAGAGATACCAAGAATTTACAGAAGCACTTTGAATAGTGAAAATATACATACTTCCTTTATGAGATGGTTTTCAGCCAACTGGTCCTTGTCTCAAACCCCTAAAACTATATTAAGATTTTGGTTAAGCTTTAACTGTTGTTTTTATGCATTTTTCAGCCAAATACCCTTCACCAAAGCTTTCATGGAATCCCATAATACAAAAAAAGCCCACTGATTTTGTATTATTTGTGCATTTAATAAAACAGGAGATATTTATTAATTTTTTTCTGTCACTCCATCACCATCAGAAAAACTGCCCCACTCCAAAGGAAGAACAAAAAAAGAAAAGCGTGAATTGAACACAATATTCAGTCTATCATGTTACAGGTTGGGTATAGCTATGGTAAACCTATCTAATTTCAGATTACAGGGTAAGGGTAAGAAAATGAAAGCAGTCATGAAGTGGGAAAGACAATAAATACTAAAAATAAATAGGGATTAATATGCAAAATCTCAGTTTGGGGAGAAATTTATTGTATCAAAGATTCTACAAAACACACAGAAAAGTAATGACAAATCAAATCAGGACAGTGTTACTAATAATAGCATATCACAGAACTGTGTGGACATAGAACACTTGGAACAATTATGCAATTTTGTACAGTGCTGCATAAATATCCCAATATACTGATACAGCTCAGCTAGAAGTTTTCGAAGCACAATGCCAACTAATGTTTACGTGGCAGAGGGGTTAACAGGATGGTTAACAGTTAGGGAATGTAACACCACTGCTGAAAGTGAGTACATAAATTTCAAATGCCTGGTGCTGTCACAGACTTTGAAATTGGCTTAGAAAAATCCTAATTCAGCTGAAGTCCAAGGAATTGCAGAGAATTAGACTGCCAAAGGGAAACACAAGAGGTCAAGAAACAGCTTGTGTACTAGAAGTGACTCCTAACACATCCCCACTGGAAAACAGGAAGAAAGATATGACTTTTATGCCTTTCCATAATAGCTGCAGATATATAATGGCTTATGGTGCTCTTAAATATTAAGCAACAAAAATGAAAAAAAAAAAAAAAAGGCTATTTTTACCAAGGCAAGCAGCATATATCATCAACTGTAAGCAATTTCTTAATGGAGAGCAATTTATATTAACAAGCAAAACCCAAGATTGTGATGGCTTGGAAGGTGGATAATATTTTGCTGAAACCATTTTACATAACTGACACAACAAATTATAGGAATGCAGAAAATTGTGATTTCAGAGACTAATTTTTCCTCTAGCAGAAGACATATATGGGATTGCTAATGGCAGTAAGGAAGTTAATATCAGACCCTGGTCTGATGGATGTACTTAAATCAAGCTGCTGGGTTCAAAACTAAGATAACTGAATTTTAGCAACTAGTGATCAACAGGACATTACACTGAATTATCCTTCTTCCCCAAAAAATGTTGAACTCCTGTATAGTGTGTGTTGCACACATACCTCATTCCCTCTGTACAAGTGCAAAATATGACTTGCTTTCCATTACAGATTGCAATTTCTTCCTAAAAGAACATAAACTTATTTTACAGGTTTGTAGGAACACTTAAATATTGATGGCATCAGCAAGAGTCATTCAACAAATTATTTTCCCGTTTCAGAATCAGCATGAATAAATGCAATCGATTCTATCATCACAGAAAACAAATTTGGGAGCAGAGAAATACATCTCTGACTCACTCTTAGCAGTTATCTGATCAAAAATAAATCCCTGAGCTGTTTCCATCAGAGACTGCTTTGCAGTCATCAAGATTTACTACAGTAGGAAAATTACATAACTATATGGCAAAACACATAACTATAGTTTTTCAAGTTCACAAGAGACCACTCCTGAAGAATCCAGGAAAAGCGTAATTTTCTTCTTTTCTCTAGGTTTCCAGCCTCTCCTCCCCATGAATGTTCAACCTAGCCCTAGTTAAAAACACTGTCTTGAAAACCAGGAACTAGCACCCAGTAGAGATTATACTAAGAACTCTGCAGAAGATTTTAGAGTCTTGAGTAGGCAATGCCATCTCTACCTGTTCTGATATCCTGGGAGAAACCTGTATGTTGTTGGCTTGTGCAGCTGCTGTAAGGTAACCTGTCAGGGTGCCCAGTGCCCGTCTGTGTGGCAGACTAGTGGATATTATTAAAGGTAACATTCAATCTTTCTGAAGTAGGTCCAGGAAGAAGGCACAAGGGCATTTGCAAGAGGAGGAAGCTCCCCATGAACCCATTCTCTGCAGCATGCTATGGGAAAGTCCATTCAGGATCCATCTAATGCTGCATGAAAATGCAGTTCTTAGCATCTGAACGGATGTAAGATTTACTTGCTTTCTGTGTTCCTCTTCTTATTCTATCTTATTAAACCAGCTACTTTATTGCTTCATTTGTTGTCAGGTCTTTCTTACCAAGTTCCAAAAGAACCCTGCAGCATTTCACTCTCCCTTTCATCCCCCACCTCCTCACAGTGCAGAATGAGGATGCAGATGTTATTCACATACTGAAGCTCTACAAAAACAAACATCTTACAACTATTCATCCTCTCAAGATTCAGTACAAAAACAGAGTGCAGCTTTTGCTTACCCATAAAAATAAACAGAACTCTGCACAGACACTATGATATATATATTTATATACGTATATAAAACTCTACATCTGCAGTTTAAGATATCCCTTTCAACTGACCACAGATGACCCCTCTGCCAAGAGATGATTGCTTTGTAATAGGAGAGATGGGAGTCCTGCTAACCTGGGGATCATAACTTCTAAGATTAGGGTAGGCATTACTGCTGCTGTAGCATCTCAAACTACTGTAACATTTTTGTCATAGGGAATGTAAATCACAGCTGGGAGAGATGGAGCTACTAAAATATTTTTTATTTATATTAAACAATATTCGAAAACAAGGGGGGATATGCCACCCACAGGTGAGTTTTTCAAATTGCTCATAAAGCCCCCTAAAGCAATTCTACTGCTTTAGCTGCCCAGGAGCACGGAAAACAGAAACTGTTAGAAGTAATTGTAGCAGAGAAACATGATCTTATTTTTTAAACACCCTGAGGGCTTTATCTTTAACAGCAATAGTATATCAATAGTTCTACATTTGTAGGTAATAACTTAATTTTAGCACCAACCATTTGTTTGTTTCCTATTATTTGGAAAGAACCACTGAAAATATTAAGAGCCTATTACATATGTAAATATTCACCAATTCCAGTTACCCGTAAGTTCTGCTTTATGTTTCAGGACAAAGGTTCTCCCCCCAACTTCTAAATTTGTGGGCTGCCCATGTAATCTGAGTGAGAATGCTGTAGCTGGGTTTGCATGGACTGAGCAGAGATGTGTACCTTCGGTTAGTGTGCAAGTGTACACCATACACACAAAACAAACAAAAAAAGAAGACAAAAGAGAAAACAGGTACAATACACAGCAAAGGTTTTTCAAAATGTGAAGGTTCACCTCTAATACCTTTCTCTTTTTAAAACAGCTGCAGGGTTGTGTCACTTAAGAACCAAAGACATTTTTGTTGTTGTTACAGAAGAGACATTTTCTAAATAGAAAACTCGGAAGGCAAAAGGTGAGTCTTTGAAATAGAAACCATAAACCATGATGAATACAAATAATGAGTACAAATACACAAGCAAGATCAGCATTTTACCAGGAAAGAAAGCCTAAACATTTAATTACTATTTAGTGCAAAGACAGAAAGAGGGGTGGGAGAGAGAATCTACTTATCCAGCCTGCCTCTGTTTCAGAGGGAATACCAGGTATTTATTTTAGTACAGCTAGTAAAATGCCTCCTGGCTCTCCTCATATGAAGATGCTCCTGAGTTACCCAGGAGTCAGTGTGATTTCCAGTGGGAAGCTTTAACACTGTAAAACTGCAGAATGAACATCTCAGACAACTGTGCCGTAGGGGCAGAAGGGAAAACTGGGTCTGAATCCCCTTTGCCCCATTCCAGTCTAGGCTTTTCCCATACATCATCCAGAGCCCCTCCCATGTCATTTTTTTTCATCCTTTTTCTAATTCTTTAAATTAATACTCCTTAGTCTGCTTGAAGAAAAGGCTTCAAGCAAGAGGATTTCTAAATTCTAATTTTTTAAAAAGCTGCTTTTTACATAAATCTATTGAGTGTTTTTATGGGACTGTTCAGAAAACTGTCAGTTTCCTATTTCCCCACTGACACACTGGCTTCTGTGATTTGTCACAAAGATTATCTCTGTCACATTGTGTGACATAATACAAAGGAGCTCAGAAAATGTGGTGTGACATGCCAACTAATGCACTGAGGCATAGGGAGATTTAAAAGCAGTACATGTTTAAAAACTTAGTTGACTTCTTTCTGCCCTAATCCATCCCACCTCTCCCCTAAACCCAAATGGTTTCCCTGCAAATTCATCAGCTTCTTCTCTGCAATAGCTATATTTAAGCAGAAAGTTCTTGGAACAAACAAGTGTCTTCTCATAAACTGAAGTGCAGACCAGTGATTTATATTTAGTGTAGTCTAGAGTCTGAAATCACATATACAACGACTCTTCCGGAAGTGGGTAAAGAAAAAAGCTACCAAGAACAAAGCCATATTTGGAGAAGTTCAATGAATAAAACTGCAATGTGTAAGCAGTCATCAAATAAGGAGAGACAGGAAACCTGCAGCATCTGTGGACAACATAGTGCTATGAAATCAAAGATTCACCCAAACAAACAGTTCTTTCTTCTTGAAACAACCTTTGCTTTCTGGTCCATGAACAGTTGCATAATACAGATGTATGCACAGATCGACATGTCCCCAGAGACAGCTGAAAATGGGCTAGACACCAAAAATTTAACAGCATCCTTAAAAGGCTGAAAGCCTCTTTAGGACTTAGAACTATAGAATATCTGGAGTCATAGAATATAAATGTCTTCCAAAACATTACATAAGAAAAGGAATCACAATACTACAATGCCATGTAGTAGGGTCTCTCAATAGCAGAAAGTAATTTTATTACCAGGTTTATTCGGAATTGCAGTACTACAGTGGTATCTTTGAGTATCAACCTATTACTGTTGACTCTGTCATGCAAAGAAGAAAAAAAAGCAAGCAAAAAAAAAAAAAAGAAAAAACCCCCACCAAACTAAAAAAAAACCCAAATACCACAATATATTTCTCATCTTCGACTGTGAACATTCCCAAAGTTAGAGAAAACTATTCTCTCAAAAACTGAACTCAGATTTGCTTGTTGTAGCACTGTGATCAGAGAGTGTCTTTCTTTCTTATATAACCTCTTGCAGTGTCATGACACTGGAAAATAGGAATAATTCTAGGATTGAGATTCCATTATTATTCTAAAGTAAAATATTCTTAAGAGTAACGTCAACTAAATTTGAGGGCTATGTTCAAATGTGGACAATTCCTGAATTTGACACAAGAATTTCATCAAGCTTCAAAAAGAAATCCTGAAAATATTTGGGTGGTCAGCTGGAAAATTTAGTTATTGTACCTCAAGAACTACAACATGGGTAATACCCTACTCATAATAGAAAGACTAAAAATACTTGGAATACAGGAATCAGCGTGCTCTCTGACCTAAATTCCATTTTCTGAGTATCATTTTATATTAAATAGGTTATATAGAGGTTATATATAGGCTCTCTCATAATAAGGTCATCACTTTCCTATTTTAGCGGTAAAAACTGTGTGTTTGGAGGACATATGCAGAACATAACATTTTAATCACTTCTTCTGTTTTTCTCTGCAGATTTTAAGAGTATAATCAAGAAGTCATAGTTAAAAAACCTCTCAAATCCCAAAGCATCTCAAGCTATGTCTCGATTGAAGCAATTTTAACTTCTAATGTAATAAAATCAGTTTTAATGGTTTATATAAAAAGAATGAGGCAGTGAAAACATATCATTTAATGCACAGTATATTTTAGGAGTTTCTGCTTAGAAAAATACTGTGTTTCTTCTTCTTTCTTACTGCAACCCTCATTTAAAGAAGAGCTCCTTAATATGTATATAAACATTTCAGATTTTCATATGAAAACTTCCACAGAGGTGGAAAACAGCATTGTTTCGTTGCGTTAAGAAGTGGCAGACTTTGGTAGCACCATAAAAATCATATTTGAAATTCAGTACCAGCAGTCCTACAACCCCAAGGGTGTCCAACACCATAGAGCTTGACTCCTCCTGTACACATTATGTTCAGAAACAGAGCATGAGTAGCCAAGCTGGCTGCATACCCAGAGGTCAGGGACTGAAAAAAAAAAAAAAAAAAAAAAAAAGCCCAACCAAAAATAAAAAAAAAAAAACAACCACCCCACAACTACACAGAAGCAGCATGAGGGAAGGTAGGACTGTGGTTTATAATGCCAAAAACGATAGATAAACTGATTCAGCAAATCCTGCAGCACAAGAATGAGGTGGCCTCTTGATAAAAGCAGTGGGAGAGAAATAGCCCAAAGCAGAAAAAAGTGCTTCTTTGGACAAAAAACAGACAGTAAACATTCTTTACTGCCACGGGAGGCTGTGAAGGCAGTCAGTATTAGAAGGCTCAGTGACAGATTAGCCAAATTCAGAAGCTCTGCGTGGCATGTACTAAAATGGTCAAGGATGCACTCTCTCACATGCCTGATAAAGATGCAGATCCTGGAAAAACACAAGGACAAAGGACCAGAGAACATGTACAAGTGCACAAAGCTTTCCCTAATCCTCATCTCCCCGGAGTCACCATTGGAGATAGGTATGAGTATTGGCTGACTGCCACTCTGAGCTAGGAGGGTATTTCTTACACTGTCCTGTCATCAGCTGGGATCTCTGTCAGTAGGAAGTAATTCTTTCCAATAGCATGCCTTCTAACCACCTTCTATTTCTGAAATAGAAATTTCATTGACCTTCTTTTCACAAAGAAGAAAAAAATCAGCAGCACCCATGATTATTTCATATAAAAGCCTTGAAGTTAACAAGTCTGCTTTCTTACTTACCTTACCCTAGATCTGTTTTTAACTGGAAAACATACTTCTGTCAGAAGAGAGGTTTGAGGTTAGAAAAAAGGAGTGACTCACCATAAAAATTGATGAAAAAATACTAAATTATCCTGTAAGAGAAATATTTTCTCAAATGAAAGGTGATCTGCATGATAATGAGGGTCTCTTGATCTCGCAGCAATTAATTTGGCACTGACCACTGAAGAACTGTACAAGCAACAGGAAAACATTTTCTTTCCACCCTACATAAAGTCGGTGTTCTGAAGACACAATTGAAGGTTATTGAAATCCAAATCCCTTCCATGGGATTTGCATTAGGTAGATAATTCTGTAGTCAGTTGTACCATACAACCTTGTTAAACTGCAGTGAGATTGTAACTGAGGTTACATTCTACCCAAGGAGCAACCACAGAAATTATACTCAAAAGACATGTTGAATCCATATAGCAAGTGAAATTAACTTTCCCATACCACAACAGCAATCTTTCTTTCAAGTTAATCAATGAAAGATGCATGTCCCATCAAATTCCCTTCATTTTTATACCCCCATTTCGCACAAAGACAAATGAAAGGACAAGCATGATTTCACTAATTATGATTAAAAAATTTACTAGTGACTGCTTTATGTTTACATCATAAATAAGATATAAATATAGGAGATCTGAGTCAAGTTCACCAAATGCTTAGAATATGTAGCACTTACAAGATTAAAGTGTAAAATTTTTGTTTCAAGTAAAATACATAAAGCATACATTCTAGTATGTTAGAATACAACATTAATTGCACTAAAAACAGTATATGCAATATTACATTTGGACACAAATTTTCCCATTCTGGTTCAGACAACTTGTCTTTTGTATTGCCACGTACAGTATGTTAAAAAGGCTTAACAACTTAATTTAGAAGTTTAGTACTCTTCCAATTAAAGCACACAATAATAAATGGCAAATCTTACTTCTACACTAAAATGTACTGAACAGCAAACTTTGCAATTAAATTACCAATTTAATGTGAAGAAAAAGGAAATATAACCAAAACTTCTCATGCTTTTCCAATAATATATCAATATTTATGATAGCTTCATTATTTCCTGGTTTAAAAGTAAAACACTCTCAAAGTGATGTTTTTTTCTCAGCTTATTTAATAATGTATATTTGTTTAATAAGAAGCTAAAGTAGTCAAGTGTATATTTTGAAAGTGTTCAGATTCTATAAAAATTTTTAAAATTTGGCAAAATGAACTGATTCTGCTGCACAAGATAGCTCAACAGAGAAAAGCATCATGAATGACTGTTAATGCCTCTCCTTTCCTACAGGTAGAGTATTCCGTAGAGATTATTCATATCTAAGGAGAAAAATAACTCTTTGATAATGGTGAAGCAGTTAGCAAGGAGGCACACTGTTACACTTAACTGTTACACTGATTTCTAATATGTAACACCTCAGGCCTGAGAGGTGGCCTCCTGTGAAACTTGAAGTTCACCAAAGCCAAGTGCAAGGTCCTGCATCTGGGCTGGGGTGGCTCAAAGTACAAATACAGGTAAAGAATGGATTGAGAATAGCCCTGAGGAGAAGGACCTGGGAGTGTAGGTGGATGAGGAGCTCAACATGACCCAGCAATGTGCACTCACAGCCCAGGAAGCCAGACGTGTCCTGGGCACCATTGAAAGCAGCGTGGGCAGCAGGGCCAGGGAGGGGCTCTGCCTCTCTGCTCTGCTGCGACACCACCTGCAGTGCTGCATCCAGCTTGGGGGACTAAAGGAAAGGCATTGAGCCATTGGAGCAAGTCCAGAGGACGGACACAATGAGAGGGATGGAACACTTCTGTGAGGTCTGGTGGAGAGAGGTGCAGTAGAATTACTGCTGCTATACTTGATGCAACATCCAGAAGAATTTTTAATTGTTCCCTCTTCATTTAACACTCAGCACCTGTCTGTACAGACAGTGAAGGAGTATACCTGAATAAGTGTCATATAAGCATACCTTTTTGATCAGAGAGATGCGTTTTCTACTACAAAATTTTCCCTCTTTCCTTGGTTTCATTGATCTTTGGCGGCCACCCCCATTCTTCTTGCAACAAAAAGAGAACAGGCATTATCATATTCATCATACTTTTTTCTATTTAACAGATTTAATTTTTATGTTAAAAGGAAAGTTACAGATAGACTGTAAGACAATATAGGAAAAGCAAGTTGGTTTTGTTTTGCTCTGTTCTGTTTTTCAGAAGAAAAAACATGACGTTTAATTACTTGGAGGGAAACCTTTTAAACATGTAAATGGTCATGTCAAAGCAGTTCTAAATAGCAGACTACCTTCACATTTTATATATGCATAAATATAGGCTAAAATTGTCAGTAGTACTTAATTGTTTAAAAAAGGGAGACCAAATTAAATTATATATGTCATATAATTGAAAAAAATAGAGAAACGTGACAGATCTTTTTCTTTAGAGCTCAAAGAACACATCAGAGAATAAAAAATTCATCAGATGTCATGTCTCAGAGAAAAACTGATCAGTCAAATGGAGCAAAGTATCTTAGCCTTAATGAAAGAGGGAATTTGATAATATTGGCACATTTTACTGTAACATTTTCATTTTTGACATTTTCTAGATAAACTACTACAGCTGTTGCAAGGATATGTCAGCAGGCTGAATATATCTCACAATAGAAGTCAAAGTCATACAGGAAAGAAAAAAATTTTACCTAGTCCTATATTCAACACAAACCAAATGAACACTTTCAGTGCAAGCATGAGGACAATATAAGCCCTCAGGACACAGTCCTTATAATTTCACCAAAAGTATTTATTCAGAGCCTTGTGGCCTTCTATGGAAGTCAATTCCCACTTTACAGTGTACCTCCTACTAAAGCTGCTGCTTTTGTGATGCAAATCTTCTAGTGTTAGTAAAGAAGCATATAAATCTCAAGTTATAGGTTGTATAAAGGAAAGGAAGAAATAAGTATATTTTTATTACTATTTTGGAAACATATATGACTAAGAGCAAAAAAGTAAATTTGCATTTTGGTTTACCTCCTGAACCAAAACAGATCTTGACAATAGTTTCCTTTTTTTTTCTCCAAGATGTTTGCATCCATTTTGATTCAGACAAAACCAAGCCCAAAACACACTACATTTGGGGAAGCAAAGGAAACAGTGCACTGTAAGAAAGCTGACAATTTTAGTTCACAGGAATTTGTAGGAAAAGTCAATGGAAACCAGAGTCTGGATAAACAGAACTTCCAGAAGCAGCAACAGCAGTGTTAATAGCTCTACTCTTACCCTGCAAACCCTGCTGGTTCACTCTGGATGGACAAGCTAAATTCCACCAAGAGTAATATGCTGCCTACAGAAATGGAGAGCAACACATCCTACACCACCTGTGTTGATCATACCTAAAAAGCCACACATAACATCTACCTCACGCCTAAAATTATACAGTACCACTCTGAAGGCATAGAACATCTGCTTGAAATTAAGCTTTATGGAGGAAAGGAAATATAGTACAAAACTACCCATGCATCAAATTCCCTACCAACAGGAATATAATAATTTTCAGCCACCAACACTCCCCTACTGGAAAAACATACAACAAAATACAAGTTACTGCTAATTGTCTGTTAAGCTGATGCTATAATTGTTTTGAGATTGTTTTTAGAAAGCAAATGAGGATGTGTTTGTGAGTCTCATGGAAAACACAACTAAAAATATTTTCTTCAAGTAAGTTCTGTTTGGAACCGGATCATGTTATTATTAAAGTCTCACTAAAAAGAAATCACCTTTTATTTAAGTGACAGGATGTAATCTGATGAAAATGAGTCACAGGAGATCTCGCACTGAAGCTAAGCACTCTGCAGGGAGAATAAAATGAACAGAAAAGAGATCATCCTTAGGATTATCCACTGAGATCACAATACAATGAGGGGCAAAGTTTACAAAACGCAGTGTGAGTGGATGCAATGTTTCAGTACATAGTCTATTAAATATTCCCGTATCTCCAGAAAAGCAGAGCAATTCCAACAAAAGATGGATATGTTAGAGATTTTATACCTTACAGTTAAATACTGACTTCTCTAATTTACAAATGGATAGGGATATAGAACACAGGTGTCACAGTTAGGATTCAGAAAGCCTTAGTGAATTTTCTCCTTAAAAACACAGAGCTCTTGTAATATTGTCAAAAACAAGCAAGTCAAAGCCTCCTTAAGAGACTTCTCCTAGTTGGTTAACATGCTGTAGCTGGCACACTTCATATGTTCACACATAGAAAATGTGAACTCACAAAATTATAAAAATAAAGACCCAAACCTTCCAGCATCGGAAAGAAAGATGGCATGGATAAGGAGGATATTCCTGTTGATAAACCTCTGTTGCAAAAATTAAGGCATAGCCTTGAAAAATACCAAAGAACTGCAATTCTGAAGTTGAATGAAACCATATGTTCTGGCATTGCTGGAAGAGTGAAACAGGTGGCAGTAATACAGGTGTTTCAGTGTACAGCCTTCAGGGGTTTAGGGGTTTTTTGGCAGTTTCAATCAAAGAAACAACCAGTTGCTTACCCTTTTGATGCCAAAAAAAACCAAACAAAAAAAAACAAACAAACAAAAAAAAAAGGCAAAAATCCTCACAACTTAATAAACAGTTCTAACAGATAGCAATGCTGCATGCTGATTTTGCATTGCCATCTTTATAAAGAACATCAAAGACTATGTTACTGCCAGGCAACAGCAAGCATGGAAAAATAACATGAGATTATCAATCCAAGTAAACTGAATACTGCAGCCCTTCCACAAAAAAAAAAAAAAAAAAAAAAAAAAAAAAAAAACCCAAAAAACCCCAAGAAAACACAAAACTGCTATTTGTGTGAACAAAATTCTCCTGAAACAAGAAACATAGGAAAACAAAACATTCTAGAATTAATCACAAGTCAAATAAAGTTTCTTGGTTTTTGCTAGAGCTTTTACTGCTACATGGGTAATGATTGCTACATTAAGAGAACTGCTTTTTGCTCCTTGCTCTGAGATTCTGTCTATTGTATTTCTTTGGTCTAGTTATCCCCCACCAAGGACTTGCTGTTAAAACTCAATGCAACACTTTCTCTTCATGATGCCATCATGACTAGAAAAAGTCTTCTCTAGTCTACATGCTGTGATTAAAAGTATTTGAATTTGAAGCCTTCAAACCCAAAGACTTCAAAATAAGTCTTACAGAAACTTAGAAACAAAATACACAAGGGCATCTTGGAAAACAAACTCTCAGGAACAATAGGAATTGATTATTTTATCAAAGAGCTGTCTACATATCTCACTTTTAAAAGCCAGTGGAGAACAGACCTACTAGAATATCCAGCAGTTTTCTGTCAAAATAAACTGTTTCTTCCAGGAGGAGAAGGCAGACATCTCAGTGACTACTTTTAAAAAAAGGAGGAAGGAAAAATAATCATAAAAGAACTTTAGAAAAATTTATATGACTGCATTGAATAAATATTTTATATAGTTTGGGGGTTTAAATATAGTTTTTCAACTCCTAGATAGGAGGCTTTAAAGCATCCAATAGAAGAAGCATCACTTCTGGAAAGTACAGGGAGCATCTAAATTATGCGAACCTACTTAAATTTACTGGACAAAAAGAGACAAATTTAAATGAAAATACATAGATTTTACCTCTTTACATTAGAAAAGACTTTGCAAGCAACACAGAAGTGAGAATTTTCCTTCAGCTTAATAAATTTACAATATAAAAAGACCAATATGACAAATCAGGATGAAGTGGGTTTGCCATTCCATGTCTTCTGTACTTTATTTTGTTATAGACTACTTCAACATCATTCAACAAATATGGAACAAGGTTATGATGTTAAAAAGCCACTGAAAGATCAAGTTTAACATAAAGAAATCAATTTTCAAAAGTGTATATTAGTCCACAATTGTAACTTCATGTTGAAGTTGCATCTGAAAAAGTTAAAGTTCGGTAATATGAATATTTACATTTCTGCAAAACTATGCATCTTTCCTATTTATTGAATACAGCTCTGAAAAATACTTCTGCCAAACACCCAGTGGCAAACAAGGAAGAAAGTCAAGAACTGAACCTGGTCCTGAAAAGGCCTCCTAATTAAGCAAAGATAAACCTTTAATAATTAGTGTCTCTTCACATTTCTCAACTGATCTTATTATTCACTTTTCTAATTCCTTGCTCTTATTTTCCCTTAAGAAGGTAGTGAGAGAAAAATAATGCTGTTTCTCTCCTCTTTCCCCAACTTCTGTGCACCCAAAGTCAATGAAGAGCAGGAGCTTCACCCTGGAAACATGTTTGCAGGTTCCAGTTCAGAAGCAGTTTGCAGTTCTTGAAACACACCCACAAAGTTTGTTCTCCGAACTGGTTAGGCAAGAAACTTGAAAGAGTGGTGAGGAGGTTTGTCCTTAAAACTTGAGTGGAACAAGGGCAAATCAAGGGCTATGGAGAAAGGTAGCAGGAGAGAATAGAGGCAGAGGAAGACAGGAAGGAATTCCATGTAATTGCACAGGCCTAGGAAAGTCAGGCTGCAAGTGACCTGGCAGCCAGGATGGTTGTGGAGGGCTCTCTCCTTATGCAAAAAGGCCTGTAACTACAGAATGGTTTCATCCAAGAGGCACTAGAGTCCTTTCAGGTAACCATCTCCCCCTGATGGTGCAGCAGTCCCTGATGTGTGGGTTTTGTGCCATGCAGGCTGTACATACTGTCACAGTGCTGCACCTAAAAAAAAGGGATCCAGTCCGTCCAATATCTGGAAGGGGTCATCACAACAGCCTCCTGATGCCATAAGCCACTTCACTGCCTTCTGTTCCAGGCCCTATAAATGCAGGGGTCCCAATAGCTGGCTTGCAATTTGCTGAGTTTTGAGGCCCTCTGAAGACAACTATCATTGGAGAAGAGAGGACCTGGAGCAGAGGGACTGCCCATCTTTGTGTGGCACACCATCTTTGTGTGGCTCCTATAACCACAGCTGAAGTGGAAACAATATAGGAGGAGTAATATTGTCAAGATGTTGTCAGGGGACACAGCCAGACCTGACTCAAATTCACCAAAGACTCGTTCCTGCCACATAACACCATGCTCAGCTATAAAACTGTCAGGTGGCAATTTTCCCAATGTAGCCATTGCTCAGAGATGGGCTGGGCAGTGGTCTGCCAGTGGGAGATGATGAGTGACAGCCTTCACATAATTTGGTTTGTGTAGTTTTCCTTTTCATTGAATAAACTGCCTTTATCTCAACCCACAAGTGTTTTCGGCTTGCCCATCCTGCTGTGGGGGAAGGAGCACATTACTGGATAGGAGCTCAGCTGCTGGCCATGTTCAATCCACATATTCAAACAGAATGTGGGGGTTTTTCCAGAGATCAAAGCTGTAGGACTTAATGTAAATACCACTCTAAAAAACCACTAAAAACTATACATCACGATTTTTTGGTGTACATTTTCCTTTAACATCCTGTCACAGATTTAGAAGTAAAATGCAAGTGTTTCTTTTAGCAGACATCTGATCTACACAGCTGTCTACTGTAAATGTCACAAACTACTGCTGTGACAAAGTCAGTAGAAAGGCATGAAGCTTTGAAATAAGTGGGGCATAAAACCACCTATAATCTTCAAGGTTTCTTCTCTATTAAGTTAAACAATTTCATGAATTCTCACCTAAAGTCATGACATGTAACACTGAGACTGAAAAGAGTCAAGCAAGATAAAGAAACCAGTTCGAGACTACTACCTGAGGCTTTGTGATTAATAAAGTTTGGGGTATTTTTCTGTATTTTCTGCATTATATGTCTTCACTTCAAATGTGAATATTTGAGAAACAGTTGCTGTGCCATTTTTAAAATGTCAAAAAAGATAGGATAATTATATCAATAACAATTCCATTTTCAAGTGAGCCTACATTAGTCATCCAGGCTTTACTTCAATAAAAGGATGACTCTTACGTGCAATGCTTGCCTTACTTATGATGCCTCCAAAAAAACATGATATCAGCATGTATTCTGATAGAAAAAGACACAAATCCCATAATTATCAGATGAGTTGTGACTTCTTTTTTACTTCATCTCTGTATTCCTAATACAAAACCATGTAAGACTTTCCATCAGAAACTTCAGTCTTCTGTTCGGTGAAGAATTCACCAGCTTTTCTATTTATATGTATATACATATACCACTACTTACCTAAGCAATCCCTTAAAGCATTACAGTTTTTAGGTTTTTATCTTTTAAAAATCTGCTCATAAATAAAAATGTATTACAGACAACTTTTTATTTATATTATGTTTACAACTCTATCATTGATTATGAGAAAGATATTTAAGCTCACTTTTCTTCATCAAACACTAAGCTTTTAGTCTGAGGCAAAATGAGAATGTTTGATGGAAATATATGGTTTACTGAATGACGCATCAATACCATGAAGAAAGGAATTATTTGGCAGTTATAGGCATATTTACCCTGAAAAGCCAAATGCATCTTGCCAGACCATCCATCACCATTTCTACTCCTGTCCACAGTATACAGATTGTTCTTCCTATTGCTCCATGTCTAGGTCACTAAAAACTTCCCTTCCTGTAAAATAACAACAACAACAAAAAAAAATCTTCAGGATTGAAGCTATATTTCAAAGCAGTAAATTATATTAGCTCCTTGTCATCTTTTGCAAAGTAAATACTCCCATTCTGTAATAAGAGCATTAATATTGCTGAACTGAATGTAAAAATTATTTTGCATTTTAAAGTGTTGGTTTGAAATGAAAATGCATAATGAACCATACTCCAAACTTGATTAGTTGATATGGAACAATTTCTGGCACTGAGGATAAACAAGCCAAACAGTACCTGCTTAATTACCTGTGATCTTGTAGGGTGAACATACTTCATCCTTTATATAAAAAACAAAAAAAAAAATCCACAGATCAAATTAATTCTGGTTCATGATACACTGTCATGATACAAGTTAAATATACAGAATATATGCCTACATGCATAAGTTGTTGTTTTGATGTTCCTCCATACATATATTTAAAAACTCAGATATGGAAATATGAAAACGCAATATAGCTTTAAACTAGCAAATAACTCTCCTTTAATTTGCCTTTCCAGTAACTCCTAGTGGTTTAATATCACATAAATATTGTTCCATAAGGTTGTTTTTGAGAACTGGCAAAGCCTGACTGATTAAATTTCCCATAAAACCTCCCAGTATCAATTAAGTAGAGAAAAATATGCACAAGTAATTTAGAATGAGAAAGGACTAGTCTAAGTCTGCTATGTCACTTGACTTCCAGTGACTTTAAAAACATTTGTTTCTTCTGCAGACATGACATATGGGTGCTTTATGCATGCCAATCATTTTCAACATCTATGCAGCTTTAAATCATAAAAATTTCAGGAAAGAAAAATCACACCAGAAGGTCACAAAGAGCAACTGATGCATAGCTTCAAAAGTCAGATTGAAGAATCTATAGAGAGGCAACTAGTCTCTCAAGAAGAAACAGCAGATCGCTTCTACAAGAAATCACTGATGGGTTGAAGCTGGGTCATGTGCTCTATACTCCTGCTCAAGCACAGTCACCTAGAGGCAATTTCTGGAGACCATGTCCAAATGGCTTTGGAATATATCTCCAAGGACAGACACTTCGTAATAGCCCCGAGAAACCTGTGCCAGTGCTTAATCATCCTCACAGTGAAAAAGTATTTTCTGAGGGTCGGATGGAATGTTCCATGTTTCAGTTTGCATCCATTACCTCTGGTCCTGTCACTGAGTACCACTGAAAAGAGCCTGGCCTTGTCTTCCTTGCATACTCCTTTCAGGTGACAAGATTCCCCTGAGCCTTCTCTAAGCTGAACAGCCCCAACTCTCTCAGCCTTTCCTTATATGTGAGATCCTCTATCTCCTTATCTTTGTGGACCTTCTCTGTACCTCTAATATGTCCTTGTCTCTCTTGTACTGAAGCATCCAAAACTGAATCCAGCACTCCAGGTGTGGACTCACAAGTGCTGAACAAAGTGGAGGGATCAGCTTCCTTCACCTGCTGCCAGTGCTTTGCTAGTGGCAACCCAGAATATCATCAGTCACCTTTGCAGCAAGGACACATTGCTGGCTAATGTCCACTCAGTGTCCACTAAGGCCCAGTAATTACCCTGGCCTGGGGATTTCTTGTTTCTTAGATCAAAAATGCCCATGGAACAGAACACCAGGGCAGACCACACATACCCATGAATGCAGCTAATGGATGTGCCAGGCTACCTTTGAAGAATCAGTTCTTCCAGATTTCAGGCTAAGTCTTTAAATGTGTTTTCACAACTAATCATCATAGGTTTCAAGGAAGATAAACATGTATAGATTCCATGATCTGAGGTCCTAACCAGTTCTGAAGTTTTTAGGTAAGTTAAAGAATTATATTCGAATTCCTTCTAAAAGGTGATGGAGTTATTTGTAGTCAGGCTATTGTATGTTTATTATAAATTTTATTATGATCTGATACCTTAAAATTTCTCACATGCATTTAATTTCATTTCTAAAACAAGAACATTAGAACAAGACAAAAAATATCTTAGACTACCAGCATCCTGGTACTTGCTAATAAAGTAAACTTTAGAACAGTATAGGAAAGGGAAGGTAATATATCTGTTTATGAACCTACAGAGGAGTAAAAAAATTCAAAACACATTCTCATAAAATATAGTAAAGAGTCACATTTAATAATGCTCCTTAATTTGCACCCACAAGCAAAGGTTCAAGTATTTGAAACCTGAGAGCATATTTTAACCTGAATGTCTGAAACAAGAACATAAAAGTCAGTCCTAAACACACACATGCATATTCTAATGTCTGGTAATATTTTAAAATACAGTAGTTATAATTTTCTTTATTACATTAGGCTGCTACATAATGTCACTTCAATCCATAACATGTTTTGTTGCCATGGAACACTGAGACCATCTCTTCTTTTATATGCAACTAAGGCCAAGATGTCCAGTCACTTAGTTGGATAAGCACATGTCAGTGGTACTGACCAAATTTGGATCAGGCTCTAAAATAATCAATAATCCTGAAGTAGGAAATCAAATCCTAATCCTTTTAAATCATGAAGAGTGTGACAGCCAATTCCTTCATAGGACGCGCATCTTATGTACTTGTTTTTGACTTAAATTCCTTTAATTCTATTATAGAAAATAATTTTATAATTCTATTATAGAAAATCAGGTGAGGTGTCAAAAATTGAGTTATAATGAAAGAGAAGATGTATAAGGGGAACCATAATATGATGTTTGATATTTGTCACACAAGCATGTCTCTTTTGAGCTACCTGCCAACCAACAGCACCAATGAAGCAAGATGCTCAGGAAACTGTTTCACTCCCAAGTTTCTTTTGCACAATAAGTATTTTCATCCTTTTCTATCATTGTATTAGGCAGACCAGAGTAGATCAGTGCTATCTTAGCTGAGAAGACTGGGAGCAGAGGGAATATTTTAATGGGTTAATTCTTGCTTCCAAATCTAGAAATGTTTTCTCAGGCATTTACTGTTTCTTATGCAGCCAGCAAAGTGATACACTACAGTTTAAAGTGATGGCCCAGTATTACAGTATTACCACTTTTCCTCTTGGCACAAAGCAGGGATATTTCTAGTCTGTACAGAAAATGTTGGTCTAAATTTACAGCATTTTTGCAGCACATTTTCAAAATACAGACCTTTTCTGAATCCCTCTTCTGAAAAGCAATATCTCATTCTTGAGTGGGCTGAAGATTTTAGTTTTCATCTCCTCTGTTAATTAAGCACTAATGAAAGTAAGTGGTAAAAAGCCAGCTTTTGAGAGCTATTCAGGAGCAATCACATGTTGAACAGTTGATTAATGAAGCATTAAAAATCTCTTTTAGTATAAAGCAATAAGGAAAAAAAACAATTAAAAAAATCCAAGTAAAGCAGATACTATTTTCTAAAATGTCAGCATAACAAAAAATATAACTATATAGCTGCACATACATACTGAAATAAACAGTTTTGAGCATTTGGAAACCAAAATGGGCTTGAAAAGATAGCTGAAAACATTTAAATATCAGGCTGGAAATAAAGATAAATCTCCAGTGACTTCCTACATTTTAGATGAACAGCAGCACTGGAGTGTTACATGTGGTATAGCTATAAAGCATGAGATGTGGAATTTGGTTAGCACAGAGGCTACACAGACAAGACCTTTATGTAGTTTTCCTGTCATGTTGCCCATTAAAGGACTAACTGCAAGTATTTATCTGCAGGTACAACAGTTTCTCATCTTAAAATTGACATGATTCTGCTGTTGATTTTATGACAGTTAAGTCAGATTAATAGTACAAACTTCCTTTTTCTGTATATGATCAACTTATCTTGGAGGTTCACTCAGACATTTGTCCTTTGTGTCCACAGGAATGAATGAACCTGGCAGAGACACTGACCTGGCCACAGGAATTAAATAATAATATTTAGCCTGGGCCAGGGATACCTATGGCCACTTTAGCAGCAGAGTAGCAATTATGTTGAGCACTCAGGGAGAAGCATATCATCTATGTAGTTTTATGGTGCCTCCAAACAGCTTTTTAAGGAAAATTTTTGTCCCTATCTTTTCATTCATGTGCCTTAAGTTAGAAGTAGAGGAGTCTGCACTCAACTGACCAATTGAAAAATTATGTCATATGCATGCATAGAAGACACACAACCACTTATGTTTTTCATCTCTCTTGTTTTTTGTATCAACTAGAAATGTTTATACAAAGAGTTTTGGCTCAGGTTTAAATCATTAAGCACACCTAACATTTATAGCAGGACAATTGTTGCCAGCACTCTCCAGCTTAAAGGGGAGGAAAACTGAAATGACACAATTTTTGTAAGCTTGCTTAAAAGGTACAGCCTGGTGATAAAATTACAAGGAGATAGATGCATTTACAGAACCTCTCTTTTCTGTCTCACTTTCCTTGCATTAAAAAAAACCTGCAAAAAGCACTCATATAACAATACAGGCAACAAACATGTTAAGACTACAAAAATGCAGTAATAATGTACATAAACCATATTCAGAGATAAAGGCATTTGTAGCAAAGTAATTGACTAGTTATTATTTTTATTGTTTATATTAAAATACTTATTCAAAGTTGATACTAGCAACTTTTTTGTCTTGCTAAACAAACTCAAATAGCCTAAATTCTTAAGAATCTTTCAAGCTAAAGCTAGCAAGTAGGCCAAGAAAAAGAAAAGAAACATGAGCATCTTAGGGTGAATTGAGTAGTTTCACATGAGATAATAAATGTAAGCTGACCAAAGAAACTAGGCAGCCCTCACCCACAGGTCTACTTACTACACAGTCTTGTAATTGAGAATGCCACCAGATTCTTTATAGAATGAAGACCTAAAAGCTAGCACACTCAAGCCTATCACAGGTTAAAAAAAAAAAAAAAAAAAAAAAAAGTTGATAATACCTATTTAAAGAATCAGTCAAGCATCAGCAAGGGGACAGTTTGAAAAATCAAGTTTCAAACGTACTTATATACATAATAATTGTGCAGTAGGTACATAGGATTATTTCCACTGATGTCAAAAGCCTATGGATTAAATCCCTTATGGAAAAGTAAGCTTTCCAGTAGATGACCTGAAGGTCATCTCTCTTTATACTGTTAGTTAACAAATTGCCAACACCAATGCCCAACTTTTAGCTTAACAATAGACAGGCTCATATCAGCATGATAGTAACAGCAGAAAATAATTTGGCAGAGGACTGCATAGCTTAATTGTCATCAGTAGCCTTATGTTAAGTATGTTCTAGACAATTATTGGTGATCTGTGGCAAAAATGTATTTCCTGAGCCTCTTAGTGTTATGTCATGTGATAAAAAGCTCATCTGTACACTGAAGAACAGAGAGACAATGGCAGATGCAGCAACCTGAATAATAATAAGTCCTAGTTCCTCCCAGGTCCATCTACACAAGTCCAGATATGCACAGAAGAACAGAACAAGCACAATCAGGAACCCAATGGATGCCCTCTCCAGCGTGGCCATCCTGCCCCAGGGCTGTCCCAGGAGAGCCACCAGCCCCATAATCCAGGTGTGAAACCCAAGAACAGCTAACTGGACACAGCTAACTGGAGCACCTTTTGGTCTGAGGAGGTCACTGTCTAAGGGCAGAGATACATTTTAAAATATAGGTGAAGAGCTTTACATGCATGTACATAGTGTCTACTTATATTTGTGTCTGCAACCTATTCTCAGTCTTGCTTTTGCCTGGCCCAGAGGATACAGAACTGCCTCATCTCTATCAGCATGGTGGATTCGTCTCCCACAATATAGCATTTTCCATGGAGCAATTTAGGCTCTGTACACTCCTATCCCTTTCTGCTTCCTTGTCCAAAACATCTGTGCAAACATTTTTATTTCTACAAAGTTTGTTGACAGGCTTTTATGAGGAACAATACTTCTCCAATACACTGTAAATATATAGCATTCAGTTGTTACTCTGCAGGATCTATACTTTTAGAAAGAAGCAAGAGTACTTCAGTGAAAACTTGCAGATTTAGCTCTTGCAAAAGTCAACATTATTCAGCAAGATTCTTATGAATGTAATTATATACAAGGCTCCACCTGGCTCTAAAACAAACAAACAAAAAATTAAGATGACAAAGCATGAGAAAAATGTGCATATCACTAAGCACTTGCCTACTTTTGGTGAATAATACCTTGCCAAAATAAACTTGGTTGTCTTCAGAGAACTGCAAAGTTCGTGTGCAACAGTACAACATTGTTGTCCAAGGTGTTGTCCAAGACCCTACAAATTATTAATAAAATAACAAGTGACAAGCTTTCTAAAAGAAAAATATCTTTTCATGGAACATTTGGTTAATCTTTATCATATGGAAGAACTTTTTAGAAAAAAAAATATAGCACAACACAAAAAACAAATGGAGTTTAATGGAGTGTTTTGTTTCTCTCTGAAAGCAAAAAGCTTTCAAAGGACAAAAATAACAGTTCTTTTAAAATAACATGTTCTTTGCCAATCAAACACAATACATGCAAAACAAAGGTGTAAAAAACAATCTATGCTTAGATCAGAAATTGATGGCTGATCATTAAATGTCATTACACTATTAATTCACTGAGTTATTGTCCTCATTTTTTAAAAATACCTTTTTCCCTCATTCATTCTTTTTTCATTAATAATTATCTGTTTCCAGCAAAAGGAGCACAATTTATGTGCTGACTATGTAATGCAGATTTTCTCTGTTATTTTACACCATAGTTATTTTATGTTATAAAATCCTGCTCCAACGGATTAATAATGTTGTGTAGAACAGCATGATTTTTCCCACTGATTACAATTAAGGAAAATACAGTCCATAAATGATCTAATGATCCTGGAAAATGTATTTTAAGGAGTCTCCCTCAACTGTGAATTAATCAACATACCATAAAGAAATTTCTTTTACAAGTTAGAATATAATGAAACTGATGAAAGGATTCTCAGAAGGCTATATGCAAATATACATCTTCTTTAGTGAGTTTTGCATGATATTAAACCCCAACTTCCAGCTTTGGTTATTTCAAGTGACTACAGAATTTAAACTTTATGACAGTTAACAAACCAGAAAAAAGCTACTTTCACCCCTTAAAATCATAATTTTTAAGGAAGCCCAGAAAGCACAAGATGTGCTTCACTGAAACACAAACCTGGTATAATTATCCCTTCTGACTGGGTGTCTTCTCTACCCTCTCTCATCTTTGTGCCTATTCTCACCCCCTGCACAGCACATGAATAGACATGACTTGCAACCCATCTTAATCACTTTCACTACAATCCACTTTTAATTATTCTTGTCCTCACACTATCTGTCAGACACAAAGACAATTCCAATTGTAACTATCTCCACAGTGGCTTAGGTATCATGCATTTGAAGAGGAAAAGAAGTTAACAAATCAGGGGAAAAACATCTCCCAATCCAGTATAACATTGGTGTGGCTGTCAGCCTTCATTATGTTCCCAGGGAATTATTTCAGCTATCAAAAAATATTTATTTCCTGTGTTTACTTGCTCAACTACAAGTGAATTATAAGGAACAAAGGCAGCCCCAAAACTACCTCTGGAAATATGGCCTATACAAAGTGCAGAAAAGAATACATAGGATTCCATTTCTTTGTCACCATTAGACATGGGATTGCTGAGATATAAGAGTCTTCTTTTTTCTTTGTCTTCAGAGTTGTATTGACATGATAATATTGTGCAAAAGAGAAACAACAGGCTCTTGCCCCACTTTTCAGAAAACTGAGAGTTCTACTAGTCAGATGGCAAAATCAATAATCATCTCTACTAAAACACTGTTCTACATTTTCAGAACCATCCATAAATCAATATTTCTGAACAGGAGACTAGTACATTTTCAAGCATTAGTGCTAATTTTTTGCAAAACCATAAATATTTTTATAGATATCCACAGGTGAATAGTCTTAGAACACTCCAGTCTTGTAATAGCAACCACAGATTTACATCAAATATAATAGAGTAGTTCTTAAAGTGAGTTACACTCCACTTGACAATATAAAAGAAAAACAATGGTCTAGAATTCACAGGAGCAAGCGGCAGCATTCACTTCCATGAACAAAAACAATGACAGATCACTGGTCTTCCACATAACTATGGGGAAACTAGCCAAGACAGATGTTGCTACTAGGAAAAAATACACAACAAATCTTCACCCCTACATCTGTTACCTGTCATGCTGCTTCTACCTTTTGGTCTTGGACGCCAGGCTTTCAGATTGGGTTTTCTTTAGAGATTGAAGGAAATGCATTTAGGCACAGAGGGTGAAAGGAGAGAAAAGTTCAATACCCAGCCATTTTCTTACATAAAGCAGGGAAGTTGTAGGAGAAAAAAAAATCATGACACTAAAAGACAAAATGTCATTTTCAAATCAAATAATTTCTTTAGAATTTAAACCTCCAATGAAATTCTGAAAAAGTATAAACTTATTAGGAACCAATATATGTTTTGTACATTACAATCAAAAAGATATTTAGAATGGAAGCCTATTCAGTTTATGAACTCACAGGTAGAGAAAAGTTATAGAAATTCTGTCATGTAACTCCAGCTTTGTAAATATATGCTATAAAGGCAACTGCAAACAAAAAATCACTCTTATTTTAATAATTAAAATACAATTAGAGTTTACAGGAGAATGTAAAGAGCTGGAAGTTAAATATGAAAAGTAACATAAACATGTAAGTGTCCTAAATAAAAATTATTAAATAAAAAACAGAAAAACTAATTATGCAAGGATTTTCCTGTTTTGCTTCCCTCTATCAACTACAAAATTAACATATAATATATTTACAATGGTTGTAAAAAATAACAACTTTTTCAAAACTACTGTTCTGTTGACAGCATTACTCATTTTACTGAATCCCTCCAAGTTCTCACACCAGTCTCCATGATAATCCTGGAAAATAATATTTTATTAAAAGAAAAAAAAGGAACTGTTTCAAACTGTTCCAATTGGAATCCATAAACAAATTTCAATCTTCCTCCTCATCTCTAGGGTCCAGGATATAACAGTTTGATTCAGCCCACAGTAGAAAAAAAGGCAGTGATACAAAATTCAATTCAAAAACCAAATAAAGATTTATTTCAGCACTTCAGTCTTCATTAATGTATAGATACTAGAATGAGCTCTCAGTGATCAGCTATATGGCATTTGCATTCAACAAATGCATGCACATACAAAACCAAAACAGACATCACAGAGAGATTCAAGTATAAATTCAAGGGAATTGAAGTCTGGCTTTTAAAGACCTGAGGTATAGCCTCACCATCCAGAAGACAGGATTGAGTTTTATGCAGTTAATGAATTTGGACAGTAGGTACATCAAAGCATTCCCTCCTCTCTAAGCATTCCTTCCACGGGCAGCTACCGACAAAGTTATTTCAAAGATTAGAGCCATGCATTAATGAAGACATCATTACCTGATAACGCAGTCATTAATATGTCTTCCTGCTAATTATTTTTGTCATTAGAAAACAATGATCTGTGGCTACAAATTTTAACAGAAAGATATCAGCAAAAATTACTCTGATCTTGTATTAAGCACACAACAAATGGAAATATTTCACAGAGTTTCACAGGGTCTAGACTCCACAACAGGATGCTAATAATGATTTTATAAACTTTAGAGATGTAGAGTAAATAACCTATAGAATTTTAAAGACTATCTCATAAAATTTCCTAAAGGAAATACCAATGTCATAATCAAAACACTGTATCACAGAATAAGAACTTATGAAGGGAGAAACTTATGTTTTGGTGGTGCATAATGCATTGGGGCAGCTGAGCTGAATGGGACTCTTTTGGGTAACTTCTATGGACTTTGGAATAGATCCTTAACTGTTTTGCTGTTATCATTTTGATTTTTATTCCATATAACACTGCTATGGGCCAAACACATTAAAAAAGTATAAATGGAATTATACCATCATGCAGATGGATACAACCAATAATCTCAGTTAAGGGTTTAATTCAAAACCTTGTCAAGTCAATAACAGAATCCCATTTCTCAAGAAGTTACTGAAGGTACTCAGTACCGACAAAATACTACACTCAATCTTTAGAGACAGAAAGCAAAAAAGCCCTTCAATTTCTGTTTGTACAATACTGTGATCAATACTGTATCACCAAAATCACACACTTTAGTCTTACTCTTACAGTAAGTCTGCAGACTGCCACCAACAGTTAAATTTGGTCAAAAAAAGTGATGGAAAAAGGACAAAAAAGGGTTATACTGTATAACTTTGGGATGCATAACTATTTTTAGAGACAAACATTCAGAATGAAAATTCCTATGATTAATCCAGCACATGCTCTGAAACTAAAGGGACATGTATTTGTGAGCAAGGAAATGTCCAATCTGCTCTTAATGCATTTCCATTCATTTTTCCCCCGATTTGTATACTCAGTTTCCAGGATCTCCCCTTTTTTTTTTTCTTTTTGATTTTATGTCAGTTCTAGAGCTCCTGTTCTTTTCCCACAAGTCATCCATATATCAATACATCCATTCCCCAAGGTGCCTCAGAAACATCCATTCTGCAGGGGAAGAGTAAAATTGGCATTCTAATAGTCAAGTATCAGCCCCACAAAACAGATTTGACATAACTTTGCACCCAGAGCATTCACTTGCTGCCAGGCACTATCAGCATGAAACACTGGCATGATCTATTTGGCTGTCCCAGACCTTTTGAAAAGCTACAAATGAATAGGGACAGACCTGATCAGTCTCTAGGATTTTAAAACCAGTCACAAATTCCTTATATCTATATAACTTTAATGTAAGATACAGGCCAAAATTAAGAATTTGGTAGGGGAGACAAACCTGGTGAATCTATATCTAGAGAGCAAAATGTTTATGACATCAATCACAAGCCTTTGCAGCCTGACTAGAGGAAAGTGAAGGTAGAATCAGCTAACCCATGGTCCAGACTTGGTAAAAAGGGATATATTATATCTTCTATCTTCTAGAAATACATGCAGCTTTTTTTTTTTTTTTTTTTTTTTTTCTTCTGAAGTGAAGCTTAGTAAAGAGAACTCTGTAAAGAGAAAAACAAGATTTAAAAAGTAAGGGTAAAGAAAACAAGCCAGAACTGAGATGTCAAGCCTTACTCCTAGTTTATAAACCAGTACCAGAATTGTTTAAACCAAAAGCTTCCCTAACATTACACCCCTGGTCAGAGAAACATCACGGAAAGATTTTTACTTTTTCAATTCAGCATGAAATATTCTATTCATTTAATATATATATAAAGTAAAAAAAAATCTTTTATGTCAAAACCATGTCAGTAACAAGTCTGCTCACCTGTGAAAACAAATATCACACTGCATTTCAGATATGTTATCAAGCTGTCACTTTTTAGTCAACAAAAATTGTTCCCACCTACCTTGACTATCTCATATTTTCTCTCCTTTTCTCAAAATTAGGCTAGCAAGTATTTTCATAATAATGTGGGGGTTTTTATTTTTAAGTCTAAGGATCTAATGTTTGCTCACTGTACTGTCATTTTTGTCATTGAAATTAAGGAAACCTTATCTTAGTGTTCTTAAACATCTAAGCAGCAAGAACTATTTATAAACAAGGTTATAGTTTCTATTTAAGGTTATAGGTTCTATTTCAGGTGTTCAATAACTGGAATAACCACTGTCATTAAAACCGCAGTTCTAGAGAGAGTAGGAGGACATTTGTGTATCATCTGAAATCTTACCCATCTTCCCTTTTCTTCCGACAACTCTTTATTACAGGCACACAAGTATCCCTAAACCCACATAAATGTAGTCCCATATACTGCAAGGGTATTTCTGTAAGGAGTTAAACAAAACAGATTCTGAGAAGAATACACTTTTTTTGACAGCATAATGCAGTCAATGGACAATATCAACATACTATATAAAAGACACTGCAAAATGAAAACTTAGCACCTTAAAACACATCTGCTGCTTCTTCTTAAAATATGATTTGTCCCAGAAGGAATTGTTTTGTTTTATATATTATAACGTGTAAGTGGACTAACAGTAAATTAAAGGAGCCAATATGCATTTCCCTGAACACTAGAAGCACTCAGCATACACTGCTGGGTCTATACCTGGGGGGGATCTGTTAGTTTGTCTTCCAAATACTAGTGATTTACTCACATCCATTCTTCCAAGCACATTAAGAGCTAATCACCATTACTTATCTGGAGAAGGATGGATGAAGTCACTATGGAGAAGGGATTTCTTTTAACTGTAGCATTTGTATCTTGATACTTGGATGGAAAAAAATATACCACTGAAAAGCCAACAAGGTAAAAACACAGTTCTTATAATTACACCCATTAGGAATAGAGATTTCTTTTTTATTTCCTCTGATTAAACAGTAAGAAAAGAAACAAAGGTCATTCAATGGAGATCTGCAACACACATAGATGAAAAATCACCTGAAAACTCCTACATCATGACCCAAATTCAGTTCTCTCTTCTAGACCCCACAGAAGAAAATTAGCTAATTACAAGAATTAGTAAGAGTAGTCATTCTATAACATGGTTGCACTGGTTCTTCTCAAGACAGAATTCAAATCCTTCCATTAACCCTGAGGGAGTTCACACACAGTGCTCGCTGGGAGAAAGGTGACACTGAAAGTACTTTCTGCTAAATAAGGGATTATAATGCAAAGGACCGATCCAGGGTTTGATATTTGCTACCTCTATATATTTCACAGAAGAAAACCATGGACAAAACCAGATTGCTGACACATCCCTTTATCAGGAAGAAAGTCATAGCCTCGTGTTTAAACATTCATATAAGAGAAGCCATTAAAAGAAAAGAAAAATAAAGGGGTTTTTACTACCTTTTCCTGACTAAGATTTAAAATTTTATAAGGCTAAATAAGGTGCCAAAACAGGAAGAAATTGCTTCCACTGAGATGACTGAGCAAGTAAAGGAAATAAACAATATGGTTTTTTCAACCATAAAACTGCTATCAGTTCTCATTATTTTGAAAACTGGACGCATTTTGTTATAAAATTTTAAGCATGTTCATCTGCAAAATTTTACAAATTTGATATTGTACTTAGAAGTTGTCTTTTAAGGTTTGCCTTTTTGTTTGCTGGTTTCACACCAGTGAGTCTTCCTCAGCAGAAGATGAGTATGGAGCTCCACCTAAAGGCACAAATATAAACCTCTCCTTGAGAAATGTGGCCAGCCAACTTACCAAAGTTTCACTTCAATAAATTAAAAAAAAAACACATAAGAAAAGAAATGGGAAAAAGTTTATTGATTGCAGTAAAGACAGAGCAATGGGAGAGAAAAATCACAGCACCTGTGGAGTCAGGAGCACTACAGCTCTACCTCTACCACATTGCACTTCAGTTAATTATATCCTCAGAGTGATTATCTTGACTTTGGTGCCAGATCAACAGGACTACAGAGCTGTACCCAGGCGATGAGGCTTTGTGCACTACAACACTTCATGGAATGGACATACCTTGGGTATCTCTCTGTAAAATACCACTGTAGCCCAGCATCAGCCTCATATGTTTCCAAAAAGCAGGAGGACAAATTAGACTTATCTTTAACTTTGCACTTCAGCAGTCTTTCGAGCTTCTAGAATCCAAAAGCCCAAAGAGTAACATTTCAATGGCACCATTTTACCCCAGACTTTCAGCCTACATGTTTTCAGTCAAGAGTGGAATATGCTAATCTCTGAGCTAAACTACAACCTTGCAAAACCTCAATATTACAGTTGTCTCTTTTGATGAATTACTGGCTTGCTAATTCCTCAAATTAAATCTATTTGTATTAGTTTAATTTATATTATCTATGCAGAAAACCTGCTCATTTTGTTAATAAAGACAATTAAACAAAGAGGTAAGAAATAATTAGATACATGACACTTGCTCTGTTGAAAAGAAACATTAAAACCAAGCTGGTTGCTTCCACTATTGGACATAACTGCTGCAATGTTTCACAGCTGTGCTGCCTAAAAGCAGATCTAGCGTCTTGTGTTATCCATTCTTAGAATTGCCTGATGTACTCAAGGCAAGATGATATTCCAGGTGCAAGACACTGTTCACTCTGCATGGTCATGAGCAGTTGCTGCAGTTTCAGAGTTCTGAAACTCACTCCGCATCAAGAGTGAGATCAGTATTAGCAAAGGTATTAACCTTGTTCATGTGTTCACTAATGAAACCCAATTAGTGAGAAAGAACATGGTTTTGGTTTATGACATTTAACAAAAATGGCATGACTTTTTTTACTTTTACACATGTATTATATTACCAAAAACATTTGGGACTTTGACCAAGACTGACTAAGCCCTAGCATAATTTGTAAGGTGCTAATATCTGTATGCAGAACCTCTTCACCCTCCTAATGTTTGCTCTACTCTCCCGCACTCTTTCAAAAATGTTTTTCATGTGTAGATGAAAAACACCCAGGTGAAAAGCAAAACACCTTGCTAGTTTGTCTCTCACTGAACACATTTAATGTACAATTCACAGATGATGAATTCAAATGGGTCATCCAGTTCCTAATGCTATGCTCACTCTTCTGTTAGCATTTTATGCATTATAGTGGGAAGTTTATAAACTTACAGACTTGAAAAGGGAGAGAATAGTGACAAAATGGAGAGAAGGCAAAGAGACATCCTTGGCCAAACAGTAAAATCTGTGGTTAAACACCCATGACAATCACAAGCTAATAGAAAGAGGTTTCAGGTAACCACAGACTGGCTACTGTGGCTGGACAGATGAATTTTTAAAAAGTGTGATTTTAAATTGCAGTGGCAGGTGATGAGAGCAATGACTTCTGTTCACTGTGCTGTAAACAATGATGCCAGAATCAACACTGACTTTTTCAATTCTATTCACTGCTGCTCAACTGGCAAAGGATAAAAAAAAAGTTAGGCACTCCACATCTTTCCCAAAGGAAACACTTTTGAGTGAAAAATGGAAAATAGGGAATGACTTCTCACACAGCTCATCTCAATTCTACAGGGCTGCTTTAATTTACTTAATTAATGAGGCATTCAAAGATATGTCACAGAGCTGCAGTATGCTAGGGACACACCCCTGCACCTTCAATGTCAAACAACATTGACACTTGAGCATTGTTACTGACTAAAAATCACAAAAGGAATGAAAAACAGAGATGGAAGACAAGAACCATGAGAAACAATGAAAGCTGATGAAATCTGTGCAGGAAAAGTAAAATTAGAGTCAGAGGAGTATTCCAAATACCAAGTCAAAAAGCAACCATCACAGAAAGACCACAGTATTTGGGATAAGATAAGGCAAACATGCTCAACTGTAAATTAGAGGACTGACAAAGGACCCCAGTGGGAAGAGGATCAGTGAAAATTGTTATACTGACACAACTCAGTGGTTGTTGAAGAAAATTGCACTCAAAAATTAAAAAGTTGGTCATGAGATTACAGTAAGGATTACAAGGATAGACAACCAAGAGCCCACTGAGTGCAGAGAAGGTGTTCAGTATAGGAGCAGGAAGATCAGACAGCTGGGATAAGGTGGTTGAGCTGCAACGCAGAACAAGGCAGCAGTGGAAATAGATGGCCATGTTAGTAGGACTTAGAGCTGTAGTTATCCTTAATTTCTATGTTTTAGATTAAATATATTAAATTTTATAAATATTTTATTAAATATATACATTTTTGAGACAAAATTTATGTACAGAAGCTGGTCTTTATTTTTACAAGTGATGGATATGAACTGTAGAACTAGAAGCAGTGTTGCACATTGAGGTAATTCCTCATTTCCAGTGTTTCCCTTTCTTTCACATTTAGTATACAGCACAGATCCTCCTAATTAAAATTAATTTAAAACTGCTTCTTAAATTATTGCATACATTCTTTGCTGACGATAACAGTAAAGTACTAAGATATTTAACTGTTATGCAGTAAAAACCCGACAACTTACATATCCTGGAATAACAGTTCTTTCTCTTGTGCTAAAATACAAACTCTTCCCAGCTTAGTACAGCAAGAAGTTCAGTGTTCTGAAGACAAGTTGTAGGACATGGTCCAAAGGAACTAGAACTGTAGAATGACATTCAGCCCCTACATCAGAAAACAATCAAATGAGTTGCCTACTGCAACTATGAAACATCATTCAAATATCCTGAAGAATCAACAAATAGAGCATAATAATTCCAGTGACAAATACTGGTGCACAGATTTCTCTATTGTTTCATTTTATCTTACAAACTCCTTTAAATATCATTATTTAGACCTTGTGGGAATTTACACATATGTCCTCTTGTTATCTATCCTCTTTTGCAAAAGTACTATTAAGTGATAAGTATGTCTTGTTCAAGCTCTTTCAAAGTTGAATGACTTCCAAAATAGACATTTAGAAGTTTTATTTATGAAAGTAATCACATTATACAAAGCACCATTTCCTAAAAATATGCTCTATTGTACAGATGAACATTTTCTTTTGAAATCTGTGCAGAACCAACCTACCTGCTGTGCTTTATTATAGAATCCAAAATTATCATGAAAATAAACAAAAACCTGGTTGCCTTTTCAACTGTGTAGAAGCTTTTAGCAAAAAATTGCTCTTTCTTTTCAGGAATATGGTTCACTCCCCTTTTCTCTCCCTTTTGCAAATTTCTGATCAATTTACATACTGATCTTGAAGGCTGATGTGACTCTAAGGGAGTGTGTCATGTTTGTACAGTATGAAAACTCTCCAACTTACTAATACCAGTCTTAGAATGTAGATTGCCCAGAGAAGTTGTGGATGTCTCCTGCAACATGGTCTAGTGGAATGTATCCTTGCCCACAGCACGGGGGTCTGAAGTGGACGATCTTTAAGGTCCCTTCCTATGGTTTTAGGGTTTCATAAAACTATGGTTTTATGATGACATACCATACTGAATAAACACTGCAGATGACTGTGCCAAAGTTTAAGCTACTCCATCTGAGCACAACAGAGCAACCCAGCTGGGTCCACCAGATGCTCTCAGCTGGATTCACTGGAAACAGTATCACTGTTCTTCCACTGGTCAAAGCCTCCTTCTTATCTTAGCCTTCTTGATCTCCGATATAAATACAGAAATCATCTGTAGCATTGCCATGCAGAAGAGATATTCTGTACAGGTAAAATGTTCTCCAGACGATCAGGTTTTTTTTGCAAATTTTATCCTGAGTGAACACCAGATGCACCAAATTGGCACAAGGTTACTATATCATACAGAGAAGAACCATAAACAAGGAACAACAAAGAGTAGTGGGTATCAGACTTGATGCCAGAATGCCTTTTGGCAGGCTCTTTGTTATCAGACTTGTCAATTATTTCAGACATCACTCATCCCAACAGAGCTTTATTCCTCACTATGCTTCTGCACATGCAGTTACTGAATATGTTACACTGAAACACCAACATAGACATTTTCTCCAAGAAAGACAGACCATCTGCCTGTCAGTCCTGAGAGCTGGTGGTTGAACTGATTCCCAGTCTGCCCAGTGCAATAATGAAAGAGGATTTATTTAGATGTTAGAAGAAACAGCCTACATGTCCAGTGGCAACAGACATGGGAAGGAAAAGAGTTTGCAGTTGTCACTCATCTGTATTTCAATAGAATCACAAAGTCATTAAGATTGGAGAAGAACTTTAAGATCAAGACCAACCATGAGCTAGTACCACCACCACGTTCACCTCTAAACTATGTCCTAAAATGCCATATCCACACATTTTCTGAACACTTCCCTGGGAAGCCTGTTCTAATGTTGGGTCACTGTTTCCATGAAGAAATTTTTCCTAATACCTAATAAACTTTCCCTGATATAACTTGAGGGCACTTGCTCTCAACCTATCACTTATTAGCTGGGAGAAGAGGTTGAAATCCACCTCACTACAACTTCATGTCAGATAGTTTTAGAGAGCAATAAGATTTGCCTTTCTGCCAGCCTAAACAACCCCAGCTCCCTCAGACACTTCTCATGAGACTTGTACTCTTCACCAACTTCATTGCCCTTCTCTGGACACATTTCAGCACTTCAATGTTTTTCGTGTAGTGAGGGGCCCAAAGCTAAACAAAAGACTTGAAGTGCAGCCTTATACAGGAGGACAATTGCTTCCCTGGTCCTGCTGGCCACACTATTTTTGATAAAAACTAGTATGCCATTAAACTTCTTGGTCAGCCGGGCACATTGCTGGGTCATGTTCCACCTGCTGTCCATCAGCACCACTGGGGGCCTTTTCTGATGGTCAGCTCTCCAGCCACTCTGACCCAAATCTAGAGCACTGCAAGGGGTTGGTTCTGATCCAAGTGCAGGACCCAACACTTTGCCTTATATGACTTGTATAAACCTCTCACAGTTAGCCTCTGCCCATTGCTCCAGCCAGTCCAGATCCCTCTGCAGAGCCTTCCTACCTTCTAGCAGATCAACACCCCTGCACAAAAAAGGGTTACTCATGGGGCAGGCCTGTAGTTCATTTAAATTGAGCTCTTAACACTAGACATGTGACAGGCCCTCTTCAGGTACATGGGCTGCCTCCCCTTAGTAGTAAACTGAAGAACTGAGCCCAACAGCCTTAAGGTAGCAAGGAAAGTCTTCACTGAAAGGAATAAGAACTAAGGATGAAGTGTTTATGGCTTTCTGGGACAATGATTGAATAATGAACATGACTGTCTTCATTATCCCTGATAGAAGCTCATTTACTTCATCTTATAGTATTGTGTCTTGCTTTCACAGAAGACACCTTTGAACTCCATGTGCATCTGAACAGTGCCACAGCAGATGGACCCTCGGGCAGGACCAATGTCTGACAGTATAATTTTTAATTTTCAACTGTTCCCCTGGTTTGGTAAGGGGAAAAAGGCTAGAAATCACTGTTGATGTCTCAAGGTCTCTGAGACACGGGCACAAATGTTCTTATGCTGCATACAAAATATTGTGATTAAACACCTCAGATAAAAGCTGTTATGCATAATTTTCATAACATGTAAGATATTATATGTGAAATGATTTTGCTTTAATTCACAAAGGCAAAGTGATAAGTAATGGGACCTAGAAGGGACAAATAAAAGTCAATAAGGAGGTAAATATGAAGATGGGAATTTGAGTTAAATGTTTTATTGGTGATGTATACTAGCATATAATTAGTTGAATTGATAATCCTATTTTACATTTTTAGGTGTATACTAATCCTTTTTGCTTTCAGAATGAGACAATATAGCAATATTAGTACATATAAGGACTTGAATCACACCAAATAATACTGACAGCTTGATTTGGAACAATAACCGAATAGCAGACCTGTGGGACTTAGCTTCATGCTGTTAAAACATGAATTTATACAATATGTTGCTGCTGGGCTTGCCTGGCATTCAGACAACTTTGCAGATGTCAATTTACCTGCGTAATCATATGATAATTTAGTAAAATTAGCATGAAATACTTCAGCATCTCCATATAGTTAGCTCATAATTGTAAAGTAAATATGTACTTACCAAGGTGCTTTCTTGCCCTGTGGTCTCATAGTGACTTTGTTTACTGGTTCATTATGTGTATGTGGAAGGTGTCGAAGCTGAGGTGTCACAAAAATGTTACTCAAAACACTGATGAAAGCAAGATAATTCCCTGTGGAAGGAGAAAATAAAGTATGAAGCATCTATATGTCTTCCAGTACTTTAGTAGATGAGTTTATTCTCTTGGATAGAAACGTAAACATTTAAAAAAACATAAACAAACCACCATTCTAATTAGCTTTATTATAGTCTGTACAAGGTTATGTTAAATCCTCACCAAAAAAATACAGCATCTAAGAGGAGTTGAGCTGATATATTTTTGATAATTGATAAATAGATTTAATTAAAAATCTTTTAGCAAACAGGCATTCACAGTCCTCTACCCTCCCAAATTGCCATGCTAAGATAGTTCTCAGCACACAAGTTTTATCTCAGCTCCACCCTCAGATTTTCTGTTTGCTCTTGACCTGTCTTACATACGTTTTCCCAGAAGTGCCCACAGTGGCTGATGGGCTCACTGTGTTCTCCAGTAAGTCCATTACAGAGAGGGCTGGAATCAGCTGCATCCAGCACAAAGGACACCATGGTATCTTCCTTCAGAGGCTATCCCTGCAGCTCCCACCTCCCCACTACAAAACCCTTACTACCTAGAGCCAGTACAGTAAGCTGTACATCCTTCTGAAACCAGAAGTTTCAATTTCCCTGTGCTTCTATTAAAGTACTTCTAATAATACACATGTACAAATGTATACACAACAAGGAAGTGCAATCTTTTGAGTGAAAATATAATGAGATATTTTCCCCAAAGGGAAAAACAAGCTTTAAACAATTTTAAATGGGACCAAACATCATTGTTACCTCAGAATGGATAGTTTGTTTTTCAAAGCCAGATGTAGTTGCTGCTGTAACTTTGCAGTGACTGCATTGTGGGAAGGTACAATGGTTCCCCACCTGCCTACCAATAAGAAAGGTAGGAAAATTCCACTCCAGTCACTGATTTGTCCTGCTAGTAAGCCAAATCACACTTGTGGGGAACCAGTCTTTGTTCATGTTGTCAGCATGACACTCTTTTTGCCACAGGAGTCTTTGAGAGAGGATAGTTTACTTTCACCACAGTTTGACAGCCAAAGGTGTATTACTCAGCACATTCAAATTCACTACAAAACCGGGACTGTTCTTAACAGTATACAAAAGATGAATGCCTATGACTTAGTTTTAGGTGAAAGAGTAAAGTTACACAATGGCTACATACATTCATTAACCAGATCTTAAGCAGGAGATTAGAAAATTAGGATATCTGAAAATAACTGGTTTTAGTTAGTTGTAGCTCCTCTGTAATTCACAGCTATATTGATTCAAATAAACAACAAAAAAAATAGAATTTACGTACTGACAGATTCTATGCTAAAGACTGTTGGGAAGCTAATATACCCCAGATGCTAACTCCTCATAAATAGGTATTATTAAGAAGGACATTTTCAGGTTAGGTATCCATCACGAAACAGCCCAGTACTAGGACTTCTAGAACACCAACAAGTTTTTATTTCCAGGATGTGTGAGCAACTATCTCTAAATAGCACTTGACTGGCCTAAATAATGAAGTTCTCCATCTGTAGTTTCTTTTCTGCAAATAGATGCTGCAAATGAAAGTAGCTGAGGAAGAAATAAAATGTGTGTATTTTATAGAGATAATCTTAACAGAATCACCTCTGCTCATACCTGACAAAAATATTTAATTTGCTAAATGTTGAACAGGCATTTGTTAAAGTAGTTCCACAACAGTTTAAAAGATCTCATAGACAACTCTCTGTGAGGTTTTCTGTGTCTCTTTGTTGGCCAATGTTTGCAATAACTAATGCAACACAAAATGTGGCATTCCTAGATTGTCTTTTGGTCTCATTCTTTATATACTTCTATAGTAATTTATTTTTCCTTCACCTTTGGCAGTACTGAGACATATGAATACTCAGCTACCTTAATGAATATTTGGAATTTACTGTTTTAGTATAGTATATATTATTTTAACAGGCCAGTCTGGGACCTAGTTCTAAAAAAATCATTCTCACTAATTTTATATTGCTATGAATTTATATGACTGGGACTTAAGCCTAAATTTCTACTTATTAGGAAGGATTATCATGGTATTTCTTCTCTTTGGTAAATGGAGCTCATTTAATGTTATTTGCCTATACAGGTGTATACAGAGGACTAGATAATAATGTCTTACAGCTTACACTGTACTGCAGAACTGTGATAGCAGAATTCTACAAGAGCATAGAGACGGAATATGATTTTTTTTTAACATGGCAAGGTTTATATTAGAGGTCTTTTATCTGCCTGAATACATATATTCTACTGAGACATGGCTGAAAATAAATTTCACTTATTCAAAACAAATGACTGAATTACATCCCCAGGAAATGTGCCATCTTAAAAATAAATTAATTACATCAGAGAAACTGTCAAATTACAACACAACGTGTAGAAAAAATATTTATTGCCAGGATAACAAAAGATGTACAACTTATCTTGGGAATGAAAAGAAGAAAAACATTATTGTTGTAATTTGAACAAAATTGATATTCAGCATCAATTGCTAAACATTCAAATATCCTGTACTGATCATTTATAACAATCTCAACCTCTGTTCAAACTCTATCAGAGGATATCGATTAGCATCATATAACAATCTAAAGAACAGCAAGACATGCACAATGGCTTTGTCATTTTCTGCTGCCCCCCACCCCGCTTCTTTTTTCCACCTTTTTTTAAAGAAACAAAATAAACAAAATACATTAACAACTTGATTCCATTTGCAAATTTTAGTGTCAGTAAATAGGGCCATCTACAGCTGCCTCATGAATCTGGAAAAAATTGTCCAAAGAGGTTTCTGGGAAACTGCTGCAACATCTTGCAGAACAGCCAAAGAAAGCTGGTATAATGGTTGTTTTTTTAATTTCTCTACACTCCCTTACATCCCAGCAAAACTGCCCAGAAATAGTCCTTTTTTCCTCTTCATATGACACATCTCTTCACAGCAGTCTTAGAGGAGGAGACTACAAAATAGTCCTTTATGACGTGATCTCAGACTGCAATATTTCTTTTTTAAAAGATGAAACAGGAGGAGGACAGAATTTTCAAACATTAAGGAAGAGTATTTTTATGACAGACACCAGAATGGAAAATAGTTGTCTTATTCTCTATTCTCTGGGCAAACAAGTAAAGAACTTCTTGGTATTTTCTAAACCCACAAAACAGTAAAATCCTAACCACTTTTGATGCTAGAGGCAAAATGCTCATCAGGTTTTGGAGGCAGGCTTTTACTCATCAACAGCAATCTCTGCCAATCTGTTCAGCACACACAGTAGAAATAATTGTGAATTTGATGTTTCAGTGCATTACTTGAATTTTAGGGTCCCTATTGATCTGCTTTGTTTTTAGAACATGTCTTTAAGAAAGCTCATTGTTTCAAATTAATTAATTGTTGTGATTCAGCTCTTTCAAAATAGTTTGCTCCAATCAATGCTAATGTTTAAATATTTATTGCACATACTTTTTTGTTTCACTCTTACACCACTTTAAAAATCAGTTGTTTAGTGTTAGGTATGGGCAATGCACAGAAGAAGCATGCAACATGTGCAAAGGAAAAAGTCATATGCACAGAAATAGATGCCATCCAATGTCCACAACAGAAATACTTGCAATTGCAAACCAAAAAAATCTGAATTACTTGGAAAAGAACCCCAGACTTTGAAAGAAAAAAGGTCAACCATTGAATGATATTGCAATAGGAAATGCTGAATATGGCCCTCTGTAGCAGTCACAGTAAGACACAAGCAAGATGCTATCATCACCTTTAGTAAATTTAGCAACAACATTAATTTAATCCATGCAAAAGTCTGTGGAGGAACAGAGGGCAAACAATTTCTGCATTTCAGGCTCCAATTCTCAAGTTTTACACTGTTAGTTTAAAACCATACTGGTGCACTGACTTTAAATTTCTCTGCTATGCCAAAAGTTTTTTCTTTTAAAAATTTTTCAATTAAAAATGTTTGTTTTAAAAATTAGGGGTTTTCTTACTTCTCTACAATTATATAAATTTTACCACAATCACACAGAAAGATCAACCACTGAGAGCATTGGGCACATAACAGTGTATTCAATATGCTAACAATTCATTCAATACTTCGGATTAAAAAGCCAATTTTTTGGTTTTTTAAAAGAAATATTTTCTTGAAATAGTAAGGTTCACAGACAATGCAAGCACCCAGTATGGCTTTGTGGAGAAATATCTTCTCTTTGAGAAGATATCTTTTTTTGAGAACAAATTAGGAACTAGTGCCAGTCCGAAAGTATACCTTATTTCAGAAAGCCAAAGACTTGTTATGAAAAGCAGGTTGCTCAAATATAAAAGCCTGAAATTCTCAGGGTCTAACAACGAGTACTATATTTACCATACAAAATAGGTTTTTTGCATACACACAATATGCACACGTCCACATGCATCTGGATGGGCAGGACATTTCGCAAAAAAAAAAAGAAAAAATACAGTCAGCAAAAAAATTTTGTGCAATTATGTAAACACTATCCTGAAAGACAAAACCTATAGAGAATAATCATGCCAAAACAATTTTCACAGACTCTTCTGAGCTGGAAGGGGCTCACCATAAGGATCATCAAGTCCAACTCAAGTGAATGGCCTACACAGGGATCAAACTCACAACCTTGGTATTATTAGCACCGTGCCCCAAACAACTATAGTAACCTTAAATTCATTTGCTAGACAAGACCTATAGAGTCATATATCCACAAATCAACAGTAAGATACTAATTGCATACTTCAACCAAGAAACAATGTACACAAAAATTACTGCAAATAGGTTTTGGCCAATTGTACCTATACAGTAAGAAAATACAATACCATAAGAAAAAAACTACCTTGTTAATGGTAAATGCTTTTTACTTTGAAAACTTTTGTGACAATTTCAGGCATATTATCTGCTAGTGAAATACTATTTCCCTGAGGCTCTGCTTTTCTATACGCTTCTGGTTTTGTTTTCTTTGGTTTTTATTTTACCTTTGAAAAGGCATGAGCTCTATTCAAAATTTATTTTCATCATTTTGCAAATACCGAGAAACCTATTTTCATTTAGAAAGAGAAGCCAAGCACTATTGCATAACAATTCATTTCATGTAGCTGGAGAGAAGGGACTTAATGATAAACTGTGCAGTGATTGTCCTGTTGATGCACTTACATGGTGTAAAGGTGTCTACTTTGAAGCCTTCAGCTAAAAACCACGTTCAAGAACTCTCTTATTCATTATAACTGCAAGTAAAATTAGATCCTGAAATAAGTGCCCTACAGTTTAGCTGTTAATACAACCAATTAAAACATCAATATTAACTGCAGTAACAGTAAAGAAGTACCACATTTTTCATGTGTTTCTCACTAGTTGCTCATTTTTTCAGAAAAGCCTCCTGTCCCCTCAGAAATTCTGTCACCCTGAAGCTACTTTTATTGCCAACTAATTGGCAATTGGGTCCAAGAAATACTGTTTATGACTCGCATATCTAGAATATAGTGATCTAAAAAACAACTGGGAAAGTTTTAATTGCTCAATGTCCATTTTAATTAGACTAAATCTTAGAAAATAGGGTGGATGCTTGACCAATAGGTCCTTCTTGACCAATAGATTTCTCAGGAAATATTCTAGTTTCTTTTAGTCCTTTTAAAACAATAGTATTCCTGTGATTTATATTTCTCCTCTAAGAACACCTACTCTCTATTCAGCATTAAAAATATCTGTCACCTTGAAAACTAGCATCTGTCTTTTTAAGTAATCTCCCATGAAAGATATTTTTTTGCTGACCCACAAGAAGTCACCTGCACAGAGTTGTGGGCTGCTAGAAATAAGGATATGGAAATGTAATAGTCTCTGTACTCAAGAAAGAAAAAATAAAACTTCTGTATCTTTCTCAGTAGCAGATCTAGAGGCTGTAAACTGATGCTGTTCCTAAAGTTTACTCCTATAATTTCACTGCTTTGTTAGCTCCTCTTGCACATATTCCAAAGTGGCCATATCTGTTGATTTTGAATGCCACATGTAGCAAGAGAATCTTAAAGAACCAAAGGGGTTACTGATGACATCTATCTTCAAGGTGGTTGGTGCTGGTAACCTGGAATCACCTCTTAGACACAAATCTACACAATGAATATGTGGAAGTCTCCAGGATCTTTTGAAATGCTAAATACATAAATAGCAAAGCTAGGATTAAACAAAAATTCTAAATTTTGTCTGGAATTCACTTTTCTGGCTCATCCTATCTGTCCCAATAAATTAAACCTATGACATCAGAATGGACAAGAAATAAGATCAACTCCCCATCATTGTAGAATTGTTTTGCACTTTGCAAATTTTTTGCTTAACATTTCTTCTTAAGAAGGAATATGAAGTATCACCTAATTTCTTTTCTTTTTTATTTTTCATGCAAGAAAGCATGAAAACCAGAACATGTTCAAGCTACTGCATGTATTTTGCATGTAAGTACCCAATCTATATTTTGATCTGTAAATAATGTAACAAATTCAGAGAACTAATGCCCCTTAATTTTTCTAGATACCTTACTCTAGCAGATGAAATATCTCTACTAAGTCCTACAAAGAAAAGACTGTAGAACCATTTACATTTTCAGAACTCTGCATGTAAGAAAAGAAAATAAGATTAAGCATTTTGCTTGTGAATTGGTCTGCAAATTCCAGATGAGTTATGTTGCTTAATAATGAAATCTTTCTTATCAAGTAAAAAAAAAGCTTTTAAATGCATGTGTTAAGTAAACAATTTAAGATGCAGTAGGTGAAAAGTAAATAGAAATAGTTGTAATGATTATGATCAGGGATATCAAAATCACTGAACAATTGAGGTTAGAAATTACCTTTCAAAATTACATAGTCCTAACCTCCTGCTCAAGGGGAGTCATCTGGGGCACACTGTCTAGAGCTTTGTCCAACTGATTCCTGAGTATGTCCAACATGGAGACTACACAACCTCTCTGCACGAGCTGTTACTCTGGTTGGCTCCCCTCACAGCAGAACAGCGTTCTCTTGTGTTCAGATGAAACTTTGTATAAGTGAATTTTTGCCTATTGCATCTCATCCCATCACTGGCATTGCTGAAGAGACTGCCTCCATCTTCATTCCCTCCCATCAGGTATTCATACATGCTAAATTCCCCCTGAGCCTTCTCAGACTGAAGAGATGGGAAGGATCATCTCCCCTGACCTGCTTCTGGCTTTCTTTGCTGCAAGAGAGCATTATGGGGTCAGCTTCTTGTCTATTAGGACCCAGAAACAATGCATCATGAGCAGACCACAGGCCCCATTCCTGGTCCCTCTGCATTACTGAAAGGGAGGAGGTAATCAAGAGTGAAGCTTAGCCCAGAAGAACGGAAGGGTGAGGTGAAGGTGTTTTATTTTTCATTACCTTACTCTAATTTGATTGGCAATAAATTAATCTGCCCAATTCCAGTCTTTTTTTCTCATGATGGTAACAGGTGATTGATCTCTCCTGGTTCTTGTGTCAGCTCATGGGTCTTTGATTATATTTGCTCTCTCCCATCAAGCTGAAGAAGGGAGAGAGAAAGCAGCTTTGGTTGGCAACTGGCATCCAGCCAGGGACAACCCACCACACCTACTTTAAAGTGAAAATGGAAATCTTAACTTATTCATGTCTGTATTTCCATAAATACAGTTACATTCTGCAGTACTACAGAAAGGTTGCTTTAATGGGTTGCTCTCTCAAAAATATATGTCCTGAAAAAATCATCAAGAATATGCCTATCTTGATCCACAAATGGATGTAACTCGGATTTCCCCATAATGTAATGAACATTCTTTTCCTAAATAATGAATATGAAAATTCCCATGTTTTATACATTCATGACCACTGAGAAGTAGAGTGGTCCCTCTGGAATGAGGAAGATTGAATTTTCCCACTGAATGAAATAACATGTTCATATTGTAGCATTTCATCTCTGTCCCATAGGAACTTGGCACTTTTTAGTGGTCAGTTTGCATTGGCTTGATGGAGATTAGAGGTTATATACTGGATCCTTGCATCTAAATATTCTTAGAAACATTAAAATTAATTATTTATCCCTCTTGTGGCAGAAATTTTCTCCAGCCTATAAAAATAAAGCCTTGTTCATGTTATGAAAACTGACATATTTCTCTAAAACATGTTCTTTATTTTTGATTCTTCCATAACCTCCTGTAACATAAGCACTTATATATGGACTGTCTTAAAAAATAGTTTAGAATTTCTAGGTAATCCATTTAATCAATGCCAAAACTAACCTGTACTTACATATTAGGAAAAACAACCAAAACCATTCTTCTGTGAATCTACAGTTTCATGTTGCATTTTACCACTTAGAAGTAGATGGTCAAAGCTACATGAAGTGAGTACTAAGTTTTACCATATATACTTATTTAATATTGAAAGGGTTGTCATTATTATATCACGTACCCAACTTTCCCTAAGTCAACAATATTTCAAAAAAGATCACAAAGTGGAAGGTAGAGCCTTAAGAGGATTGTTATAATTGAATTGAAGCAATTAAAATGTTGAAAACTAAAGTACTAGAAAAATATAATTAGTGACAAAATGTGTGCACTTTTTTTTTAACCTCATTAAAAGTTAAAAAAACATACTGGTTGTTGTTGCTCTGTAAATTAATAATTTGAAAGGAAATAGCTTATGACTGAGCTATTTGTGCTAGAAAATGAGTAAAGTCTAACTTAAGTTCATTGGTAATACTTGTGTAGTTATTTTATCTGCAACTTCAACAAAAACTAGCTAAAGGTAGTTAAGCAACAATTAAAGCCACCTCAGAGAAGGTTTTGACTCATACCTCTTTGCTGCTGAAAAGATATTTGAAACAGTATAATCTTTCTTTATCTCTCTGGTAGTTTCATACACTTGATTTTAGGGAAGCAGATGATAGAGAGACAGAAAACATCTGCTCCTGAATAGATGTGGAAATGCATAGCCATACCGAAAAATAAATGCTCTTTTTAAAATCTGATGAAGTGGTGTATTCTCCATCAGGCTAACATTTCTATATCACACTTTTTTGTGCAATATTTATATACCCAGAAATACATCAATGGGGATTTTCAAAATCCAGAAAATAAAAAAAATTTTAAAAAAAAAGGAAAACTTAATCTTCAGAAGCAGTTTCTGTTGTATGGTACAGAAAGATTACATGAAAATATGAAATGCCATTAAAAAGATAGAGAATATAAGTAAGTTTTACAAATAAACTACAGAATTTCTCTAAACAAGCAAGGAAGTACAAATCTCAATAATAATTACAGGAAGATATTGAATGCCAAGCAATATCACACAATGCTACACAATTAAGATGAAGAGCATCCTCACATCTGTTGAAAGAAATTTGCTTGCTTACTCAATGTCATGTAGATTTTTCATATTTTTAGAATAAATACATAATTATGTACTATTTTTAAACAAAATACTGATTTTTTGACTATTTACTCTAATTGTTCTCTCTCAATCCTCCTTCCTCAGCCTTCCCTTCACAACCAAAAGAGAAGCATCAAAAATTCCATGATTTCCTTTGATAGTAATTTTCTTAGTTTGTGTTCTGCTTAGTCGTACTTTGTGATATATGAAACAGAAGAATATCAAGGCCCAAATGGCACTTGGTTTAGAATCACCTGGATTTCTCACCATAATAAATAATTCTCCCCCTGAAATCTAGATTCCATAAAGTAAACCTGAATTAACAATATTGAACACTATACCAAGAAATGTGATCCAGAGAATCTGTTCCAATATTGCAATTCAAAAGCCAGCACAGCTTCACCAAAAGCAAGTCCTGCCTGACCAGTCCAGTGGCTTTCTATGACAGTAACTACATCCATCGACTAGGGAAGAGGGACAGGTTTCATTCATCTTAACTTCTGTAAAGCATTTTTACATGGTCCCTCACAACATCCTTCTCCCTAAATTAAAGAGAAGCGAGTTTGATAGATTGATTTTTAGATGGAGAAGGAAGTGGCTGGATAGTCAGGTCCACAGGGTAGTGGTCAACAGCTCAGAGTCCCAGTGGATAAGACTGACAAATAGTGTCCCTCAGGGGTCTGTATTGAGACCAATATTATTTAATTTCTTCAGTAATGACACAGAAAAAGGGATTGAGTCCACCTCCAGAAAATCTGCAGATGACAGGAAGTTGAAGAGTATGGTTGTCACTCCTGTAGGATGTCATGCCATCCAGAGGAAACTGGACAAGCTCAAAAAATGGGCCAAGAGGCATCTCATGTGGTTTAACCAGACCAAGTTCAAGGTGCTGCACCTGGGTCAGTGCAACCCCCTGTATCAGCACAGGCTGGGGGTTTAACTGGAGAGCAGCTCTGCTGAGAAGGACTTGGGGGTGCTGGTGGGTGAGAGACTGGACATGACCCAGCCATGGGCACTCCCAGCCCAGAAACCAAATGTGCCCTGGGCTGCATCTACAGCAGCATGGCCAGCAGGGGAGGGAGGGGATTCTGCCCCTCTCCTCTGCTCTGGTGAGACCCCACTGCAGGGCTGCACCCAGCTCTGGGGTCCCCAGCACAGGAAGGACAAGGACCTGCTGGAGCAAGTCCAGAGGAGGCCACCAAGTTGTTTAGAGGGATGAAGCACCTGACCTACAAGGAAAGGCTGAGAGAATTTGGTTCAGCCTGGAGAAGAGAAGGCAATCTAAGACGACCTAATTAGGTGACCTAAATGCAGCCTTCCAGTACCTAAAGGGATCCTACAAGAAAGATGCACAGGCACTGTTTACAAAGGCATGTACTGACAGAACAAGGGGGACTGGTTTCAATCTGAAAAAGAGTAGGTTTAGATCAGCTATCAAGAAAAAATTCTTTAGTCTGAGAGTGGTGAGACACTGGAACTGGTTGCCCAGAAAAGTTGTGGGCACCTCATGCCTGGAAGTGCAGGGTATTGGCAAAGCTGTGTACCATTGTTCATTGTCTTGGGGTCCATGGTGAGCATTTTTGCATGTGAATTACCCTTTCTTTTGTTCACTTTTGTTATCAATATTGTGGTAGTTACTGTTCCTTTCCTTATCTCATTGGTGTTTCCAGTAAAGTGTTCTTCTCTCAACCTGTTATCTTCACCTTTTGTGCCTCCAATTCCCAAGTCTTCCCTGCAGTGGGGAGGACAAGGGGAAGGCAGGGGTGAGGTGGTGTGAGAGGGCAGTGTGTGGTTTGGGACACAGTACACAGTGGGAGCACTGGATTTATGGGAACCATTCCTAAGTCACAACATGAAGATGGTATTTACTTGGTACATTAAAGTGCAAATCAGATAGCCTCCCATGAAATGTTCTTCAACAACTGCTTGGAATTAAGCCAAAACCTTTAGTATCATACAATGAAGTGGGCAAAGAAAGAGAAGAAAAACTTGTTAAGGCTGGAGGCTGAAATACTAGTCCCTCTCTCAAGTTACCTTACTGAGCCAACTAAGTTAGGTAACTTAGTACTAGTACAGGAAACTACTTGAGGTGACTTAAGAAATTGGTGCCCATAAATGGATAACATCAAGCTGCCTTCGTGTTCCTGAAAGCACATTAAGAGATATATGGCTTTTACAGATGGTGAAGGGGAAGATGTGCAAGGAATGCCCAAAATCCAGTTGCTAATTGAGGGGAAAGTAGGAGATCTTCTGGGAGACAGATCAGCATCTTTTCCAAGATCATCAGTGCCCAAATAACCCCATTAATAATGCCAGTCTTATGAGCTGAGTGAGAATACATGTGTGCATGTGTGCGTTCCGTGAGCATACATTAAAACAAATTAGCTAAAGAGAAGAATCAGGGGAGGCCAGTAGACTTTTATGGGGATAACCCCAAATGTGTTTTTTTCTCTGTCTGTTTTAATTTCTGTACAAAAATTTGTGTTTTTGTTGTATGGGTGCACCAACTAGAAGCACATTATCTGCCTTACAGGATCTAGAAACTGCAGACAGAAAGGGGAGGAATACCTTCAGGTCCTGAAGCCAATGTATTTGGCTACTCTTAACAATTTATATGGAGATTTGAGAGTGACAGAAAGAAAATTGTTTTCTGTTTGAGACAGAAAAGAAGAATGTTAATAATAAACAGATGCCTGAAATTCTTGGTTTATCAAATGACCTTTCCAATCGGTTATTGCCTGCTCTTATGATGCCACCTTCACAAAAAGGTACTGCTCACCAGTATGATTTATGTTAATATAAAGTCAAAATTATCATCTTTTATGGTACATGTTATTGGTACACATACTTGAATAAAGTTCTACTTTTTTTTCTGCAATAATTTTATGAACACATTCATGTTGTTACATTACTTTGCGAAAACTTAATTTGCAAAAATATCTGCAGTCATGTTTTGGCAAGTGCATCCACAATGCCTTCCCCTTGGACAGCACAGATCTGACAAAAGCAAAAGGCAAGAATCTGATGAAATCTATTTGTCACTAAACCAAATAACCTTCCTTATATATAGTAGAAAAGATTTATTAGTACTGTGCCCATAACAGCGCATTGCTGGAAGCAAACATCATGTTTTCTAAAAATAAATGAAGCATGTTGATAACTCCCTGATAATCCAAAAGGACATTCATTTCCAGAGGCATTGGGTTTTTAAATATTTAAGATCTGGGCAATCACATCTTTTGAAAACTGACACACTTCTCTTCAGAAGTATCTCAAAGAGCCTAAACTGGACAATCAATCTTTTGCAGAAAATTTCAGAATGATAAGGAAGGGAAATGCCAACACACTTTGCTTTCTTGGCTCCAGGCCAAGTGTAAGCTCAAGTTACAAAGTGTAAGCTGAGTCAATATGCTTTCAAGTGGTCCGTGAACTAAATTACCTAATAAGATTTTCTCTACTATTGGTGGAACAGTTATAAATGTTCAGAGACATTTTGGTCATATAACCACAGTTATATAACCACCAGTTGGTCATATAACCACCAGTTGTTCTGGTCCTTAAGAAATAGTAGGCTTCAGTATATTTGCATATTAAGTATCCAACCCTTTGTTCTGTTTTCTTTGTTTCTGTTTTCCCCTCTCACCATGCCTTTGCCCAGCTTCCAATACAAATTGGTTAAAAGAAACACCGCATTTCAACAAATAATTCTGGTCTACTATAAAAGGAGAAAAAAAATCCTCAAAACTCAAAAATATTGAGTTTTTCCTTTACCAAGTAGATAAAACTTACTCTGTTGTTTTTGAGATGGCAAAATTCCATTAGATGTGTTAAAACACTTAAGAGGTAAATTAGTGAATTTAAAGAGTGAATACATGTGTATTTTGTACACATAGAATTTTGTTTGCCTACACAGAGAACCTGGAATGCAGAAAAACTATTTCTCAAACAGCTTAAATCAGCATGACACAGGACTGGCCCTCAGGAGAGCTACCTGGAAGAAGTACTTCCACACTCCTCGGCATAATGTCTCAGGAGAAAAAAGTGATCAAATACAGTCGGTTACAGTTATTTACAAGGCTGCCTTGAATGCTTTTAAAAGCGTTTGTAGATGCAGCTGTGGCACTGGGAGAGTACTTAAAAAAATATCATACAAGTAGTTAGAGAAAACAAGTTGAACTTATGAACACAGGGCAAATAAATTCAAAGATATAAAATTAATATTACCTAAGGAGCAGTCCAGGTTAGTTCATAATCATCACTCAAATGGCAGTGATGGTACTGGAACAGGTTGCCCAGAGAAGCTGTGGATGCCCCATCCCTGGAAGTGTTCAAGGCCAAGATGGAAAGGACCCTAAGTAACTTGCTCTAGTGGGTGGCATCTCTGCCCATGACAGGGGGGTTGGAGCTAAGTGATCATTAATGTCCCTTCCAACCCAAGCTATTCTATCAGTCTATGATTTTTCACCATCAAAAGAATTTTATTTATTGAGGAAGGAAAAAACAACAAATAAAAAACAGGAAAAAAACAAGAAACCAAACAAACTGGCACACCCAAAGAAAAGCATGGTGGATGCATTTTTGTCTCTACATTTTAGGAAACAAGTATACATTACTGCAAACCTCATAAAATTTCAAGATTTCAGCCTTCAGAGAAGGCTGTAGTTTCTGTGTTTGCCAAGCACTCATTGAACTTTAAAATTCGTTACCTAAAATGCACCCTAAAAAGCATTGTATACTTTGAGAGCTACATTTAAAATGCTCAATGCATGACATACTAAAGAGACCAAGTCCTGTTCTTGGGCTGTGCAGAATTAAAAATTCTCCCAGAATTTCTGTTCACTTCTTCTGGATGATCATGAATCATCCTGGTGTGAGAGTTTCTTTCTGAACTGAGCTTACAACTGCAGTTGCTGTGGTAGCAGTGATGCTCTGCAGCCCTGTTGTATATCAGGGCAGGGCACTGGGGCAGCCACCGGGACTCATTTGAGCTAGGACAGCAAATTACCCTCTCTGTAAATGCTCTGACATGAATTTTATCCTTGGTTCCCAGCTTCACCCCAGTCTCAACTGTGGCCTGCTTTAGAGCATGGAGTAATACTTACATCTGTTTGGAACAATTACATCCTGCAGAGAAAAAGGAGAAATCTTTCTTTTGTGAAATTCACTCATGATTGTAAGAGTTCACTTACTGCCACTGACAAGGGGATACAATTTATTTGCTGTGCCTGTCACAGGGGTAGTTGGAGCAGTGCCATACTTGCAAGTCAATTATTACCTTGAGGAGAGATTTTTTCCAACACTATACTGATACCAGTGACAAGAGACAGGTGACAGAGAACAGTGCTTCCCACTGACAACTCTGTAACAAGCTTTCCTCAAAGAAAGGCAGAAATTTCTTCTTCCTCTCCACCATAATGGCCATTGCTCTTCCTAGCATGAGCTCACTTATTCCTTATGTCCCCCAGCTCTCAGATACAAACAAAACTAATAAGGGAGAACTGCTCTACTCTCCCTTTCTAGGAGCAGAGTTAGCAATCTAAGTGATTTTTGATGTTTTGGAAGACTGTTCAAGATGGTAAACTGTATGATGTTAAAACAGGATTCAGAATCATGTATGTGGATTGAAATACTTAAGGTAAGTAGAGATCATTGAAAATAGGGAAAGAAGAAGCTGTCTCAAACCTACAGTGTCCAACACACTCACAGATTACATACTCTAAATATATTCAATGATGGATTAAGCAAAGATACAAAGATGTAGGTTGAAATATGGTACAGCACTTCTTAATAAGTTTCCATGAAATTTCTGCATAACACTGGAGTGTTTAACTGAGACTTCTGGCAACTCTGGTACAATATAAGCAGCTGCTGTTTAAAAAAAAAAAAATCCATGGATACAAATGAATAAACACTGGTGAATGGAAAAAACAATTGCCTGGATGCATTGCCAGAAATATATTTTATAAGTAAACAGACACTTTCCCTTAAGATCTTTCAAGACCTGTAATTGCAGAAGGCAACTAAGTTATAGTTCTTTGGAAGAGTCAATGCAAGCCATCCAACAAAGTTGTGGATCTTGTAACAGAGTTCCAATCAACAAACTATTACCTGGCATTTCTATTGTATAATTCACAGAGCTGTTTGTCTGTTATTATTCAGGAGCACTGTACTAGCAAGTTGTCTAAAAACAACACTTGGAAATCCCAAAATCTTATGAATTTTTAGAATGAATGTTTGTTCATTCTCATTAGTAAGATAGTGTAGTATTCCTCTTTTCTGCCAGAGACAAAATGACAACATAAGAACAAAAAGAGCACAGAGAATCACAAAAAAAATATCCCCAACACTAACTAAACCAGAGCCCAATAATGACTTGTGCAGACTATGTTGACAATATCTACCAGTAACTGTACACATTGAAATCAAGGCGTAGCTGTTAGAAAGACTGTATCATGACAGTCACTAAGTGACATGGTTGAATTCATCTCAATCTGTCTTCACAAAACACAGAAACAATGATCAGTTGTAAAATGTAATACAAGTCAGTCCTTTAAAGTACCTTCTCAGCTAAACCATACAGAAGATATAGAGCACACCCTAAAAATAACTTGGAAATACACACAAAAGATATAATTTAACTGGCTTAAGGAGGTATAGCCTGGGCAGTAAACAACACAAAAAGCCTCCCAACTTTAAAATCAAATGCTGCATATTCAATGACAAATACATCTCAAAGGACCAGTGTCTCAAGACAATGCTTCTAACTAACCCTCAGGTGTTGTACAGTCTTAAGGTAAATATTTTATGTTAAAGTCCTAAGACACAAACTGTTCTTTCTAGTAAGAAAACAAGACAAGATTTGTTCTTTGGAGGCGGTAGAGCAGAGTAATAAAATACTGAAGTGCCAGTCAACTATTTCATACGGCATTCAGAAGGCAAGAAACATATCCAAGCTTTTCATAAAGACACCTTGCCTAAATACTGCATTTTCCTCCTACAAAAGTCAAAGAGAAAATGGCACATAATAACAATGCAGAAAACAGGAAGAAAAAAAAGGAAGATTGTTGTTTAAGCAATTTTTCCAATTGACTGAAACATTTCCAACAGTTATACCTATGAATAGAACTGAAAGTGTAAAATTCATAAACACCCTCTATGAGTTATTTACATTCTCTTTCTGGTTTACCCACATAACCTTATTCATAGGTGTTGATCCTTCCCAAAAGGGCAGTAAAATCACTACTAGAATAACAGCTAAACCACTATTGCTGCTTCTCATCTCAAATTTGGAACACACATTTAATTATTTTTAAAGCCTCACTTAATATTCTGATTTTTATTCTTCATGTTCATTTTCTTTTTCTTAAAAACTGATCAGCCATACATGACTTTATTTTCCTAAGACCACTGGGCATGTACTTAGAGGACTGTAAATCACAACTGCACTGATGTGCTTTCACAACACTCCTTCCCCCTTAACCACTTCCCAGCATGCAGCCATTCAGGGTGAATTTAGAGAGAGTTATACACCAAAAAAATGCTTTCAGACTCATCAACTTGATCATCCTCGTAAAAAGAAATGTACTTAAGGGGTCACAAATTAGGAGAAGCTGAAAACCACAGTTCCACATGTTACAAAAAACTTAGCTACAGAGGTGGTAGTTAAATTCTCTTAGACTGGCTTATTATTCCACCTCTCCTTCCTGAATCAAGCTCTTATTTCAATGGAGATTTTCAAGATGGGTTTCTTAAGTGCTCACACATCATCTTGCCAACAAATTAGCATAAATGGAAGACAGCACCATATTATTGCAAATATATTGTATCAATAAGTAAGGAAACTTGAGATAGTCTTCTTAACTCCTGAAGAATGAGCTTAGCTCTTTTTTTCCTCCACAATCAAGTTACAATATGATCTGCTTCAAAAGAAAAACGATAGGACATCAGAGGATTTCTTATGCATGATCATAATCAGACTAATAAATACATTCTACTTTAGTCATTCAGGAATTACTGTTCCAGCATATTTACACACTGGAAATTATCTTTTTCTTCTCAAAATCTTTCCCACCAGCCTGACACATTTAACACACCAATCATCATAACTACTCAGATTTCATATTTGAAAAATTGATCTCCCAGCAAGATATAGGTACACTAAAAAGAGAAGAATAATGAGTTATTGATCCCATGAAACAGGACCAACAATTTGTGCAGTAACACTGAATTTGGGGAATGAGAACTCAGGAACTGAGAATGCACAGAAACAAGTTCAAGGAAAAAACTAATGTTGAGATAAGTGCTATTACATTTTTATTGTTTATGTTTTTATTTAAAACAACAAATCAACAAAAAAACCCCAGCAGAACCAATTAAGTATCCATTTTCTTACATTTAGACACAATAAAATGAAACAGTATAGGATTTTTTCCTTCTGATGGAAAATGTATCCAATTTAAGTCTCCCACTGAAAATGTACTTCTTCCTCCACTTGCAACTAAGTGACAAATAGCTTAGCGGATCAGATAAACTTCACCATTAGTCCATTTATTTTGAACCACTTTGTCCAAATCCCTTACAAGGATGGCAAGAACTGCTATTATTGAATCACTTGCAGTATTAAGGACCTCTGAAAAATACCAAATGACATTGCTGTTGCAATGGTGGTACACCCAGAGTTCATGAAACTACTAAAAAAAGTAATAATGTTTTGTCCAAAAAATAACCTCCCAGAACTGGACAACATAGTCCATAACCTTCCCAGGGCTTTCCCTTTTAAGAAGGCTGGCTAAGACTGCAAGTGTTTATGCCTTTTGAGTTAACCAAGAAAAGTAATGGAATCAATGTATCACAGACATGTGGCAAAGACACCATAAGTATTCATGAAACAGAAAGCAAATTAATTAGAAAAGTCTAGTTCACACTTAAAATTCTAGAAGAAAACAGTAATTTGCTTAATTCCCTTTAAGAATAGCCTACACTACCACATGCAATCTTTAAAGACCATACTTGCTTACAGATGAATTCAATTCCTTTGTAGAGTCCACTATGTTCCTAGCATACATGCAAGAAATATGCCAAAGATTTCATATTGACAAGGGCATCCATGACATTCAGTTCTAATATAGCAACATTTGCAGCAACTCAGGCTGCTGAGTAAGAAATTCATTTCTTTAAATCAAATCATTTCTTTAAATCAAATTCATAAGCATTCCTCACTTCATTTACTCATACTATTTCTTTTCTTTACCTGGAAAAAAATGCTGAAATTTTAAGTAAATGTGTTTTGCCATGCCTCAGCAGTTGCCTCTGTCAGCAAGCATAAATCCTCCAACTACACACAGAATGGAATATTCCAAAAACAAGGTTTCTCAAGCAGAAAAGTGACATTTCCAGACTAAGCCTTCAAAACTTTTACTATACAAGTTAGAAAATTATGGAAGTAGAATTTCAACCTTTGGAGTGCTAGAGGAAAACTTACTGCATCAGGGGAAGAAGATAGAAGAGGAAAGGGTAGGGTGAACTTGTAATCAAGTAATGCCTGTGAGTTCTGCCATCTCTACAGCCAGCTGGATGCTCAAGATGCTGTGAAGCAACTTCAAGCAGAATGGGGAGTAGCAACATCACCACCTCACTTCAGCCATACCAACATGCTTTGGGAGACAGAGCACTGTGCTCATGTTGCTCTGAGCTAAAACTCAGTTCTGTCTCTTGTGCCAAAATCAAGTAAGAAATATCATCACAATCTTCCTACAGACCTCAGATCCATCTCTCAAGCATATGTCATGATGAGGTTCACAGTTTTCCAGCCTTGAACCTAAAGAACACACACATATGTGTATGTGATATTCTTGCACCTTATTTTTTATACTCAGAGTGCATGAGATTTTCCACCTTCTTTCCCTTCCCAGGTACTATCGAACACATCAAAAGCTACTTCTGCACCTTGGAATGAGCCCTACCAGAAGGTGTTCACACACTTGCATAAAAGTCTGATTATATCATAGGGGTTTTTTGGGACCTTTTTTCCCCACACAGGTGATATACTCTCAGGCTCCCAGGGATTAGTACAGGGGTTAGTACAGATGGAGACAAAAGCAAGAAAAACAGTCATCATCTGGTCTTTATACAGTGCCTATTGTATGTTTTAGTGCAGTTATTCTGAATATACAAAGATTAGCAGCTCAAAGATTAAGGGATTTCTAATAAAAAATAAATTAAGGCTGCCTGCTGAGCATCTTCCAGAAGTAGAAGCAGCAGTACTGGAACACTTTATATTTAGCCTGCTATTTGCAAATGAGTAGTTACAAACCACATTCTACAACTAATTGCATCCTGCAACATTCAGAAGAAGTAGTCTCTTAAAACATAAAATTATTTTTAAATCATAGCTTTCTAGCCACTAGGGAATGTGTACAGACTACAAAGTAAGGTACCTTGACATAAGTAATAGTACCACTTTCAGAAGTTAATACAACGTCATAACATAGTTCCCACAGTCATCCAATATAACTTCCCATAAAAATGTCAGCAGACAATATACACCTTTTCTGTCTATGAAACTGATATGAAGGGCAGTAAGAAAACAGGCACATTATTGCATGTATGCTCTGGCATAGACACAGTTAAGTCCACACCCAAAAATTCTGCTCCATTTTCATGCACTTCTGGGGTATATTACATCCACTGTATTTGAATAAAGGCTGAATTAAAAAAAAAATAATAATACTTGTGCGAGACCTTATAACTTGCTCTCTTGAAAGGAATTTTCATTGTGAGACGAATGGGAAATCCCCAAGAATGCTTTGGCTCATGTTAGGGCCCTGGTCAGCTTTGCTGGACAGAAGTCCATGAGAAACAGTATTTAAAGTACTGGGAGTGCAAATCAGTCCCATTCATTAAAAGAATTTGCCTCTGTCACTGTTTAACCCCAGTGGGCAGCAAAACACCACCTAATCCCTTGCTAACTCCCTCACTGTGGGATGACAGAGAGAAATCAGAAAGATAAAAATGCAAGAAGACATGGGTTGAGATAAAGACATTTTAAAAGGTACAAAAGAACCATGTACTCAGGTACAAAAGAACCATGTACTCAAGTGAAGCAAAACAAGTCATTTGTTCACCACTTCCCAAGGTCAGGCAGCTATTCAGCCATTCCCTGAAGAGCAGGGCTTCATCACATTTAACAGCAAGTTAGGAATACAGATGCCATCACTCCCAAAGCTACCTTGTCCTCCTAATTTCCCTGTCTTCCTTCTTCCCCTTGTGCCCCCTGGTAACAACATCATACAACATGGGTAATTTGGGGTCTGCTGTCCTGGTTGTGTCCTCTCTCAGCTTCTTCTGCACTCCCAGCCTCGTCCACTGCTGGTGGGACAGTTTGAGAAACAGAAAAGACTGTGTAAACATATCCAAAACATAGCAACATACAAACTGCTCCAAGGAAAATTAACTTTATCCCAGCTACAACCAATGGAGCCACATTGCTTAAATAGTCTGAGATAACTAAATATCAAGAAGATAGAAAAGGAAAGAATTTTTTTAATACAAGAGTGAAAGATCAGTCAAGCTTAGTCAAAACGTAGACCTTTCTGTCAAAACATTCAGAGTAGTGGCAAAGATACCACTCAGTTCAGCAGAGTTCACTCATTCTCTCAGAGGTAAAGGCAGCACGCATAGCTTACGCTCTTAAGAAAAAGATGTCTGAAACAGACCTGCCCATTAAAGTATCTCTCTAGTCACTAATTTTGTCTTGGTCTGAATTTTTACGTGGTACAACCCACTAAATATTCCTCAGAGATTATACATTTATGAGCACATGTCTAAGTACACACAAACTGCACAAATTAAGTGCAGTTTTTTGAAGCAGACTAGTCTTCAAAGATAAAGATAGTTTGACGAAAATGGAAAAAGTTTCCTAAGATGCTACTGGTTTTATCACTTCCACAGCATTCACTGAGACATAATCCCATTTGTGACTATTGAACAGATGGATTACCATTTTCCAGACATGGTCTTGGTCCCTCTAGCCTACAGGCCTGTATTGTCATGTCAATCTCTTCACAAGATCACCACAGAGATGATGCAAAGTAGGATATATACTGGTGTTGCAGTACTACAATTGAAAAGGCTGCTGTAGAAAGAGCTGTTAAAATTCATTTTATAAGTTGGCATAGTTTCCTGGGGCATCAAACTATACCTGAATTTGAATGGCTTTGTGGTAAGAAGGGTTGATGGGCAGGTAGAAAACTGGGACTTCTAACAATATGGTAACTTACTTTAAGGAAGGCTTTTAAATACTCCTTGGGTTACAGCAGAAACCTCTGTACTAAAACTTCAGGAAAAGAGAAAACTGTGTACAACACAGTGGGAGGTTGGTTTGGGGGTTTTATGTTTAAGGATGTGGAACACTGGGATCATGCCCCTCACAGGAAAAATAGAGGAATAAAGAAAGCAAAGATTAAAAAGAGTATTATACCACTTCCTCACACATCCACACTGAATGTTGCAGATGAAGTAGAGCCCAGAGTTTGTGTCAGTGTGAAGGATCAATGAGGAAGAACTAATTTAATTTAATAAATAAAAAAAACTACAAACAGAAAAGAAATCTTCAAAGCAATCTCCAGAAACTGAATGCCCTACTGCATGATGAGAAGAAAAGGCTCAATGTAACCCAGGTTAATGGGTAATTAAAGAAGCCACCTGCACAGTGAAGCAAAAATCCTTCCAGCATGCTTGAAATTCCTAGCAGAAATAAGTAGACATTACCGCTCTCCGCAAGGGAGTTAAGTAGCAAGAAGCATCTTCAGCCAAACAATACCCAAGCATTCGCCTGTTAAAGACAAGGCCAATTTGCTGGCTCTTACTTGGTAACAACTGGGGCAAAATATGAAGCAACAGCTCAGAGACAACCAAACGAAAAGGGAAAAAGTAAACCGAAAACCTTTGTCGTCAAAAAGGGTAGGGTTGGGTGTTTCTCAGTTAACTAAATTATCAAGTCAGACTCCTCACTTGCAGTAAAGCTCACAAATCCATTCTGTTGTTTTAGTCCCACTTGCATTCTTCCCAAGTCCATTAAATTCAGATATTTTTGTTAAAGAAAAATAAATTCAAAGCACAGGGCTGCTGTTAACTGGCTTAGAAGAAATGAACAACTAGTAACAGTGAGATTCCCTAAAACCAGAAGTAGCAAATAAAAAACATGAGGTTTAGTTTCAAATTTTATGTAAATGGAATCATCCAGGATTGTATAGAAATGAGTCAATGTCATGTTAGTGGAGACCAAGCAGAAGACAGAGCAGCAAAAAGAAGTGCAAAAATAGTATCCCATGCCACTAAGTACACCAAATATAAAATCCATTTAAATGAGTGTGTGAGAGACACCAAAACATTATACCTAGTGGTTTTTATTTGGGGTTAGCCTGATTTTTCTTTCCAGCTTCAGTTTTGAGACACTGACACTTGTACTTCCCAGAGCTTATTGAAATACTCTTCTGTTACTGAGTTTTTCTTCCCTGTGAAAATACTTTTAGAATGATCTTAACCTTTTCACAGCAACAGTAGCAGATGATGATAGTAAAGTGCTGCAGCAACATAACTACGCACATACAAACTCAAAACATTAAGTATTTTCAATGTAAGCAGATCTCAAGAGTGTTTAGCTGTTAAAAACCTAAGGTTATGAAATATTTCTAAACTTCAGTTTCAGATGAAAAAGTTTGACAGAACTTCTAAAATCCTAACCTATGGAATCTAAACATATTCCTATTGTGGGAATTTAGTTCACTTTCCAGTATTAAAGAATACAATGTCATTCAGATAGATCAATATTTCCACAAGGACAACTGTTATGACTTAGAACATTTCAATTTTTACCTCTTCGAAATAAATTTTGTTGTCCCCAGATTAGCAAGATCATAGACTTCCATTTCCTATGTAGTGCTATAGAACGAAGTCACCCATCTCACTGTGTTTTTACCTGATTTGAATTTTGAGGCTTCTCCATCTTACATTATCCTTCATGTCCCTCTCAGAGATCCCTCTACCACCTTTAATACTTCTCTGTAGAGCTTCACAATCATCCTGTATTCCTCGAGATGCAGTTCAACATGTATTAAGAGTCACATTCACACCTTCCATCTAAGCTAATACTTCGGTGTTCCTAAAATAAATCTAAGAGTTCTAGATAAGCCCACTACATCTGCTTCGGAATTAAGAGAAGTTCTTGAGTTGGAAAAGGCAATTTGGTTAGGAATGTTATTCTGGCAAAGAGATGCTGGTGAACATCTTGCCCTTATCACTGTTACACTACCACATAAAGACATATCAGCTTCACACCCTGAACATCAGGTTACTCCCCTGTGTCTCCTTTCTCATAAAATTATGGTCTTTCACAAGAATTTTCTCCTATATCCAGAAAAGTCCTAAGGAAACAGAGCAACACCTTCAACCCCAGAAAAACCCATGGGAATGCAGAGCTCACAGTTTCCAGCACCAGCCTTAATTAGGTTGGCAATGCCTTTGATCACCAGAGGAGCTCCACTGAACAGTTAAGAGTAGCTTTTCATTCAGAGTCCTTGTTCTCCAAATCCACTGAATTCTGAAATACTTCTAATAAATTTCCACTACCTTGCATGTTAATTATTCACAACTACAGCATTTTGAAAGGCTATAACTCTAAGCCCGAGAGTCTAGTGCCTCTAAGTCATTGTTTTTACCAGCTACTGCCCCAGAACAATGCAAAGAATATCAGTTAGAGGATTTTAGTGCCTCTTGGAACCCTAGGGTCTTGTGCTTGTGCAGATCTGTGAATTATCCTGAAAACAAAGTGAGAGGCTGTCATATTAGAGAAATAGTAGCAACACACTTGACAGAAAACAAGACATATTCTAGTTCAACACTCCCAACACAATAAATGCTTTTGACAGTTTAAGAATACAGCAAACTCTGAGCACTCACAAGAAAAGATTCAGTTTCCCATTCTATCAGCAACAACAAAGTCCAAGACCCATAGTGCAGCTTGAACTTTTTATCTCAACATGAAGCAGTGCTCTTCACTTTTTATAATCCAGAGCAATCTAGCTAATCATTTCACTGCATAGTGTCAGATGACTGTGATTTTACATTAATGGCCATTTTCTGCCATGGAAATTTGGATGTAGGATAACCTGAGCTAAAATTAGAAGAGTTACTATTTTTCTGGAATATTATCTGGAATATGCACTGTGTGATCTGACAGCTGCACCGGGAGAAGGGATCCCGCTCTCTAGAACCATACCACAGGGTTAGGAAGTGCAGATCTTCAAGTGACTGCAGATCATGAATCCATCAGTTATCTGCTTCTTCATGACCCTTTACAGCAGTAAGAACAAATCTCTGGAAGTGAAGAGAATTCTAAAAGCCCCATATAAGCCAATTCCAACTAAGGAAAAGTGATTTGAAGAAAAACCTTTGTTCTGCTTCTTACTGTATCCAAAATACCAAATATTGACCTGGGGACACTGGAAAAACATAGTTTTTTGTCCCGGAGAAAGGGCAAAAAAGTCTTTCTGCAAATAATTTTAGAGTAAGACTAAGAAAAGTTTAGAAAAACAAAAGCAACAACAAAAAAGAAAAAAATATGTAATCATGCAGAAAACACACATAGCTGAAGCACATTATTCTTCTGCTCTGAAACAGTCTCATGTATGAAAGATTCTCCACAATGAAAGATTTTCTATCAGCTGTGCATAGAGAAGACACATACCTCAATTTAATCATCTAAATACTATATATATAAGCATAAACTAGGATATACATGCTGATTATTCACTTTAAAATATATGGTTTAAATTGCATTCCAAGTGATTTCTCAGTAAAACACTTTTTGTGACAAAACTAAAAACTATTAGCAAGAGAGAAGAGGGTTTGTGTAAAGGGATCTAGCGGGAATGGGATTTTTCCTCATTTCATATACATCCCAAGAAAGAAAAAGAACAAAAGTTTTGTTGTGTCTGTAAAGGACTATGCTTTGATAATTTGTTCCCAAATAAAAATATCTCATAGAAACATACAGCAGTTTGGGCTGAGAGGGACCTTAAACATCATCTAGACCTGTGTATCACACGTCTTTTACTGTCCTTTGAGATACCTAAAGAGAAACATGCTGAAATACAAATGGAGATCATATTAATCTTTTATCATTTGCTGCCTTGGTACGGGTGCAAAAACAACTTGGAAATTTCTGAGGGTTCATGTTATCCTGCGCTACACTCTTAGGCTCAACTGAAGGCATTCATATTAATATGACAGCACTTCCTTAACTCTTTATGAAGAGACCTCATAAAAAAATCAGAATTTTTAATATATTAACAAGACACTATACACATGCATTCGCAACAAATTCTAAAGGAATTAAAAGAGTAAAAGAAGAGGCCACTGTAAATTTACCTCAAGTCTGCAGAAAAAAATTAGTTGCAGAGTTGAACATGAATTCCTACAGCAATACTGTAGGAATTCCAATGCATATTTCAGCATGTTTTCAAGTAACTTTTCCTAAAATAACACTCCCATAGTGTTGAATGACACAGAACTGTTTAAAGAGGCTTTTTAAATCTTATTAGACATGTAGTACTTAGCAGTCCATCCCCATTTTGAATTAACAGTGTGCTTTTGTCTCAGAGAAAATCTTTAGATGTTTACATCTGTGTGTATTTTCAGGAATGGTTCATTACATACAATGAAAAAAAATTTCCAGGACATTTCAGCTTTAAATTATGATTTTATAGCCACAATAAAATACCACCTGTTTCACCAAACTAGAGAGACTACTAAAAAAAATGCTCTCACTGTTAGGACAACAGAAGAGGCATCTTTCCTAGTTAGTGTAGGCTTAAACTATCCATAATCAGAGCTTCAGCTATGATTTCAGCGGTGTGATATGCTGCTGTTGCTGCACAGAGCAAAGAAAGGCATAGCAGAGGAATCACCATCATTATTAACCTGACAGTAGAGATATTTTTCCTCATTTAAAAATATGGGGTGAGGATGATAAAAACCTAGGAGACTTACTTGAATTTACCTCTACACAAATAAAAAAGATGGATCCTTGTTTGTTCTTCACACTCCTGCAGATCTCTGAGCACCAGAAGAAATGGAGGTTATGTAATGCCACAAGAAGATACTTTTAAAAAACCTGTTCAGACCCACCCTTCATTCTCAAAAGTCACTCCAGATCTGCCTCAAATTGGTGACATGAACCACCTCCGTTAGGGAAAGCAGTGAACAACAAAATAGGTTATTTCTACTAAGGAAGCAGTGTCACAACCCATCAAGGGGACAAGTGATGTTCAGGTTGTACAAAGACATCAGACAACATATCAGGGAACTTGTATGTTTTATTGTACAGTTGTTAAGGACACTTCCCTCTTCAGACACATGCCTCACTTGTTTGCAAATGACAGTCACTCTGGACATATGACTCTCTTATCCCTTCTGGGAATATAACCTTTCTTTGCCTTTATGCCTCTGAAATACAGCACCTACAACCAATATATTTGCACCACTGTTAGAATCACAGAGACCTTTATGATCTCACTTGTGATAAATCTCTTCAGCATTCCTAGCTACCCAGTCAAGCAGAGCTGCTGGCAATGCCTACTGTCCTGAGCTCTCTCCAGTTTCTGCTAAGCCTGAAAACACTGTCCTGTGGTTTGTCATTCCTGTCATTGCTATGAGGCCCCAAACTATCCTTGGACTACTTGGTCTTGAGGCAATATATATAAACAGAGATCTAAACTGTACATATATAGACATACTCCATCTAACTCAGACTGCAAAAATATACCATTGTAAAGAAAACTACTGTTTAGGAAATTATGTTTTTCACATATATCAGAAGTTAAAATGTACATGGACAACTAGGTTTATGTTCTACCTTTTTCCTATTCAATCTTCACTGTTATCTTAAATAGCTTTGTTTGCATATCCCTTCCAAAATACAGACAAAATCAGTCAGCCCAGTTCAAAGCTCATTTCTGTGCATCTATTCAGATACCTGTAGCCAAATATAAGCACTCACCACAAAGAAATTTATCTACTTCAAAAATATCCTTATCATTATTCATATAACTTCCGAAACATCCTTTAAAACTCATTCCCACCAAGTCTATTAAAACCCTTTTGTGTTTAGAATTTCAATAACCTGCAAGTTTCTCATCATTGGCGAAGTAGGAAGACTAAAGTAAAAGCGTTGGAAGACCACAAGGGCAAAGAGCGGTTTCAACATGAAGATGCAGAGGGCCCAGGGGCAGCAGGAGAGGAACCCAGCCTCATAAGGAGCTGTTTGTCCCATGGGATGTGGGATGGAGGCAACCCCCTGAGCCTGAGCAGAGTCCTCTGAGAGGGGAGCATTGGAGCCATGGATGCAGGGGCAGCAGCTCAGGTATCCAGCTGTCCCAAGAACGTCCTGCTGCCAGATACTCTTGGCTGTGGCCAAGGTCAGTAAATCTACAGTACCCCATAATTTAAATTAGGATAAGATCCTTTGGAAAGCATGAAGGACAAGGATACTTTCCAGTCACAGCACTTAAAAGCTAGTTTGCACTACAGGAGAGTTGCTTCTTATAATGACATTTGTACATGAAAACCTGACTTTCATGTTTGCTCAACTGCATTGAAATTGAATATTTTAATTGAAATTAAATTGAAATTAAATTATTGAAAGTATTGAAATTAAATTATTTTTTCCATGGTACAACAAACATCATTTCCCAGATGGTTGAATAACAGACTTAGGAAAAAGTCTGGGTTTCCTGTCATATGGCAAGAAGTATTTTTGGTCCTTTGCCTACAAATTTCAGAAGCAAGAAAAGCCAATAAATTATTAGTCCCTCTCTACCACAGAGCTCAGGAAGTTTCTCTATCCACAGCAGGAAATACAAAGTATGAGGTGGTTATCTACTGTGTAATTCATCAGCCACATAAAATTTATGAACCATGACAGTCCAGAAATACATTCTCACCACTCTGCAAGGCCATTTTCAAAGAACTTGGTCTAGATTACTCACAGCCTACACTTAGATATGTTAAAACATTAAAAAAACCCAACCTAAAAATGCAAAAACGGAGATTTTTTTTCCATACTCCAAGGAAAAATAAGGAACTATGGCAAAGACATTGCTTACAGGTACTCAGTTGTAAGTGGCTGTAAGCAATGCTCAAGCTCTGTCACACAATGTTCAAACTCTGTCATCAGAGCAGGAGAAATGTCCTAGAGGCAGAAATTTGGTATGTAGTTTTCAGGAGATTTTTTTTCCTTCATATCTAATCAAGGTCAGTTGAAATCTTGATATAGGGAGCTGTCCACAAGCTACCCATGAAATCAGATTTTTTTGTCTGATTCAGGCATTTTTTAATTGATGTGTAACATTTAAATAGTTCTTCAGAAAAATCTTAATCAAGACCCTTATTGAGAAGCACCGTGGAATCTTGACTGCTGAGGAGAGTTTCAGGGAGCAGAATCAATGCAAACTTTGGAATATTAATATTGAGACAGAACCTCATCCTGTTTGACTAAGAAAGACAGAAATGCAGTGGAAGATGGGAATTACTAAAACCAGAACCCCAAAAATCTGTGTCAAGATGGTTTCCTGCCCATTCTTATTCTATTTTGCTATTGCTGTGAAAGCCATGTTTCGTAAGACCAAAATCTGTAGAAAATCAGATTTTATTCTTTTCAAAAGGTAGCAGTCCTGGTTTCATTTAAGTGTTCATATTATTTCAGTTCAAGAATCACAGTGGCAAAGTAGAGCCTAAGGAAGAAATGATAATCTGCACTTATTCTACTGCTTCACCTTGAAAAACTTAAAAAAAAAAAAACCCACACAGTTACTAAGTACACAAGAGACAATGGGAGAAATTAAGGCTGAAAGAAATGCAAGAGTGAAGGACTTGGTATTATAGTTCACTGGTGCTTTATTCTGAAAAAAAATAAGGACTCACAAGATTAAGAAGAAATACAGGACACACCCTATATTTGTTTTACTTTGAACTCCAAAGTTAAGTATTCATGCATTTGAAAACTGAATATTAAACTGAATATTAAACTGAAAAGCAGAACCAGACATGCTCTCTTAAAAGCTGAACACTATGTGTTACTTAACAAATAAACACATTTTACTCATCATTTATGTACATGCTGCTGCACTCCTGGCATATGTGTGGGAATTCACATAAGCAGATGGAAAAAGCTCAATTTCTTTCCTCAATATTCTGTATTGCAACATTTATCTGCAAATTAAAATCTGTTTATAACATTGTCACCAGTGACATTTTGTGCTAACTACTGATAAATTGCATGATTACACAGAGATGTGAAGGATGCAGAAATTAAACTGATCACTCTTTCATATTAAACACCTGACTTATTCATTGTATCTCCAGGGTACTATTGGATAACAATAACTTCACCCCAACTTTTTCTACTTCTTCCACTATTTCTCTTTATTTGATATAAATATTTAATACAATTCAAGCAGGAAGAACCTGTCTCGAACTGAAATAAATTTTAAAGTAGAGGGAGTTCTGGAACTGAAGCAAAATAGAAGAATACATGCAAGCGTAAAAAACTTGTTGGAAAGTTACCTCACATGTAAGCAGAGCAGATCCTCCTTAATAAAACTAGTCATTATAAGTCTAAATTAGTCTCAAAATAAAGAATGGATCCAATATCTTCCATAAACAGGGGAAAAAATTAAACTACACTAGAGCTTTGAAAAGTACACAACTATTTTTAAAAACCTGGAAGCTGTGGGTTTAAAACAGGAATATAGGAAAACTTTCTAATATCGAGTGGCAAGTAAATAACCTTCCAGTTTTCTGTTGAACTGCATCCTCTAAGATTAATTCCTGCTCTCCTTCCACACCCCAGGAGACCTTTGTTAATATTTTGGCAGTACATTTTCTAGAAAACAGAACCAGTGGTGGCCCACCAGTTACCAACACAATATGCAAGCAAACTGCAGTAACAATTAGTCCTCTGATCTCCTCCTGCTTTCTGAAAGGAATACATGAATTCTTTTTAGGACAAGCTAAGCGAGTCCAGAAATGCAAGATTTTCTAGACACACACACCACCCACCCTCTATAATTGGAGAGCAGCTCTAGACAGGTTGCCTGCATGGAAGAAATAGTCTGTTTAGCACCACCAGCACATTTTTCATTGGTGCAACGGGTGGCAGATGCAGAGGAAAGGATTGGTCTGTTTGACCCTTACAGCTTGCTTTGCAGGGCAAAGCAATTGCCTGAGCATAGAAAAATGGTGCACAGGTGCAGATAAAGGGGATATAGGGAAAGATATCCCAGGTTTAACTAACCCAATGGAAAGGGACTGCCTTCACAGTGAATCAGATGGAAAACGCACAGGAAGACCACAGAAAGATGAAACTCCAAGTAATTAATTGGTTGTCTATGGATTTGAGTTATGCCCAAGTTACCTCTTCCTCTGGATAGAACATACCAAGCAGGATTAAAAACTACTAGAAAAAGTATTTAAGCAAAAAAAAAAAAATCACTTAGTACAGTATCTTCTCCTCTTGTCATATTCATGGCAAAGGCATTTCATTGTCCAAAAATTATTATTGTATAAAGAAACTCTTATCTCAGGCTCTAACTTGCACGCCCATAGATTAAATTCTAAAATTATTATGGATGTATGAAAAGTTGTACCCTTAATAAATGCGGATTTAGAGTTGCTTCACACACACAAAATAATAGCACTAGACTTTTGAAGTGAAAGAAAAGACTGAAATGAGACTATAAAAATAATGACATTAGCTGAAACGAACATGAAATGTCATTGATTGCATTTCCCTGTGCAATTCTTGTGCAAAATAATGTGCTAATTCATTACCACAGAGTACTGTCCAATATTCGCATTAAATACATGATTATGCATTCATTCATGTAGAACCAACATAAAAAGCACCATGTTATACAGTCCGAGTTGGCAAAGTTTTGCATCTCCACAGATCTTTCCTCAGGTCATTAGTCTTTTACCATTAATTCAAAAATTGCTATATAATCAGAAATAAAGGAACATGTATATAGTTCTGTAGAACAAATAAATCTTCATTATGTAGCTTGCATTAATAAATATCTGTCATTGGGGGGAAAAGAAAATGTTAATCAAAAGATGTTACAGACTAATCAAGGTGTCCTTGGCTGACTTATACAGCAGTATTTCATATAATGATGATCATGACAAAGTTTGTGTTCCAAAAAATTTTATGTCATGTTAACCTTCCCACCAGCACCAAGGTTAGTGCTAATCACTCTGGTCAAAGCCACTCTAAAAAGCTAAAACCTAAAAAAGGATGCTAATGAACTCAACAAAATGCCAGCAGTTAATACCTAGGGCTCTTCAGCTGAATTCATTACTCAGGCACTGCACAACACGTGTCTCAGAGTAACAGCAGCATCACAGGATGCTGCATTCTGTACAAGACACAACTGATTCACCTCTGAGACATCCCATGTGAAGCAAACTGTGGTAAACCACAGGAAAATTTCCATTCCCCCACAACACCAACAGTCTAGAGTGTCATAGGACACCAAACAAATGAAGGTAAATTATCTAATCTCTATTTGCTCTTTAAGTGTCTATTCCCTAGTTCAACAGTTTCCAATTCTTTTTTTCATATATGCCTATTGAGCATAAAGTAAAATAAATTTAAGCATGCACTCCCAACACATGCATAGTTTTTTCTTTAAAAATTATGTACATGTACTACTCATTTAATACATTATACACATTTTAAAACAAACAAAAAGACAAATTAAAATAAGGATTAAATAACCAATAATTTAATTTTAATTTTACTTATTAACAGCATAAAACCCCCCTTTTGGCTTTCCCCTAAAAATAAAACTAATTTTTAGGGAGAGGTATGGGACTCAATATGGTCCATTATTTTTGCCAATTTGGTTCAACACTTTGTGATGCAGCAATTCAAAAGTCTGGTTCAAAGTTCAGTTTATTTCTATAACAAATTTTTTTTCCAAGTTCTTGTCAGATCTGGTAAGGACATCATTACTTTCACCTCATAATACAGCTGACAGCTTCTGCTATAACTAGAAACATCAAATCTGCCATTTCCTTCTTGTTCACTTTTTTCACATTATTAGCCTTACATTTAATCAGCAAGTTCCTTTGCAAGTATCTTTTTAAGATATTTGTCTATTTTGTGAGGGTTAGTTTAGCTAAAAGTAGATCATATAATGTTTAGATCCACTTAACCAGACACATGTAAATTGTAATACATCACAAAATATTTCATGGGAATGAACAAGTGAAGGTGCCATTGTCAACCTTTCCATTTTGGAGTATCCACTCTTCCCTGAGTAGACCTTGTGACCTTAATGTGGTCATCTGACATGTTGTCGTGGTTTGACACGGAAAAAGAATCTTTTTGGAAGGAAGCGATAAATTTGGATATTGACCAGTTGAAGGTAGACACGCCTCTGAGAACACAGAGGAGTTAAAAGCAGAATTCCCAGGAGAACTCGCTCTCTTTGGTTCCGGTCAGGGTTAAGTGCAGGACTCCCCCCTGCCTGGCCCGTGGCTGGGTGGAGGAGGGGAAGGCCACGGCCTGACTGAGGTAGGCCAAAGGGTGGAGGGGACTGGAGCCGGGCTGGCCCCTGCAGATGGAAGGGTGAAGAAATCTGGAATGTCTCTGTTCCCCCCCCCCCCCAAGAGTCTCTCTCAAGAGAGAGAGAAAAAGACAGCAGCAGTTTTGTCAGCAGCATGCCACGGGGAAGGAGAAGAGCGGGGGGGTTGCAAGGTGCCCAGCCACCCATGGGAGCTGGAGCCTGGGCAGTGAGCCATCCTTGGGAATCGGGACTTTTAACCCTTCCTTGAGAAATTAAAGCTTTGTGAAATTTTACTCCTCCTTGGTTTGAAAGAGAGGAAGAGAGACAGCTTGGACCCTGGGGTGTTGGAAGGAGAAATTCTAGGTGGGAGGAGATGATGGAGTGGCTTTTGGCTGGACTTTTTCTTGTTAGCCACAGACTGAACTGATTTGTCTCCTCCAAGAGAGACTGTATTTTAGGAGGATGCTGGTGAGCCAAAGAGACCTGCTTCATCTGGGAAAAGATGGAAGTGGAGCGAACAGAGAAAAGTTTGTGAGGCTAGTGGTGGTGCCCCCCATCTTCAGAGAAGAAGAAGAGAAGAAGATCTCTGTTCTTGGATCCTAGGCCCCAGGGGGAAATGGGGGGGACTATGGTCCCAAAAATGAAAAAACGGAACTGTTATTTTTTCCCCTCTTGGCAGAGGATCCTTGAAAGAAAAATCCTAAGAGCAATCTGTCTGTCCATGCATTGGTGGTGAGAGCACTGTGCATGGAAAGGAGAGTGTTACACTGGCAGATTTTCTCTGGGCAGTGCCATGAGTGACATGGAAACACAGGATGTGGCAGCTGTGTTTCTTGGGGGGTCTGTGGCAGAGGAGAGACTCCTCTCTCCCTCGATGGACTGAGTATTGATTATCTGGAGGGTGGGAAACTGATTGGGGTCCAGATTGTGTCTCACTGTGGTTTGTTGGAGTTGGGTGGTGGGAGGAGGAATGTTTTGAAAGGTTTTCATTTTGAATTTTGTTTGTGGGGGTTTTTTTCTTTCTTTTTTTCTTTTATAGTAGTAGTAGTTTAATAAAGTTTTTTTTCTTGTTATTAAGCTTGGGCCTGCTTTGCTTTGTTCTCGATCGCATTTCACAGCATTCAATTGAGAGGTTGCATTTTCATGGGGGTGCTGGCATTGTGCCAGTGTCAAACCATGACACATGTAGACCAAGCACCAGTGTCAAGCTGTATATTAAGTATTAATAAGCTTGTTTTTGAGGGTTTTTTAATCTCAAAAGTTTACATAAATGGAGGCTCCAGTATTTCCTCCCACACCCCATCTTGCACACACCTCAATTTGCAGACCGCTAATGTGCCTCTCAAAACAAGATTCTATATTGTATTTTTTTTTAGTATTTGAATAATAACATACCTATTATTCTACTTCATGCTTGTAACTGAAAATTTACCCTTTTGTCATTACTATTTTCTCACCATCACTATTTGGGAAAAGAAGAAGTTCAGGTTATTAAATTGGTAGGATTGTCCAACTCATCTTTAGAAATATATATTTAATTCAAGTCCAAAGGACAACACCACAATCCCAGTTAAATAATGCATATTTTCAGCCTCCAAAATATTTGTTTTCTTTCAGTACTTGTTATGATCTAAGTAGTGAGAGATGTCTCTTCCCAAATTAATGTGCAAACAACACTGTATACCAAAGTCAGTAATACAGATTTATTTAACATTAAATGTGAGAGAGGGTGGATGGGTGGATGGGTAAGGGCAGAGAGAGAGATCAAGCAGAAGATGGTCACCACTGGCGGATCCAGTAGCATTCTACTTGCCCTTCTTTACCATGAGAGGGTGGGGATTCCACCACCACTTCACTGAGTGGTGGTGAGGTCCCAAGACTGTTTCAAACTTATCTATTTATATATTTTTGCAAAGGAATTATTGCTCATTGGCTACACAGTCATCTTATTCTATTGGTTAAATTATTTCCTTGCTTCTCATGCTAATTAGTCCACATACTCAGTGTTTCTCTTCTTTTGAGTCAGTGATATCTTGGGTCAGCAGGCTGTGAGTTGGTGGTCGCAGCTTCCCACTGTTGAAATTACCTTTTAACAAGTAGGAGCTGATTTTTGTGCAGTTGCCGAGCTGACTTTCCTTGCGTCACGTCAATTCTGCATTCTTTGTGTCCATTATAAGTGATACGTTCTTGTCCCCCAGGTTTGTTCACCTCTCCTAGGTCTGAGATAAGATAAAGGTTGTATTATTGTGTTATCTCAGGTTTCCATCAGAGTGACTTAACTTACAGTCCAAGTTCCAGGTACCCACAGAGACATATTTGCAGGAAAGGGTCAGGGCAGAGACAGAGTATTGTGTGGTTGCAGATATCATCTGTCCATAACTGGATGTGATCTTGCTTTGGACCAATGACATGCCTAAAGGTAGTTGCTTCTTTACAGTCCCACAGTGGGAAGTTTTGCTTGGATGCATTACACAGAATGTGCTAACTAGACCTTGCCTCTGCCAGGCCTGGAGTTGATGCCACCCTATTGCTCCCTGCTGTGCTTATCTCATGGAAAAGTCCTTCTGTGGCTTTTAAGAGTGTTTGTAACAGGCAATTGTGCTTTTTAAGTCCTCATAGTACCTCAAGTCACACAGGTCACCTGTTCCATAGAATAATGAGAGTAAGGTCTCAGAGTTACAACTGCCTGTATCTTCCAAACATCATTAAACAGAATACTTACCAACAGCAGAAACATATAGCCATCAGGCCCAAGAAGTGAGAAACATGCTTGCTCAGTAAATAGAATTACTTTTGAATAGGACCCAAAATCCTCTCAATACAAGCAATAACTGAAAATTTGATAGTCATACCCTTGGAAAACATTCACAGAACAGAACAAAAAGGAAAAATGTCTAGACAGAAGCTTTTGATATTATCATTCACGGTCCACAGAGGCTGTCACCAAGATCCATTTTAGTAGTCTCTGGTATTCACTGCTTTGTTCATTAGTATCTCTTGAGGTTTTTTATAAGTTTTGTTCAGCAACATCATAGATTTCCTGTCCCTTGTACTGCTGAACTCAAACTTTGCTCTACGTAGGCAATCTCCAAGCAAAGTATGCTGTTATAGTATACAAATGAGTGACACAACTTTCTTTTCATGTTTTATGTTATCACTCCATCATGACTTTTCATAACAGTAGAATAAATTAGTGATGATCTGAGATTTATATATGCCATCACTTACAGTTTTTTATTTCCAACTTCCGCAGAAATGTTGTGAACTTACTAAAGAAGTCCTATATATCTATTGAATACACAAAATTTCTCTCTTAATAGAGGACCATCTTGGGTACAAATGTGTTCCACTTATATTACCGATAAAATGATTATATACAGGCCTATAGATCTGAATATCAGAAAAGAGTAAGCAATCTATTGTCTTTGGTGCAATCCATATGTTTTTTTACATCATCATTCTTTTAACAGTAATTGATACAAAACGCAAGCCATAAGATACATTTGACTGCTTCAAGTGTGGCTGGTTAGCATAAATAAAGATTCATGAAGCACAGAAAGAATCAAAACTGATTTCTCCAGTTTTTCTTAAAAGTGGGCGGTGTCAATTACAGCAAAGAGGCAACTTCTTAGAAAGCAGTGAACAATCAATTTGGAAATCCCATCCACATGCCAAGTCTGGTTTGAGGGTAACAGGATGTTTCTGCTGCAGCCAAAAGGCTCTAGGACTGCTCACAGAGTTACAAGAACAGAATAAAAAGTAGCTCCCAGTCTGGAAGGCAATCGAGGGATTGTCCTGCCTTAACTTCCCCTTTATAGTCTACATTCCATGAAGCATCACTGAACCAACCATTTTCCAGAGCCAAACAGTGCCTTGGAGAGGTACTCATTGCACAGCTGCCACAGACCCAGCCACAAAGTGCTCTTTGCTCATAGAGGTCTGTTCAAAAAGGCTTTTCCATAGTGTTTCTGTACTCTCTCTCTCTCTCTCTCTCTCTCTCTATATATATATATATATATATATATATTGTACATAATCACTTTTAGAAAGTGGCCATTATACAAATGGCCAAGAATGATTCATGATGAAGGACTAACCAAGGATGCAACCACAAAAGAAAAGCTCCCTTCTTTAGTTTTCCTTGCTTTAAGAAACAACTGGCAAAGTTCTAGGAATATCAACCAGATGTTGAGGCCGGGGGAATGGAGAAGCTAAAGGCATGAAGAGATCTCTCCTTACAAAATTTAAGCTACATAATGCTAGTGTCTTAAAGTCTTAGACATTTAACCAGATTCTTGAATGTTCAGTTGGATAACTCAGGTTAGGTAAAGAACATGGAAAAAACAATCCTACAAAATTTCACAAAAGTAATCCACAAATTCATCTATTCAGACATGTAAAGTTATTTTATAATCTCATAGCTAAATTGTCAGCCATATGCAGAATAATTTATTTAAAGTTATCACACATGCACATCACATATCTCTTAGAGCATTAGAGTTAGGAAAACCCCATGTCAAACTCCTTTTCACTCAGCCCAGAACATAAAAATTAGGCAGTATAGTGTGCAAGAGCACCATCTAAGTTAAACATTAACAAGTGCTGAGGATTCACATAAAATAACTGTCACAGCTTTGCAGAATTATAAACTCACACGCATTTTTTTCTGCTGTCACTAATGCATGTGATGTTGTTAAAATTAACTTCTGAATTTAACATTCTTATATTCATTTATTATTCATCTACACTGAATTCCACATCCCAGACATGTGGCAGGACTCTGAATTAACTAGCATGAGGCATATTCACTCTGCAAGACAAATTACCATTTCGTTTAGAACCTGAGCCTTAGTTTTCAGACCATTTCTCCTAGCCTTTACAGAGTTTCTGTTCTCTTCCTATGATACCTGCAAACCTTCTTTGACCAGAATATGAAGGTTGTGTCAGGTTGGCATTGGAGATGGAACTTTTCCTTTGTGCAGCAAAAGCTGTAAACTGTACGGGTACTTTGGCAACACAGTGAGTGAATTGCTCTTGGCTTGCCTGAGAAAATACACAGAAATCATCAGCAGTAGTTTAACAAAAAGGTGATCTAATTTACAGACCTGTGACTCAATAGCAGCAAATCTGTTAACCACAGCAAATCTGTTTTCCTCAGTGCATTCTGTAGAATTAGCCATATCTATGTTCCTTTAATATGAGAAATAGTCAGTACAGTTCATTATCAGACCAGGAAGAGTCAGTAAGTTCTACAGACTCTGATCTGTGACATTTGAACAAGGTGAACGTTCAAGCTTTTAAACATCAGGCACTCATTTTTGTTCTTCCAAGTGAATGCCCCAACTATTAGGCTACCAAATCAGCCTCACCATCAGCATCTTGAAGAGCTATGCATTCCAAATCCTTCTTTTCCAGTTCCAACTAGCCAGGCCACTCTACAGAGCAGGAGGAATACCTTCCTATCTAGACATACTTTGGTTTTGACAGGAAAGGGCTTCTATAATTTCTTCTCTCATCCACTGGGTCTATTCACAAAGTGATCTGATGTCAGATCTATGTGGTAAGCCCCATTACCCTGCTTCCATAGGGGTTTCTCAATCAAAGGTTTATTATTTAACTGAGGAAAGGAAAAAAGGGTTCATTATTTAAGTTTTAACATTTTCAGAGTGTTTTTGAATGAACAGTATATTCACAGAGTATTTGTGAAATAACTTTATTTTAAAAGAGGAAGGCAAGAAGCTCTCTGTCTGTATTCTATTTCTCCCTCAAAATACCACTAAGTATACTATACAAATCACTGTTAGCAGACCACATCCTCTCACCTCTACAGCCACCATGTGTTATATCACCTCTAGCAGAGAACAGTCTTTCCTCCTACAAAGATAACTTTCAAGCAATGGCAACACAGAGAGAGCAAAAGTAAAGTGGATTCTGCATCAAGCCAGCTGATAGGACTTTCAAAAGAGAGGTCAATAAAAGGACATTCTCAAATTAAATGCCTCTATTAGCAAACATAAAAATGCCAACAATTACTTGATTATACATACGTTTCTAGACATGGTAGTTTAGAGACTTTGTAACACCAAGAAATTATTTGCTTTCTACATCAAGCCATTATTTATCAATGTCTTCCTCATGAAAAAAAGATTAAAAACATTATCCTCCTGCCTTCTCCCAAGTGAACTCATAGACAGCCCTCAGCCAGGCTTCATTCTAAACTCACCTCAGACCTCCATCCTAAAGAACCTCTATTTTCAATAAATTCAGCATAAATACATTACCTGCCCTTTTGCAGTCACAACAGCCAACACCACCCATACACTTTTACTCTGAAGTAATCTAATCCCATATATGCAAGCACCAAGACTGAGAAAATTTAGTGCTAAGCAGAGAGGAACACTCACCCTCTTGAAGAGCGAGCAGGCCACATATTCCCATGCCTGCAGCTGCACAACACAGCACAGGCACAAACACTGAAGCAGTCTGATGATTTAGCTGTACCTTCTCCTTCAGCAAACCCACCCCTCAGTCTCCATGCTGAGACAATTATACTGCATGAAGATGGCACCTGCCCACTGTGCAGACTCACTTCCCATGAACATTCAGAGTTGTCTTTGCTGAAGTGACTCACTGAAGAGTTTGCTACTCCCAAACATGGCAAAGCCAACACAGCCACAGGTAAGGAAAGCATGGTTTGCTTGTTTGAAAATATAGTCTGACACATTAGCACATTGCCTTGGTTTCACCTGATGAGCCAAATGACTCTCCATAAGCCCCAGTCCCACTGAAGACAATTAAGTCCATCATTGCAGACTCCCAGTCATGATCACAAGTGTAACAGGGCATAATTTAAAAACAGGTTATTCCAGCCTGCCAGGCCTTCCCATATGCGAACAGTTAACAGCTGCCCTTCACAGGGTGCCTTTTACAGAAAGAGACCACTGAGGTATTTTTAAGGCCTTAGCTTAAGCTCTAGCTCAAATAAATTATATTAAAACAAAAACTTCTGTCTCCTCTGCACCTGCACAGGACATAATGTAGGTCATGGGAACTGAAGTCATCCACCTTGGTGCCCCACAATGAAAACCATAAGCCATTAGCACATTTTAACAATCCCCTAGCTGCATTCAAGATAGCTTTCAGCAGTAATTTAAACTTGATAAGTACCTGCAGCAGCTACTTAAGTAATCATAAGTCCCAGTTCAGGAATACAATGCGCATCCTTTTTGATCTCTTTCTTTGCCCAGGGCTCTAGGCAGCTTATTCTTTAAAATGTGAAAGGATAGTACACAGAATAAATAGATATCATGGATAAAGCCACCTATACCACACAGGTGTGGTTTTCATTTGCATAATCAGGGCTGTATAGGTGGAACACACAAGATAGCTATATAACTTTGCCAGTGGAAATTTCTGGTGTTGGTAATGGTTCATAAATAAATGCACCAGTTTGACCTCTGGGTCCCAAAGGGAGTACTTGGGATGACTGATTCACACATTTCCTTTCTCTGTTTTAAAACTGAGCACATTTTGTCTAAAATCAAACATAATAAATAAGGAAAGCATAATCTTTTTTTACCATTCCCATAGTAAAGTTTCACTTTAAACCACTTTCTGTTCCTTGAATTTCAGTCTAGTGCTGCATCTATTAGCTAATGATTCCTGTCTAGAAATACTGTTACTCCAGCTTGTATTTGTTGAAAAAGTACTTCCCTAGAACAGAAGATGCATATAAAGACGCACACAAACATTGTATAGTAAAGGCTGATGTGAAGGAAGGAATGGAGGAAAAGAGGATCACAAGGAAAAAGCTACTCTTTGTCAGCTACCTACCAAGCCTTGTTTCTACCATCATCTGTGAATTCTGAAGCGCTTAAAAGCAGTATAATACTCTAAAACTTACACTGGGAAAATTAAACAACGTGCTGGCCTTAAAAGAAAATCCACATTTTCCAGGGTTTATGTTAACAAAACCGTGAAGGAACCACACATTAATTATGTCACCCTATTAATAGCTCAAGTTATGCAATAATGAATAAACTCCAAACTGCGACGATTGTGTTGTGAAGGGTGTAATAAATTGTTTCAAAAGGAGAAAAAGTAAAGGGATTGTAAAATGCACTAAAGGCGTCTAAGGGGAATGCTTCATGTTAGATATGTGGCTGCCACTAAGGATCAATTGATGATCATCTTAATTCTCCCCATGTGATAGAGAAGTAATGCAATGGTTGATTCTCACAATTAAAAGGCAAATATCATGTATATGTGTTAAGAGAAGTTTTATAGACTCACAATTATGTTTTACCCCCCCTTGCATTGTTATCATGTGGTGGCCTGTGTTTGGCATTTGGGAGGGTTGGCTTATTACTATGGCAACATCTGATCTCCAATCAAGATTTAAGGTAGCAAACTCCACCACTGGACAGTGAAGAAGGAGTCGATGGACAGAACTTTGGGAAAGCTAAAGGGTTAAAAGGCAAAACCTCCATTGTGTGGATGAGCACATGGTGGGAAAAATCCTTTGCTCCCGGGGCTGTAATATTTTCTCTGTTCAATTTTCTGTTATATTTTTGATAAGGTTTTAATAAACCTTTTAAATTTTGGAAGACAGTATCATTTCTCACACTCAGTAGTAGTCAGGTGAAAGCATAAGCTTTCTTACGAAAAAATAGTTTGCCCTTCCCCAAGATGCTCCCCAAGAGCAAAACTCAGATCTCCACTAGATTATGGTTTTGTCCACACATAGGATGCTATTTGGATGAGCTACTTTGGCTATTTTTTTTTTTTTTCAACAGGCTGTGTTCTTACAAAGAGAGAGCCCTAAGGAAATGCTGAATTGAAAAGGATATCCATTAGCTTGTTATGCCATCAAGGACAGCCCTTGCTAGGACAACTGTGTCTTCTAGTACAATTGATAGATGCTAAATCCTCCCAAGAAAAGCTAAAGGACCTCAAATCCCCTCAAAGACCCACAGAACTGCTTACCATTTAAAAGTGTTTTGGTCAGACTAAAATCTCTGGGCTGCTTCAGTCAGCAAGAGAATCCCTATCCAGACTGCATAACCAAAACAGCCTGAAAATGATAGAAGATTTGAGAGAATAGAAACCCTGAAAGAAAAAATGTCAGGCGCCTATATTCACAAGACTGCTTCCAAAATAGAGAACATTAGCTGGTATTCCAGTATGTTCCAAATAAAAACCAGAACCAAATGGGATAGACTTGATAAGTAAGGAGGCACATCATGTCCTTCCTGTTCCACAGAGAGTGGCACAACCAAGGTCTGCAGGTCACCAAGGCAGGCTGAGATTGTGACAGTCTTCATCATTCTCCATGATTTTAATTCCTCAAGGCTCTCCTCCTTTGGTTTTGCCACAAAAATGAAAAGAAAAAGCTACCTTATGTGTAGTGCCCAGGTCTCTTTGTGTAGGCAAAGAGCTCCTCTCTGCTGCCTCAGTCTATTCCACAATACAGGAAAAGAGGGACTTCACTCTCCCTGTGCTCCATCTGCCAAGGTTTTCCAAATGAAGCCTACTTTTTCATAAAATGGATCATTTTGCACATCTAATTTAAGAGTCCCTGGAAGATACTTTTTTTAAAAAGGTAATTAGTTCTGAGCCCTTTCTCTCCTCCTGCAATCTGATGTTTCTGGTGTCATGTATCTGGGTCCAAAAACTCATGGCAATGAATCTTCCATTTAGGCTTTTTGGGATGAAGTAGTTACTGCCACTCCTGTGAGGGAAACAACTCTCTAAGTCACTGTAAAAGAAGAGCAAAACACACATAAATACACACACTGAAAAGGAAGGTTAAAGCCTGTCTAAAGGACCTTAAGAGACCAAAAGCCAAATGCAGCATTTATGTCATCACTTCCTTAAATAACTCCAGCAACTGATGGAGTGTCTGTGATATTACTTTGAAACAGCGTTCTAAAGTTTCTCTTCACACCATTTTGCCCATATGTCCTTTTGTGAATTATATGTATGTGTGACAGAAGAAATGACTACGTCATGCTTTCAGGTACTCACTGTACTGTACTCAGGTTAGGATCAGGCCACCATCTGACAAGACATACACTCTAAACTACCAACATTTTGCCTTTGACAGATTTATCCATATCTCTCCTGCTAAAAGCGCAAAATCCTTTTTGAGTTAATATTGAAGTAGGCTTACTGTGAAAGAGGTACAAGTTCCAGCCACCACTAATGGAAGTGACTTGATAGATTCAGAGGTTCCAAATACATAATTAAGAGTAGGTGCAAAGGCAATAATGACTTCAAAGAGGGCAAACTGATTACAATCATCTACTTCACCACAAAAGAAATAAAAATAACATTGGGCTGTTTCCCCTGTAAAATGGCAGGGTTTTTTTTCTGTCTGTAATGTTCTTTTCTACACTAGGCTGACAAAAATTATTTTTTCAGGTTTATACCTCCATTATTTCTCATTTCATCTTAATATCAAAACAGCACTGCAGTATCTCATAAAATAGTGCATGTAAGCTGCTACCTATTAGGGTTAGAAAGTATCCTGGGGTTTCCATTTGTGGCGATACAATAGGAGATTGTAACTGGCACCACTACAGCCTCCAACAGTCCACAAAAGAATCCCCATAATATCTGTTAATATAGGATAAGCATAAACATTTCCATGTCTGGGCCAGTATTCTAATCAAGACCAATAATACACTGTGACCTCTGAAAGGTGAAATTAAAATGTATTTCTCATAACCCTGAAGTGAAAGTAGATAAAGTAAAAAAAATAAAATATATTAATTTTTCATGTTTTTCTCTTCCATTTTGAACTGATTGGCACTGTCTGCTTCTTTAGTGTTCATTCAGAGCACCAACATACACTATCGCCTTTAGGTCTCTCATCTTCCCTGACTAATATTTCCTCCAGCCTCTGTGCTGAATTCCCTTCTGTTAGCCTAAATATTTTATATAGTTATACAGGAATTTTGCAAAATTTTATTTTAATTGACATACTTTGGCATATTTACCAGCCAGAAGCTGCAAGTTTGGTTTCCCAGAAAGAAGTGTGCCCATTTCTTCTTATTTTTGTTTCTGTTTTCCTTCCTTTTCTTTTTTCCACTTTTAATCTGAGAAATAGAGACTTAGCAAACAGTCTCAAAATTCTCAGCCTTTTAGGATTTAGCTCTTTCAGCTCTCTTATGGAGCAGGAGAATGACAGATTTCATGAGCTTGCCCGCAAACTACCATGAAAGCAGTCCCAAGAATCTTACCCCTCCCTGTTGGTCTTCACCTTGTTATTTCCTTCCTTTCTGCAAAGACACATTCTGAGTAGTCAGAACATCGCTGGTTTAATTTTCTAATCAGAAGTCTTTAATATAATAACCCACAAGAAACCTCCATGGAATCACTGCCATGGCTCAGCAGAGAACAGAGCTCAAAGCAACATTTGTTGTGTCAGATATCCACTTATGCAGTCAGCTGTGAAACCACTGCAGTAGCAGGCTGGCTTCTGTGGGCTGCATCCCTTGCTATCCCTTCTTTTTAATTGCTCAGTTTTAATCATTTCAGCTCAGCCCCAGTAGTTATCCAGAAGATTCCGACAGGAAACAAAAATCTCCAAAGTAAGATTCAAAAAACAGTGCCTCAGCACCATCTGTGGCAGAAATTTGTCAGGAAGAGACACCCCAGCAAAAATTTCTGATGGGAGGGAGTGTTTAGGTAGCCACAAGGGTGTGTCTAACACAGAAGGTCACTACAGTTCAGATACTGGGAGCTGCTGTTGCTATCTTTGCAGTACATACGTGGAGTGGTATCTTCAGTACCAGAAAGGACATCAGTGATACAGTTTGAAGTCTGTTTGACACCCTTTTCAAGCCTCAGTCTGCAGCTTACATGTATTAGAAGTTACATTACTTTCTAAAGCTGCATGCAGATCAAGCAAGCTGTTGAGAAGGACATGTTAATCCAAGTGCTGCATACATGGGTAAACCTTCAGTTTAGTGCTGATGATTCAAACTCTAAAAGGCACAAGGATGAGGAGTGTGCAGGAATGGTTGCATTCAAAATCCTTGCCCTCAGTCAGGGCAAGGATATAATCTCTGCTTCGGTTCTTGCCATGAGACTTGAAAGAACTGAACTTCTCAGAAAAAAAGATAACAGGATTAAAGATCTACACTGACAGTAGCAAAAACCTACAGCAGACCTAAAATCCATTGCATTTCCAATCCTTGGAGAGTCCCTACAGAACAGCATAATTTCTTTTCACTAAGCAAATCAGAATTTGACTAAGGTTGAGGTCACAGCAAGTCCTCTTCTAGACAACCTACTCAATTGAAGAAATAAAGGGGGAGCTGCTAAAGCATACAACTTGTATATGTACTTGGAGACTAATTCAGCATAAATACATGAGTTTCAAAACACAGAATCATAATCATAGGATGGTTTTGGTTGGAAGGGAGCTTAGAGTAGCACCTTTTGCACTAGACCAGGTTGTGCAGCACCCCTGACCTTGAACATTTTGAGGGATGTGGCAGCAACAACTTCACCATAACCCCATCATAGAAGGCCACCAAATTTCTCAGACACCATTTGCTTAGTGAAGCCATGCTAGCTTTCACCAATCACCTCCTGATTTTCCATGTGCCTCAGCACAGTTTCCAGGAGGATCTGCTTCATGATTTTGCCAGGCCTCAAGGTAAAACTAACTTGCCTGTAGCTCCCTTTTAAAAAATTAATATTGTTTTTCCTTTCCTAGTCAGTGGGAACTTCATTGCACTGCCGTGAGTTCTCAAATATGGTGCATAGTGGCTTAGCCATTTTTTTCACCACTTTCCTAAGGATCCATTAATTTATTTTATCAGGTACCTTGTGCACCTTCAGGCTCCTTAGGCAGTCTCAAACCAAGTTTTTTTCTACATCAGCTGGTTCCTTCTCCTTGTCCCTGCCTTTGCCTTTGGAAAGTACCAGGAGAGTATGGATGGAGCACTTGCCAGTGACGACTGGTAAAAATGTCTTGGAGTACTTCAGCCTTCTCCATGTCTTAGGCAACCAAGTCTCCCTTTCCTTCCAGAGACAAGCAACATTTTCTCTAGTCTTCACTATAAAAGCTTTTCTTGTTGCCCTTGATGTCCCTGACCAGATATAATTCTATCAGTGCTTTAGTTTAACTAACCTGATCCATGGCTGCTTAGCCAATTTCTGTGTAGGCAGCCCTTGTAGGCTTCCTTTTTGAGATGGAGCTGCTTCAAGAGCTCCTTGTTCCTCCTGGCATTTTTGCCTGACTTCCTCTTTGTTGGGATGCATCGCTCAGGAGCTTTGAGAATATTTGATGCCTTTAAGTCACTGAACTATGTCCAATTTAATACAACTTGCTCTCTAAGGGAACCAGTAAACTGTGCAGCTGGTATGTTGACATAAATATTCATGAATTGCTAAGAAAGCTAATAGGATCAATAAGAGTGCAGCCTAAAAGACTACATCACTCTTGGTAAGTAAGGATCCAATTTTGTTGACAGCCAAGTCAAGACAGCAATTTGTCATTGCCTCCCAAAGAGTCAGGGCGGGGAATGAAATTGCACAGGACTACTCTGCAGCCTGTGTTGCAGTCTGCAAGGAGCACTCAGCTTGGGAACCACTTATGAGCCACAACAGCAAATAGGCCTAGTGAGAAAAAGTATCTTGCCATCTAAAAGCTATAACAAAAGTAATTTTATGAAACTGCAGAAGGAAAACACAAGTATAGATTTGAGGAAAATATTCATGTTCCCCCAATCCTTTTACTGCTGGCTGTTCCTTTTCATTCCACCAGACCTTTGAACTGAAATAGTTGCATGCACAGTTCTCTACATAGTGCTTTACCTTCTGTGCCTCAGACTGCACCTCTGCTGACCAAGGGCTCCAAAGCTTCCCTTGTCAGTCCCTCAGTTTCTGTCATATCACAGGAATGTTCTCTGGAAGAGACTCCTCCAGCTGTATCGACCAAGGACACCCCACTGGGCTTATCATGCCTCCAGTGATGAGCTGGCCAATGTTTGCTGCCAGTAGAACACTGCTATAGAACAGCCCATTCCATGGCCCACAGAATACTATCCAGACATTTGAGTTTCGCTCTTCCCAGTCCCAGTGGGATGCACTGGGGCAGGGGGTGGCTGTGTGCTGCCTTGTGCCTCTTGCAGTCAGCTGCAGATGGTTCTTTGGCTGATCAAACCCACTTCAGGACCTCCACCAGTCAGAGGGGCCAGCTAAGGCACATGGACAGAAGCAAGAGGAGAGAAGGACCATGTGCTGGGGCCAGGGCAGCCATGAGGGGCCACAGCCCACACACAATGGGCCTAGGGAAGTCCCTTTCCCTAGTATTCAATCTAAACTTTTCCTGTCACAACTTGAAGCAGTTTCTTCTTGTTCTATTGCTTGTTAGTTGGGATAAGAGATCTACATTCCCCCTGGACACAACTAAAGTGATGCTGCCGCAATAGAGATGATTTTTTAAGTAAGCACTGATCTGCATAACTTGGGGGCTGTTCCCCTCATAAAAGGTGCCCTACAGAAGCAAGCTGACTTTGTCATCAGTGATGGCCAAATCCTCTTGTTCCTGCAATGGAGATATCCCCTTGCAGTGATCAGTGATGGCCAAATCCTCTTGTTCCTGCAATGGAGATATCCCCTTGCAGTGATAAAGTGTGGAATTTGTAATTCATATGTAATGAAACTGCTGTAGTGTTCTAGGCTGAGAGTCTTGCACAGAGAAAACCATAAGCTGGTAATGCAAATCTGAGTTATTATGTAGTCTAGTGTGTAGAAATAAAAGGTGGAGTTTGTAATGGATATTTATTCGAATTGCTGTGACCTCATAGGTTCTGTGTTTCTTTTTAAGTAAGGTGCATGGAGTAGTGGAAGTGAAATAGAGTAAGGAGAAAGAAGCAGTTGATAGAAACCATTATGCATTGATTCCAGCCTCCAGCACCACTTGTTGCCTCACAGAGGGAATTGAGAGGGAACTGAACATAACTCACTGTAAGTACAAGAGGAATTGAGGCTAGAAAGGGAGGAAGAGAGGTACTGGACTGAAACGGACTCTGGGGAAGTGAGAAGAAAAATGATTCAGTAAATGTTTAATTGTTTATCTTCTTGGTTTTTTCAGTACCCAAATCAGTAAATTGAAGTTTGTTAATTGTCATTAAATTAAGTGAAACTCCTGAAATAAAGGCTATCTCACCCACAGCAATGGTGCTAATCCCTCTGCATAACTCCTGTAATTCTGGGCTACAGAAAAAAGTGGAGAAAGAACTTCCTTCCCATTCCAGATGTCAAGGAGTTAGTTCTGTTTCTTTTGTTTTCCTTTCAGCTCTCCAGATTGGAATGGTACATTTCTAAATGCAATTACAGTTTTGTTTTGTAGGATTCCTTTTTTGGGTTTGAATTGAATGGTCAGAGAGAAAAACAACCATATAAACCATTTCTCGTGCAGCTCAGGTGTAGAGGGCATGTTTTTCCCAGCTATATTTTTCTTCTAAAGTTATAACACTAAATTTTCTCTTTGCACTTTCATTCAGATTGTTTCTGAATGAAGTTGGTTTTAGTACAGTTGAAAGAAGCTTGGTTTACTTCATATGTCAAAAACTCACAAGAGCAAGAACAATTGGAAGAGAGGCATCCAAACAGATAAAATAAGTCTCTCTCAGAGAAGTGGGGCAACAATGCTGCTTATATAAAGCAGATGAGACCATAACATCGGGAGGGTACCACAATTAAAAATACTGAAGGAACATAAGAACATAATAGGGAAATCAGTTACAAAAACTTGTTCTGTTACATAAGAATTTGACTGCTGTAGTTAGAAACAGAGGATAACAACTGATATCTTGAAAAACATACAGTCTTTGGGTTTAGGGAGATAAGTAAACCTTCTTGCCATAGCAAAAACTTAAAGTGTAAGAGACTCTCCCTCTTCTACTGATTTGATGCATCAAAGATAAACCAACAAGAGAGAGTCAAACCTCCCTTGCTTAGACTAATGAAAAGATTCTGGTCAGCAGCAATGGATCAGGCCTGAAGCATTTCAGCAGGATGCATTAAGAAGCATTCAGGCACAAACAAATGAAGAAGTGTGACTTCATATTCTGAACTGTTTTGAAGATAGACCTTGAATAGCCTGTTCCAGCACTGGAAAGCTGAGTAAATGGGTTTCCACTGAAAACACCCTTAACTGGGTGGGGGCAGCACCTTGAAAGGAATTCCTTGAGAGGAAGGAATCAAAGGCTTGCCTCTTTGCCAAGACCTTGTTGCCAAAACAGATTGGCCCCTTGGCTCCATTTGCCAGCACTGACAGAGGCAGTGGAATGATTTTTCTGTCCTTCCTTAGGCAAGATCCCAGTAAAATTGGTGAAGATTAATCTCTTTAAAAATCTACTCTTTTCATGTCCTTTCTATGAGGCATATGAATATTATCTTGCTAATGAGTTTTAAATGCATCTCAGTAGGATATTAAATGTGGATTTGCATGGACAACTTTATTGGTTTTGAAATGACAGTTAATCTCAAGTAACCTCTCAGAATTCAGTATAAGTGTCTGTGTGCATGTACATGGATCCCAGCAGAATCTTGGATTAGTCTCAATTGATAGTACTTTTAATTCTTTTAGGTGTTTTTTTGTTTTCCTTTTCAATTGTCTTGTTTTGCTTATTGAAACAGATGCATACCATTTCCCTCCTAAATATTTTTGTTTCTTGTATGTTCTGTAAAAAGGTCACTTTTCCCATTTCCTCTACCCTGGCCCAGCACCAAAGAGATGTACCTAGACAGGAGATGTACCTAATCTCCTAGCTCTAATACCAGTGGGAAGAGGGGGTCTCAAGACCCTCTGGCCAACATCCACTGATTTTAATTGACTCCAGAGTGAACAGTCTTCTGACTCACAAGTGTTCCACTTGCCATGATACAGTACCTTCATAAGGTTTTTAGTGGACAGAGAGAAGGATAATATTTGAATAACAGTAGCCAAGAGCTAAAATTTAATTATTATTTCTAGGTGGTCTTGTTGGTAAGAAAACAGCAGGTCTTTGAAGGGCTCATAAAATCCCAGCTAACTCTTCAGAAGCCAATAGCTGCTTCCAGAACTCCAGGCTATGTGCCCATTCCCAAGCAGAATAGGCATATCTCTTCTCTTAGGTGGTTCTCTAATTGTGGTAGAACTGATGCCACTCATAACTGAAGTCAGTCTGGGAAAAATATAGAAATTTCCACCAATGGGATGCTTTGGAGTGACAACAATTCTGTGTTCTGCAGTCTTAATTCTATAACCTGCATACAGGTAGTTTGAGAGCAGAGAAAATAATTCTTCATGCATTGACCTTTCACATAAGCTGGCCATGGCTCTTTAATCTTTGTGCCCCACTAGCAGTCCATAAAACAGACTTACTGAATTGAAATTTGTAATGAAAAGCCCCTTGATTTAGAGAGCTTTTACTTCATTTCAAGATTCTGTACTGGATTTCGTTTGCCAAGATTAAGTCCAGAAAATGGGTGGGCTGTGGAAGTTTTTTCCTCAGTAGCATCACAAATTTATACATTTTTAAATTTGGTATACTGAGATGGGATTAATTTCATTATTTTGACAAAACACTAAGTAAAATTGAAGTGTGGATCTGTATCACATAAACTTACCCACAGCAGCACAAGTACAAGATTTAATGTGGCAGGAACCTAGTTTTGCAGTGTTGGATAAGAAGAACAGGTGCAGGGAGGAAAGGAGATACATTCAAAAAAAACCCTGCAATGTTTGTTGAAGAGAAGAGGTGTAACAAAAATGTTTAAAAAAAGAAAAGGGAAGAAAAAAAAAAGGAAAAAATTAAAGAAAGCATACGGAGAGAAAGGCTGAAAACTATGGTAGAGAACTTCCCAACAGACAACGTGTGCATCTTGATGTTCTGAAGGCAAGTCCATCAAAAAGGATTTCTCAGTCTTTCTCCATGTCACAGTAGAGCAGGAGTGACACCTCGTCCAAATTCCCATGGGGAACCACTGTGGGTCATTGTAATAAAATATATTATTTAATCCCATTCATAAACTGATTGAAGTCTCTCTGAAGGTTGTTGTTCCATTTGTACCACTCTCACTAAAAAAATATTTCAAAATGAAATATCCTTCAAAAATTGCTTTCATAGCTGATTTACACCTATTGCGCTTGTGCCAACTTCACCTTCCAGACTACTTCACACTTTACTCTTCCAACTGCTCGTTCCCCACTGAATGTATTGAGAGTATGCTCATGTCTTCTTCACCTCCTGTTAGCCAGTGATTACGTAATTTTAAGTCTTTTAAGAGAGTCCATTCTTCTGACTAGCCTTTTATCTCTTCTCTAGTTTGTTTGGAATATATATTTCCCAAGTGCAGTAACAAAATTAACATACACTATATCACAAGGGTCACAGATGTTCTGTATGTTCTGACCAGTGGAAAAACATGTCTGGGTACAACTTAAAATTTCATTCCAGAATCAGAATGATTTAATGTGCAGAGGCATAGCTTCTATTTAATGAATGCCTGCTGTATGGCAGAAATTCTTGTTTGTGACCTTGTATTATATCCCCTTTTTTATCACTATAAGTTCTCCTGGGTCATTTTAGCTCTCCTCTGTTTTAATCTCCTCTGTATTGACAGTAACTTACAGCTTCATTTCAATTCATTAAGTATATATAATGAACATGCTACTTACTTTGAATAGAGATCTGTCCCAGAATTAATCCTTGAAGATCTTCTTTATGGCCCAGGGATAGATTATATCTTGGAAATGTAATATGATCATTCACATAATACAAAGCACTGTCAATAATACTTGGAATGCCCTTACAGGGGGAGGGGGAAGGAGGAAAGGCTGACCTTTAGAATAATATATTTAATATGTACCACTTATAGGTAGTTAATACACAACATATTGCCCATAAACCTACAATAAAGGTTGTCTAGTCTGATTATTGCAGAGACAAGCTCACGTCAGAAACTGCCTAGCCCTACAAACCTCATATTGCATGCTACCAGTTAGACTTCAGGGAAACAGGACACAGACAGCTATATAGCTCCCAGGTGCCTTCTGCTTCCTAGGCATGTGTGGTCTGGTTTGCTTTCCAGTCTACAAGCCAGGTAGGCATTTTTCCCATCCTGTTGAAACAAATAAGCTTGTAGTACAACCCCATTGATTTTCTCCATCTTTGCTAAGCTGCAGAATTCAGCAACACGCTCATGCAGAGGCACACAATGGCTGCACACCTGCGGCTTTATTTAAAGTTTTGACTCCCTGCGTGAAATGTTGAAAGCTTTATTCAGTTTGTTTTGGTAAATTGGTGTAATCTAAATAGACTGAAAAATATATTGACTAAGGTTAAAAGGAAAAAGTAGCATATGTTCCTAACTGTGCCTTTATATTAGTCTAAGATTCTTCTTTGTTAGTTTAGAAAATGCCCTTTGTTGTTGAGTTGCTACAGTAGGAAGCAGATGGCTGTTTAAATCCCAGAATTCCCATCAGAAAATGTGAACAGATGTCTGTACGCAGAAATAGAAAAAAAATGCTTTCTGTAAGTCCATACACTGGGAACAGAGCTATTTATGAGATTTTACAAAAATCTGACTGGTTCCAGAAGCCAATAAACCATTTTGTCTCCTTTTATCTTTTTCACTTCTTCCTCCTCAATTTAAAAGTGCACACCTGTGACATGGATGGGGCTTTGGTAAAGCAGCCAAACTTTTATGAGTGTAGGAATAATCCTAGTAACACACTGGCAACTTGATGTATCTGTCTTTCTCAAAACGATAGCTTATTTTTCCAGATTTGTTGACATTACCGGTATAAAATCTGTCATGTACACAAGAACAGTACTACAAAGCAAGGTTCAATGCAAAATAGACCAAATTTCAGAAGGCCTAGCCATTAAAAAAGAATGGAGATGTAGGTGGATGTGGTTGAATGTTCAGCAGAGGTTTTGATAACACAGTCTAACGTCTAACTCCTGTGTCTCTATCAAATATTCATTTGCCTTCCTTGTTTTTCAGAGTTTTGTATCCATTATACTAGAAAGGAAGACTGCTTACTCTTAATAGCAGCATTTCACCTCTAACAGTGCATAAAATTTAATGCACAAACATGCAGCAAAAGACTGACAGCTGCCCATAGGCACCATTTAGTGTCATGGATGCATAACAGAAGTTCATAGTTTTGAGAAGGGTAAAAAACCCAAATGCAAAGTACAGTCTTTATTATATGATGCCCCTTGTATATAAAACCAGCTTAAACTCAGTTCTTGTGCCCTTAAGGATTCCTCTCTTATTTTCTCCTACAGTTGACTTTCAGCCCTTAGAACAAAAGGAACCACATCTGAGCTTTCTCATGAAGTTGCTGAGAAATAAAGTATCTTTATGACAGTTTAAGCGACATGGGGAAAGCAGTCCTATATTCACATATGGAACAATGGATTTCCAGCCATCAGAATGTGCTCTTGGGATTATTATCAACTCACTGCTCAGTAGTGGTCAGAAAAGCAAATCAGTGATAAGAATTATTTAGAAAGGACTAAGTAACAAAATGGATGTCTAATTGTGCATGATTGTGACTGAACACTATATGCAACACTGAACACTGTGGCTGAACACTGGCCTTCCTTTTCGCTCCAGAGGGGACTCAGAGAAGGTTTTAAAATATGCAATGGCATCTAAAAGGAAAAACAAACAAATCAAAACAAATTAGAATATGGCATATGTCTGTAAAATCTGTGTATAATGATAGGAATCAATTGCTCTCTTTTCCTGCCAATGTGTGGGCTGCAGGCCTTTAATAAAGTTACCAGTTGCACAATTTAGACTATTCAGGAGGGCCTGATTCTTCACAAAGCAGGTAGTGAAGATATAGAAAGTACTACGGTATGTGATAAATTGAAATGGTACACCAAATTTTACAAAATGACTGGATAAGTTGATGGGTAAATCTACTGAGATTGTATAAATGCATAGAGCCCCTATGCTAAAAATGCTGGACTAGACTAGACTAGAATAGACTGTTTCACTTGGAAGGCACCTAGAGTGATCATCGAATCCAACTGCCTAACCAGCTGAGGGCTGACCAGAAGTCAAAGTATATAATTAAAGGCATTATCTGAATGTCTCTTAAACACTGACAGTCTTGGGATATCAATCACCTCTCTAGAAAGCCTTTTCCACTGTTAGATCTCCTGGTTGGTAATATTTCATAACGTCCAATCTAAGCCTTTCTTGGCACAGCTTTGAATCATTCATATGCATCATTCACTGGAATCCAAGGAGAGGAGTTCAGCATCTCCATCTCCACTTCCCTTCCTCAGATTGCTGCAGAGAGCAGTGAGGTTGTCCATCAGACTCCTTTCTCCAGACCAAACAAGACGAAAGGTCACAGGTGCTCCACATAGGGCATTACTTCTAGCCCTTTCACCACCATTTTTTTTTTTTTTTCCCCTCTTCTGGATGCATTCATGGACGTTCACATCCTTCCTAAATCATGAGTTCCCAGAAAGGGACCAGCAGCAGGCTCAGTTTGAGTGAGCAGTGTGTGTGCCCTGGCAGCTCAGAGACCGACCCCCACCTTGGGCTGCACCAAACACAGCATGACCATCAAAAGGTGTGATCACCCTGCAGTATGCAGTGTTGCTGCTCACAAAACCCTTGAAGTCTGAGTTTGTTCTGCTCTTCTTCTCTGGCATTTTAGCACTGCTGGAGGCAGGATGCTGGACCAAACAAATCTTTGGTCTAGCTCTCTGCTATGCTGTGCAGAGGTCCCCACAGCCTGGGCAGACATCTAATGCTACACAGATGGATTGTAGAAAAGAATAAGAGTTCCTGTTCTTCTATGCAGTGATAAACTACAGACATGTCCCTAATGCTATAGAAAAGAAAAGAGAATAGAGCAATGGGAAACATAAAAGGTGTATGTAAATCAGGTAATTTTTGCTAGGGAAATTCTGAAGATTATTGGGTTCCAAATGTATCCTACTGGGACTAATAAATATAGCTTTTAGATCCACACATTCCATATAACATGCAGGAGAGCTTTAGACAGCAACTGCATGTTTTCAGAGATAAAAAAAGAAATAGATGTAAAAACAGACGTTCTTTTTCCAAAGCACAGCTAGAAACAGCCACCAATTAGATGAGTATCTTGGCAATTTTTAATAAAACTGGGGAAAAATTTGCAAAAAGAACAGGTATCAAGCAAAATCATATTTCAAAGCAACTAAATTTTCAATAAAAGTACATGCACAGAAGCATACTAAGCTAACATATCAGCATGTCTAGGAAGGCTGATAATCTAAGTGGAAACCATTGTCATTGGCAAACCCTCAAAATATTATTATTTCAAGAATTTTAGCTTTGTGCTCTTGGTATCAGTCTTAGTTTATGATGAAAAGCTGAAGTTGTGAACCACAAAGATTAAGAGGTATTTTCCTGTATGATTAAATGAAGATACTGAATTTATAAATCCGTGCCACTAGTAATCAAAAATCCATGGTTCAGCTTAGATCTATGAATTTCAGTGGGGTATGCTTTTTAAACAAACTTTTATCATATACAACCAGAGTTCCAGAGTAGGTCTATGCCTGAAAAAAAGCCCAAAACCTAAGAGGTGTGATGTCAAAATGTCTCATTAATTCCGATTAGTCCATAATCGACTTTTTTATGCAACTCAGATGGTCTACTGGGGTTTTTTCAGCTATAAGCCCTTCTATGTTTTGATTAAGAATTACTTATTTAATACTTATTTCTGCAGAAACTATGTTCCTCATTTCTTTCTAGGGAAGAGAATGAAATCCCTAAAATGAAGGGGGTATTTTGCACCTTTCCATGGCATTTCCCCCCGAGAATCTTTCAGTATTTATAGACAGTTAGCAGCAGCAGAGTTAACTTGGCATAGACCCATAATTTCTTTTACTCCACAATCAAGAGACACCAGGATAATATTTAAAGGGATGCACTAATTTCAAGCAGACTTAGCATTTAATGCTTCTTCATGCAATTTCTTTGTAAATCAAACTAACAACATGGAAAAGCACATACTGGATCTGTGAGTGGGAGGGAATTTCCCAGGCTTTCTAATACTGAATCTGTTTGAAATAACCAACAGCATTGTTTACTAAATTGATACTGCTTTCTAAGGAGTTTCTGACAGCTATCATATGTCTTTGTTAAAGGATTTAAGAGACACTTACAGCAGTATAAGCAGTTCTTTATTACTAATTAGCCATGTGGTTGGCTTTGAGATCTTTCAGGAAGAGCTATTGCTCTCAGAATGTGGGTTAATGTACAGAACCCAAATCTTCAGGATTCATTGCAAACCAGACACTCATATTAGGAAGAGATGCCATAGTAGGAACATATATCAAGCTGTGGAAGTCATAAAAGGGAACAGAAACAGGCAGTAATTTCAGCAGATCTAGCACTCGTGTTAAGTAGATGATCTACAAAGCATTCAGTTTTAATACTTCTTTAAAACTGAAACCAATAAAACCTCAGCTATGCTGGTCCACAATCTGACCCTTGTTTCCAGGCCATGGGCAGAGCTGCTATTTAGAACCCCAGAATTAAGATTTCTGTCTCTTCCATAAATGGTGGAACAAGTCTTCTGTAGCCATCCAATGAGCACTGGGTGAGAAAATAGAAAAAAATAAGTTGTTCACATCAATGAAATTATTTTCTAAAATAAAAACAAACAAAAATTTACCACCATCATTCTTGAAGGAACTCTCTTGCTTATTCAACAATACAGTCGCGTTCAGCTTTATGCAAAGTCCAAAATGCCTGGGTATTTGCTTTCTGTTGAACCCAAAATAAAAAGTTTAATTAGTCTTAGCCAGATTTTTACAGGATTAACACTAAGCAGAGAATTTGCATTGAATTTGTGGTCTGACAAATCATTAGACAAAGCATCCAAGCTAGTTGAAGGTTCATACTGCTTCCAGTGTTATAGATCAGAAAGACAGCTTGAAACCTGAAGCACCACTCCTTCAAATTTCTGTTCCATCCCCCTGCTCTGACAATCAAGTAAATGAAATTTACTCCTCTACATCCTCCTCCCACTCATTTCTCCTAATCCCCAATCTTTTCTCCCCAGCCTTTATTTTCGCTCAAATGAAAATAGGAGAATTCTTCTCCAGAGTATACCAGACAGGAGTCATACAAGGCAGCATCTGTGTTCCACAAACACAGATGCTGGGCATCAACACCTGCCAAATAACACTTTGCCCTACATGGAAAAAGGACATGTATACCATGTGCACTTGCAGGAATTGAGAAAATAGTGTGACTTTCTTTTCTTTCTGAAGATGCAGAAATGAGGCAAAGATGTATTTGAGAGAGAAAATAATGGAAGATGGGACCCTGACTACTTAGAGAGGCATGAGAAGAGTTTCCTTACCTTCTCCTCTTTCCTGAAAAGAGGCCCACAGAAAGTAAAACAGAAGTCAACTGTTTCTTTCAGGATCTCTTATTTTGCTTTAGAATGCAGTGTTTGTTGTAACAGATACTTAATCTGAGACATAAAATCAGATGAGCTGGACAACCTGTATGAAACATTTTTTTACTCTTAGCTTATGACCCAACTGCATGCATCTCCAGATATTTTATGCTGGTAGGGGCAGTAATTTCTTCATCCATCAAACTGATTCTCTAACCCACCACAAGGACTTCCTTATTCTAACTTCAGTCTCCCAGAAGTGAGTCCCTCTGGGTCACACATTCAGTGTTTCCCACAAGAGCAAAGTGACAAGTCATATTTGTGGGAAAAGTTGAAGAATATGGCAGGGAACAAAATTTTATTGATTAGTTTTGTTTGGGTTTCTTTTTTTGTTGTTGTTTTTGTTTGTTTGTTTTTTCTATTTTTACCATTTAGAGACTTTATTGTAGGAAATTTAGTGCGTAGGGACCAGATTATTTTAAAAGAGCAACTATAACATGCAATATCTAGTACCATTTCTTCTTTTGTTCATAATACGTTTCCCATCACATACAGAAATTCACATCACTTAAGAAACTGGGCCACTGGCACTAGGTGTTTAATTTCTGCCACTGCTGTAATTTCCTGATGTCTGTCTCCCTGAACTGCTAGTTGGTTTACCATCTGCTTCCATGTGTGCAAATCTGCATCTCACTGACAATCTTACACAGGTTTGTCAAATTGCCTGGAGTTCTGTGTGTATCACCTTGAACACAATATTAAAGAGGTTGTCAAAAGAGCATTAAATATATGACATAAACACAGTATACAAGAGAATTTTTAAGCAGGCTTTTGTTTAGGTCCCTATTGCATAGACCAAGTCAGACGTCAAACAATGGAATTCAAGATTTCTCTTTTGTGTCTAAGACTGGAGTGAACAAGAAACAATGTAAAAAAAAAAAATTAAAATCACATCTCAATTTTTCTTTAGATGAAATTACAGGTGTGATCCCAGCCTTCAGAAGTATAATTTCTGTATAAACAAAGAGCTATTTCATAGAGGTAAAGGAAACTTTTGTTGTGCTGATATAATGCCAGAACAAGTTTTTACAATCTAATTCTGAAGACCTGGGCAAGTTAGAATTGAGACATAAAGCTGTCCCTCAGCTGATCATCAGAGGAGTTCTATGAAGCTATTCTATGTGGCTTTAGACCAGCCATTAGTGTGCTGTAGAGTTTGCTCATGCCCATTTGGATTCGCATTTGAATTCAAAATTAGAGATAACTATTTGAAATAAAAGTAGTTCTCTGTGTACTACATGAGTGGAAGTCAGTCACATTCACATCCCTGGGCCAAGGCTGGAGATGGGTCATCTGCATGGGAAGTCTATGTAGAGATGGAATATAGTCGTTCTCAGTTGAGACAGTGTCTTATTTAAAGTACATTTGGGGCACACTGGGATTCAGAAAGTAATGTAAAGTGTATCTACAAGCTGCAGCAAGCAATAAAACAAGGTGAATCAGGGCTGTCCTGGATGGATAATAATAAATGTTGCATTTCATAGTGGTTTTCTCACTACTTCAGATCCATATGTAAAAAAATACTGAGTCATCTAAAAATTAAACTTTGTCTTTCGGTCATATTAAGTGCTCAGTTTATTCTCTTAGATGATGCTCTGCCAGGTATTTGCCACCTTTTACATCTTTGCTGCTTTAAAAGTGTTTTCCATTTAGGCAATACGTTTTACATATTGGATGAAATGCATGAATGACAGGAAAAAAATAAGGGACGCTAAAAAGCTCATGACAGGTTTTGCTCATGAAGGAAAAAAAATGTAAAATTAACGAAGGTTAGGCAAAGAAGTGGAAAGACAAGATGGAGTGGTCTGTCCATATATTCTGGCACATGCATGATTTTGTTTTCTGGTTGGTCACTTTTTATCCCAATCTTGCACACCACTACAGCACATATATCACCACTTCAAACTCCTGTGCCTGAAATCAAAGTATAAACTTGCTATACTTTGCTGCTGTAGTGTGTTAATATTCTAGTTGCTAAGGCAATGCACTTACCGAGTTAACTCTTGACGAGTACTTTGCCTGAATAACGTGACAATATGAGTCAGTGCAGAGCACTGTACAGTGACAGCTAGATAACTCCTGATTTTTCAAGTTGAGTCCTTTAAAATTAGCATAGACATTCCCAACCTACACTGCATTTTGCAGCACACCTTATAGATATGCTTAATTTTCTATAGTGCCACCAAAATAAAACAGCAAAAAAATTCCCCCACACTCCAGAAACCAGAATTTATTGCTGATTTTTATTGCCTCTCTCAAAATGACCGCAATATTATAGCATTTTGGACACTACTTTAAAGGGAGAGAGAAACAAACATGGACACTTTTCTATGGCCACTGGGTATCTGTCCATAGCTGAATGATGTTAAAGCCTCAGTAAATAACCCACAAATTCTGGATGCTTGAATCAGAATAAAGATGAAGGGACAGGAGGCAGCTTTTTGGGGAAAACAGACTGTTTGTCTCCTCCTGCTCCCATCTATCTGCACTTCTATCTTTACTCAGGCAGCAAACATTCCAGTGAACACCCATCCTTGAAATTAGAAAAAGCATTTAGTGACACTATCATCTTCCTACTTTGTACTTCTAGCCACCTACAAGTGACATTGTGTTTCTGTAATAGGCCATTATGCTGTCTGCTTGAAAGCATTTGTTTGATACAACTCCTTGAAATAGTACTAGAACTCACATTTACTTGTATCTTTCTAAAATGTATTTCAGATATTTAATGTTTTTTCTCTTTTTAGGTTTTTTCCTTATTTTTTTCTTTTAATGATGCTACTTTCAAATGAAAGCAGCTCTATACCAGTAACTTCAGATCTCTGCCATATTACAGTTGACCCTTCATAGCAGTCAGGAAATCTGTGATTAAGTAAATTTTTTTTTTAACACTCTCTACTCTCCCCGCATTACCACAAAAAAAGTTCAGATTTAGGAAGAAAATCCATCCAGCTGTGACCATCCCCCGAGATACCTGGTTAATTCCCGCTGAATGAAGGGGGAAAAAGTCCTAGGGGTCTGGGAAAAGTCCTTTGAGAGCTGACAGCCTTTCAAGAACAGCTAGTAACTAGGTTCAACCATCCAGTAAGGACCAGTACAACCAGAGACAAGTTGACAGAGAGTAGTTCAGTCCTTTCCTTAAATTGCAAGAAATTGCAGTTTTTAAAAATAATTGTTCTTATTCAATTATCTGTTGTCATTAAAAATCAAAAGTGAAATCAAAACTCATCTGTCTTCTGGACATAACAGTTACATATCCATGTTGCAAGCAGAGAGATCTTTCATTTTATAACCTTGTTTCAGGCATTCTGCTTGGAGATAGCCTGAACATCAGCCAGAGGAGACTGGGAACTGCAGACCACTCCAAGCATGTGACAGGGAACAATTATCAGGGTGAGCAGTTAGAGATGCAAATGAGCTCTAATACTGAAAGATGTGAACAGCCAAAGTTCTGAGCTATCTGCATACACAGAAGTCACTCTGTGCCAGTACTAGGTGACATTGAGGAAAATCACTGTCTGTCAGTGGCTAAAAAGCTGAGGGAAAATGGGATTGTTTTTCACTCTTCTGTCTCTTATTCTAACATTCAACCTACAAGTGATTTTTCAAGGCAGAGGTATCCAAAGACTTCTTGTGTGTCTGAAGGGAAAGAGAGCAGAAATGGCAGGCAGATGTTCCTGACCCCTAGAAGAACTCCATACTTTGCAAACAGCCATGAGAAGTAGAATACATTTGTTCCTCCAGAAGATAAGGCCTTTCTAGATAGATTATGATGCTAGGGTCAAGTCAGCATCTTTATGCCCAGGTTGCAGGTTAAGTGATCTTTCTTCGGAAGTTTTCTATTTCTTGGCAATCACCATTTCCAACAGTGAGTCAGTTTCATAATAATATCTCTTTGTGGTAGTCACCCCACACAGCTCCCCAAAATCCACACAGATCAAGCATGGAGCATGTCCATTTGCCTTGCCACTGCTGATAGTCTCTGCTCCAGGCAGACCTACTTTTCCAATGCTAATGCCAGCTCTATAATTGTAATTTTTTTTAACTCCTTTAAATACTCTATTCCTTTAATATTTCTTAGGATGGGATTCCAGAGCTCTAAGGCCCCTTGAAAGAAAAGGAAGAAATCCAGGGTCACTTTCCTGAATTGCAGTGCTGGATTTCTGTCTCTGCCCAGCACTGTGCAGTATTTATTTCATCTTCTGGCTTTCTTATTCTTTGCTCTAAAGTAACGAGAGTTTCTTGATTGGCAAGAGCACTGATCAAACCAGAAATAATCTGCTTACATGCTTCATCAGTGAAACAGAGCTAGGCTACAGCAGGCTTGTACTGAACATCATCACCATACCCGCTGGGGATTAGGATGATTATGGCAGTGACCAAGGCCATGGGAAGGATTTTGTCCTGATCACACTTTTCCTGCTGACACACTATCTGCAGCAACCATTTCCTTAGTCAGGTTAATGAAACTCTCTTTGGTTTGTATTTTCTCATTTAAGGTGGCAACTGCTATAAAAAAAAGATAACCTGTCTGACCTCAGCCATTATCTCTCACTGTGGTTTTTCATCGCTGAATCTGATAATTGATACTACAGAGCCAGAAGTGCAGCACTCTACATAGTTTAGTTCCTAATGTGAAACCTGAATCCCAATGAGAAATTTAGTGTAACACTAATTATGACTGACATTCCCTGTTAGGGTGGGAGATAAAAATCACATCACAGTGTAGCTGGAATGGTCTTGCAACCTCTCTACAGCTGGCTTAATGTTTCTATACAAATACCTTGACCTTTAGAAAAAACAGAGTGGAGGAAAAGCAGGAGATGTTTTCAGCATTAAATGATTCCCATTTGTAACTCTATGAATGGCACATTTGGTCCAATTTCCAGTCTCTGGCATTTCTAAACTGCCATGTTACAAATAGACAGCAGGCTATAAACTTTCTCCTTAGAGGGAAGGCAGGCAATCAAGTCAGTACTCCAGCCAGCAGGTCTGTGATGCTGCTGTGTCAGAAATCCTGCACCCACAGACAGGTGCAAAGGCAAAAAGGTGGTGGAGAATTGGGACTTATGTATTTGTTAAATTGGGGTTCTCATCAAGCTCAAATGAGATTTTTTTCCTATTGATTTTGCCATACTGTTTCCAATAAGAGCAGGAAATAACATATTCAGATTTTTCAGCATCTGATAGTGATGTCTTATTGTGAGCCTTGATAAAATTTACATTCTGGTTCCCACTTGGCACCTTACAGCCCACAAAAGCTACTGTAGTGCCTTTATCATAAAGTTTGAGAGTGGAAGAAATACAAGACTGTCATACCCAGCAATCAGGAGGGTGCAAAAGAACCAGCCTGTGGATGGACAGCTCTGTTACTTTAGCGATGCTCGGCAGGCACACGCTGAATAGCAAGGTTTGCTTTCTGAAATGTTCACACCCATCACTGCTCCTAGCAGGATGCACTGTTCTCAAGACAACTGTGGAATCTCCCCTTTTATCTCCCCTGCCTTCACACCAGTCATAAGCAGGATCTGAATTCAGTCTCACATTCACATTAAATTTCTTACTGGCAGCTAGGGTGAAATCTGGGAAGTTCAGCAGGTTTACAATTCTATTAGACAGCTACACAAACATTTTCAGATGTTTAACATTTACCGGAGTGGATGATATTGTGCATTTGGTTTCTCTGTCTGTGAAGAGAGTTTGTAATCTTTAAATTGCAAGATATGTGGACATATGCTTTATCTGAATTGCTGAACATTTACTCTGAGGAATTATGACAGCAGCAGGAGTTTACATTTCTGCAAATAACCTAAGGTACATGCTGTGCATCATCATATGTGTCCGTCTCCAGTGCTAAGAATCCATGGCAAAGCAAATGAGTTCAGTTGGTACACATGGAAACAGCCAGAGCTACGGAGAACTGGGGTGATGGAGGAACAGACACCATTCTGGGGGGCCCATACATGACACCTCCTCTCAAAGACCATTGTTTGTGTGGGGGTGCCAACAATGCAGCTGAGCTGTGGGAAGATAGGTCCTGTGATGGAAGGGTGTCCTGGTTTCAGCCACAACAATGGGGAATACCCACACATGACAAGATTTGCTATACCTCTAGCATCAGCTTGAATTTTTAGCTCTAGTTCTGTAAGGCAAACCCACAATCTCTCTGCTGTCTGATTTGAAAAACAGGTAGCAAACTGTCATCTGCAAGGGAGCAGTATGAAACTTGTATCTGTAGATGATGCTTAGAGCGGAAAGGAATTATTAAATCAATGGTCAGAGAGACAAAGAGACCTTAGATTAATGATCTCAGTTTAGTGACCTTCCTGGGAAACAGAACACTCATTTACATCCTGAAGAGCAATCAGGAATGTTTTGCAGAAGTTATTATAATGGCTTCAAAATAGTTTTAATTGGGAAAACTGATTGCATCATCTCTGCATCACTTCTCCTAATTGAAGAGCCCCAGAGACAGAAAAGTTTCAGTCTCCCTGGACTGTGTGTGTGTACCATTAGTCCCAGGTAATGCAAGCTCCTGGATCACAGTGGGAAGGCCACTGTTGGGCACACATGCCTGGCTGCAGGCCCGGAGGAGCTCCTACAAGATGCCCAGACAGACAGCTTAGAGCACGTAACACAGGAGTTCTGATGCAGTTGGTAACTCTCCAACCATGATCAAGAGCCTTGAATAATATCTCAGTGGGCAAGTGGTACAGAATGTGAAGGAAAACATGGAATAATCAAGAATGCTTGCTGTGTCGGTGCTTCCTGCCCTTCCTGCAGAAGGAAAGGAGCGTTCATGGTGGCCAGCAAGCCAAGTTCAATGAGAATAACCTACAGCAGTGATTTTTCAGGTGGCAGCAAGAGGCTGAAGTCATTATTCTCATCAGAGCTGAAGACTCCAATAACAGCATATGGCCCATTGGGGCTGCAGACATCTGACTCCCATCTGCTGCCCAGTGAGCTTTCCCAGTGTCTGGGTTGTAGGAAGGGCTTCAGGCAGTTGCTTGTCTTCCTTGCCAGAGGGTGAATAGATGCCTACAACACACCTCCATCCAGACGTGGATACTGTTGGGTGCAATCTGAAGCGCAACACCCCAGCTGACATTTTTAAGAGCAGCTCATGTGTGTCTCTGTTGTGCTGGGAAGGACAGCTCCATTTTTTATATTCCACTGGGCTGGGCACTGCAGGCAAGAACAATGACCTGACAGATAGCTGCAAGATACCTCTTCTAAGTATACTACCTTTGCACAGCACCACACTATCTTCACATCAGTAGCAACTGGAAACTAAACTAAAGTTTGTTTGTTTTCTTCCTGACCTTAAACAGGTGAAATCTGCTCCCTGGTCCTTTGAGGCTGCTGGAAGCTTCCAGGAATGAGTGATTTCTCCAACACAGAGCTTACTAGAAGGAGTTCTAGACAAACATACATTCTGTCTAAAGACTGGCAAACTACTCCCAGCAAAATATCAAGTGGAAATATATAAAGGTTATAGGAAAAATTAATTTTTCAGAGCCTGGGATAGTACATTTTCCATGCACAAATTGGCACTAACGCTTCCAGCTGAAGTACTACACATGTAGTATGTGTTTAAAGCATATATTGAAATGCATGAGAAAGTAGTATTTAAAAAAAAAAAAAATCACCAAGAACAACTGAATCATGTGTCCACTACAGAAAAGGCAGGAAAAAGAAGAAGACAGCTGAAATCCAGTCGAAGCAGAAAACCCAGCAAAAACTATATGAAACTTTTCAATAGCTCCCATCAGCACAAGGTCTATGGTTCTTTAAAAAAAAGGTTTATTTTTCTTTGATTGCTTTAACTCCAAAGTACTCCTTGGCTGCTCAGTTTTTGCTAAGGGAATTAGATTTTCTGAATTCCTTCTTCTTTCCCATTGTGGGGGAAGTTTAAACACTGTAAAATCTTGCCCAAAGCTTTTTATATGACAGTCTCATAAACCTGCTTGAACTTAGGCCCTGCTAAGAGTTTAAATTCAATATAGAATTATTTGGAATTTGTACTAGAAAAAAGGAAGCAAGGTTTTCAGAGGAAGCCTTCTTCCCTGCAGAAGTTTACTTTTTAAAAATACCAAAAGTAGTATATTTATATGTGGTTAAAATCATTCTCTATCCTCCTTAGACATAGATATTTAGTAAATTTGTTTTTAAAAAGTTGAGAATGTACTGTTCCTGATACCTTTATCAAAGAGCAAAATAAAAATGAAGACGTAATTCCACAGTTATTCCAATGGGGAAGGAAGAGGTGGAGGGAACAGAGGGATTGTCACTAAACAAGTGTCAACCAGCAGGCATCCATCTATTTGGCTAAAGCAGCACAGTGTGCCAGAAGCACCACTAGAACACTTTACATTGTAGTGCCTCTTTTTGCCTTTTATTTCAGATTATTTTTCTCAAAACTGGTATGAAAGAGTTTCTTTCCTGGGTCTAGTGGTCCCAGAAATCCCTAAACCATATGACTGGCATAAGCTATCTCCACAAAACAGAAAATAAACACCTGAAAGTCTCTGAAAACTCACTCCTTTGGAAATTTGCTTCCTTAAGAACATTGTTTGTTCTGTTCACACCCTCTTCTGTAGGAAAAAGTTGGACATACTTGAATTTATAGCTGCAGGGACCATGTTCAGACCAAAGGTCTTTATGTTAGGATGAAGTACTACGTGTACTTGGCATATGTGGGGAGCAATATCCAAAACAGGTGGCAGAAAAATGCCTCCTTGGAAGACAAGACAGAAGGCACTAATTGCTTTCAGTATAAAGATTAAAATACAGACATTTGCATGGTGTTACACATCACTAGTCAACTCCTCCATATCATTAGTCCTTCCACTGACTTCAAAGAAGAACAAATTTCATTCATGGAGAAGCATACTTTCATTAGTGCCACAGTGGGAAGGACGAATCCCTCCTCCCCCCTCCCATCCTGTCATTCCCATTCCTCACTGAACAAGAAACTAAATCCCAAATTAGCTTTTCCTTTTTTTTTGCACAGGTGCTCAAGAAAGACCTCAAAGTATAGCTGTTTAGGAAACAGTGGGAGAGAGCAGACTTTGAAAACATGGAAAAACCCTACTGCGAGCATCTTTCTTGATTGATCCAGGGCTGTATTTACAACAAGTAAATTAAAATAATCCTGCAAAATAAAATGCTCCTTTTCAGTACTTCTCCTCTGGTCACATGTGGAATTTAAATAACTCTGCATGTGCTAGACTATAATTACCAACTCTTTTACACTCAGTACACAACTTCTGCACTTGGTTTAGAAACTTGTTCCAAGGATAAAGCCTACAGCATTCCAAACCTGATGACACAAAAAAGAAAGCACTGAGCAAAACAGTAATTTGGTATCTGCATGCATCCATACATGAGGCCACTTTAAATGATTTTACTAAGTTTGACAGACAGCAAGATTGGTGCCTGAGTCATGTTTTCCCCTTTCCTTCTCACTTTAGCCCATTAGGAAATCCATTTTTCTTCTCAGCCAATACTTCTGCAGGAGGCAGAAATGAAACATGAAAGCAACAGTCTTGTACTTCAAAACATTGGGAAGAGTGGGGTCTGGGATGCAGGAAAATAGTTTATTTAGGCTGTCCAAAGCAGCAAAAAAATAAACCTTCCCCATCTGTACTTATAAATACAGCACTTAACAATTGAAACAGCTTCCTAGTACTTTTGGCCTGGCCTGGCAATTTCTTTCATTTAGAGAAGCCAGTATATCTTTCATTTAAACTTTATCTTTTAAAGGCAGGCTAGCTCAGTTCCAGAGTCACCACCTCTGCTTCTACAGAATGTTGAAGATTATTTTATAGGAAATGCTTACTAGGTTGAAATTACACCCCCAAGTAATAAGCAAACAGGAGGACTAGAGACTGGAAACAGCAAGGAAAGGAAAAAGGATTTATTTGAAAAAGACAGGCAATATAACCTAGCTTGCACACACACTTAAGGTTTGATAGCAGTTTCTCCTGAAACTGTATTTGGAAGTGTTTTAGACTTGAAATTACAGCTTTAGCTACTTACTTTGTATAGCTATAACAGCTTCTAAGACAGCACTCAAATATTAATGAAGGAAATAGCTATTCCAGCACTCAGGCTTCCTACCTGAATGCTCACAGCAAGATTTCCTAGGAAGATTTCTACAGAATTTAGCCAACCTATACCTCTGATCAGGAATCAGATTTGATACAGAAAGGATCATTGGTAATCAGACGCTAAGCAGAAAGTAATTTGTCAGGAAATGTGTTTGGACATTAGATCAGGAATAAGGGGACATGTGGAGATATGAAAGAATCAGTATTTGCACTTGAGTCAGGCTAGTTCAGAAAAAATGTTTAGTTGTGTTTTTGCTTGGACCTAAGATAAAACTTTAAACGTCAAGTTTGGAAAAAATCACTTAGCTTACAACAATGTTTCTCTTTTTCTTCTTAATTTCTTGAAATACAGGCACCTATAAATGTATTTTACCAAATCTGCCACAAGTTTTACTCACAGATAGATCAGTTAAAGATTTACTATCTGTTGGTATTTTTTGCTGACGATTGCCTCGATATAGTAATTACACACAGACAGAAAACTGAACTTATTTATTTCATTCTTCCCAAATACAATAAGTTGTCATGGTATAATTGGGGGCCACAGGGTTGTGAGGACATGTGAGTGATAAGTGAAGGAAGATTATAGTTAAAGACTTACTGCTCTAAGTACAATATTATTTTTCTTAAGAGTAAAAGATTTAGGAGATTTTCAGGCTTTAGCAGCTAGCAGTATGATTTACACAAGGGAATATTTCTATCATTTACCAACATTTCTAAGTATTAGGGCAAGGAAGTATTATGAATAATTTTTTTTTAGCTCTTGAAAGACTTGATTTTAGTAATAAAACAGATATTAACACATGAATGATATGTCTTTAATACACATCATAATGTAGTCTTCTATTAAAAGTTTGATTTTCCTTTTTTCCCACTCCCCAGTTCAAAAAACCAAAATGAACATAGAAGAAAATCAATAATGGTGTTTGTCTCTACTGAGAAAAGTATAATAAAGTTACATTCTCCTTTATATATCAAGATTTTAGACAGGACTGAAAGTGCTCCAGGCCAGCACTGACAGATCTGGTAAACACAATTTCAGACTTAATACAAAAACAGAAGCCAGAATAATATATTCTCAAAGAAATAATGCAAAAAAATGCAGACACAATAGACTGACATGAACATTGACAGACTAAATCATTTGTTTAGTACTGACTATCAAATAATTTCAACTATTTGGAGTAATATTTTTGAAGGCAGTGATGTGGGACTTTTTAGCAAGCTCACCTTTTTGCTGTCTTCATCCTGTTTTTCTACTGCAAAAATACACTATACAATTCTTCATAACTGCTCTGCAGCAGGAATATGTAGAACATATCCAAGTTCCCATAGCTGGCTCAAGTATCTAACTCATATCAATAGCTGACAGTATTTTTGTAGAAGGCCCCATGTGGGAGAACCTTCCCCATCTCCATTTACTTTGGGCAGTGCTTTACAAGAAAACAGTTTGGAAAAACAACTCATCCTCTGCAAATAGCCACTCCATGGTGAAAAATGCAGCAACAAACTAAATAGCAGTGGACGAAGAAATAAGAACCAGAGAATATCAGCTTTCATGGTTTGTTTTCTGCTACCTCATTCCTGCTTGGAATAGGCAAAGACATCTCTTTCTTCTACAGCCATCTAGCTTAGTGGAGGTTGGTGCAAATTTAACCATAGATTTCATATTAATTCCTACCATACCATATTCATAATTCATATGCAATTATAATAAAACATGAATTATAGCATACAGATTAATATATAATGTGCTATTTATTATAATAATTCAGACAATAACCATATATTTCCTCTTAGTTTCATATTAATTCAAATCTGAATATTTCTATCTGGGATTTTAAATTAAAAATACTATTCTGAGAACCCAGATACCCACAAAAGCATTTTTGTATTTCAAGGGGCTCTTGAAACAGTCATTATCCAATGAATCCCTACAGACTTCCGGGATGGCAGATATAAAGCAATAAAATATTCAGGAGTCCTTCCAGTAGAAGATACAGTTTCCATAAGCATCAGGCATGGTGAAAGACTGTTAGTCTGGATAATAGTTGTATTACATCTAAAATACCACAGCTGCCCAAAATCTATAAACAAAGAAGTGATTCTTTTCTCCCAACAGCATCCCACATTTCACTGCTATTCATAGTGTCTAGAACAACTCTGTTCTCCATATTTATTATGGGTTTATTGTCCTAGGTCATCTTGCAGGGACCTAGTACACAGAAATTCCCTCTTTTGCAGCAGTGACCTACTGAAGAGTTATTTTCTTAGAATCATAAAGGCATTTACCTTCATACACACTTCTTTTCTACAAAGCAGAGCACAATTGATGACGAAGGACCCAGAGGATGTAACCTGTGGGTGATACCAGTGTCAGCTCTCTCCACCATGGCACACCAGTTCTCTGAGCCAAGCATTTCCAAGATTAGTTGTAATCACAGCAGTAGCCAGTGCACATACCTACAGCCACAGAAAAGCTCAATTATTTTCCAGAATTCATCCTACTGCATAGCAAATAAGTTTCACAGGGTGATATTTCAAAATTATTATGCCAACAGTTGAGATTTAATTCTCACTGCACACCAAGCAGCTTCAAGGCTCTGTTGGGGAAACATATGAGAAGCCTAATTTTTAGCCACATGGATCAGCAGTTCTTCACAACAGGAGCAGAGTGGCAGTTTACAGCTCTCAGGTCAGTCAGTGAAGCAAGAGTTTTTACCTAAATTCACCATGGGATTCAGAGCCCAAATGTGTTCAATGTTTGCAGCTGAGCATCAGCTACCACAGCAGTGTTGGTACCTGGGATTTCTACACCCTCTGAGGATTCAGTACCAGGAAGGAAATACAGAGCAGGTAGCCCACTGCGTCTCAGGTATATGAGTACCTCTACTTTCAATGTTGGAGACTGCACCTTGACTCTGGTGCAAACCCAGGAGGTGCCCAGAAAAAAGATTGCAGTTGTAATATAGAGGGGGAAAAAAAAAAAATCTATGAAGAATTTTAATGCACAAATTCTTTGGGAAAGAAAAAAGGGGTTTACCCAATATAGCCTTCTGAAGTAGAGTAACAGGAGAAAGCAACCAAGGCTGAGTTCTTTGCCTCAGGAGAGATAACAAAGGGCAGTTTCAATCATGCCTAGGTGCTTTTGCTACCTATCCACAAGCAGCACTCCTTATATCAGCCTGAACAGGTAAGACTTGTGCTACAATTCTTAGTACTCATCTGAGTGACCTAAGTATATAAGTAAACTAAGATTTTTCACTCTTTTGTGCACAAAATTAATATGAGAAGATTCCAAGCCTTGTTTTCCCACAAATATCCCATTTCCTACAAATCAATGCTCTTCCAGGTAATTTGGAAATTTTAAACATTTTCTGGCACAGGAGAAAATTTAATCTAGAATTTTCTATAGTCTAGGTCAGTGGTCTAGCTGCTGGTTTCCAGTCTGGTCCTGGTCCACTGAAACACTTCATATTAGGTGATTTCTTTGTGCTACCTTTACTCTGCTTCTATTGCTTCCCTCAAACCTGTAAACCCTTAAGCAGATACAGCTAATTTTATTCAAATTACACAACCAAAAGTCTAACTCAGTATCAGAATGCCTCTAGCACAGGACAGCAGAGTGAGAGACAAGCATTACCCTGAAGTCAGGCAAATGAAAATGCTATCTCCATTGTACAGGCTAAGCAACAGAGGGGAAGATTAGGCAAGTTGCCAGAGGTCGCAGGGAAAAACATCTGTGATAGCGTGAGGAGCTGAGATGCCTTGAACCCTGTTCAAAGCTGCAGACCATCACTTTCCTTTAGCCTGTAGTTACTGTAAAAGTTATTTCTGTGAGCCTGGAAGGCAGGTTGTTTCTCAGGTGTTACCAACTTTGTGAATAATTTTGTTTGTCTGCCTAGTGACATTTCCCACTGCTGCTGCATGCAAGATCTCACACTGCAGCAGGGGAGAAGAGAATGCTGCTCACAAAGCCAGGAAATATGAAACCTTAAAGAATTACCAGAAGAGCTGACAGGCAGGCAGAGCATCCTAAACAAATTCAACTCATCCCTTAATCAATTGAATTGCTTTCCAGTTGATTGAGCCCTGTAGGCTTTCAAATCCCAGAATACAGACCAAGTATTAAAAACTACCTCTTGGTCTGCATTTGTAACTGTAGGATTCAAGGTCAATTCCAAATAGGAGAGCATCACACAAATCTTCAAGATGATGATAAAAGAAAAAGCCAGGAAGAAAATTAACCTCAGATGAAAGCTAGTAATAATCTTGACTCCTGACTCCTGATGCTCTTCACGGCAAAAGAGGGTTATTATTCCCTCCCTTCCCCTTAAAAGAGCAAATCCAGGCAAAAGCAAAAATATAAGAAATGGGTTTTCCTGAGACGACACTGCCACCTATTGTCACTGCTGTTTTTTCTCACTTTTTAGTTAGGCCTTTTACAGTCCATCAAATATCTCGTCAAAACCAAATATTTCCCCTTCTTCCTCAATCAAAAACTGTTTGAATTAACCTCAGATTTAATCTTCTCATCATCAACCCCAGATATACCTTCAGAAACAACTCAGAATTTTGTTACCGGCCTTCCTAGCTACAACAAAGAAAACAGAGTAAGCTCATTTCTCAGTCCACCTCCTACAATTTAGGCTACTCTTATTTTTCATTTGGTGACTCCTGTCCTTTCCAATTTCTAGCTTGCACAATGAAAAAATAAGTTTCCTCTTACAGTCCAATTCCAATATTTTTGCTAATATCCTTGTACACATTCACACATTTTTTGTTCAGATCACGACTTTCAGGATAGGCCCAGAAAATACCCAAGGGCACCAGATAGGCCCGTATACAGCCACTCTCAGTAAAACTGTATATCATTGCACTCCCAAAAACTGGCTTCCTTAGATAATCCAACAAGAAGGCTCATGCAGCCAACACCTTTCGTATTTCTGCTCTAAAAATATTTGTGCAGTAACTTAAATTTATACATGAATAATTCCAAATTGAAGGGAAAATATTATTATTGCTATGTGTAAGCTGTGCTATAGCTATTGTATGTGGAACCCTTTCTTACCTTCTTTAGTTACTTTTGGTACCTGGGTAAAACTACATGGAATGGTGCTTAGAGATGGCAAAATAATCACAAATAAATTTAGATTAAAATGGAAGTATTTCTATATCAAAAGTGAGTTTAATGTAACTACTGCCACAAAATGAAGAAACAAGTAGTAAATCCCAGCACTAAGCTAAAATTTTCCTTCTCAAAGTTAAGATGTTCCTTGCCACATGGCTGGAAACCTTGCAGAATCATTTTAACCTTTGCAAAATTTTACATGTAAAAAAATCCCTCTAATACACAAATGAAAGGTTTCAGCATTTGACATCAAAAAAGATGAACTGAGAGAACATACACATTTTGAAAGGAAAAAGGGGAAAACTTAATTGATTTTCTTATTAAAGTGTGGCTACTTTAGAGATTCTGTGGAGGTGGAGATGCTATGTTTAGCACCAGAAATTGCGCAAAAACAGCAAAAGCGAGCAGAATATGTTTGCCTTTTAAGGCATTTTCAAGTACCCTTGATAACGATACCAGTAATGGGCAGGGCTGTAATCCCTTTCTCAGGGCACCCCAGGGAGTTCCTGGTGACTTTCTTCAGGGTCACAAGCTGTGGTGACCTTGTGGTCACAAGAATTCACCAGATGCTTCAGGTTTATCTGGAGGGGGAAAACCCTGGTACTTCTTCCTTCTATTATTCTTCTAGAATTAGGATGGCTTTATTTAATTTTTTTCCTAATCCATTCTTGGTTGTTTGCAACCAAGGTGATGATTACCTCTCTGGCTGGATCCAGCTTGAACATTTCCTTACAGGTGCTGAAAATATCTCCTTTCCCACCTTCAGTCCTCTAGGACACAAGGTTTCTAAGGGTTAACCTTCCCCACCCATTAAAAAACAGGTCCTGTTTGGTTTATACACTTTAATTCTTTGAGGAGTATATTAAAATTTTTTCTCACAGCAAATTGATAGAAGCATTATTAGAGGAGCAGTTTTGAAGGGTGCAATCAACTCTTGCAAGTTGTTTTTCAAATATGTTTTATGTAAAAAAAGTTCAGAGCTGAGTATGTTCTTCACAAGAGGGAATCATTCAAGCATGAAAACTCATTTGAAATATAATTACTTCAAGTTCAGCCAGTCCTATATATTTGCCAGAAGCTGTTAAATCCTCTAAGTTAACAAAATAATACATAAACAAATAAATCAAGTGGGAGAGGGAGCAATAAAAATAGAAGTATTTTAACAAAAAACCCAATAGCAAAGTGTGGTAGGAAGCTGTTTCTGTACAATTGAATAGAACGATATTGTAATATGGGACCTGGGGAACATTTTCCTCAGGTTCTGTGAGCGTTAGTGGCTTTAACTGTACTCTAAAGAGGAAAACACCAGATCAACAAGATATACAGCACGCTCCTGCTCTGCGTATACATATTCTTTGGCAAGGGAAAATAATTTGGCTTCAATTCTTAGCTTTTTCTGGATTCTTTCAAGTGAAAAAGATATTGCAATTTAAAAGCTCTTGTTGCAGATTTCAGGCTGAATCTCAGATGGTTATAGGCAATGGTTTTTTGCATGGAAAAAAAGCATTTGTACCAGCAGCATTTGTACCATATGGTTGAATTGTAAAGTCTTTATAAACACAAGCCCCTTGGAGCTCTTTTTCTTTGTTATAATAACTTCTGTTTATTTCTTCTTCCTATAATTCTGAATTCACACCCTTTGACGTGGCTGAGCTATGAGGGGTAGCAATCACATACTCTGGCAAACAAAGAGGACCATATGGGATGGAAGGACACAGGGCTGTAACTGGATCCAGAATGACTAGATGGCTCTGCCCATCACTGAACACCACCTGGAGCAAGCACAGTCGAGGACACAGGCACTTCTACGTATCTGGAAATAACTAAAACACCAAGGACACCTATTTTCATTGTATTTTTCTCTTAACCTTTCTTCAGTGTTTTTTTGTCCCTTTTTGTATTTTTTTTCTTCAGGATCTGGAGCAATTCCCTCCGAGACACCACAACCTATTTTTCTTAATTATTCCTTCCATTTACCTAGATTTTTCTAGCTTTTCCTACCACAAGATCAAGTTCCCATGCTGTTGTCTGATTGAGTGTGAGTCCAACAAGCAACTATATACTGTACGTCCAAGTAAATCCATTATCTTCTAACAGGGTAGCTAATATTAAGCACAGCCTCATGTTATTAACTAGGCAGGGGTTATTTTTTGTGGAGCATTGACCTTCAGGATCTCATTTCATAATTTTTTTCCATCCCACCAGGATGATGGGAGCTGACAATAATACATGCATAATCTGTGCTACAGAAAACATGGAAGACTGATATTTGCTGCCCCTTATTGCCTGTATCTCAGTCTTAGAATTTTCTAATCTCTGAACTTGGGCAGCCCCATGAAAAACTGAGTGAAAATAAATCTTATTAATCATATTGTCACCAGCATTTCCACACACAGGCTCTGGAAATGAATGCTCCTTTAATATTTAATAATGCCCTCTTGTGGAGACTCTAATTTTCTTATTTTAAGGCTTAGTCAAAACCAGCTGTTCTCACAGGGATAGGTCTTTTTTCCCTGGAGACCCATTCAAAATTCCCTGAAGCAGCTCTGCCTGGCTTTCTCACACACTCCAGTGAACACCTTGTACCTCAGATAATGTAAAAGGGAAGAGATGGGGACACGACTGCTGATGAGTTGTGGGTTTGGGAAGGCCATGTGGCATAAAGGTCACTTATTTCCCATCGGTGGTGCATGGACCTAAGTGGCTTAGGCTACCCAAGCCTGCCTTGCAAGGCTTTAAACTCTTTGGATAAAAGCAACAGAAGGGTCTGCTGGGATTGCAGCCTACCTCACACTCACGACCTTTCCACTGAGTAAACTGGAATCTGGGACAAGTGTACAAACCATACCACAGTCAAATATAAGTGAAATATCCTTATCACGAATTTAGGTTTTTCGCTCTAAGGTCCCATCGGATAAAAGGCTCCCCCCTTCTTTTCCACCAGCAGTGTAGGAGATTCAGCTATAGCACTACTATGAGCTATTTAGATTTGAATATTTTATTTCAGATTTTCACACTTTGCAGTTTGAATTTGCAACCTTGAATAGTACCCAGTATAATGCAAGAATGTATATATACAAAAAATGAGCATTATGCTAAAATTGAAAGTACAGGAAGATAAAATCAGTAAGTATTTCAATGTTCCACTGCAATTCTACCTTTATCGCAAAGTGGGAATTTTCACATTTTAAAACCACTAATAAGGGGACAGAAATGCAAGCTGCTACACTTTTTATTTGCTAAATATTCTGTATTTACTGAAAATCCACTCTTATGGTTCCAAAGTTTTTCTCAGAATTAGTGATAGAGTTATTTTCCTACTCTTTTCTTTGTGAAATATGACATCACCTCTTCAAATCCTTCATTTAGAACCTAAAAGATTTCATTCTGTCTTTTAGGTAATTGAACTTGTAAAATGTATTTCTACTCTTGATAGCCATGTTAACCGTGACTGGCTTATTTTGATTAAACCAGCTGTGCCTAATAAAGTTAAAAAATAGATGACATTTTTAGAAACAATCCATATGTCAGAAGTTGGTTATACTTCCATTTTAGTTTTCCATTACTGTTCAGCTTTTTTTGCTCAATTTGAAGAAGCAAATCCCTATTCAAAAGAACACTGGTATCTTCAGTGTCCTCTTGATTTATTCACAACACCTAGCTCTCCAGGTGATTTTAATGACAGTGTTTTTCTCAGCTCAGATTTGTTTGGGGTTTTTGTTTGTTTGGGGTTTTTTTGTTTTGGTTTGGTTTTGGTTTTGGTTTTGGTTTGGTTTGTTTTTTTTTTTAGACCAGAAGCCAGCAGAATTACTGGCAGAGAAGTATTATTTTCTTTTAAAATCCTGCATAGAGTATTTCATTAAAATGGAAACTTGCACAAACTATCTGTTTGACTAGTAAATCATAACAGGTATATTTACAAACATCATTAAGTCTCAAAGCTGCAATTTGTCTCTGAAACTGAGTACCTCTGACTGTTTTGTGTCATGCCCTGCTTTCCAATTTTTTTCCCTTTGACTACAGCAGCAAAAAGGTTGTTTTGCTATAAAAGTAGTATCTGATTCCATTCAGCCCTAAAAATACAGGCCAATTTCTCTGTCCTTGTATCTTGACAATAAAATTACCACTGGCCTTTAAATGACATCGTGTCAAACTCAGTTTGATGGTAACTAAAGCAAAATTCTTAGAGGAATTCCCAAGGCCATCAGGGTTTTTTAGGGTTAGTATGGTAGTTGCCTTGTACTTTTTTATGGAAATCCTTAGCAATATGCTGCCAGCATCTGAAAGCCATAGCTCCAGCCCAATGCATATTTACTATATAAGTGCCTTTTCTTGATTTCTTTTTCATATTCAAAGCCAGAGATATGATGGTTACAAGGTATCAGTGAAAAGATGCCAGAGCTGCCACAACCATCTGCCTTTTTCCTTTTCCTTTGCAGATTTCTTGTACTCCTGAGTTCTTTAAAGATCACCTTCTATTTTCAGATTACTTAATGATTGCATGCACTACACTGCTAAAGTGCAAAATATGTTTGACAGGTTTCCAAATTAATTTGTAAATATTTTTAAAGCAAGCTTTAAAACTTGGATCTGTAATAGTCTTCAATTTCTTCAGATTTCAAGTGTGTAGAAATACGGGATGGTAGTTTGTCCACATACAGAGACAATTCTGAAATCTGTTTAAAAGCTCAAACCCAATCTAGCTCCTTATGAATAAAGGAGTCGCTATCCATTTTAGTGATGAATACTAACAGTATGTTTTCAAATACACTTTTAAAATAAACAATAATCAAAGTGTAAGTTTAAAAGTCTTAAGGAATCTTAAAAGACTATTAAGGACTCCTTGAAATAAACATAATTGCCATATATATGTGATATTCATTATGTCTTTTCACATATATTTCTGGATATAGCCCACCAAAAATTAACAATACATTTTTTTACTAAATGATGTATTGACTTTATCAATTCATTTACTCATTTTGAATAGTCATCAATTTCCTTATTCTGTATTAAAGACAAATAAGAGTCATCTTGATATGTTTTTCTTTTTTCACACGTTCTTTAGTTTCAGGCCTGTGAATTTGTCCCTTACACAACATAAATAATAATATTACATTCCCTTCAGTTATGGCTATGGCTTTATTTACCTCATTTTCAGCTTCAAACTTGGTGCTGCAGGTGGCACTCTACGCCTAGTAAAAAAATCAGTCACCTCCAGCACAGTAAGGACTCACTGGTTCCCTTTCTTCCAAGCACAGTAGCTGCATAAAGTTTGTGTTTGATCCATTAAGTAGAAAATAATGATCCTTATCTAAAAAGAAATTACCACAGCCATCTTGCATGCACTGCTGCTCTGTTCATTTTACTGATGTGAAGTAACATGTATGAAAATCAGCCCTTGGTGCTGGACACTGCTTTTCTTCAGGTTATGAAAGCTGTATCTTCCATACTTACGACTTGAATTTTTAAAGGCACCTTAAATCTTTAGTATATTCTTCCCTATGTTTGAAAGGCAGAGGCACAAGCAATTTGAATGAGGCTGTTTGGGAGGTCTCATGGGTAGACAGACTATTGAATCATACAACTGTTACCTGAGGGTGCAACAGCTTCCCGTTATCCCCTTTGCCATGTCTTCCCATGTTTGCTCCCAGAAAGAGCATATGCTTCCCTTTTTTTCCCCTTGTTGTGTCTATTTTAGCTTTTATATTGTAATCACTTAATTGGAGACACTCCTATAGATATCTGCAAAGAGCCTTACATCAGTGGGACCTCGTTTCCCACCGACATCTTGTCATTATTATGAAACCAAGCATGAAAAGCTTACCAATAACAACAAAACTGGGAAAGAGAATGTTTTCATAGATTTGGTTTTTTGCTGTTCTTGAAGATTAATATTTGATTCATAATGGAGTCCATCTGAAGCTTTAAGTTACCATTCTATAGGTAAAAGGAAACTGGAGAAAATCAAAATCCAGATAAAAGAGATGTCATTCATATAACCTGTGATTCAGAATACAGCTTGATCTGAAAAGGTCACAAAGAAAATAAGCACAAGGGCTGCAGGAAGCATAGCTACCTGATGACACAAACACAGATGCTGAATAAGAACATTGGTTAGGAATTAAGAAGTTTATCAGCTACACCCAAAGGCACAAAGACCCTTTTCCCTTTCTGAAAGATGCACATTTCCATTTAAATAACCTGTACTAATAACAATGCTTACAGCAGATATGTTCTAGGGAAAGGATGTGAAGGCTTTTGCAGCTACTGATTTGATATGATGAAAACTTTATCAAACAGGTAAACTGATATAGAAAATACCAAAAAAAATGCAAGGGAGCCGATCTCCCTGAATTTACACAAAGAGGAATGCGTTCAAACGTGGCAGTGTGGAAGAATTTCCCAGATTAAACATACAGTCTCTGCATGACAGCTTTAAAGAATAGCATCACGTAACATTTTTTTTCAGTTGATTTTCAGAAAAAACCATAATTTAGACTTCCTCTGTAACCATTATTCTACTCTGGGGAAGCCTAGAATCTTACCAGTGCCCCAAAAGCACTGGTCAAGCACCCCAAAAGCACTAATAAGCAATAATTACCCCATGTTACTTAATGATTGGTAAGGCCCAAGACAAAGACAGATATTGGAAGAAACTCATGGGTCTTCTCCCAATGTAAGCTCTTCTTTGTTCTTCATGGTTGGGAGCAAGCAGGTCCACTTCTCAAACTTTTCCACCTAAAGTAATAAAAAAAAAACCAACATTGTAATATTTTCTCTGACTGGCATCTTCCAGACTGTGTTTGCCCTTGAAGATACTGAAAAGCCACCTGGACGTGGGCCTATTCTCCTGAGTAAGGGTATTTGATGAGATGACTGCCAAAGGTCCCTTTCAATCTCAGCTGTTCTGTGGGTTTGTTAAACTAGCAGTCAACCAGACTGATTTTTACCCCATTTCTGCTTCACTCACAAAGAGAGCAAATGAAATCCTGTAACAATCCTGTTATCTCTAGCATAACATGAGCTTCCTCCAAGACGGCTGGGTCACCTCCCCTCAACAGTCAGAGTTTTGCCTATGACAATAATATGCACATACCTCAGCATAAGCACTGTCCTTTGTTCATTTCAATTTCTACCACCAAAATATTCCAGCCCCTTCCCACATTCCTGAAGCCTGCTTGCCCAGTTTCACCAGGCTCATACTCTTCTCATAAATAATGCCAGAAGAATTTGTGAGGGCCAGAAGGGACACATTTCCAGATATTTTCTATCAAAGGTAGCCAGGTTTAGCTTTCTAGAAAGCACATCTCCCAAACCAGGCCATTTTTATATGGAGCCTTTTCCCACTGCTGATCACATCAATCCAGTAACAAACTTCTTTGAGCACCCAGAGTCCTTGCAAATCTATCTAGTTTTTCCAGGTTCCCCTGCTAAAGTCATATCACCCAGACTTTTTCCATCACCAGACCAGACCACATACCCCAAAACCTTAGGCATAAGCAGCCAGAGTATTAAATACAAGAGGTTTTGTTTACTTTAACTTATTTCAGCAGAAGCTCTGATGGTCTCCTCAGCTGTCAGGGCTGAAGACTTGACCGGCATCTCCTTTTACAGCAAACTTTCTTTCAACTCCTGGTCCTTCCAAATTGCTGCTGATTTTCCTGAACTGGTCTTGGAACTGACATTTTATTTCACCTCCTAGTGCTCAGTGGAGTCTTTGTGAAGCCTGTAGCTCTCCTGTTCTCTGACTGCCCCTGCTTAAGGGCTGTATTTCGTGGGTGAGACTCTTGTCTGTGTTGTGGTCATCCTCATCTCCCAGCTTGTTCTTCCTCATGGAGTGCCCTTGCTCTTATTGTTGGTTGATGCATCTCATTCTATATCAGAGTATCCCAGAGTAGTAGTTTGGATTGAAAGGAACCTTAAAGATCATATACCCCCAAACCACCTGCGATGGGCAGGGACACCTTCCACTAGACCAGGTTGTTCCAAGCCCCATCTAACCTGGCCTTGAACACTTCCAGGGATGAGGCCTCCAGGACTTCTCTGGGCAGCATGTGCTTGTAGCTCTGAAGAAAGAATTTATTCCTAACAGCTAATTGAAACTTTCCCTCTTTCAGTTTAAAACCTTTCTCCCTCATTCTATCACTATGTGCCTGTGTAAAAAATCTCTCTCCCTTTTTTACAAGTCTTCTTTAGGTACTGGAAAGATGCTGTCATGCCTTTTTTCACCATATGACTTGCATGTGGGATTGTGGGTACAGGGGTTTTCTGAGTTTGCCTCGTGTACAGGACAGAGACAGGAGGGAATTATGGAAGCTGGCATTGCGGGTGGGATCTTCCATGCATGCGTTAGTCCACGGTAGGTCAGCCTAGATGTGAGGCAAGTTCTCTGATAGCCTCTTACCCCAAACTCATCAGGATGTGCACTCTGAGGCTCATGGTTGGCTCCCATTCTAAAAGCACTGTGTGGGATGCGTATTGCACCCCTTCACTGTGGGTGCCGAGGGGATTCTTCGAGCCCTGTGCTCAAAGGGACTTTCTGAAAGGCCCAATCCCCAGAGAGCAGCATAATGCTAATTACTCCTCCTCTGCAAGACTCTGGGATTTACATGACTGTGAAAGAGCCAAAGGCCAGACATCTGCCACTGCTTTTTCACATAACATAAGGAAACTAGGAGGTTTGCCTGTGGAAAGGCAGGGGATAAGATGTTAGGTGCAAACTGCAAAGACCATGAGATATCCCACTTGGCTGGCAGCTCCCACTTGGCTGTGGGAGAATTCAACTAAGAACCTAAATGTGCAGTGCATGGGGCAGGAACTGGCTTATCATTTGATCATAACACTTATTTCTGGAAGATGTCAGTCAGAGAAAATATTACAATGGGGTTTTTTTTTATTACTTTAGTTGGAAAAGGTTGAGATGCGGAGCTGCTTGCTCCCACCCATGAAGAACAAAGATTTAAGAATACAAAGTGGGGAGACTTTATATGAGAAGAGCATAAGAATGTAAAAACTGAGCTTACATAAATATTTTAAAGTATGGAAAAAGGTAGTAAAGCAAATGCTAGTTTTCTTCATTACATTCCTGGTGGTTTATGACTGTTAAGCTTAAGTTAATTAACATACCTAAGCAAAGATGTAATGTAAATACATTGTTAGAAGTTTAGGTAACACATAGAAATCACAAACAAGAAAGTTGCTAATGTTTTTGTATCTAATTTTATTTTACCCAAAACGTTTACATATTTATTACAACCTTATACTCCAAGTTTAGTGAATTCTCACATGTCTACTGACCAGCTACAAATGATATGAAATAATTAATTTTCTGTCAGTGGCAATCTGGAACACCAAATTTATTAGGTAATGTTAGTACCCTCTACCCCAAAGTAATTAATTGCAATGCTAACTTGACATAATAGCACAATTGCAAATGCTAGTCTGGATATTCCACACATTTTTTCTTTCAGGATTCAAATACTTGTGGCTTTTCTTATGAATGTTCTGGAACAAATATTTGTGGCATGTCTAGACCAGCACTTAGTGTTGAATTCTGCTAACTCAAGTTAATTAGTAATTAATTAACTGGAGGTATAATAGGACCAAAACCTCTATTCTGAGGATACTGCAATCCATCTGACAAGTCCTGCAGCCTGACATTGTATGCTCTTCATAATTTCAATTTAAGTGTAAGGTTCATTGAAAAATATTTGCATGTGAAAGCTGGTAGCTAAGAAGTTATTTGCATAGCAGTCCAGCAGCCTTCTGTGAGTGCAAAGCGTCTCAGAGGAGCAACTTTCTGCAACTGTAATGATCTACAGGGTATGAAAGCAGAGCATGGCAGAGATGTGCATGGGGCACAGCTGTACAGGAGCACATGGGATGGGATGTACTGCTTGATGCTGGCAGTGATGTTTGGTGTCCTGGCTGGAGGCTGTGCTTCCCTGGCTGTGTAGTATGGGAGCATCTGGTGAGCTCAGCAGACATGGGGAAAACACCACCTGCTGTCAGGTGGTAGCTGTTGGGGGCAGCTAGCCGTAAACAAGATTCAAAGATCTCTCTGGAAATAGCTCTCGGTACTTGTGCTGCCAGTCTTTGTTTAATCAAGACCAGCTGAAAGTGTTCTCCAGAACTCGAGGTCTCTGAGCAAGACCCCCAGCATAGCAGCACATCCATTACCGTAACTGAACTGGTGTTTCCCTCTGTAACACTGTATTCCTTTCTTGTGTTTTGTCACATTCTCCAGTGGGTCCTCTGGCATTCAGGACAGATAAATAGTATTATTTTTCAACTGAGAAATGACTGTACTGCAGTGGTATTTTTGTTTGTGCTTACAAAATATGCTGAGACACCAGATTCTTGTTTTCTCTCTTACTCTGAAAATGAGGTGAGCTAATCCTATCTACAAGATCTGCCTGATGATCTTGTGAAAATTGCTAATCCAAGGGCTGTGTTCACTTTAAGGGTAGGGGCACTGTTTACATAATATACACACAAATGTCACATCTCTGCAGACCTAGCGATATAAAAGGATTTTTTTTCAGGATTTTCAGTGGTCATTTCTGCAGAAGTGGAATAACTATGCTGGTGTGAGTCTCCTCAATAACAGCTGTATACACAGATCTATCTACTTATGTTGCTGCAATTATCTTGTTTAAAAACCAAATGGTCACATGAAAGCATTCCTGTGCATAATAATTCCATCTTTAGAGCTTAGAGACAACCTGATTTATTTTAATTGTGAAAATCTGTTCTCCAGTCACTTTTTCAGCTAGGTTAGGGAACCAAATCAATGTTTACCAAGAGAGACAAAGAGATACATCCAAGACTGGAGAAATTCTATGAGTTTCTGCTTTTGAGCTATGTACTGCAGTTAGATTTTTATCCTTTGGTAGCTTAAAGATGATACATCCACTAAAAGAAGTGTGTGCAGCTCATTTTGCATTAGCTCTTTAGTGGCAAGCTTCATCTGGGCATCAGCTTTAGCGTTAAGTGGTAACACGGTGGTTCCTCACACTTCAGCTATTTGCCAAATCTATTTGCTAATTCATTCAGCTTTGCCTTTCTCTCTGCAAGGAGAGGGCTGCAGTTGTCTTCCTGCTAATTTCCTGACCCACAGGATCCTTGAACTTCTTTTATAATAACTGCTAGAGGCACAATAGCAGTTTGTAATAGCTAAGGTTGTCAAGCCTGACGTTAAGCTCAGAGGACTATATTTAGGCACTTCAACAGGTGGCCTGATGCACAGAAGTGCTGAGCCTGCAAGCTCCTTCTCAGCTACTTAAATACTGAAATCCACAGACCAACCAGCTGAGAGAGGTCAGGACTCCTGAACATCCAGACATGCACTAAGTGCCTGAGTGTGCTCACAGGATCATAGTGCAGAGCGCTTCCTTTTAATTCAGCACAGCATATATATTGAGCTAGTAGCAGTTTTACCTAGGTAATCATTACTTTCTTCACTCTTGCAGAAAAGCTGATGCCTGACATTTGCCATCAGTTCTCTCATACAAGCACTGAGTTCGGTTGGCGGCCATATCCTGCTGTTAATACCCAAGGAACACTAGCTTATTTCACCTTTCCTTTAGAAAAGAAATTAATAGTAAGATTCAATGTTGGCTTCTTATCAGGCAGTGTTTAATGGTCAAAAGATAAATGATAACTTGGTTTCCCTTTGTGCAAAATAATTACTGCCCTATAGGGATGGCTTACTGATCACTGCTCAGTTTCCTGATGAGTTATGAAGTATGAGCATCCTTCTGATCACAGTGAGCTGAACACAAGTCTTTGGAACAATGTCACAGAATAAAATTGTCTTCAGCCACACAAATTCTGATGATCAAAATCAATAATCTTTATCTTTTCAAAACCTTCCTATAAATGTGATAAAATGCTCCATTTAAACTGCTGTTACCACTGAAATTTCTGCATGAAATATTTCCTTGTAGCCAAAATGGTGTATTTTAATGACATAAATGTTCTTCAAAAAGCCAATAATCAAGATTTTCACGGAATTTCTGAGTGTTGGAATGAATTTCATTTTAATCTGTTATTGTTTTTTTGTGAATGCTATATGTAAAAATGCTTCTTGATACATAATACAGCTGTTGAAAGTTTAGCGATCTTTTGGCATGTGTCAATTTAAGCCACTATACCTTGCAGACAGTTCATAACTCCTAGACAAAAGTTAAATACTACTTTATCCAAAGTTCTTAGATGTGGCCATTGCTTGGATCAGAAACTCCCTTGTTTGGTCTAGAGGCAGATCTCAATGGGGACTGATCCAATGCAAAATGGTGCTGCCCAGATTCTGAAATGAAATGAACAGACTTTGTCCGTAGTGAATAATTAAACAAATGAGCCTAATGTTCCCGCCTGTGTTGATTTTGGCTTATTAATTGTGTGTGTGATCCCATGACTCATATTTCACTGCAAAGAGTAACCCCCTTGCTGGCAGTGTGTAGGGCTGCCTCCTGCTTTGTTCTCCACCACTGAGCAAACACACCATTCCTACTGTATTTAGTTTAACACCCCTATACAAGCAGGCTCAGGATTAGACCTTCTGTTTATAAAGCTAGGTTTAAAACAAGTTTGTTTTCTCTGCTTAATCCAGATTAATAAGAGATTTGCATTCTGTGTCATTCTTCATTAGCTATAAAGCCAATTAGGATATATTGCTTGCTGTATGACTGTAAAATACTACAAAAATACTCTCTGTTCTTGAGCCAAGCTGTAAGGACATTATTTATAATTAATTACCATGGATCTTCTAATAGTTTTAATATGATGCCTCTGCTTTGTCATCCTTCTGAATTCACTTGACAGATTGGCTCTTGGCTTTCAGAGTCATCAGCTGCATTTAACCTTGCTTTACTTTTAGAAACAGCAGATAAAGCAGATAGAGCAAGCAAAAAAACATATCAATTATAAATCATAATTTCCAGTTTCAGAGGAAGAAAATATCCATATGCTGTTATTATTCTTGATGTTGCATTGCTTTTACATGAATATTTAAGCTTTTGTTCTTTGTTTTGCTTGCACTTTATAACAAGGTACCTCTGCAGAATTTTGGAAGGTCCTATTTTTTTGGTGGGCACTGAACTCTGCTGTCATGGAATCTGACTGCAGATCTCCTCTGAACATGGAGAAGAGATTACGCCCTAAAAAAGGAAGACAAATTCATTACTTTTTCAACAGTAAAAAATCATATTCAGGCTTGAATTGTTCTTTTTTGGAAGAAATGTGACCACATCAAGAAAAGGTATTCCAAACTGGTTTTGATATTAAAACCCAAAAGATGGACTACCTATTAAATTGAATATCACAGAAAAAAAATAGTGGTTCATGTTGCAGTTATGATAGTCAGTCTCAAAATCAAGAAGGAACATGCTGCGTGTTATAAATTTTTACAAATTTTGTGTGTTATAAATTTTTATAAATTTGATGTGTTACAAATTTTTACCCCCCAGACCTCTTGCAGGTCCTTCATGTGTTTTGACTGTTGTTTTCATTCTTGCTATATAGCCAGTTAAAGTTAAGATGAGAACAGAAAGACAGGAAGGATGTCTGTGATAGCTCAACAAATTTTTTAATCAAAGAAAATCAGTATTAATTAAATACCAAGATTCAGTGCCAAGAGCAAAAAAGGATGTCACTGTCCTGAATTCTGGAGTCACTAGGTTGACCCAATACTTTCCTCCAAGGCAACATTCATAATGAATTCATATTAAATCTGTTTGTTGTGCATGTACTTCCTCATGTGGGTATATCTGTGGATGGTACTACCGCAGCAGCATGAGGCACTGAGAGTGCAGACGTTGTGGTACTTGTTATGGCTAATGCAGTGCTGAAAATGAGCTGCTTCATGCTGACTGACAGACTGAGCCTATCAACCTAATTCCTGTATCCCACTGGGAATCAGGACTCTCACCACCTTTACTGAAGTCCTGGCTGAACTTCATTGCAGCCTTCCAATCCTCCTCTCCAACAGGAAAGCTGTCTGTGAGCCTCCTCAGCCATCTGTGCTTCATTCACAGTCTTACATGTGACTTACTCTAGCTGCAGCCTCATTAACTTCAGTATCCACAGTCTCACATGCACCCACTTGGGGGCTTGAAGGGAGAGGTAGGGCAAGGCCATTTTCTGAATCTTGATTACAAGGGTTTGTAGGAGGTGCCCAGCCTGCTGTGCTTGAACACAGTGGCCTTAAGCAAAAATTCCATTCACTACTCCTTATCTCAGCAGAGATCTACAGGTTATTTGCACTGTTCAGCAGTTAAGGGGAAAAAATCCCATAAACTAAAGAAAGTAAATCTCAAAGCTTTTGATACAGATAACATTGAGAAGAACCTTTCTACAATACAAAGAGTAACAAGAGGAGAGGGCAGCATGCTGATGAAAATGAGTTTCCAGAGGGCATTTTCAACACTACTAATAAAATATTTTGTAAAATTAATGTATCATGATAAAATATGAAAATGCTCTCTGTCCTCCTAATCATCGTGCATCATTTCTGCTCCTTGCCTCAGATACTGGCAGGTATGGGGTGAGGACTAGACCACCAGAATTACATGTTATGGGTTTGGTTTGGGGGTGCTTTCTGAAGATGAAAAGGAGGAAAGCATGTCACATTAAAATATAGGGTGTAGTGGTTTCTGATTCAACAGTTCAAGTGGTAAGCAGGATATGCCGGTACCCAGAGTTTTAAGGGTAGCACAAACTAAACAAAATAAAAAGCTCTTTCAAGGAGTTCCTTTCTCTTGATTAAAAATACTGACAAACAGAATGATATTTTCAAACAGTGAAATATCTGTGCATATGAAGTGCTCCAGGAGATCTTGCTATCACTCTTTCTTTTTAGGGGAGGAATTTTGGCATCCTACAAACATTTGGCTGATCCTATAAACATTTGGCTGATCCTATAAAATTTGCCTCTGTGTTTTATTTAGCCTGACTAATCCACCAGGATAAAAAAAAATTCTCACATGACTAGAATAGTCTAAGTTTTGGGCTCAGAGCACATCAAGCGCTTTCTAACACCTAGTCTCTGTCCAAGCCACGTGCCCAACATGCAGACTGAGGAGTGGAGAGTCTGTTGGAGAAGAACATGGTGGTTGTGACTACCTGGCACTGCCAGTGCCTCCAAGGAAATGGTTAGAGAGATGTAATTGTTTTCCTTCTTAACCAAACACAGTTCAAGGAGACAGACAAGCAATCTCTATGCAAGTTTGTTGGACTTTTCCTTAGCAGAAGTCCAAAGGACTGATTTGAAAAGTAATATCCAAAAGGCAAACTCCTTAGCCGGCTGTGTCAAGTGGCAAAGGTCCAAGGATTAGACCTGCATGCTTCAGCCAGCAGAACATGTTTTTATCTATCTGGAATACATAGGGATCCCTTCATGTATCTTCAGGGAAAGGAAAATGGACATCTACTGCATTGCAAGTCACAACCTCAGGCTACAGCCAAGGTGGAAGACATTTAAGAGTAGCAAAACAGAAAACAGCTCACTGGTCCAGAGGCATCAGGATTCTTGTGCCATTCAGCTCTCAAACAGGAGATTCTAAGTAGGTAATTATTTTGCAAGTCTTCAAAAAAGCCTGTGTTCAAAATGGCGACCTGCAACTCAAAAAGAATATTTAATTGCTCCCATAAGTATGGGATATGCAGGAGTTCTCCGTTTGCCTATACACACAAATATTTATAATCAAATTTACAAGCAGATTGATGTACACAAGAGAGATGAGGTAAGACGAGTCATTACAACAAATTATTCAGAAAACTTAAAATATGCAATGTGTTTCTGCTATACACTGGAAAAAGCAGTATGTATCTGGTACAAAGTCTTACTAGGTTATATAGTAACTGTGCCCATTCCAGGAAAATAGCATTGCTTTACTCTGAAAAGAGAGATGAAGCTCCTGCTCTACATACACCAGGGGCTGGAAAGCTAAAAATTTAATAAATAGAACTATTTGGATGCATAAAGAATGGTATAAAAACTAATACAGAAAACATTACAATGGCTTTATGAAGATAGTTCTTTTTACTCTTATAATTCTCTGTCCAATTTTCAATTTTCCACTCCCCAAAATACAAGCCAAACATACAGCATGCTCAGAGACAGACTACAGAATAGCATAGGAATGTAAAATTTTCATTTGAAGAGAGGGAGAAAATATTAGACATGTTTATTTTACAAAGAAATTGAATTTTAAAAAAAGTGAAAAAACTATTTAAAACAATGAATGCTGTAAAAGGAAAAGTATTAATATCTATGCAGCTGTCTAATAATGTAAGCTTTAAAGAAAATTGAAAATACAGGAATTCCAAAATGATGAAGTGGAAGGATTAAAATGAATCTGTATTTAGCCTGTGGAACTTCTTAATGTGAAACTGCAATGAGGTTAAATATATGTTCAAGAAAGGAGAGATTGGTTATAGTTATGGGGACATATGAACCTAGAAAAGTGTATGAAAAACAAATATTTGAAACCAAACTGTTGTGGAATATATAAAATCATCTGCCAAACAATGTTGATCATTAAAAAGTATGTACAAACTATCTTGCAATTTCTTAATATAAAGTCTCCTGCTCCTCATCCTGGGGGAGATGATATTGGTCACTAAGACTAATGTTCTCCTGTTTTAACTGTCCCCAGAAATTTGTTTATGATCTTGTGTTTACAAAACCAGTCACAAGTAATTTTGCATTGAGGATGTTTATATCAGCATAGGACTCTTTACGTCGAAATAAATAATGCTGGATTATCTACAGTCACTTCACTTGTTTATAAAAGTTGATATGAACACTCCCCTGTGTTTTCATCAAACCACAAATATTTATTCTTGGTCCAATCCTGGAATACACTTGTTGTATATGTATACACTGACAGGGGAAAATATATTTTAAGTAGTATTTTAATCAGCAGCTAACTAACTTAAGGTGCAAATGTCTGACTACAAAGACAACTTGTAAAGCTGCAGAAGCTCATTTTGTTGACAAAAGGACTGATAAACTGTCAAGCACACCAAATATTTGCGGGTTTTTTCCCATAAACACTTTCCCCTGTAAAATCTGTTTATTTTAACCCTCCCAGTTTCTAGATCAATTTTCATCAAATCCACAATACAAAAGTGGAAACTTAAAATGTAAAATGTCCAAAGTTTAGTTTATACAAGTCACTAAGGCAAAACAGCATTACTTTATACAGCATTACTTTATAAGATAAAAGTAATGTGATAGCAATTAATCACTGGATTAATGCTGTTGGCAAAAGACAAATTAAAGCAAATTTCGGATGCTCAGATTTCAAACCAAAATGTACTGGTTTCACTCAAGGAGATGCTATTCTTATCTTAGAGAATACTTTTAAAAATGAACAGTTTTTCAATTTTACTCAGTTATGGTCATGTGCCAGCAAATGGCCACCACATTCCTGGCTGCTGTCTGTTAAATGTCTGCACTGCTTTTGTCTGGTGTTTGTTTCTATTGAGCTGAAAATGCAAAAATGGCCACCACAGCTACAGCATGCCTGTAAGCAGGTTACTTTATCCCTGTTTCCTTCTCCTTTGTCCTGCAATGATAGAGGCTTTCTGTACAAATGAGTGTGAAACACGAGCTTTTCTCCTTTAGGGAAAAAGAAATTTAAAAAGCAGTAACACAAATTATACATGAAAATATAATTCGTTTGCTAAGTAATATAATCTATGGCAATGTCCTCCCATTTTCCAAGAAAGACTGACTAACTGAGTTTCATGGTAAGATCTTATATTAGCAAGATAATATTATATTTGATAAAACAAATATCAGCTTATTTTAGAATTTGTGTGTCAAAGAATAAGAAGCTCCTTAACAACCATTCTCATGGTTGAGAAGGGTTTTTTGTAAGTTCACCTGCTCAGGTTTTTTTTCAGTTCAGGTGTTCTTTTATAATGGAGAAAAAGGACTGTGCTTTATTCTTTATCCCACTGAAAAGAAATAATGAACATAATTGCTGAGCCAAAAAACATTATGTTTTCAACTAACTACTGGGCAGGAAATTACTGAAAGTTTTGGCGGTCCTTACAGAATTTGCCATACTAGGATGGACAACTGGTGCATCATAGTCTCACCTTGCTTCTGGAAATAGCCTTTTCCCCGTATCCTCTGTGAAGACAAAGCTCAGAAACCCTTGTCACCACTCTGCTGTTCTCCTTTAGGGTACAGCATGCATCACAGAACGAGGAGACAGATGAAGTGAGGCAAGCTTTGTTGACCCCCTTCCCCAAAGTGAACTTTCCAAAGTGGATCAAACCATTCAAAAGCCAGATGTGTTAGAATATAGGCTAGTATATTTTCAGTAAACTCGAAGTGAGGAAACCAGAGCAGAAATAGAAAATGTTTGTAGCCAATTCCTCTTGCAATGCACTGGCAGGGTTAAATCAGAGCTGGCTTCCAGTTCTCTTTTCAGTCATTTCATTAACTTTCTAAGTTCCCCTCTGCCCCCTAGCAGGTTTTCTTTCCATTCTTCTGTGGCCCAAATCAGCAACCTCTTCATCTGATCATGATCTACAGGCTCTGTAGATCTGTAGGAACCTCACTCTCCACCTTGCCATATCCTTTAAGCTGTGCAACTTCTTTCCATTTATTCTAATTTGCTAATTCCCAGAAAGGAGCAACATTAATGTCACCTGGAAGAATCTACATGGCTTCTGATTTTTAAAGGATAATGAAAAATGGTCAGAAAATCTATAAACGACATAACTAGATGACAAAATGAGTACTTTGACTTGAGGAATGTGTTTTTGTATGATTTTGATGATCAGCTCTGGAGAATCAGTCACCATTTCAAAAACCATGTGTGGTTACAGCCCTGCAACATTATGAATGGTAAAAGACTCCACAAGAAGAAGTAGCTCTTAACTGATGCTTGTTTTTTCTCATTGTTTCACACTTGCATCCATATACACATTAGAGGTGCTTGTGACCTCACTAATATCCATGGGACTTGAGTGCTTAAAAAATTACAGTTATTTGGAATTTGATAAAGCATGAATGGTCCTTGGCTGGAGGTTTGATGTATAGTTATTAAGAGTAAACAGTAGTGAGAATTTTCTTTGGAATCTAAAAAACCCATTTCTGCACATGGATATACAGGCTTACACAGGTGCTGAATAAAGTATTTTCAGAATAAATTTTACTTTACAACTCCATGTGATATACATGTTTTCTTTATGAGAAAGAATCATGGCTGAGTGACAGAGAAGATTGTTTTCTGCAAGCTCACTACCTCACTGGTTGAGTCAAAGTGAATAAATCCAGAAGCTTGGACTCAGCTAAGGGTATTAAGCCCCACAATTATGTCATGATAAAGCCCCATAAATTCTGCCATGATAAAATTCCAGTGCTCCCAGGAACTTTTTTAGTCTCACTGCATGTATTTCCTCCTCCTCTGTGCAGTATAGTCACTCTCAGCCACATTTCCAATGCATAATGTTTCTAGAAGTTTTGAACACTGGTTTTAGGCAGCTCAGAACTGAAGAGCCAACAGCAGTCATTACTTTTGATTTCATCTCAGTTTTGTCTGGTAGTACTCCAGCTGTCAAAGGGCGGCAAAATTACTCTTTCTCTGCAGAGGAGTGCCATAAAAATAAATTAATATATAGTTGCAAAGCTATCATCTATTTTAGTACTGAGCACTGGAGCAAATCTCTTGAGGAAATTAGTTCTGTCATCAGAATAGGGTTTAAGTAGCGTGCAATTGATATGGCAGCAGGCCTTGAGCATCAAACGGTGAAGGTGATGCAAAATACTTCCATGCATGAATCAAGTCCCCTGGTCATTGTGCTGAAAAAGGCAGGATTCCTTTAGGAAACCAAATATATGCTTGTGCAATGAAAGGAAAACAAATGCGTGCTTTTGTAACCAAAGACTGTATTCAATGGCACTGAGAAGTGTGCACATCATAGAAACTTCACTTTTCAGCTCTTTCAGCCATGGTTACACCTGGTTACAGCCAGATCATGGGTTACAGCCAATGATCTGGCTGCCTTAGGTAATGCCTTAGGCCTTACCTAAGGCAGCTAGATCTTTAAGACTGGCTGCCTTAGGTGAAGACTTTGCACAGAAGGTGATCTGCAGGATCACCACCAGAACATCTAACAGATTATCTCCTAGGGTGATATGATCCACGAATCCGGTTTTTACAGATCTGTGCATTATCTTTGAATATCGAGTAACTTGGAAATTGTGAACCTTGAGCTTCATCACCACACTGCAGTATTAGCCAGTGTTAATAGCATACAGTATTACTTCATACAAAGTATTAGCCAGCCACCACAGAAAAATAACTTTCAGTATGACTCAACAGAATTGGAATGTGTGATTCTGCAATTCAAGCTTGATGAAGACCACTGACAAACCTTGGGACAATTACAAGTCCTTAGCTACCAAAGAAAAAAGATTTTGCTACCATGGACTTTTCTCGGATGTTTTCTGTGACCCAGTCATATGACACCCAGTTCAGGTTCCATTGCAATCAGTTAAAAAAAAAAAAAGAAATCATATTAATATTGTATCCTTGATCTGCCAGCTTCCCAGTTTCCCCATCTGCAGGGTAGCAATAAGCAGGCAACATTTTATGGTAGCTGAGTGCTTTGAGATCCTTGGATGACAAAGGCCAAAATCTACAGTATTTTTTGGTCTTGTGACAGAATGGATTTCACTTACACAACATTATTCGGAGAAGTGTGTTAAGTTATTTGCCTGTACATGCTAACAATGACAATAAATCACTCTCCTAACCTCACTGAGACAACGAAGCGATATTTACAGATTATAGTGTGGATAAGGAAGAAATACTGTTCCCATCACTACAGTAGAGGATCTGTCAACACTTCCATTACCATACTTCAATTCGGTTTGCAAGTCCAATTTGAGTACCATTACCAAATAGACTGCTATTTTTCATCTTTATTCATGTTAAGTGAATAAATAATGGAAATTAAAATTGTTTTTGTTTTCCCATAACTAAAATTGGCTTGAAGTTCAAACAATGAAATTTGGAAAGCAATTCAATTTGTCCAAAAGAAAGAGATAATGTCAAAGGATTGGCCACTTTGCATACTTAGAATTCAATCTCACCATCATGCATCTAGATCTGTATTGACATGATGATATACCAGAAAAAATAATACTCCTGTGGAGCTCTTCCAATTGCTCTGATACCTAGCATCATTTTTTTTAAATGCTTAAATACACATTAAATACACACTTAAACACATTGTGTATTTTCTGGGTGGTCTTTGGGTTAAAAAATATGCTTTCAATAACTTTCCCTCAAATACATATTTTTTATTTTAATAAAAAAGAGGAAATTAAACACAAAAAATCCTATGTTATTTTAACGTTGAGGTTTCAACAATAATGAAATTGAAATTTAAGCTTGACACACCATTTTAACTCATTCAACAATGTATTTCTAAGAAATGCCAATAATGGGATGAGTTAAAATGAATAAATCAGCCCTAAATGAAAACTCCTAAGTTATGCTTCATTCCTGAGAAATACGTGCACGTGAAGGATTTCCCCGTTATGATAATGTGGAAAAATAAACCCCAAAAAACTTGTGAGCTTGAAACTGAAGTTCACTTGATAGTGTGCAAGCTTTGTTTTCATGGAAAGGGTGTGTGAGATGCCCCTCTTTGCCGGCCATTCCTTGGAGCTCCTGAGTGCAAATTTTGTTCAGCATGACTGAAGCAAATGTGTTCTCTCTCTCTCTCTCTCTCTCTCTCTCTCTCTCTCTCCCTCTCCCTCTCTCTATCCCTCTCTCTGAGAAGGCCTTGCCTTCCATTATGGGGAATGGGATGAGGCAACCTCTTATGCTGCTCTGGTCGTGTCTGTGTCTTTCCGGATGTGATGCTCACAGTGCTTCATGCCACGTATTTCTAACAGGTGGTATCTGACTGCTTGTTTGCATTTCACTGTGTGCTAAGGTCTGTTAAAAGCATCTCACATTCATTTGAAAGGCTGTAGTGGAACTGTGAAAAGGAAAGTCAGGCTGCTTGCCTTGGTTTGGCTGCTGCATTGAATAAATACAACCTGGACAGAGAAGAGAGAGGGCACTTTTCCTGCAGTCTGCAGAAGTAGGCATTGTGTGAGGAAAGGACTTTTTAAAGATACAGCTTTGCGGCAGAAGCATAAACCGATGACTGGAAGATGAGGGAACAAACTATGAGCCCTGGCTCAGTCTTTTGAAAAGAGACTGCAGATTCAGAAGCCTCTGAAAAATATGTAGAAAGGTGGGAAAACATTCAAATGTAGAATTTAGGTGTGTATCTCTCCCTCTACATTCACACTTACTGACCTTGTAATGTTATGCTATCTTATCCAGCAGATTCGTTTTATCTTTCTACCTGTATAAACTGAATTAAAATTCCAGTAAAACCCAGATTTTGAAATTCACAGGTTTATAGTGGTTTGGGGGTGTTTACAACTACGAAATAATTGTAAAAAAGCTCTGGCTAATTCAGGATGCTTTGATGGTTGGATTGCTCTATTTTCCTTCCTTCCTGGTCATAAAATGTGTCTCTGCTGGTCACCTTGTATATGGAAATCTAGTTGAAGACCACAATATGCAAGGTCTAATTCTTCCTTACGGAATTTAGACTCTGTGGCTAGATGTGGAGCTTCAGAGTTGTCTGATCTCTGTTAGCTCCAAGGATTGCAGCCATCCTTTGTTTTCATTTTCCAGTACTGGACAAAACAGAAGCTGATGCTGTCACGTAGATTCTATTCAAAATCTTGGCTTCCATGATTTATTTAAAACTGCCCTCCAAGTATTAACGCCTCTGCAATGAGGCAAGTGCCAGATATTAATCTACAAAAAATCAGGGTTAAGCTAATGAGTAGCAATCTTATGCTACCTCATATTAACCATTGATTAGCAGCAAACATAGACATTTGCTTTACAAAAATGGAAGCTGAATAGAAATTTAGTAAATTATGATTTAGAAAACCAAAATATCACTTCACATGGTGACAAAAATATATAACATAAATAAGCAGACAGATATAGAGCAGTACTGTTTTCTCTAGAAACTTACTTCCTGTTACTAGAGGAGATGTGAAAACAGATTTCTTCGGAAAATAGGAATTTTAAATTAATCAGATGCAAAAATTGCAACCACATACAACTTCTCTTTTCTGAAAATATGTGTAACTGTTGGCAAAACTGAACCACGACAAGTTAGTCCCAAGAATAACAGAAACAGAGGACGGACCATGTGTGGACAGAAATCCCCTTTTGTCTCAGTTCTGACAAATACTCCCAAGCCAGTAATCATTTTGGGAGGAAACTGTTTCTACACTATGATCTAGAGGTCATACTTTCTTGCCTAAGACACATTTCTGTAGTAAATCCCCCAGTTCTTGCCGTGCTTCAGGTCTTGCCCCACAGGCCTTTCTGTGAAGAATGAAAGGTTATAAACCATGTCTTTAAAGCATGGGGCATCCCCTTGGGCAGATAGCCTGTGCAAATGCGGCCACTCCCACAGGTGAGACCCTTCGTTCTCTGTATTTCACCTGTGACTTATTTCATGGCTCTTTTCCTGCACCTCGTGCCCCCAAGACCAAAGACCACCCGGAATCCCCAGAGATGAGGCTGCAGAGTGCAGATTCACCTCCAAGAGTGAAAAGCGGAGTGCTCTGCCCTGCGCCCACCCAGGGGCTTGGCACTTTGTCCCCATTTTCCCCTGAAAGAAAGAAAGAGCAGGCCTGAGGCAAGAGAAAGCCAAGATGCAAAGACAGGCAGTCTTCTGTCCGGGATGGGAAGTCTGCCCGGGCCCTATGCTCTGGGAAGCCAGACAAACCCCGAGTATGCACAATCCTAATGGCAGAAAGGGTTTTGTACAAATTTAGGAAAAAAACATCTTGTGTCGAATACCCACGTTTCATGTCATTTTCTAAAATTTTTTTTTTTTTTTTTTTAAGCGGGTATGTTTCTAAAGCTTTGTAATGGGGTATATATTACGCTGAAGATTTAGGACATCTGGGATGTTTGTGACAGCAACACCGCGCTCAGTACACGCGCCCTGCTGCCAGGAGCCAAGGGTGATGCAGCGGGCGCGGCTGGCGGGCCCGCTGGCCCCTTTCCCCCTCTCTCGCCCCCTCGGTGGGTGTCTCCGTGCCCCGGGCCCGGCCGGCTGAGGCGGGGGCCGTGCCGGCCGCGCTCTCCTCCCGCCCGGCCGCGGGGAGGTCTCCTCGGGTCGGGGGAGGCGGGGCGGCGGCGCGCGGCCGCGCGGGGGCGCTGCGGGCCCTGCGCGCGGCCTGGGGGCTGCGCGTGCCGGCCGCGGCATTCCCGCTGCCCGCTCGGCGCGCAGCGGCCGGGAATGGGGGAGCTGCCGCCGCTCTGCCCGCGCCCCGCGGCTCCGGCGCCGCCTCCTCCTCGCTCGGCCTGAAGCGCGCTCTCACTCGTGGATCCCGGCGGGGAAGGGGCCATGGGCCGCCTCCCCGAGGCGCGGCGGCTCTGAGGCGGCCGGCGCTCGCTCGGGGAGCGGTGGGGAGAGGCTGCCGGCGGCCGGCCAGGCTGCGCCGGGGAGGGGAGTGCCGCTCGCAGCCGGCGGCGTTCGCGCAGGCAGCACCTCGGTGCCGGTGACTTGGGGGTGCCGCTCCCCGCCCGCGCCCGGCCGCGGCGGTGGATGGATGCGCCATGGCCACGCTGGTGTGCCGGGTGCAGCTGCTGGATGACACCGACCCCTTCAACAGCACCAACTTCCCCGAGCCCACCCGGCCGCCGCTGTACACCTTCCGGGAGGACATCCCGCTCGCCACCCAGCTGGCGGGGGTGCACCGCCTCCTCCGCGCCCCGCAGAAGGTACCGGGGGAGAGCAGGGGCGTGTGAGTGGGGGGGCACGGGCGAAGGGCAGCGGCCTCCCGCAGCAGCCCGGCACGGGGAGCAGCGGCCAGCGGCGGCCCCCGGCCCCGGCGCGGCGGCAGCTAGGGCTCCGCGCCCGGCGGCGGGGCTGCCCTGCCGGCTCCCGTGCCCTGCCGGCGCTTCCCTTCGCCTCGGCAGTATCGGCATCTCCCTAAGTCCTGGGAAGAGGCCCCGCGGGACGGCGAAGGGGTTCCCTCTGCTGCTCTCCTGCGTTCCCAAGCGCTCTCAAGGGCAGCTACCGCCTCTGCTTTAGCTGTAGCTGCTTCACTCTTTCCCTAGAAGAAGAAAAGCCTCATCAAAGCAAAGGCCAAGTTGGTTATCGAGTATTCGGTGCCTGTCCTTCGCTAGCATTGTCTGGGTATCTCGGGATACTGTGGGATAAGGTGGTGTGTCGAGCTAGCCGGGCTGCGCCGGGCACGGTCGCGCCGGCAGGACCCGGGCTCTGCCTGGTGAGGTTTAATGAGCCAGGCAGTTCTAGCCGGGGCTTTGGTAAAAATAGCAGCGTCTGCTGCCCTTGAAACAATCGGTGCTATTAGTCCCTCTTGCGAAGAACTGCAGCATGGTCCTTGTCAAGTCTTACCTATCTCTTCTTGCATGCTTCTTCTAATACATGTGCTGGCATTTGTAGCTTGCCCTTGAAATCAGGTACCCGAGCATTATCCTTAAATTTTTAGTTTTCAAAGCAATGCCATTCATTGATTGACATAATAATAATGTTCTTTCATTATTATCTTGTATCTGCACATTAGTTCTGCAGAATGCACTGAAGGAGAAAGGAAAAAATGCCCACTTTTTTTTTTTTTTCCTACAAAGTAAAAGTTGTAAAACTTTTATTTGGTCTGTGATGAAGTGGGAGGAAAATACTCTCTTAACATCACTTGTTGTATTATGCTCATGGGAGCCTGCGGAAAGATGACAAAGGGCTGTGTGTCCCCTTAGATTTAAGGATATCTAAAACCCCATAAAAGTATTTCAGAGAAAAGCTCATGGAGCAGACAGAAGTTTTGCATTTGTAGAACGGTTTCCTCGCATAATAGTTGCCAAGGATACAGCATCCAGTGAACAGAGCTCTGCCTAAAGCACAAAAACTTTGGAAGCTCTTGGTGCGCTGGGTCAATTCTGTTTTCATGTGCTCAGTCGTCCCCAATTCAGAGAGTGGTCCCATTGTTTTCATGGGAGGCTTTTTTTTTTTTTTTTTTTTTTGGAGTTAGAGCTAATTAAAGAAAGGCAGGATGGATTCTGACACCTAATGAAGTGATAAAGAGATAGTTTAAAATCTGGATTTAGAGTTAATTCAACCTCATTTTCAGGGATATTTCACTGTGTTATGTTTCGTTTTGGATTGAATACTTCCCTGGCAATTTTTTATAGCTTTTTATGCTACCACTACCAACACTACCACGGTTTAGTGTCTTAGGAGCCAGCCAAAATCCATGTTCACTTGTATGTGCTTAACTCCTGCCCAGTCTTTCTGCTTGCAGCATTTCTCAAGTTTAATTAATGTTTGGAAATTGGACTTGCAGACTTGGGGTGAGAGATGGCTTATGTCCCTAGAGGGGCTGTAATCCTGGCTATTGAAATATAGCTGCACTGCTAGAGGCACGTCCTGGCCCAGTGAGTTGTTAACCTGAGGTTCTGCCTCTTCCAAAGACTTTGTTTCCGTTGTGAGGGTGTAGGCAGGCTCTTTGGAATCTTCTTACATGGTTACAGTTACCTTTGTGTTTACAGAGCCGCCTCTTTCTGCCTTAATTATGTCTTTGCCTATCTTTGGGCTTCTGCAAGGTAAAAAAAAAAAAAAAAAAAAGGGTTGGTTGATTAGACTTGTTTACCTTTATGCATTATAATGAAAGCATAGTTCCATGTTTGCGCTTGCAGTTAGGGCAGCATTTCTGTGTTTGGCATTACATCTTTGTACCTGTAATTCTGTAAAATAAACTGATTTGTGTTGCTTTTTTCTAGTTTATTTTTTTTTGAGGTGGGCATATTCTTTCTGCAGCCTTTCCTCAAGACCATATTCACTGTCAATAGAAGATAACCACATTATTTGACTAAGAAGAATTTTGCTCCATTTCATCCAGAGATCACGTCAAATTCTGATCCCAGAGGAATGCAGCTGTCAAAGCAGAGCATAGGTTGAAATTCAGGTGTCGATTCACATTGACACATCTAAGGTTTGATTGATTAATTACTTTGAAACATTGTGAGCTAAGGGACTGAGGGTCCATTTAGTATCATCACAAAATATCTTGGAACAGACCTAGATGTTTCTAGCTCAAATGGTGTCCTGCCTATGGCAGGAGAGTTGAAACTTTAAGGTCTCTTTCAGCCCAAGCCTTTCTATGGTGATGATGATGAAATGCATAGGAACACCAATGTCTAAGTAATTTCTGAAGTTTTATAAACTGCTGGCCTTTTTGCCAGCACGTTTGAATGATCAGTGCTAGGCTTTTTTCCAGCAAGTTTTAAGTTGCCATCTCTTGCCTTAGGTGAACGTTCACTTACTCTCTGAACAGAGCTGCCAGCTTGTTGCCTTCACACTACTGGATGATTTGCACATCTTTTAGATGATGTACTGCTGTGGGATGTACTTGATAGGATGAAGTCAGCGTCAGGAGTCCAGCACACTTCAGTTGGGTCAGATTTCGCCATTACTGTCTTGAAATTAGTAAAGACAACAGTGTAGTGACGATGGTATTTTTGTAGTTAGTAAAACAACTAGTATACTGCAAGTCATTGTAAGTTAAACATTATAAACAATTATTAAGAAAACCGTTTAAAAAGTAAACGAAAAATGCTTTGACATTCAGACCTATCATAATATGACATTAGTAGCTTTTTTATAACCAACAGATGTTCTATTTTGATTCCAAAGAGTAGGATTTCTTCACTCTAGTTCTTTGAAAGTACAGCTCAATTTCACATATTGGTTTTACTTCTTCTTTTCTTTAAACTCACACTTTTACTTGAGTTTGGATGCAAGTCTAGATCTTCATTCTGAGCAGCAATGTTTTTAGATCCTTATGCAGTTTCAATGGGAAGTTAAGAAACTGAGTTCTGAGAATAATGTCTGGGATGGTCTTCGCTATCCTGAATGATGTGGAACACCTAAGCTGGCTGATAGGGAAAACTAATAAGAAGAGTCTCTGTGATCTTTCTTTCACTTGGAATTGGGTGCCTAATTGTATTCTCCTCTCTCTCTTTTTTTTTCCCTGCTTCTCTCTATGCACATACTTTTCTCTACATCCAGATCTCTGGATACAGCAACTTCTTGTTCACTGAGTTGTGCTCAGTTCTGTCTGGCATACACTCTGAGCCTCATGGGGCAGAGCACTGCCATCAGGAATGCTTGTTTCAGCTATCCCCCGTGGTTATGAGTGATTTGGTCCTAGATGATAACACACCATCCTGGCTGATGATGCAATGAAGTACCACAAATTCTGTTACAGTATTTGTAACCACATCTACAAATTCTTGCTGAGTAACTATGCCACGTTGCAGAGTTTCTGTGGTTTGCCTATATTGATTTGGCTGCCTAAGGTGCCATTTTGAATTTGGCTTTTATTGTTTATGAGGATTTTAGGTCACTCTTACTGTCTGCTGTATGAAGTAGGACTGGATCTAGTTTGGACTCTGACTTCGGATGTCCCTTTTGCCCATTTCTGTGAACCTTGGGAAAATTCAGAACTGGGTCTAAATTTGTGGCTCAGGCCCTGTGCCAATAATGCTCTTTGAATCTAATTTGGTATATTGGGTTTGTTGGTTTTGAATTGCTTTGAGTTACTTGATACTTATAACTTGCTGACATAGGGTCGCTCAGGAGAGTAGCTATATATACATGACCAATGTCAAGTGGTGTGCTTTTTTTAGAGATCTTCTTCATTATAACTTATTCACATAATTACAGCATGCTGAGTATGTTGCCATAGTCTGTTTTCACATGCCACAGTAGTGTTCAGTGTTGGAGCAGCTCTGTAAGAAATACATCTTTACAATAATATAGGACATCATGCTGCCTAATTTATCAAGAAAATGTAATTGAAATACTTTGTGTAACAATGGAAAACAACAACCAAAAAATCTTTCCATGTATACGGGGTATTGGTGGTGATGGTGTAAAGGAGGGTTATGGTGCCATAAGGATAATATTTTTGGTCTCTTGTTCCCTCTGAGAAAACTGGAGACAACTTCTGTGTTTTAATGCCTTCCAAGAATTTGTAATTAGGAACAGTGTCATTCAGAAAACACTGGTATAAGCAAATAAATCCAGTGAGCGCTAGGGGGATTCAGGAGTTTCATTCATAAAGAAGCCATCCACATTTCCATCTTCAGCTGCTGTGATTTAGCCCTACATTTCAGCCATGGCTCACTCTGAAGCATGGTGTGATGTAAACTGATAGCACAATACTTCCACTGGTTGTGTCCTGGCATGGAGCTCAGCTCTGGCATTGAACTCTGTGCTAGGCTATACCCTGGCAGCAGCCTCAGGTTTTCTGAGAGCAGTAAGCCTACCAGCTGGCTCCTCTTCCCTGGGTTTCCTTGGCATTAAGTAATAATACATTGGTCCATAGAGGCTAGGCAGAAAAAGAAAAAAGTGTGGTTTGAATCCTGCTCCTGATGTAGGTACTGGTAAATAGAGCAGCTGTTCTCTGAAGAGAGCATTTTGGGGTTAGTTACTATATCGTTAATGGGAGCTGAAGAATAGAAGATGGAAATTGGAATATTGTTATTTTCCCAGGGAAAATGAACCCACACTTAAGGGAAGCTATCTGGTATCTTCTGCAAGTGTTGCTGCTGAGGACTGGGAAATACTTTAGTTGAGGGCTGTGAAGACACGTAGGTCTTTCATATTCTGCCTGGGGCAGGTGGACATCAGCTCTTTTTCATCCTTCAAGAGAAGAGGGGATTTAACACAAAGGTTGTTTCCAAAAGGTTTCCAAAGTATTCTGACATCAGTCAAGTATTTCTGGAGCTGACAAATTCCTGTGCTTCAAGAGATTGACCCTGTAGCAGACGTGTGTGCTTGAATTTTATAGGGAATTATGTATGAAGGCAGAGTGGGGTAAGATACTGCTCTGTCTCCTGACTTGACAGCACAAGCTGCATCAGAGTCCTGTGTGAAGCAAATTTTCTGGGGGAGTATAAACACCTGCCCCAAAGCACAACTGTGAAAAGATTCTCAGTCTCCACCAGCTCACTGTCTTCTGCGTTGTGGGCCTTCAAAGGAGAAGAAATACCTGTAGCATAGATAAAAAGTAATTGTCAAACGCCTGGCTTTACCTCTGGTAGTTTAATTTAAGATGACTTTGAAGTTCTTGCAAGGTTCTTCTGACAAGTTACAGTTTGGACAAGTTGCAGTTCAGTTGCAGTTGTTTGATCCAGGCTTAAAAGCTGTGTTGTAAAAGAGGCACAAATCTGTCTATCCCAGAGATTCAGTTCCTGACTTTGACACCTCTCTTGCAGGTCATTGAGTTTGGCTGATCATAGCTCAAGAGCCTTTGTAGAGCAGTGTGTCAAGAATGATAGGAGTGAGTGTACTGGTAGTTCTCAGGATTCCACTAAATTTTTAAATCACAGGTTGGTCAGATGCGGCCTCTGGAAACTCTCATCACCCTGTGTTTCCTGGAGGTTCTTAGTCAAAGAAAGTAGATTAATAGGAAGAAATCTGACCTTGATGTTATCCTACCACAAATCTAGTACTTGCAGTTCCAAATTTTGATGCTTGCTCTCAAACCCAGTTTGTAGATAGCTCATTTTATTCAAATTCTTGTTGTGTGAAGATTACTAGTGGATTAACTGAGCAAGAAGCTAAGATGACCACAGTTAATATCTGTGTTGGTAAAGGAATAGTCAGAGATGTGGGACTTGGCATGTTGCAATCTCCTCTTCTTCTACCTGTGTTGTTCTAAATAAGAACAAAAGGTCTAAATGAGAATCCCTTTTCTTTCTGTCTGATCTTACTCACTGGGTTGTGACAATGAGCGTTACAACCTTTGTGCAAATGTATGCAAGGCAACAGGACTGTAACTCACCCATCCACCACATTGTCACTGGTGACAACCCTACTTGGTTTTACAGTCCATTTCTCTGGCTGGAATTTAGCCAGGACAGGTTGGTACCTCTACTCTTTCAAAAGGTATTTTGTATTTTTGAGTGACCCGAAGTGGTCTGGGCTGGGGCTATACAGCTCCTTTGGTAAATGCTGCTTCAGTAGGCTGAACTTACGTGCTAAGATATTACTTCATTACTAGCTCAGGGGAAAGAGTGCCACCTACTTACACCTCTGTCATCACTTTACACACAACCTGGATTGCATTATATTAATATTAACTTTATATTGTATTACAGTTATTAATAAGACAGCAAGGAATGTTGTTACATATTTTTAGCAGTAGAACAAGTTGGGACAATAGTAGCAGTAAGCTCTCTAGTAGGCCCAGCTACCTAGAAACATCTGCAATGTCTGGCATATGAAACTATTGAAGACTTGGAAGTTCACTGTCCACGTCATCAGCTTAACACATATATACCACAAAAATGCATTGCAGTTTCCAATTTCCAAGTTAAAAAAAAGTAATTCTGTCATTCCTATCATTTTAAGGATGCTTAAAAAAATATATAAATTTAGACCTTTTCCTTTATTTCAGTATGACTACTTGACTTTAGTAGTCATACTTCTCAACTGAACCTCTATCTACTTTGTGAGGAGAATATTTATATTTTATTCCACAGAGTCCTGGAAGATTGCTGATTTTGGTTCTGCATGCCAAGTTGCTATAGTTAAATATGGGAAATGCATTATTATTAATATTTTGGTCATATTGGTCATCATTTTACATGGTAGTGATCGTTAGGCTGAACAGAAAGGATTGAGGTGACTGGAAAAGCAGCTTCATCTTCTTTTAGTTGTAGTTTTAGAGGTGTTTATAGGACAAAATAAATATACTTGGAAAAATGAAAAAGTGTTGTCTTGTGTTAACTAACAATTAAACTCTAAGTATCAGGATGATAAGAAGAAGCTGCATAAATAAACAAGTAGTAATACAAAGTAAAGTCAGGTATGTGTGATTACATGCAGCAGTGGAGGGTTGTGTATGGCTTGAAGCTTTATGTTCATCAGCCATGTATCTTGTGCAGTTGTATTGCTGTACCTCTAGTGACACCGATAAAACACGACACTTTTCCTCTTGCACACAGCATGCATGATTATATTGGAATAAAATGCACTTAGAGATAGTGTGAATTTCCCTATTTAGGAAAGAAAGAAAGTTTACTTTCATCTTGGTTTCTGTGTTATCTTCTCTTCAAGAAGCTACAGACTATGCCAGTTTAAAAAGATAGTTTTCAGTAACTTTGATAGTGGTTAAAAAATAAAAATGAGGGACATTTCAGTGCTGTTCCTTGAAGATAGTTGCTTCAGATTTACTAATGAACCCATCAATCTTTGTAAGTGAAATTGATTCACTTACAAGTGAAGTATTTTCTTATAAGTATTTTCTTTAGAATTCTAGATACACTATTTCAGTCACAAGTAGCAGCATCAGAGGTAAAGTAGCTGCTCCAACTGCTGGTGAGGTGCCTGTGGATTTTGTGGTTTTTTTTTTTTGGTTTTTTTTTTTGTTGTTTTTTTTTTTGGATGGCTTTGTTATTGACAAGGAGAAGGTAAAGTCCCTGGACTCTGCCTGGTGGGCTTTCTCTGTGTGTTCAGTGTGAACCACCTGGCATGATTTGGAGGCTGGCAAAGAAGGCACTTGCAGCTCTCACAGCTGTGCCAGCCAGGTTGCTTATCTGAGTGTCATATGCTAGGTAAAGCTAGTTGAAAAAGGTCATTGTGTCTGCTTTCTTGCTTCATTACTGCAAGGCTTGCAAGGAAAGAATGTAATAGTGGAGTGTGCAATCAGGGAACCAACAGGAATCTCATCTCTGCTAGTGAAATGCCAAATGGGGACTTGTGCCTGTTTTTTCGTAGTATGGAACTAAAGTGCTGAGTTTCGTCCAAGTGCCAGTGATGAATCCATTCTAGCTATGGGGTAGACATTAATAGACTCCTAGTACTTGGAGAGACTTGGCATTTTACAGGTAGTGAAGAAATCTGAAAAAATCACATATCTACGCTCTGTTTATTCCCATACTGCAGCAGCTGGCCCTGGAGCATGACCTTTGACTCCACACACAAAGGGTCGTTATTTTCCCCTTCAGCTCTAGCATTGTGAGGGACTTGGCTTGTGAAAATCTCAAGTCCTCTGCCCTCTTTAAAAGAGGTCTTGGTGTCTCTGTTATGAAGACCCTTCCAGGTTTGCCAGACAGAGAATTAAGGATACCTGTTTCAGATTCCTGAAATTGTAATATTTTTCTGTTCTGTTCTGCCTCACAGGAAGGAAGGACCTCATTGTCTGACTATTGTCTTTTAAAAGTAAGGGAATTTGCAGTATTTTCTTTGTATTTTCTTTGTGTTTTGGTTTGGGTTTACTTATTTTTCTTAAAGTTGGTCACCTTCAAAAAGGTGCAAGGACTGGGAAGCTGGTGAGTGCCAAGGAGATGCAGATTCATGTATGTCTCGTTATGAAACTGTGCCAGTCCTAAGGCTTTCTGAATTTCAGAAGTTCCCCTCATGAAGCATATTTTATCACATTCCTTCCTTTAGGCATCTTTATAGGGAATTGTAATGTGATTTGAAAATAGGTGTTTTGTAAAAAATTGTGTTGCTGAGGAAGAAAAGGTGCTGCTAAATTACACTGTTTGTGCTTTTCAATCTCTACATGTGTTATTTTAGTGTTTTCATCTTCTTTTTCAAGTACTCTACCATGCTACTAGTTGATTTGAGCTTCATTTATAAATGCAAGCAACCTGTAATCCAAGTGACTATGAGTAAGGCAGGCTTCATTCACAGGTGGAAAAGCAGTGTATTTTATTTCAGACAGATGTGATCGATTTATCCTAAATGATTAATGTATTGCAGTGATCATTGCTGGTCACAGCTGAAGGACTCTCATCCTACTGTGAATTTCTTTTGTTCTGGTTTGATTATAATACATGAGGTTTTTTTGTCGGTGACTACACAAGGCAGAAAGAAATGTGTCTCTTCTGGGTTTAGTATCCACAGTTGTGTTTCCCTGTGACTCGAGCACTCATGTAGTGTCTTTATACTGTAGTATTGCTCATTATTTTACTTGTTATGTCCCCTTTATTTTTGCACAGAAGTGAGCTTGAATAACTGCAAGTAATGCACTTAGATTTGTTATACTTGCCTTATAGATAGTAATGTGTTCTTGTTTAGATGCTGATTTGAGTTGTTGCTTTTTTTAGCCAATTTGTCTGCAGTATTGTTTCAGCTACCGTATTATGGTGTTACTGGATGTTATTTTGCTTTATGTGTGCATTACTGTAGTTATGCTTCTTCTAGACTGAGCCGTGTCTGGGAAGAAAAATGCGTAATTTTTGTGACAAAGCTGAGAGTTGTGTGGGAAAGTGGTGGAAGAAAATCCTCATCTTTTAGAAGTTAAAGAAGTGTAATTTCTGAGGCTTAAGATGGGTGTCTCAGTTCAGATGCTGCTGAATTATGCTTTTAGGTTTTCTGTCTTCTTCATTATTTTTTTTGCTTAGTTTTGAAATATGAATGAAAAGGCCACCAATTATCAATGTCAATTTACGTTAAGCCTAGGGTGTGTCCATATCTTTGAGTTTCTGAACTTACTGTTCAGAAATAACAATAAGTTATTTGCTTAAGAAAAGTGATCAGTGCTCAAAAATGTGCCCTTTGGAGAAATGACCACCTGTAGCAAGTTTGAAATCTGGGAGCTTGTTATAATGGAGAGAATTATCTCAAGATACAGAATTCTTTCTTTGCTAATTAGATGTGCCCAAAATTTATATATGTGTTTATCTTGAAAGTCCTCAGAATAGATATGTCTTTCTTTTAGTATTTTTCTCTCTTTCATCAAGGGGCTTGAAGGAAGTGTTTCCTAACGGTCATTTGTATAAAGATTAAGAGGAAGAGGATACTGTTTAGGCTACTTTTCAGGGGCTATATCAATAAAAATTATTGGTCCCAGAAAACTGGTAATGGAACACAACCATAAGCTTCCTCACGTCACTGATTAGTATCCAGCCATAGTTTTAGTGTACAGAAGTCTTTACTGTTTGATGAATCATTTAACTATTCCCAGAGAATAAGTGATTGCATTGTGGTTTGACCTGTTTTTGTTTTGATAATTTCAAAGCATTAGGTCCCATAGGTCCTGATCCTGTCTGTTACACAGCAAGGTTCATTTTTAATTTTTTTTTTTAAAAGATGTCTGTATAGTTGGATGGGAAAAGCCTGAAAATATGACTCCTGAAGGTTAAAAGCACAGCAAGAGTGTAACATTTTTAATTAACAGTTAGCACTTGAATGTGTAAAAATATGTTGGCTTGAAAGTCTTAATTTTTCTTTTCGGTGTTATGAAAGACAGCTATATAAAATCATCCTTGCAAATGTTGTGGCTGCTATGTCAGCACAAGAGTTCAGGAGAGCCATAATGAGGACAGAGTTGTCTCTTCACTGGCAGCATTCTCAGGCAGGATCGAAGGCGGCTGCTAAGAGTTGGCAAAGCTAAAGATATCTGAACACCTACCAATGAAGGTAGGAGGATATTGATTTTCAAGATTGCTAAAATGTTGTTTGTCTTTCATAAGCAGTAAATCATAGTGAAAGGAATTAGGGTAAAACTGTAATTTGTTTTAATGCTTTCCCTTGTGGTCTGTTAACAAAGATGGATGAGATGTGGGCTCTGCCAGTAAAGGCATCAGCTACCACGGAGCAGCTGCCTGTCTAGTGCTGCTCCTCCCAACATTGACTCCAGTTTGCCACCACGTTCTCTCAACATGTTTCAGCATGCAATTGCATTGGCCTATATACAGCAACGTGGCTGTCTTGGACATTAATCCTTGCCATTGTAAGAGTGCTGATTGAATTGCAGGCTAAAAATAGGCTGTACTCGGACATGCTGTGTGCTATCAGTTGCACTCTGCTTTGGCAGTCTGTTGGTAACATGACATAATTAAAAGTTGACAAAGGCCATAGGCAGAATGCTGTCCCGTGATTTCTAGGATTTAATGCTTGAAGAAGGTTATTTTCTTAACTCGACGAATTTGGCTCACATAATTATGGCTCAAATAAATGACCTACTATACTATTCTTCGATAGCTCTGGTAGGCTGTTGAAAGAATGTCCTTGTCTTAAACCCATTCTTTAGATTGATGTTGCTTCTGTGGGAAAGCCACTGGTAATAGACCATAGCATTTGGAAATCATTACAGTTAGGTGTGATTTGAGTGTCAAAAAGAAGATTAGAAATACTTTTCAGTGCCATGTAAGTTGAGCTATATTTACTTCCTTTATGTTATTACAGTTTGTCACTGATATTCCAACAAATATTTCAGAAAGATATATGCAGCTGAGAAGAGGGAAATAGCTTACTGTCTTGCGAGTAGTCATTAGTGTTATTTTAAGAAGTTTCAAGGGAGATTGATTAAAATTATACTTTCATGTTCTTCCACCAAATTAGATTTCTTGAAATAAAAACAATAATCTAAATGTCTGAGATAATTAAACACCAATTCATAAATTATGGTTTGAAGAAATACTCAAAAAAGCAAAAAAAAAAACCAACCTTTTTCTTCAGTGAATTCCTCTGAAGGATAAACCATGAGATGAAGACTGGCAAGTACTCAGTCTCTGTTTTTAATTCTTAAAATCAGGGAAGGGAAAGTAAGCTACAAATAATTACTGTAAAAAGATTAGTTTCTTGGACATTTGTGTGTATATGTAAATGCAATCAAAGTAATATTAATCCTACCTTTGTTTTCTCATGTTGAGTATTTGTCAATTTCTTCAAAATAAGTCAAGGCTGAAGTGTGTTCTGTAGGTGAGTCATAGGAGGTTATTACTGAAGCCATGCCCCTGTGGTACTTTTTAACCAGCTGGATGTTTGACAGTTTAAATAAAGTGACTGATAACATGCTGTATTTCCATGTGGCTACTAATAAGTTGAATGGTTCAAATTATTTTTGAAGGTAGATTTTTGAGACAAGCAAAGACTGATGGGGTAGGGTGAGGGTACACGATAAGAAAGAAAAGAAAGTCTATAAAACTTTCCTGGCCCAGAAACAAGAATAAAATCATGAGCAGGTTGCTAGCCAAATTTAGTATCTCTTGTAGACTGTACTTTGTCACTCATAACTTGAATGTGTGTTATGTCAAGATATTTTGTAGGAGAATCTGTTCTAGCAAACCAAACCCCTGATTTATTTTTGGATATCTCTGTTAAATACTGATGGGTTTTGTTTTGAGAAGTTCTAATTAGCTGCTTGGCAAAGTCTCAGTGATTTGGCTTGAATGTTCTTACCACAGCCTGTAACAACATAGTTGTGTGAACTTGTGCCTGTCCTACCAGGGAATTTGACTCATGTTTGCTGTTGCAGTGCAATCTGTTTTGGCTTGACTGTAAAGCTGTCACCACTGGGCAATGACCTGAGTGATGCTCATATTAGTGTCTGCCTTTATGAGCTACTAATGGAAACGAAAAACCCTATTTGCTTAATCAGATACTGTTGAAGCTAATTACTGTGTTTAGTTTGTTTGTCTTGTGGAGAAGGGAGGTGAGTGCAAATCCCTGACCGCAGAATGTTTATACAAACACATGGAGGTGTTTGGGCAATTACAAAGGCCTGTGTAGCAAAGCAGGCTGTGTGGTTTGTACTATGTCTCATTCTTCCTATCCATCCCTTTTCTGCTTTTCAGTATTGCAGCATGTGCTATATGAGAAGGTACAAGCTCAGCTTAAAGCTGATATGGGTTTGCGGCTTGCTGTGAGTCAGCATCCTTAAGGAGACCGATTTTGGCAATTGATGATAACTACTTTGTTCCTCTTCACGGTTGACACCATGATGATGGGCATTTGGTGCATGGGACAGCTGTCTTAACTAGGGCTTGCTCCTTTCATACATTACAGGCAACAGAGGAAGGAAAGTCTGTTATTTTTTAAGAAAATGATTATTTAAAATGCAAAAATAACATTGTAATTGCTTGATTCTGAGAAGCAGTTTCTGGAGGGCCATCTGTGAAGGGGCTGTGGCTGTAACCTACAGTGCTAACAAAAGGATAAGCAAGTAAGGAAATTACATTTGAACTATGCAGTACAACCTAATATTCAAAGCCGTGTTGTACTCTTGCCCATATTTATGATTTACATTTGGGAAATGCTTACTGTTAGTTGTAGACGTGCTTTCAGTGGGTCACATAAAGATGATTTGTTAATTTTTTGAGGCCGCTGAGTGAAGAGCTTCTGTTTGAAGTAGAGAAGAGGTGAAGCTTTGAAGCACATCAGTATAGAAGGGCAGAACTGGTAGAGCTACTATGCTAGACCAAAAGGAAGAACCAAATAAAAGCCTTGTAATACAGAGAAAGTCTGCTTCACCCTGGATGCACATCTATGTTTGTGGTATAACGAAGAATGCAAAACAGATTTTCTTTCCTATATCAAGTCTTGGAAAATAGCCATTTCATCTTCTGAGAGACAAAAAAGGTTTTGGGGCATGGACCACTGTTTCTCTGAGTGCAAGAGGGAGTGTATTGGTAGAGGAGAGCAGTGCCTGGGATTCCAGGAGAAGCATTTCAGCTGAATGTCTCCTAATGGCAAAATTGGCATGACATTTGAATAGCAACATTGCTGCTGCAGATCATAGAGTTAATGCTTTGTATATGCAGTTTTCCTTTGAGTGTTATATTACAACCTTAGCATAGTCTTCTAAAGTACAAAATAAAGTACTAAACTGATGAGCAATCTTTTATTGGCACCTTATTTTGTGCTGGTTCAGGAGAAAAATGGTTTGTATGTAATCTATTATTTTATGACTTGGAGGCATGGGAATTATTTTGTTGTCTTTAAATTCTTCAAACTTTTTAAAGTGAAAATAAGCTTAAGAAATATGTCTATTGCCAGGGAAAAAGATAAGACATCTATCCAACTTCCCTGAACTGTTATACTGCAGCCAGCCCCTGAGAAAACTTTTACAACTCATTTCACTTATGAGTTGATATCCGGATGTTTTATTTGTCCAGATGAAAAATTATATTTACATAATGGTCTCATCAGTGTCAGAGCAGCAGGTGTCTAAAGTTTCTGTGAGGAAAACGGATCTTTTACTTTGTATTGGGTGAAACATGTTTAAGCTATGGTTTTAATGTACTAGTCCAATGTACTAAAAATGCCCAGTTAGTGCAGTAAAACTGTATCTAGATGGACTGTTTTCTCTCAAGTGAAAACCTCATGTGTTTAAAAGTAGTTAGTTGAATGCTTGTTGGGAAAAGTTTTTTGGGATGAAAAGTTTAACAGAATTTATCAGGATGGTCATATCAGTACCTGCTTAAGCAGTTTATTTTTGAGCAGGGCTCTTACCAACATTCAGTTTCCTTTGCCTGAAGGAATCTATATCCATTTCTCATCTCTAAGGAGAGGGCTGTCACTGTTAAATGTGGACCATTCCACATTTGTATTAAAAATAGAAATCCAGCATACAAGACAGGGTGATGTTTGACAATATGACGTATACTACCATCTGCAATCACCCTAGTTTTGGCATGTTGAATCCTATCATTCATATAGGAAAGGTGTTAATGAGACTTCCCTTTGGGATGTACTTCTTTTAATGGGTGTAAGAATCTTCTAACTGTTATATTTCCTGTGAGAATGTTACTGGTATTTGAAATTATTTAATGAATAAGAACTCTGTTTAAGAAGTAGTATATATTTTTGCTATTCAATCAAGTTGTTTAAACTGAAGAAAGTAAAGAAGGAACATATCAATATGAACCTAAATAAAAATATCATGTTAAACTTTTGATTTGAGAACAAGAGTTTTGAGCTACCTTCATTCTTGGGAGACACATAGAAAATTAATGATGGCAAGATAGTTGTTTGCAAAATACTTGCTGTTGAAGGAACACACCCTGTTGGCATATGTAGTGAAAGACTCTCCAGACATGTAAGGTGCTCTCTTCACAAATGTATTTTAATTAATTTTAATCTTATTTAACAGATTGCAGCAGGACAGTTGTCAAAGGTGGGGATATTTTCTTCATGCTCTTGATGACACAGTGCTGGCTAGAACTTTGATTCCAGATCTTTGGTATTTTTCTATGTGCATCTCCATAGTATAGTGGTGAATGACTGGTACTTGAAAGCCATTTTCCTACTTGCTTAGCTGTCTCCACTGAGGTCTTCTAGATATGGGTCAGATGAGACATTTTTCTTGCAAGTTTGAGTCATCTTGAATTGGATGTGGTGGAGTAGCGGACTATGAGTATGGCCTTAATATGCAGCTCAGCTTGATTCTCCGAAGTTATTTTTCCAAGAGCTCTTTATAGTGAAATAATGGCTTAAACAGTAAGTTTCTGTGCACTATCCTTGTGTAAATTACAGTAATTATTTTACTATCCAAATCCAAGGTACTTTTTTCAAACATATTTTAGATGTCATTTGGATACTGAATGAACATTCAGTGCCTGTATGCATTCTTTATTCTGTTTTTTTCTTGTGATTGTGTACTTCTGTTGTCTGTTACCCCTTTGTTAGTGATTTCTCATTATGCTGTACAATTATTTAGTATTCATAATATAAGAATAAGCAGTTTCTGGTTTGTACTTGTCTATTAAGCTTGATAGTTCTTCTGCTTCTTCTTTTTCCTGGAAAAAGTAAATACCCTTATTTGGTATTGCAATTGTTTTGTCACAAGCCATCATTTAGGCTTACAATAACAGTCATCCAACAAGTGCTATAGGCTTTGGTTGAAATCTGTTGCATTTTTTATGTTTTTTGCGTTTTGCAAACAAATAGAATGCTACCAAAGAATACAGAAGTATGTGAAGCTGGACATGTTTAAGGGTAACTCAGCAGAGTGGTGTCAACCAAAAACTCTCCCATCAGAAAATCAACCATAGGTAGTAATGATCACCTTTCTCTTCACATCCTGTTGAGATTTCAGCAACCACTGTGTCTAATCAGGCCGAAGCAGGATCAGCTTGTCATCTTGATACTGTTGTTTAGCAATCAGGGCTGATCTTGCTGGAGTACAGATTGTTGAATGACTTGATTACACTCTTTGAAAGATGATCATAATATACCTAAAAGGTCTGTGACCAGGGAAAAGAATCTCTTCAATGTTTTATGTGAAATATACCACTGTTCTCAAATTGACTTGTGTCACCTGAAGCTAAATTCAAACCAACTGGGAGGGAACCATGGATACATGGGTTAGCTTTTGCCATGTTATGCATTTATATACTGAGGTTCTCTTATATACATTTCTGCAGTGGGATCCTCTGTACTGTGGAAACCTTGTTGTTTTATGAAATCACTTTTCTAGTTTGGTGTCTGACGACTAAGAGCTTCTTTCTGTCACCTGTGCTTGAATGGTTGCCTTTACTTAACAGAGAACCCTACTACCTTCACAGCCCACAGGACCATTGAGGTATACAAGTATCTTTGTAATTTAGACCATCTCAGAACTGAAAAAGTACTGATGAAAAAGTTACTGCATATGGCCAACAGATGAAATCTTTAATCCGCTGTTTATCAGAGCAAATAAGGGGAGCCTAATGCTGGGATTGAGAGATCCAGCATAAGCTTAAATTGCAAAGCTTCACTTACAGGATTTCTGTCTATCATGTATTTGCAACATTCTTGGCTTTTGTTTTCAGTGATGGACTTTGAGTTGTAGTTCCCCTCCAGCATAAAGACAAAGTTACCACTTACATAATAATTGCAAAGTGTAGTAGAAATTGACTGCAGATCTATACCTTATGCTGTTTACAACCCCCCACCTCGATTATTTAATAAGTGGTTTCTAAAGGAGGACTGTTTATTCTCTAGTAATCAATATTTTCATATGGTTCTGGAACAGCAGTCAGGACAAATGCATTGTGTTTATTAACTTTTCTGTTGGTTAATAGGGCTCGCAGTTACTCATCCAGTTACTCATCAGTGCAATTTCTTGTTACAAATATAGTGCAATTTCATATCATAAACACTATGTCTAATTGGAAATACAGTACGAAAAAGAGAAATCTCATAGATTTAGTTCTCTTACTAGAAGTGTTTTGCGCCCCGATGAATGTAAAATCAAGATTTAAAATTTTTTGCTAGTGCAGCTCAAGATATAACTTTGGTCTTATAAAAAATATAAATCAGTTAAATATGATTTTCTCTCTGTGTATTCAGGAAAAACAGGTAATTGAGACAAGAAGAGACTGCCTTCAGAGCTCTACCTCTGAACATACTCTAAACAAATCCTTGTAAACTGTGTTGCCAGAGCTTTCTGCTTTGCTCTGAGGGTCAGGAGGTGTCGAAGCTGATTCCATGGAGATTTATGGAAGAACTGCACTTATGGTGTGAATGAGAAGTTGGTGTATAACCATGAGTATGATAGAAACCCCACTCCAGTTCCACTGAGAAGAACACTTTTTTTGTTTGCTCCTGAAAAATCAGGACCTTATATCTTCCTGCTTGATATTTCTCAATATATTTTTGTGGCCATGTAAGAAATGAGTGCAAAATCTGTCTGTTCCTACAGGTGGCCATGTAGAGTCCCAGTATCTTCTCTGGGAATTGTGCCTGTATATCTATGGGGAGTGGGAGGTGCTGCTGCCAGAAAATTCCAACAAGAGTATATTAAATAAACCTGCAAACCTGGTCTTGTATAGTGCTTCCCAAGAAGACAGCTGACATATTTCCTGTTTAAAAAAAAGCATGCGGTATTAATTTTTCTTCCCAGCATTGCTTGTTTAGAATTCTTGTGCCACTGTCTCAGGAAAAAAAGACAAAGCTGCCAAGAGAAGTATGGTTCTTTTCTTGGATGATGAGCCTTTCCTCAGGTCTGAAATAGAAGTAGGAACTCTGAGGCCTGAATGTCAGAGCACTCTGTGATAGCTTAACTGGATCGTATTAACATGACAAAAAATTTGAGAGGGAAGATGGCTGATAAGTGGGGTATAGAGACAATGTCAGCAAAGGTGGGGAGAAGTGGCAGCAGTTGCTGCCTGCAAGACATCCAGAAGTTACCTATCAATGCGGAAAAGCAGAGAGAGATAGGAATTTTAGCCACTGAAATAACATGATCATAAGGGTTCTGCATCTTACTACCTAAACGATAGGTCTACACATCATTAAAGTTACAAGACTGTCCGAGGTTTACAGAAATGAATTCCAGCCGTTATTTCAGCCTACTTCATGTAATTATAAATAGAGATTATGCATTTTTTAATTATTCTCCTTCTATCAAATTTTGCTTGCCATATTATGCCAAACAAGGATACACATGCATAACACTTCTAAGAGGAAAATACTAGGAAGATTTACTTGCTTCTTACTCTTTCAAATAATCCCAAATCCATTTTGTGCAATCTGCACCTATAGCCTATGGATACATTTATAATAATCTCATAAGCAACTTGTTGGAAAGAACATATTCATGCCTGTCACGAAAAAAAATAAGTTTTGACTTTTAGATATCTGAGACATCTGGAAAGGCCATGAATTTCCTGGTGGAAAACCTCAGTAAACCATCTGGGGCTTATTTCTCTGTCTAAAACCAAATAACCTGAAAACTGTTTGAAGCATGTATTTAAACATAATAACTACCAGGATGTTTGCTCTACTAGTGAAGAGCAATGAAATGCTTCAGAAAAAAAGGACTCAAAAAGCCCAACCTGAAATGCCTCTGCTGCGGAATTTGAAATAATATTTTCAAAATACAGGAAGAGTAGGAAAGTCTTGTGCTGACAGTTGCTTTTTGCATTGAGCTGACACTTAGTGAAAATGTTTTCTAATTTTTTATTTGGTTGGGTTTTTTGTGGGATTTTTTTGGTGAGTTGTTTTTTTTTTTGTTTGTTTGAATTATTTTGGTCTTTATTTGGTTGTTTTTTTTTATGGAGGGAAAGCCTATATTTCTAATTTCTTTGAACCTTCTTCATCCATTACAAAAAGGTTAATTCTTTTCCTGTTATAGGATGATTGAGTTATCTATTCCTTGCCTGGCCATGCTGAGCAACCATAGCTGTTGTGTTGTTTTTAATTGGGCTTCATGATGGCTTTTGGATCATCAAAAACTTCCTGCTACTTAGGTTGTCAGCATTTTTTCAATATGTGGATCTTTGTTTGTTGGCTTGTGCTTTGTTTGGGTTCTTTTCCTTAGGACCACTGCCAGAATGGGCTTGAATGTTGCCTCGTGCCTTTTTTCTTTTTTTTTTTTTTTTTAAATTTATTTTTTGCCCTGGAAGTGAAAAGTCATCCAGAGGTACTGCAGGCAGGGGAAGAGTGAGTATCCATGGCCACAAGAATGCTCCTGGGTGCCCGGAGTTTCCATGGCTGTGTACCAACTGACTACAACAGCAAAGCACCTGTGGAGAATTTCAAAACTGTCTCTTCTTTCACAGACTGCCTTTTGAATACATCCCAGTATTCAGTCCTTGTTTTGCAGGGGACTGTGTGTGCACTGAAAAAATAATGGGTAAACTGTGTGGGTGGTCAAGTCCAGAGAGTGGTGGTGAATGGAGTTACAAACTAGTTGACAGCCAGTTACAAGTGGAGTTATGCAGGGCTCATTATTTGGGCCAGTCCTGCTTAATATCTTTATTGATGATAAAAAATCATCAATAAATAAATGGTAGTAAATGAGTGGTCATGTGTACCCTAAGTAAGTTCGAAGACAACACCATGTTGGGCAGGATTGTTGATCTGCTGGAGGCTAGGAAGGCTCTGTAGAGGGATCTGGACCAGCTGAATTGAGGGGTCGAGACCATCTGCATGATGTGCATGCAACAAGGCCAAGTGTTGGGTCCTGCCCTTGAGTCACAGCAACCCCAGGCAGCACTACAGGCTAGGGACAGAGTGACTAGAAAACTGTCCATTGGAAAAGAACCTGTGGGTGCTGGTTGACAGCAGCTGGACCATGAGCCAGCATGTGCCCAGGTGGCCAAGAATGCCAATGGCACCTGCCTTGTATCAGCAGCAATGTGGCCAGCAGGGCAGTGATTGTGCCCTGCTACTAGGCTCTGCTGAAGCCATGTTGATCTTCTGCGTCCAGTTCTGGGCCCCTCACTGTAAAAAAGGCATTGAGGTGCTGGAGTGTGTCCAGAGAAGGGCAGTGGAGCTGGTGAAGGGTCTGGAGCACGAGCCTTATGAGAAGCAGTTGAGAGAGGCTGTTTAGCCTGGAGAAATGGAGGCTCAGGGGCAACCTTATCCCTCTCTACAACTGCCTGAAAGGGGGCTACAGTGAGGTGTGAATCAGTCTCCCAGCTAACAGGACAAGAGGAAATGGCCACAAGTTGCATCAGGAAGGTTTAGATTGAATATTAGAAAAAAATTCTTTATGGAAAGGGTGGTCAGACACTGGAACAGGTTGCCCAGGGAAGTGGTTGAGTCATAATTCCTGGAAGTATTTAAAAGATGTGTAAATGTGGCATTTGGGGACATGGTTTAGGGGTTCACTTGGCAGTGCTACAGTTAATGGTTAGCTTGATTATCTTAGAGGCCTTTTCCAACTTAAATGATTTTATGATTCTATGAAAGCCAGACAAATGGACTGGACCTTCTTGCTTATTGAAAGAACCCGTTTCTTATTTCACTTACAAGCTCTTGGAGAAGATGACATCATCCCTGCAGAGCTGATAAAGTTACACTGGTACATATATTGTGAGTGTAGAATGGCACCAAAGGCTCTGATGCTTTGCAAACTGCAGTTGTTTATATGTTAATTTTTAAAATTGTATAGGAGTTATGCCTCTGTCCTTTTACTGTGTAGTCTGAGAGGGCAGCTTAACCAAGCCATGCTTTTCTTCCCCTGTAAAAATGCTTTCAAATTAATTGGCAAACAAAAGCACCATGAATAAAACAGAGCTTTGTGCTTCATATTTCAGAGTTTTTGTTTGTAGCTAGCTCCCACTAGAGAGTGTGAGCTATGTGAGACATTTGCCTGTAGTGAGTGAAACTGGAAGGATGAATAGCAACAGCTCCAAGGTAAAGATCTGTTATGTTGTTGCAGTGTAATAGTGGTTAAGCTCACTTTGAAACTAAATTAGTTCTTGTTGTAATTAGTAGTAAAATCAATTCTGAAGAGAGAGACTAATAGCTGTTGTTTTTTTTTTTTTCTTGAATGTGTTGTTTACTTATTTCTGTGTTTTATTGCTGTGCTACTGTTTTTTTTAAGTCAGTGAAAGGTATGGTGATTATCAAGGGAATATATGAAGTGAGAGACAGGTATGTCTTCCTACTAGTTGCTCAAAATGAGTGCTTTTTTTATTAGAGGGGAGAGTTTGCTATTTTACTTGAGCCAGATATTTTGTAATGAGTTTAAAGTGGCTTTATGGAAGAGAAACCTGTTTTATTCATCGTTACTAGTTAACATGATGCTTTTTTTAGTGTAAGGTAGTATAGAATTAATTCTCATGTCAGAAGAAAGCCTATACTTTTGTTTTGAGACTTTTGGGTCTCAAAACAAGTACCAAAAGGCCATGTTTGGAAAGAGGGGATAAGCTTGAGGAGAATGCCTTGATCTAAGGCTTGGGAGAACATTTGCTCTTTCTGGATGTGCCAGAAGCTTGCTGTGTGACTGTGGGTTAACCATTTTAGGGTTGCCTCTGCTGTGGGAAGTGTGATTCTTCCCACTGTTTTAAATTTGCTCCTAGCTTTGTTCCAAACTTCAAGCATTGGGCATGTTTCTCCATGTGAAAACATTAAAAGTCTTTTCAACTTTTAGTAATAAAGGTGTCTACATGCAGCTGAGTTCCCTTCATAAACCACATCCACATTCCCATTTAACTCAAAATCATAAATCAGTGTATTTAGTGTGCTTATTGAGGATTTTTTTTTATTTCTCTATTTATTTTTTCCTACTTCTTTCAAGTGAAGTCCTGCCCCACAAAGTTGGGAAGTCCCTAGTTTTGTAAGGTGCAAGTATGGTATTCCTGCACTGTCCAGGAAATATTAGACCAGATAATCCATAAAGCCTCAGGATATATTCTGTATGTATTAGGGTATTCCAAGTTACTTTGTTACAGGCAGCTTCAAGGAGCTTCTGAGCTCTCAACCACATGGGTATGAAGGCTTATCTGTGGTGCAAAATATTACACCAGTTAATTTTGGAATGGAGAACTGTGTGTGGTCTTGACCAGCTCATATGAGCACACCACTAAGGACCAGATCTGCATAATAGCCCTGGATGTCTGTAAAATAATTTTGACAACTTAATCTTCAAAGTAGCATCTTCCCCTTCCTTGCTTGTTCTCAGCTCTCTAGAGGGAAGTTCTTCCATGATGCATGGGTTCAGTGGCAAATCTGCATCAGACGCTTCCAAACAACCGGGCTATTTTGACAGCTTGATAACCAGTTGCATTGCAAGGAAACCCAACCATTTGTTATGAGGGAGATTGTCAAAATGATTTATGTTACAAGCTGCAACTGCTGGGCAGGAGCTGGAGTACACACATGAGACTGTTTGCTCTGAAGCTGACAAAGTTCAGCTTGCCCGATGATAACACATAGTTACGTAAAGGTGCCATGTACATATGTAGGTCTTGTAGGTGTCTGTGACCAAATCCAGTATCTTTTTTGCAGGCAAATACACTTCAAATCAATTGGACAGACTTCTTTAAGTCCAGTCAAGTACTTCAGAAAGCCATGTGCAGTCTTAGTGGGTTTGACCCATTTTGCTTATCAGAACTGCTCTTTATGTTTTATTTTGGTCATTCAGATTTGATTGTTTTTGTTTTTTTTTTAATGTTGTCAGTAAGCACCAAAAACAAGGGCTCCAAGCAGGTTGGTTACTAGGAACTTTTATGATTATAGCAAAATACAGGTATTTGGTTGTTCTTTTGTGCATAAAAGAAAGTGATAACTGATGTCATTGATCTATAGTAGCTAATTCCAGGTGGTTTAGAGTTGTGTGCTGCTCTCTGTAGCCAGAGAGCTACTGTTACAGTTTAGAGGGATTACTGAGGTGATGCAGGCATGTTCCACAGCAGAGAAAGAGATGGCAGCACATAGTGGGGTTTCCTGAGATGGGGAAATCCCAGGGAAGTGCCAAGACCTGCCAGGAGCTGGCCACTTGCATGAGACATGATGGGATGGGTCCTATGACTTGAATGGATGGATACAGGCTCCTTATGAAGGACAGGGGGAGGGGACACAAGGAGGGGAAGGTTCACTGCTTGAAAAAAAGGGAAACATAACCCAGGGAACTACATACCAGTTGGTCTCACCTAGGTGTCCAGCGAGGTCATGGAGCACATCCTCCTGGAAATTATGCAGAGGCAGATGGAAAATCGTGAGGGCATTGATTACAACCAACATGGCTTCACTAAGGGCAAATAGTGCCTGACAAATTTGGTAGCCTTCTGTGATGGGGTTCTGGTGTTGGTGGGTGAGGGAAGAGCAGCTGCTGTCATCCACCCATAATTGTGTGAAGCATTCAACAAAGTCACATACAAAGTCCTATTCTCTAAACTGGAGAGACATAGGTTTGATGGACAGGCCACTTAGTGGATAAGAAATTGTCTGGGTGGTCTTGCTCCAAGAGTTCAGTGCACAAGTGGAGACCAGTGATGAATGCTGTTCCTCAGATGTTGTTAATGGGACCAGCACTATTCAGCATCTTTGTCAGTGACATGGACAGTGGGATCGAGTGATCGAGTGCACTCTCAGCAAGTTCACTGGTGACACCCAGCTGTATCAAGGGATGCCATCCAGAGAGACCTTGCTGCTGTGAGACCTCTCTTGGAGTACTACATTTAGGTCTAGGCCCACCAGCATAAGAAAAGACATGGATGTGTTGGAGAGAATCCAGAGAAGGGCCACAAAGATGCTTAGAGGGCTTGAGCATCTCTCCTTTGTAGACAGGCTGTGAGAGTTGGGGTTGTTCAGTCTGGGGAAGAGGGTCTGCAGGGAGACGCTATAGCACCTTCCACTGCTTATACAAGGTATAAGAGACCTGGACAGTGACTTTCTCCAAGGTCCTATCACTACAGGACAAGGCAGAATGGCTTTAAACTGAAAGAGGGTAGGTTTAGATTGGATATTAGGAAGAAATTCTTTACCGTGAAGGTAGTGTGGTAGTGGGGTAGGTTGCCCATAGAAATTGTGGATATGCCATCCCTGGAAGTGTTTAAGGCCACGTTGGATGGGGATTTGGGCAGCCTTGTGCTGTGGAAGGTGTCCCTGCCCATGGCAGGGGGGTAGAACTAGATGATGTTTAAGGTCCTTTTCAATGCAAACCATCCTATGAGTCTATAACCTAAACTGTGTACCCTAATGAACCAGTTTAACTAATAGATGTTGGATGGCTGATGTCTTGAAACATACATGTTTTATTTGCTCTTAAGTATGAAAAATTAATCCTCCTATTCCTAAAAGTATTTAAATAGATTTGCTATCTAAGCTTTGCTCTAATTATGAGCTTTATTGGCCCATTATGTAATGTTTTGAATGTTCACTTTTAAACAGTTTTGCATTTCTTTCAAGCTAAAAGCATAATTAGCTTTCTTTTTCTTGGTGTTCTTGAGTACCGTGATCCTCACTTGCTATTTCCCCAAACTATTCCAGTCTTTTTTTTTCCTCTTTGGGCATCAACTAGTTCTCCATGGTATCTTTTAGAGTCTGTCCACTGAAAAGCAAAATAGATCAGGAGTTTATTATTAAAGCAATTTTTTTCTACTAATTTTCTTGATGAACTTTGAAACAGGGTGATCAGAGTGTAAGCAAGGAATGAGTGTTGTTGAGATATGGCTGGTAGTGTTTCATTCATTCTTTCCCCACAAACCTATTATTTTACTTGTAACTGCATTGAACAGTGTGGGTTTTTTGTTTTAGTGTTACTCAGATGTTATCCTAATGAATTCAGATGGGTTTTTTTTTGTTTGCCTGTTCTAGTCCAGACAACTGTTTTAAAGCTGAGGCTTGAAACTTCTTGGCAGCTAATCAAACAAGGAAGAAATGACTGATTAAAAAAAAAAAAAAGAAGCACAAGTGCCAAATAAATCCTGCTTAAGGGTAGAAAATGTGACTTGAGATCCTTGTGCTTTTCTAAAATATTGAAGCTAAGAAGAGAGTCTGCAGGGTATATGTATTTTCCCCATTTTTCGGTGTTCTTACGTTGAGTTTCATTCTCATAAACTTTAATCCTGCTCTTTTAATGACATCCCAATTGATGTTTGGTTTAGAAACCACAAAGCCTTTAAGAGGCAGTCTAAGTACTAGGAAGAGTTGACTGTATATGACTGTACTCATTATAATATTGTTAGTAGAGCAGATCTTTCATTTAAACCTCCAAGGTTCAGGCTATATCTAAAAAATGATTCTGTTGACAAATGTATGATGTTCTCTTTGATAGTGCTGCCATACTTTATTTTCTTTTGTATTTCATGCAAACCCTTTGTGTGAACATGTTTAGTGTCTTTTCTTCTACCTAAACCTATTGGTTTGTGTTAGTTTTTGTTGTTATTGTTGTTGGGTTTTTTAGCTTTCAGACACCTGATCAGAAGTTTCTGAGTCAAAGTTTGATTGTAACAAGAGACTTTATCGTGGGCTTCTTATGTCTTTCACTGGCTCAGTCTTTGACTCTCATTAACTCCCCATCTCTTTTGGCCCTCAAAGATTTGTGAATTGTACTTGAACTGGTGTTGTTCCAGAACTGTTCCCTACTCCTCTTTCTCTGAAGCTGTCCTCTTTCCCCAGGACCTTCCTGTTCTAGGTTTTCAAATGGCACAGTATGTTGCCCCTACCTTTCTCATTTTTCCTTAGTTTTGATTGTTTTATACAGAAGTGCTCATGGATGCAAATAAACTCTTCTGTCAATTATTGATTTTAAGTACATCTTATTGCAGGACTGACATTTCAGCTGCACCATTTTTAGATGGAAATGCCATCTACACATGGTATTATTGCTTGTTATCTTTTTTTTTTTTTTTTTTTTTTGGTGGTACATTATCTAGTAGGTGTTCAGCCAGTTATGGCAATGAAACCACCACAGCCAAAGATGGGTAATTCCTTACTGTGTGCATTCCTTTATATCTGTAAATTGTGTGAATAGTTCTGAAGTAGTCCAGTATTTTAGTTTTGCGATAGAATACTGAGCTACCTGCAGTGTCCCAAATGCAGTTAAAATAGACATGGTGTAATTCTTGTGTGCAAGGTGGAGGATATCAATAGAAACCTTTTACTCAGAGTTATGTGTTAGGAATAAAAGGCTGCAATTTATATGTTCATTCTCCTACATGACTACAAAAATCCTTTTTCAAATATTAAATACTTCAGTTTTCAGTTTAATAAGAGATGCACAAAAGACAGGTGGAATTATCATGAAGTAGTTATCATTCCTGCCTTCCCGGACTACTACTTATCTTTAAAATAATAATTTCTGAGATTTTTAACTCAGTGCTTTTCCTACACACAGATACACACACTCTGAACAAAAGATTCCTCATATGATAAACTTGATTGAACCTAATCCTTTCTCTCCTCCTCCTCTTCTCATTTTTCTTGACCTATCTCCTTCTTTGAGATTATTTCCATTTCCTTGGATACCTTCACAGTAATTCCAGCCAAATGTTAATGAGAGCTTGTCAGCTGTAGGCATCCCCTGTGTATCAGCCAAAAAGCTGTATATACTTTCAAATAAAGAATCTTGGTTTTTTGGCCTCTCTCCTTTCTGTTCAGCTGAAGATGTCCTTAATCATGAAGGTGAGGAGAGCTACCTCTTTGTCTTAAAGCTGAACACAGATGAGGAAAGTGATTTGAAAAATTTAGATGCCAAAAAGTTTGAATAGATTCAGAGGTTAAGTTATTCTCATGCTACAGGTTTGTTATGTTTACTGTGAGAAAAATGTGGGGGTTTTGAGTTAAAGAGATGTAGCTTTTTAGTCTAAATTTTCTGAATTCTGGTGCCTGTTTGGTTTGTGTGTCATCTCAAATTTAAGTAATTTAAATGGTAGAATTAGGTGTGTTAGTTCCCCATCCCATATACTATTATCAGGGGTTTTGTATGCAGAAATGCAATTATTTTAATTTTTTTCAGTTACTTTTTTTTTAGTTAATAGTAAACATTGTACTAAACACTAAATTAATTTGGCTATCTTGTTCCATGGCTATTGACATTTTGAGCAATCATTTGCTTCCTAACAATGCCTATGTGGCTGCTATTGAAAGCCACGGTGTCATACTTGGATGCAGATACTGTAATAAATTCTAAATTGCTCCCTGGGGAGCATTGTGTTAAAGAGATCGCAAAGCAAAAGATCTGAGAGTCTGTGACAAAGCTGCCTAAGAATAGCAACAGGTAGGCATCCACTCATTACGTGTTTGCTATGGTGTTGTCTGTATTTGAGACCTCTGAAATAGCAGTTTCAGAATTTTGAACTCTGAACTTCCTTTTGTTATTCTTAAGTCAAACCCATAATATTAATATAACAGCTTTCTGTGTTTGTTTTCAATGTCTTTGTTATTTCAGCAGAATATTTTTATTGGCAGTGTATTTTTCCAGTGGCTCTTGAGGATCTAATGTGGCATTTATGTTTCACTTCATGCCCTGTATTACCTGACCCCAGGAGTATTTTGTGGCGTCTACCAGACCAGAGATAAAAGCTGCTGTTTCAGACTAGGAGTGAAGGCTATGTTCAAAATACCACCATTTCCATATCAGAATAGCAGTTCCTTTGAAAGTGATTGTACTCCTGTGTCCCTGTGCCCAGTTGTGCAAACCTTTGGATTATCCTTTCTGTGGAGGCATGACTCGGTCAATGTGACTGCACATAAGCTCTGCAAAGTGAGTGTAGTTCATGAAGTATTTTGACAATGGCAATTACTGTGCTAAAAATAAATCACTTGTGCATTAGCATTAATAACTACTTCTACAAGATATGCTAGTCACTCCTAAAGGGCTGAAAAATTCAGGATACTCTTGTACATGCTGGATCACGTCTTACAATGTGAAGTTTAAGGTTTAGGAAGTTACTAGGTGTCTTTCCATCAACCTCTAAATGAGTATGGAAGAGAAAGCTAGAGTTTAGCAACCTACTGACTTGTTAGCATGGATGACTGAACGTGGCACAGTTGCCATCACCAAAAATGACCTGTATAGCCCCTGTGCCTGACCTTACTTTTAAAACTCTGACCTCACAGAAGTATTGGTTTAGTTAGAATTTTAAAGAAAATGATAGGTTTCTGTGTTGTTTTTAAAAGATACCTAGAGCTACAAAATTAGCTTCAAAAAGGAGAAGGGTATGGGGGAAGGAGTATTGCTTTTTTTCAGGTAACTACAGTGGAGCTGCTTGGCACACAAGGCTTTTAGATGAAGATAGTGATGGTGTGTGGGGTTGCTGTCATACTTGAAAATGAGAGTAGTTTTTAGTGTCCAGTGTTAAATTTGGGCACTAACATGTGGCTTAAATACAGATTATTTGCTTTCCTTTTATCTCATGAATGTCAAGCTTTTTACTCAAGAAAGGTTGTGTGGCATCAGTCCTGGCCTAAGTGCTTTGCTCTTTCTGCATCATATTGCCCAAACTGATGATGACATGACACAGACCAGATAGCACCTACTCACATGAGAAGGGAGCAGTTGGTTGTAACTGAAGCCAGATAAAGAATTTTTGGATTTCCTGTGATCTGTGGGATGCAACTAGACCATTCCTATTTCTTCTTAGTCTGTGACAACTAATAGTGACAGCAACTGTATCATGTTTTAAAGTGCCACCAAAGGACCACTGTGTGCAGGTACAGAAAACCTGTGTCTGCTGATCTGCAATAGAATTCGAAACATTAAAATATGTTACATTCTGAAAACAGCGTGGTCATTCTCATGTGAAGCTTGATCTTGGATCACACAATATTAAATATTCATTTCTGCCAATCAGTTTGTATTAGTTTGCTTAGAAATGTGGACTACCTTTGTGCTGGTGAGTAGGAAAAGGAAAAGTAGATGCTTTTTCTGATTTTTCCTGAGGAATAATTGGTTTTATTAAAGAAGAGAGGATATGGGAATGCAAAGGGAAAACTAAAACTTGTTGGCCCTGGTAAAAGGATTCCCACTGTGTTGAAAACAGCTGAGCCAGAAGGGAGAGTGTTTAAGAACTGCTTGGCTTGAGTGTGTGAATGTTCAGACTCATGATATGTAAAGCCGAACAAGGCTTTGGATTTAGAAAGGGAAAACTGATTGTAAAGAATTGTAAAGTTGCTTTTCATCAACCCTACTCTGCGGAACATGGTGTAGGTGAATAGCGAGCGCACCACCACTAATAAGAACAATTGTAACCCGATCATGTTTAAATGAAAGATGAGCTAAGACATTTGAGTAAGATAAGGATTTTCAGAGGCTGTGCCAAAGGCAAGAACTGAAGAGGGATTTTTATTTCTGCAGTTTGATACTGGATTACTCTAATCTCTCCCTCTCTCATTCCCTTTCTCTGTAAATTTTGAAAACAACCAAATGAACAAAGTAATCTGTCCAGTTGGTCTAGCTCACATTACTGGAAATCTGGTGAGAGCTGGCTGTGATTTCAGTGAGTGACTGCAAAGTTGAGTGGTTTTGGTGATTTGTACTAACACCAGTAAACAAGAATACCCTCCTCTCATCTTATACTGTAGGGCCCTTTGTCCTATGAACGGAATCCTTGATCACTGTTTGAACTCCATTTTTGAAGCATGCCTACTTTTATTTAAATAGAAGGTAATATAAAGAGAATACTTGGTTATACCTTGGCACACACACTGGCTGCCAACTTGGTAACACTTCGTTCACAGTTACCATAGAACTGTTTGGGTTAGAAGGGATCTTAAAGATCATTTAGTTCCAACACCTTGCCAAAGGCAGCAATGCCACCCACTAGATTAGGTTGTTTAAGGCCATCCAACCTAGTCTTGAACATTTTGATTGATGGCACATTTACAGCTTCTCTGGGAAACTTGTTAGAGTGCCTTACTATTCTGAGTAAAGAATTTCTTTCTAATATCTAATTTAAATATTTCCTCATATTTAAAATATTTAAAACTGTTCCCCCTTGTCTTTTTACTATCTACTAATAGAAAAAGCTGCTCTCCCTTTTATTTAAAAACACTGTTTAAGTTCTGGTCGGCCTCAATGAGGTCTCCCTGAAGCCTCCTCTTCTCTAGGCTGAACAACTCCAGCTGTCTCAGCCTTTCTTCACAGGAGAGGTGCTCCAGCCCTCTGACCATCTTCATGGCCTTCCTCTGGAATCCTCTGTTAGGTCCACATCTTAGGCTGAGTACCACAGAACCAGATGCAGTACTTCAGCTGGGGTCTCAGGCACAGGTGGAGGATCACCTCACTCAATCTACTGGTCATGCCGTTTAGAGAGATTTGTTCAAAAGATGTTCTTCTGAATAGATTCTCAGGGTAGGGAGTTGGAGGTAAGAAAAGAGCATTTCTCATGATTGTTTGTTGAAAAAGTACAACTTTGTGGTCTTTGAATAAACAGGGAAGAGGAGAATGGCTTGTGGGTCTGCTGTGCCTTTTTGAAATGACAGGAGGGTGTATCTACCATTTCCCCACTTTAACCTCTTCCAATCTGCTGCTGCCATGGAACAGAGACATTAAACCCAATGAATGTCCACTTGGATGTATACTGGTGCCTGTCAAAGCCTTCTCAAGGAAAACAGATTTGTGTGAGTTTCTTTTGGCACAGTAAAATATGTGCTGACTTTGCACTGAATTATGTGCCCATTGGGCTTCTTGAGTGAGGAGACTGGTGCGTACATGGAACCTCTCAAGGGTGTGTGAGGAGGAGCAGCAGCAATCAGTCTGTGTGTGGATATAGGAGTTGCTCTGTTCTCTCCTCACGCCCCTTGTGCTTGGTTTCTTGGTATTTCTCTTCGATTGTAAGAAGCTAAAGGCGGTAGATGAAAACAATGACTTAGTGCACATTGATATTTTTTAAAATTTACTTTAATTTCTGTTACTTAACTAGTTTCTGAAAGTGGCAGAAGTCATTTATCAGCACCAGGTAACTGGCTGATCAACATCTCTTCTTGTTGCTCTTCTTTTTTCCCCTGCTATTCTTTGTTCCCTTTGGTGATGTACTTCAACTGTGAAATTAAAAAAAAAAAAAAAGGTGCTTTCCTATTGCATGGCAATAAGGGCTTCCTTATGAAGAAAAATGGCTGTTACCTCTTTCTGTGGGTCAGTGCTTGAAATGAGAGAAAAATTTGACTGTTGCACATTTTTTTGTTTCTTCACTTGAGTGAATGAGACTGCTCTTAGGTAGTCCCACTCTTCATAGAGATTTCAAAAATTTCCATAGGGATTCAAAAATATACCATGGATGTTTTCCAAATAAACTGTTCATTTGCAAGCATGAGAATGTAATTGAAATGAGCACATAGCTTTTTTTATAGCTTTGTGATGCCATTTAATGCTTACACTAAAATAAAAAAAAACGTGAAATCTTGCAGAAGACTAATGATGGAGTAACCCTGTGCTGGACTCAGAGAAGTAGCATTACTTTTGTCCCATTTGATGGTGCTTATTTCTGTTTATGGTTTGATTATACTGGTAGTATTCTTTCAATGTGATTATAGGAAAGCATGGAAAAGCCCACAGGATGAGTTCAATTTGTATCAACCTTTTGGGTCTTTTTGGCAATACAGTAAAGTGTCATGCAAAAAATGATAAACAATTTGAAGGGAGAGGTTAGAGATTTTTAGAACAAACAGTTTTGAAAAGATCTTAGAGAATCTCACCTTTTGGCAGTAGTATAAATGAATTATGCAGTTTAATAACAACAAAATGCAGATCAGAATTTTGAGACTAGTAAGAAATACTGAAAGGTTAAAGAAAATTATGAATAAAAAGGTTAAATAAAATAATTTCTCAAAAGCTGAATAGAAGTCTCATTCATGATGACGTAAAACAGATCAGTTAAATATTCTTTAAAAGATTGTAGGAATTCCGCCTCTTGATTTTCCTAAGAGAAGATGTTTTTTAATAAGGATTTCAATGTGAATTATGATCAGTGGGAGAAGCATGTAATGAATGAACTAGATGGAGCTATTTGTGACAGTCTCCAGAGGCAGGAGAAGTGATGTATAGCAGATAAACATGGGATTAACGCTGAGCAGAGTGGAGGGACCAACATTCTGAATTGTTACTAATAAGCACTAATGAAAGAACATCAGCCATCCTTTGTGTTAAAAAATGCAGGCAATTTACTATTTAAAAATAATTCATAAAGTGGGTTCTCTTTTTATATTCTGCCTATAATATATGTGTACAAGTGAAGCTGGAGGTAGAGTAGCAAAGTGATCCTATATAAGGAAGATTTTAAGAGTTCATTGCCTTAATATTTAACTTTTAAAGTGTTATTTTGATCACCTCCATCTTTGTGTGTACACATGAAAAAGAATAAAAAAATGCCTGACTTTTTGGCAAGACTCAGAATTAAGTAATGGAAATAAAATATATTGCCTCTCATTACTGTAACTCTTATTAACAAATGCAGCATGCAATGTACAGTGACTTAAAGCCTGAATGAATACCATGTTCAGCTGAAACTATGAAAATGAGATGAACATAGGTTCAATGTACTATTCTCATTTATTTTGTCCACGAAGGACTTCCTGTTCCCATAGTGCTTTTTGTACACTAAAGTCACAAGATATTAGTAAGGCACAACTTCTTTTCTCTAATTATGCAGTATAAATGGAAATTGTGGGCAAATCTCCTAATCTCCATAGAGACAGCACAACATTTATCTAATTAGTAGTTTGCCTTTTGGCATTACTTTGAATAAATTAGCATTTCATTATATACCCTGAACTACTTGGAAAAGGTTTCCCAGAGTAGTATTTAGTCCTTCTTCTCTGAAGAGTTTATTTTTAATTAGTATAGGTTAATAATCTCATTTGTAACTGGAAAGAGACAGAGTAGCACTGCTATTGTATTTTTAATATCAGCGGGTTGAACTTGCAGGTTCTTTGCTTTTTTTAATCCCTAGGAATCAGTGTAAAATCTTATGTCACCTTATTTAATGGCTTGCTCCTTCACCAGGGAAAAATCCAAAAAAGAAAAGCAAAAAAAAATGGAACAAATTTGAAATACAACTTGACCTCTTCTCTCTATGCTTTCTCCAGAGACTGAACTTTTCTTTCAAATTGCAAAAGTCGCACTCTATCACTAATTGTAAATGAGCCTTTCTACAGAAATTCCAACGCAGCTAATCCAGAATACACTATTTGTCTTTCTTTCTTGTATCTAAATCAGTGGCAGGAAACAGAGTGACTATAGGTATTGACTGCCAGATAAGATGAGTGGCTGCTTATTATGCTTTTCCTGACCAGGTACTGAGAATCAAAGCTTGGATGGGAAATTAAAAGAGGTAATTCATCAAGGGTAGATTTTAGTTGATTTTCTTTCTAAATATTAAAAAGAGCAGAAAGAAAAATCTACAGAAGAGATAAAGGGTGCTAATTTCCTTTCCTTGAGTCACTGGCTGTTTCAGGCTCCGCTTAGTCCTTCAGAGAGTCATTGGCTGCCACCTGTGGCAGAAGAGGGGCATGAAGTATGGTGTTAAAAATTTGACTCTTCTCAAAGTGGCCTTTGGAGCAGGGATGTATGGTTACACCACCATTGCCATGGTTGCCTTTTGGTAGATGGAGGCACACAAAGAATCTGTCAGTTTGTTTTTGCAAAATCCAGAGGAATGTAACCATCTTCATTTTGGATTCTTTGATTGGCTGGTTTAAAGGACAGGTGTCTGATAGGGAAAGCAGGAGCCTCCCTTGGAATGGAGAATATGAGCACCCTCCCTCTGAATTACTATAATTTTGGAAATTAAGGGGCTCTCAGGAAAAAATATATGGGAATAGGAATAACAGTTCTTTACTAGTGTATATAATAAATAAACAACAACTACTACAGCATTAACAACAGAACAAGAAAACTCAGTCCCAGCCTTTTGGCTGCAGCCCTTTCCCCTTTGGTGCAGTTACAGATTTAAACAATGTTTGGAGGGATGAGGGGATAAAATCATGATCACTGAAGAGAGACCTGGAGGCAGCATACCGCTGTTCGAGAGACAGCGTGCTAATGAGGTCCTTTGGTCTGCCATCTTGTTAATGGTAGGGGGTGGAGATCCATGCAGCAGCAAGAGTTATTGATGTGCTAGAAACTGCAGAAGCACTTGGGAATGCTCATGCAGGAATTGGAGCTTCTTCCCATGAAAAGGCAGTGGGATTGATCACCCAAATGCAGTGCATCTACACATATGCATACAGCATGGGCAATCAACAGGAGGAAGTGGAACCCATTGTGCAGCAAGAAAACTATGACACAGGGGATTTGAAGTAGGTGATTAAGGTTCCTTCCAACCCAAACCATTCTATGATTTTGTGACAAGAGGAAATGGCCTCAAGTTCCACCTGCAGAGGTTTCAATTGGATATTAGAAAAAAATTCTTCACTGAAAGGGTGGCCAGGTCTTGGAACAGGCTCTCCAGTGAAGTGGTGGAATTGCCATCCCTGCAGTGTTCAAAAGACACGTGGATGTGGCATGGAGGAACATGCTTTTGTGGTTAACATGAGCTGGGTTAACAGTGAGACTCTATGATCATAGAGGTCTTCTCCAGCCTTAATGTTTTTCTGTTCTGTTCGGCTGTCAGACTGGATTTTGTATCTAGTAGCACAACACATCTGGAATTTACAATATTTGTGAGCTTGAAAGCAGTTACAGAAGGACTCCCAGTGTAATGGTGCACATGAAGGTCTCAGCAGTGTGTTAAATTGGACTCACAGATGTCCATTTTTATGCTTCTGCGCTGGATTCTCTGAGCAGATGGTCACTTGACTCAAGTGGTTAGGCAGGACAACCCTCTACATTCACTTGCCCCTTGGTAAATGTTGTCTTGTTCTCCTGCCCTGGGAAGGCTTTTTTTCCTTATTATTTGTTATTTGACACTGAGTTATGTCATGGTAAGAGAGGAGCTTATGTTCCTTTCTAGTTCTTCTCCCAGCTTCTTTAGTTTTCCTTCTCAATCAGTAACTATTTTGTGTTCTTGGTCAATGAGTTAACCAGAGTTTTGGGATGATTCATCCTAGATCTTCTATCGTGATGAGCACCCTGAAAATAATACCCAGAAAATTTATTTTCTAACATTATTCAAATCTGTCTCTTTTTAACAACAGCTGCAACAATTAATGGAAAACGTGAAGATAAGGGAAGACAGAAAAGAAATAAAGACAGTTTATTAATTTCTTCCTCCCTCCCTCTTAAGCATCATTGTGGGCAGATTTCTGCTTTCAGGTCTGGTCCTTGATTACCTCAGTATCTTTGTAGGAAGCTGGTGCAGGTTTCCAGTTCTCCTACCACCCAGTGCCTAGGCATGTTGTTCCTGCCGCCTCTGAGGCTGGTTAGTGCCTGACCCTAAAAGCAGAATGCCAGAAAAATCTGTGACTTGGTTGACTGACTCGCTCTCACTGCAGGACCCCAACTCTTGGCTGACACATTCTGCACTGTCCCTTGGCTACATCTGTCCTCAAAGGGGCCATTCAGTGGCTAACAAAAAAGGTATTTCTTCCTTCTGTCTTCATCCAGAGACATAGAAACTCTACTTACAACTCTGTAAGAACAGAGAACAGTAGTTTATATCCTAGATACACACTGAAATTAACTTCTCTTTCTGTATTACATTTCAAAGGCTCTGTGCTAAAGCCCTCTGATCTTCTTCTGTGTGTTCTAATAAATTTCACAGTGTTTGTTAGTTGTGTTGATACTGTTGTGAGCAAGCATGGTCTGGGGAACATTGGTTTGGAATTGAGTAAATTGCCAAAAAAATTTTCATACCTGCTCCCAATATATTGTTTGCTTTAGGGAGATCTTGTCTGGGGACCTAGAAAATGGGAAGGCAGTGTTAGAGGTATGTTAGAGAGAACTACTGTTCTAATCTAATGGTCTGAATTTTGTTCTACAGCTTGATGACTGCACTCTTCAATTGTCTCATAATGGTACCTATCTGGATCTAGAGTCCACCCTAGCAGAACAACGAGATGAACTAGAAGGCTTCCAGGAGGATGCTGGGTAAGTAAAGGTTTACTAAATTTTTATAAATAGGCTTGTGGTTAACTTCATATATTCAGGTCAGCATAGGAAGAGAAAAGAAAAATCTTACCCTTGTATGCCTGTCCCTTTGTATGATTAAGAATTTTATGACCTCTCTCTACATTCACTGTTATAGTTTCTCTAAAATATGACATACTGTAAAGAAACCTATGGACATGAGTATCTTGACTTGTCTAGTAAGATTTTATAGTTCTTTGAAACTTGGTAAATGAGGATGGCTTGTTTGGAGAACTTTGAGATCTATCTTATGATATTAGTCATATAGAGGATTGTATGGGGGTGGTATTCCTGAAGTTATAAACTCAATTTATTTTACCTTCATAAGTTAAGTCCTCCATTTATCATTTTGAAGAAAAGATCTGTATTGGTTTATTTTTTTACTCCTGGTATTGATTGAGCCAAATCAAGAGATGGGGATGCATGTTGTTTTTTGAATATTCTCCTCTCTTGCTTTTTTTTCTTATTTAGTTATTGCTGGCACACATGGATTGCTATGACACAGTTTCCATAATCATCTCTTTGAGAACTGAAAGTGAAAGCAGAAATTAGCATCAGTGTGTGTTTGTGTAAATGCACATAGGAGATTTGCTTTTTTGGAGAATTTTCCTTTTCCGGGTCTTTCAGGTGATTGTCTTTCTTAAGATGCATAATGAAGAGGAAGTCTAGATCTATTTTTGTCTTCCTAGTTACTATATTGGACTGTAGAGTTGTGATTATTTTATGGGTGTGTTTAACTGAATTATAAATTGGTCAGAGTTTGTTAACAGTAGGAGATCCAACCCCTTTGTTTATACTCCTTCTCCACTTCTGATCTGTCTTGCCTTTGATGAATATGCTTTATAAATCTGAACTGTGCTTCTGAAAATTATGTGGAGAAGAATTTAAAATATTTTCCAGATATTCATATGTGTGCATTTGTGTATGTCTTATTCACACAAACCAGCTTGGGGCATGTATTATAACCATTACAAAATAAAAAACTGTTCTGTTAGAAACCTGTTAGAAGAGAATTTGTCAATAGAGTAGCCAATACAAGCTGACCTGAGCCTCCTTTCTTATGCAATAGGAGTGTTGAGTGTAGAAAGATAAAGTCTTCAATTTCATGCATAGGTGATAAAAATCACTGCAAAGAACAACAAGTTCATATTTCCAACTAACTTTATAATGAGTTGAAAGCAAGTAATTTAAAGATTTTTTTTAGCAATATTTTTTCAATTTGTCACATTTTTTCCCCTTCCATTGGTGTCTTTGTGATAATTCTGGTAATTTTGCTTTCGCTACTTTTGACACTTCGCAGAAGCAATTTGGCACTGCCAAGCAACTTGGCAAGTGAGTGACCACTTGATGCTTTTCCTGCCAGACTTTACTCTTGAAATATAAAGCTATTGTTCACCGTGTTTTATTTTTATGCTTCTTTTGGCCATGTGAAGTCAATGATACGGGTTGTTTTTGAAACACAATTATAATTTTCTCTGTGGTGGCTATCCTGGGGGAAAAAACCCAACAAAACAAAAAACATGGAACTGCTGCTGCTGCTTGAAGTTTTGTACTGGTGAGGATTCAGATAGGTCTCTGCATTTCATTTTTGTCCATGTTTTGTGAGAGAAGAAAAGATAAACAAGACGCACCAGAACTTTGGGAAGCATGTGGGATAAACTTCTCTGTAGGACTTAACATTGTTACTTCATGGTAAATGCAGCTTATGTGATGTTATTCAGAAAATATTCTAGACATAGTGTAGCAGATGCAGTCAGTAATGTCTTTCATTGTCCTGTATTTCTACCAAATTAAACTCCATTTTTGGGCCTTGCAGTTCTGAGACCAAAACACTGAGCTGTAGTGCTCCTGAGCTGGAGCTTCTGGCTGCAGACCTTGGGAGTTTAACAGCAGCTTGCTGTCTGGGAAGGACTGGCTGGAGTCTCTCTCTTTCTCTGTCTGGGTCATTTCAAGGTCCTGTTCCTAATCTTCAAAGCTTTTAATTTTCTGAGATTAGGCTACTTTAGGACCTGCCTTTCTGCCATGCCAAAGCTGCATCAGTGCTCATCAGGGTCACTGAAGCTTGCTGAACTCTGAGTGAAGGATTTAGTAGCTGGATAGTCATGGCATTTTGAAAATTTTATAACCTTAGCTGTGGAAACCCCGACTCAAAGTGGCCAGAATGTCTTGTAGTCTGGCTGTTTGCAGCATCTTTTTGCCAAAAGTCCTTGTTCATCCAGGGAAAAATGATGAAGATTTTCTTTTTAAACACTTTTGAAATGAGACTTATAAATAAATCAAAACAAGCAGAAAGAAAAGTCTCAAAAATTTTGATTGGTTTGAGAGGCTCTAGGTATTTGTTTTCTCTGTGAAAGGCTGGATTAGTATAGTCGAAAACGTGAAGGGTTTTTCTTCAAAAGTAAAGAAAAGAATGGTGGCAGATGCTGGAAGTTTATAATGGGTATCTTTAAATAACCTGTATGAGAAACATCTGCACTCATGCAATTTCAGATGAATGCTGTTCTGTTACTGAATATAGTGAAAAGAGGCTTTTGGTAGTTGCTGTCCACTCCAGCAGAATGGAAACTTCTATCTAGTGAAGGAGAAACGCCTTGTACCACAGGGGGCTAACTAAAACATAGGTGGGGATTGGATGGCTTTCCGATCTCCACAACTTTATTTGCTGCCATTTGCACCCTTGAGAATAGCTGTGGGGCTCAGGAAAATCAGATTGTTTTTATATGGGGGCTGATATTGGAAGAACCAGGATGAGCATCTGTCCAGGTAATGAGGTTGGCCCTGCAGAAGGTGTTGCAACCAGCAAAAGGGTCCGTAGGAGCATGTAGGAAAACAACCTTTCTTTTAAAGTCTAGATTGTGTTCATGGCTTACTTGCTTGTTAGGTTGTTTAGCTGTTGGGCTTTTTTCTCTTTATTCCAACACAAGTTACTTGGTGGATGCTTCATTGTGTAGGGTAGCACACAGTGGAAGTTGTTTAGGCAGGCTGGCTGCTTTAAGGTGTTGGTGACAGGTAAAGCTCCTTTCCTTGGCTTCCCTGTGGTTTTACAGAAAAAACAGGAATTGTCAAGAAGCTGATGTGTTTAAATTACCATATAATTGCTCAAGCTCTCTTTGTAGATATGTCTTAACAAGCCCTCATGGTAGCCCACAAGGTAACACTGTCCTAAAATGCAGAGCAGGAGTTTCTTCAGGCAGTGTGCTATGAGCAATGAAAATTTCTCCACAGAAAATGTGTTCAAGACTTCTGTTCAGCAGGGATTCTTTTAAAGTACTTCTGATAAATAGCTTCAGTGCTAATGTTTTTGCATTCCTTCTAGACACCCTTTCTCAAGCCATTTTGGCTGGGTGAGCCCCATGACAGACCTTTTCCCTCTTGATGGTGCTGTTCATTCTGGTCTTGATTCAGAATCTGTTGGAGACAGTGGGGTCTGGCAAGGATCTCTAACATTCTTTTCCTGCTTATGTACTGTATTTTTTCCCACTTAGACTTTGCAAATAGCACAATTGTGAGAATGAAAGCTTTTTGTCACTTGTTTACATAAGGATGTTGGGGATGCACTTGAAAGTTAATTTAGTTTTTGTCTTACAAAAATGGTATGGCTTATTTTTTGAAGCAGGACTGAAATCTAGCAGATTCTATGCTGATTTTGTATTAGTTTAAACAGAATGTGTTTGTGTTTGGGTGGAAAATGCTCTCAACTTCTGATAGCTTTCTCTCTATATGTCTTGTCTTGATGCCATTTCTATGTTTCTCAGTGCCAACAACAAGAAAAATAAGGGAGATACCAGGGAAAGATTGTCATTGTGTTCCTACAAACAGGAGACTGCGACTGCTTATTGATAGTATTTACTCATGTTGTCCACCCAAATATTTTGATTACTGTGATATTTAGCTATTAGGTCTGATGAAATGCTGAATCTGAAAAAGGCAATTGATGGTCACAATTAAAATCATGCAACAAAGCAAGAAAAAAACACAAGAAAAACAACCCCTTAGAAACATCAAACTAAAAAGCCTGGGCTGAGAGATTGTTGTAATTTTTGAAAGATGTAAGAATTTCTAAAAGGTAGCAGTATTCCATTCTAAAATATATCAGATTGAGATGTTGAACCACATTTAGAAGTAGATATTTTTCTAAAACTTTATTGTTGCAGAATAAATGGCGATACAGATTAAAATTTCACATTCCTAAAGAAATACATTGGCTTTTATGGCTGAGTAAGTTGATGCTGTTCTTAATTACCTCACAAATATTGAGGACAATAACTATTACCACCCGTATTTTCAAAACTTTATGCAGCTTTTTTTGCTTCTTAATCCTGATACAATTTTGTTATATAAAAAATAATTCGGTAAAATATTGAAATTAATCTTTAGGTTGAACTGTAATAATTCATTTTCATAGTATCTTGCAATACCCATTGACATCAAAATTAAATAAAATTATGGGTCCCATATGGTTTCCCTCTTTAGAACAATTGGCAAGGCATCTCTAAGCATTCCTGCTTCCAGAGTGTGTAATCAAAATAATTACACAAATGTGCATGTATTTTGTAGGCCTGACAAAAGAGACATGTGACTTTGAGGGATGTGCTCTGAAAGCAGGATGGAGGCAATTAACAGTTGAAATTTCCACCATGAAAATATTCACCAGTTATGAGATTTCTTGTCAGTGAATTTCATTGACACAGTATCTTGTGAAGAAATGATTGACAAATTAAGGTTCCTACAAATAGTAAAATGCTACTACTTTTGTAGTTAATAAATGAATACTGATTTGTGAATATAAAATGTATTTAGAAAACAAACATCTTGAAAATAATAACTAACTTGAATAAATTTTATTGCAGGCCAAGGCTTGTTTTCTTACATAGTTTCAGATTTAAAGCTCGCTTGATGATATATAAAAGTATATCTCTTCTGCATATATTGAGGTCAGAGTCTGCAGGCCACTTTACTTTCACCAAAAGACACAAACTGCAAAGTCTATGAAAGCTTTTGAAAAGAACGTGGGATGCTCTTTTTTGGTGTGTGCTGTCTAAGAGGTGTCTGGCGTCTGACAGTAAGCACAGAAATTACAGGGATCATAACTTACTGTGTGGAATAGAAGTCTGGGATGTCACATGGGGATGCAGTCTGTGCACCTTAACAGCTTCCTTCCAGTCTACATGGAGAATCTTCAGACAAAAAGCCTACAAAAAAAAAGTTGCAATGATGGATAGTGTTGACTTTCACTGATGTGCTGAACATGTCCTTTAAAGGGAAGCAGAGTTGGTTTTGCTCTTCTCCAAGTGCCCCAGTCTTGGAAACTGTACTGCATCCTTCTGACTGCAAAGGAGACAGCATCCACAGTAGTGGCTCCCCTGGCTTAGACAAGGAGGCTTCATGAAGGAGCCTTCATGAGCTCTATACCCTCTGTGTGATTTTGGTTTGGGGTGAGCAGGAGCCTGGTTTTGGTAGACTTGACTGGGGCCGGTCGTGGGCAGTTGATACTTAAAAAATTTCAAGGGGCACAGTGCTCTTGATCCATGTGCCTGAGAGTAGTGTCAAAAGCTCATGGTGGCTTTTGGGGTGTAAGATGGCACTGCAAATACCAAGTTCTGAAAAGTTCTGTGGTCTGGATTTTTTGCCCTATGGGGTTTTTTGGTGGCTTTTTTTTTTTTTTTTTGGTGTTGGTGAGGGTGTTTAAATGTTGAGGTATTTAAGAGCTTGACTCATTATTTCACAGCATTTGTTTCTCAATACTTCAGCAGCTGTGTCTCTTTCTCTCCCACCTTGCCCCGAAGTTTACTCAGTTGTAAAGGGAAAAATCTACATCTGTACCAAGGTACCTGTGGAAACATTTGAAGATTTGCTATTTTTGAATTTAGTGATTACTGCTGGCAAATGAATACAATAAGAGAGCTTTTACTGAAAAATAATTTCCACTGCAAAATGTATTGCAAAAATACTGTTGTGCTTAGCTCTTTCCCAGCCTGTTACATACCAAATAAAGTGCCAAACCAAAAAGCGTGTGAATAATTCTTACAGTTTTTGCTAGGACAACTTTTTTTAAAGATAGCCTAATTTGGCATTCAGATTTGCATGTGAAAATAGCTGAGAAGTCCAGTGTTTTTTGGTGGAAACTTAAATAAAAACAGCTTATGGAAACAGCTGATGCCAGATGTTCTATTTAAAACCATTTAATTTTATTAACATTGAAGCTGCTTAATGGCTGTGTTTGCACTCTGGCCTCCTCCTCAGTGATGCAGCTGTAAGTTAAGTGAGGGGCTCTCGAGGCTTGGAAGTGTGTTTCCCTTCAACTTGTGAGGAGGAAATCCCTTCCTCTCTCCATAAACAGATCATCTGCGAGGCTGCAGGTAGGGCTGCCAGAAAGTGCTGCAGGGCTGCTCTGAACTCCTGTTGTGAGTAGAACTACTTATTTGGAATCCAAACCTGGAACAGTACCAGCACTGTGGGCACTCATTGCTGGTCTGCCAGGGCAAACCAGTATATTATTGCCCAGAGTGTGTGGGCAGCTGAGGGAGTTTGTGCCGGGTAATTAATAAAAGCTGTCAGTTAGCTACACTTCCTATTCCATAGCAACTGTTCCTTTATGTGCTCCTACCCCATGGTAAATGCAAAGGTTTGTGTAAGCAAGCTCACTCTCGCTTTTCTCCCATGCACACAATTTGTCTGTGTGCTTGGTGTGTGGTGTGTGTTTATTTGGTTTACCCCTGACTAAACTAAGGTGGTAATCTGCTTCTGCTAAAAATAAGTGTCTCCAATTTAACCTCCAGTTGTGAGCTAATAGCTTAAACGGCTGCAAATCTGTGACTAGCCCAGGATCCCTGGTAATGAAGCCATGAAAATTAGTGAATACTACCAGGGTCAAGACCACAGCAGTACAGCAAAACAGTAGTTTATTTCACATACTGCTCAGTAATTGTGCTTGCTAGCAAAAGCATTGATGGACCATCAATAAATACAAAGCCCATTTCCAAAGTGGAATTAATATGGAGAAATAAGTGGCCTGTGAACAGTGTTTTATTATTTTAAAAATTTGTATGTCAAGTTAGGAGGAAGCCCTTGCCAAATATGATGCTAATGGAAAACTAACAAAAGAAGAAAGAGACACAAAGTAGTATATTGATCAGTGCAAAGTAGACTTTATTTTTATGTATTTACATAATCATATGCATGTTCTACTGCAAGGTAGGTAGGACAGCTTTTAAATATTACTTGCTGAGTCTGGTTAAAATGGTCACATTCTGATAAAGCGTAAATGACCAATTAAGTGAGTAGAACATTGCTTTGAAATGTGTTGTGCTGCTTTGGATAATATCTTCTTCACTTTGTTATCTTTTTAGTATCATCAATTAAATTGGAAAATCATACAAGATTAGGGTTTTTCCCTTAAGGTAGTAGAGAATGATTTCTAGTGAGAGAGAAATGTTTATGAAAAGTTCTTAAAACTATTTTTTACAAATTGAATAAATTTAATTTTTTTTTAATTATAAAAAAATTATATGCCTCTTTTGGAACTGTAAGTTAGATTAATGTCAAGTATCAGGGGCCTTTGTGAGAAAGAAAATTATTATTCAGGTGCTGTTTGTTTTTGCTCTGAAACTATGGAACTTCATTAGAAGTTGGTCACAAAATCAACAAATGGGTTAAATTAGAAGGGACCACAGTGGGACTTTTGATCCAAACTCCCTGCTCAAGCAGGGTCATCCCAGAGCCCATTGCACAGGATTGTGTCCAGCTGGTTCTTGAATATCTTCAAGGAAGGAGACTCCACAATCTCTCTGGGCAATCTGTTCCAGTACTCGGTAACCTGCTTAGTAAAGTTCTTTCTTATGTCCAGGTGGAATTTCCTGTGCATCAGTTTCTGCCCATTGCCTCTTGTCCTGTTGCTTGGTACCACTGAGCAGAGCCTGGATCCGCCTTCTTGATACCTTTCTTTCAGATACTGACAGACACTGATGAGATCCTCTCTCAGTTGTCTCCTGTGGAAGCTGAACAGCACCCTCAGTCTTTCCCCATAAGAGAGATACTTCAGTCCCTTAATGATCTTTGTAGCCTTCTGGTTTATGTGCTCCAGGCACTCCATGTGCCTCTTGTCCTGAGGAGCCAAGAACTGGACACAGCACTCCAGATGTGGCCTGACCAGGACTGAGTGGGACAGGATCACCTCCCTTGACCTGCGGCAATGCACTTCCTAATGCACCCAGACCAGCCGCAGTGGTCTGGAACCAAATCTGTGGGTCCCACAGTGTGGCTGGGAGCACTGGAAGGACTCTGTGCCTGAAGATGTGAAAACAGCAAGTGACTCAGCTGTTGGAGGTTAATTTATTTTACTTTCCTCCTTGCCTTTGTCCTGTAGGTTTCCAGTTCTTCTAACATTTCCCCCAAAAGTCCAGATATTTCAAAGGCATCTTTGTGTGAAGAGGTTTTAAACTAAAATCCTCATGTAGTGTGAACTTCAAGTAGAGGTGATAGCAAAACCATATTACCAGAAATTACTTGGTGTAAAGATTCCTGGGAGGAATGCGCAGCCAGAGGTTGACACTTAGTGACAGCAGTGGGAAATACATATCCTAAGAACTGTAAAGCATTGGTCAGGGGATGTGTCATCAGAACATGAAGAAAAACAAGATGCGAGGTTGACAAGAAGTGTGGAAACAACACTTTCGGTTTTGTGTTTTACCCAGAAACAATATTATTGTTAAAATAACTCTTCTAATTCAATTCTCTTCACCATTTCCTAACTCATTAAATTTTTGGTTTTTTAATACAAAAATGTAAGATGGAGATTTAATTGAAAATGCTATAAGTGTGAAAATGTGAAAATGACACGATAAACATCCCACTGAAAACAATTATATGAGTTGAGCTTTTGGGTTGGGAAAGGACATAGTTTTGTTCATGAATGACAGCTCTTAAAAAATGGTCATTCTGACTGTGAAGGCAGCAGTCAGCCCTCAAATATTTGAGGGGCTATTGGAAGGTTCTTGTTTTAATGTGTGGAAATTGAGCCATTAACATCTGAGAAAGAGCCAGCATGATGATTCAGAAAGTACGGGGAGGAAGTGGGGAGGGAATTCTCATTTTCCAGCTTCTGAAGTTTGCTTGCACATAAACTACTAAAACGGACAAATGGAACAAATGTTTCCCCTATTTTGAACTCATTGCTTTTTAGAGAGTGTAAAAGTGATTTATTATCTTTTGGCAAAAATCATTACCTTTTGGTGAGGTACACAAAAGTCTGCAACTTTTACCAACGTATACTCAGACTACATTAGTAATAAATAATTTGGTGGTATTCATGTGGCTTATAATGCATACTTGGTGAATCCCTTGATTGTTTCACTCTACAATTTTGAGTTTCTCATTTTCTTCCCCCTTCTCCTTCTGTCCTATTTTGTTTCCATTTAAAAAGAGGGGGAAAAGAAAAGAAAGAAAAAGAAAAATAGCAACGGTGCCTAGTAAATGTACTTGTGAAGAGTTAGGGGACGTAAAAACCCAGCACCCCATGGTGACAGTCTGTATGTAGCCCTTATTTGCACAGTTGTACAGACAGTGGTGTGTCAGCCAAGATGCTCTTCCACTCACTGGCATTCAGATGATGGTGGTTTATAGGTTTTTAGTGGGAGTGAGGCAGTTATTTATTAAAATCATGTTGACAAACACAGAACGCAATAATAGAATAATCTGCTGGGAAATAAAAACCTATACAAATCTAAGCATACTTTGTTATTTTGTATGCTGTTTCTTGCTCTAATGAATGGCCAGATTTTGCCATCCCAGTTTTTGCTTAGGGAATATGCTGAGATTATTTCTATTAATTAGTAAAGTTTTAATTATTTTTATGCTTTTTTTTTTTTTAGTTTTTTAATGCAAACTGAACAGACTGAAATGGTTGCTATTGGTTTACTTATTTTTGTCCATTCTTGTCAAATGATTGTTACTTTAATTAATTTGTCATGATCCGGGAATGCTCTGAATAAAACCACCCTGCAAAATAATTAGATGACTTGCAAATGTATTACATTAACAGGATGCAGACACAATCTGATTTCACACTAATTTTTAAGTGGAAAAATGAGGTAAGAGAGAAAAGCCTACTGACTTCCTATGAGGATGAGTGTGTGTGTTTGCTTCATATAGCCTGTCATGTACCAGAAGAGGTTGCTAGCGCTGTCATCCATTTGAAGGTATTAGCATTAAAAATACTTCTTTTTAATTATTGATATTATTTCCTGAGCTCCTCTGTTTCTATTATTCAATGGCAATAACATGAGCTTGAACATGACAGTTGGATCTTTGGATAATAGTCACCTAAGAACTTCAAAAAGGTTACTTGTTTGGATAAGATTTTTGGAGGAGTTTAAGGGAGATTCTTAATTCCACTCTCTGTGTACATGTGCACTCTCTCACTGTAAAAAGACTTGGCTTTTATACAGCTTTTTTTTTTTTGAAGTGTCATATTTTTATTTTCCAATCTCTTGAATCTGTAGTTGACTGGAGAAGCATATCATGGTGAAATGGCAGTCAAACTGTATCTTAACAGCTTTGAAATCAAAGCCTAGGATTTATGCTGTCTGATTAATAGCAGGTTAAAAAACACCTTCCTTATTGTATGTGTGTGCTGGCTTGTAGATCTTTTTCAGGGAAAACCTGATAGACTCAAGTGCTTGAACTCTGGCAAAAATTTCATCCTTTATGCATTCAACAAGGAACAGTTTGTTCTCCATTGCTGCTGTGGAGTACCTTAAACTGAAGCAACTGTGAGGCAATACCCCATTGCAGAAGCATTTTCCACTCCCTAAAAGGTGTGTGCAAATGAAGATGGAAATGGATGGGTTCTGAAATGAAAAAGCAAAAGCCATTTGCAAAAGTAATGCACTTTAGAGCAAGTCTGTTGCTATGTGTTTGCTTCTGGTGGCATACTGTAGTCTAGGTTTCTTTTGTGGTAGTCAGTGATTCTTTGTTGAGCTCAGGAGTTGCTGAATGCTGTTCTCATTAAGCTACTTCTGTTGGAAAACATAGATGTAGTTATTGGAGATGTTTAATGGCCCACGAAGAAACCTGAGTGCTATGAGAAGCTGTAACAAAATGTGAAGCATGTGTTGTGCATGTGTATTTTGAAAGCAGCATCTGTGGTAGATAGGTTTTCTTAATGGTTAGATTGTTACATCAGGCAGGATTAGCTGCAGAATTGTTATAGGGTAAATCATCAGGTTAGGTGGATGTTAAATGCTGTCCAGGTCTGGAAATAATTTCAGTGTTACCAGGTTGAAGTTAGTTTTCCATCCAACCTCTGCCCTCTTTGGGATAAATAGGCAACAGCTCATGGTATTAGTTTAGCTGGGTTTAGTAACCCATTGTTTTTGCTTTGGTGGTGGTTCTGAAGGATAATGAAAAAAATTATCTGATTATTTCAAGAGAGGCTTGGTGTCGGGTAAACGTATGCCTGGTTCATCTGATTCCCTCTGGTTCAGAATTTGCCTTGCTGTGAGTGATTGATTGATACTGCACTTCATAGCAGTGTGAAAAACTAAGTACAGGGGGAGCTGGAGACTGGGGGAGCAGCAAACTTTCCCATCTTATAGCAACTAAATAATGAAAATACAGCGTACTTATACTGTTTGCTGGTATATGATTTTATTTTCCATTCTTTTCCTTGATTTCGTGAAACTTAGGAGGGCAAACCTGTAGGTTTTTGTGTAGTTCCTCAGGTTCAAAGCAAGCTGCATGTGGGAACCGCTTGCTCTTTACAGTGCTTCTCTAAAGTAGGATGAGGAAGAGCGTCAGCTGTGCTGTTAGCCCAGTGCGGGGGGAAAGGTAAAGTCCGTCCTCTGGAACCCCATTCTTACAATCCTTTTACTGATATTTTCTGTTTGAATTGAAACTCTAGTATTCATTTTCCACCACATCTAGGCTATATTTCCAGAATCTTGGTTGGGATCTGAGGGAAAGGATACTCATTAGTTTAAATATCCAAACTTCTATGTGCAGAAACAAACTACTTTGTAGTTTTCAAAGGTTTTGCATCATTTTCTAGCACAGCAAATAATTTTTCTCTCTAAGTTATCCTCAAGAATTATCTCTGTCTACAACTGACTGATAACAGTAATCTTAATGGGTGTGATCCCTGCTTGGAACAGAGTACAATGAGACTCATGAGACTATGCTACTTGAAAACTGCTCTATATTATATAGTTGCCTATTATAATATTTTTATTTATTTAAAAAATATACGAAAAAAACAGAGTCACCCTAACAAGATGCATCACTCTTAGTTGCTGTGTTGCCATTATGAATGTGTGTAGCACTGCGTGAAAGATTGAAATCCAAGTCTGCCTTCATGGGGTAACTTTTTTTTATATGCTTTAAATATTTCTGAAATAGAAGGGTCTACAGACCCTAACTAAGAGTAGACACACTCTTATGTACATTAACTGAGAAGATTCTAATTAAAATTTTAGCTCACCAAAATCCAATTGTTAGTGAGCTAAAATCATGGCTTCTAACAGCATTGGACTCAACTTCTGCTTATGGTGGCCTCTTTATGATTCAGATGTCTGTGACAGATTTTAGTTTTTGAGCAAATACAATGAAGAATAGTGAGTTTACTTGTCTGTGTGGCTATAGAGTATTATTAAAGCCGTTGCAATTTGTTTGCTGCTGTGCTATAAAACTGTAGCTTTTTCCATGGTTATCAAGTATTGTGTAGAAAGCAGAACAGGAGGAACCCAGAAGGACACAGCATGGCCTTTTGTAGAATTAACACCTTTAATCTAATGAATTTTCTTTATTGAGTTATTAAGCAATCACTAAGAAAGTTAGAAAAGTGTTTTTCTACTTCAGTTTTAAATGATAAAATAATGTGTTTTCAGAATCAGGGGATTGTTCGAGGCTAAATTTATTGAATTGAGATATCTGGCCCTTCAAAAGAATATTAGCAAGTCTGAATAGTTACTTCTTGAAAGAAAGAAAACATTGAAATAGAAATTGTATGTTAATTGATGCATTCTCCTATTTTACAAAGATTACCTTTGTCAAGGAAATTATTGTGGTCTGTCTTGCTAAAAACATTAATGAATCTTAATTAGATATTTACATAAAAGTCCCATTTTTGATACCAGCAGGTCTTTAGTATAGGTCCAAGAACAATGTCGTGTCCTAATAAAACAGACGCTTTTAAAATTTCCTTTCAAAGTTTCCTTGAAACATTAAGAGGAGACTGTGTTGGTTTCTTTTAATGTGTGGTTTTGGCATTAAATGATTATTATTTTGTTTGTTAATGCTTTTTCCCCTCTGTACCCCCAATAACAATCTTGGTATTTTCCTTCTGGTCAAGGGATTGCTTAGCTCAGACAAAGGTTTTGCTTCAAAATAAGTAACTGTTTAAGACAGTCAATTGAGGTAATATTTTCAAAATGTCATTTAAATCACAACTTGAAAATGTATAATTGAGTGAAACTATTTGTAATGAGGTACATAACAATGACAAAATAAAGCATATATATTCCATAAGACAAGCATTCAGTGAGCTGTTAGCATATGCTTATTTACTTTAATTTGTTAGAGAAATTGAATAAAGAAAAGGTTTTGTGTCGAGGTAACTCCAAAGACTAGAAGTTAATCTTATAGCAGTAATGATTCTGATCTCAACGCATATCAAAAGAATGCTATGTCAGCACAATATGTGAAATGTACCTACTCTTCTACCGCTAAATTTCAGCTATTAAATTAACTCTGTGAAATACTTCTTGGATTTTTTTAAAATAAATTGTAGCCAGCTGCACTTGCCAAAACATATTTTTTTTAAAAAAGTAATATCAATAAAAATATAAGCCTTTGTTAAGAGTATATTACAAACTGTTACATGTCTAGGTTTTGTTTTTAATAAATTAATCTTATTTGTTGGAAATAGTATTTTCTTCTGTGTATTTTTGAACCTACTTTGTTTTTAATGGAAATAGCCTGCCTGTCCCATGGTACCCTCCTTCCCTGTCCTGATATCATGACAGGCTTGCCTAGAGGCATGCTTTTTAATACTATTTGGCCAGTAGTTCATGAGTCTGTGAAATCATGGATGGATTTCAAGTTACCCTTTTTTTTTTTTTTTTAACTTATTATTGTAATATGCTTTCCAGGAAATTGGTGTGTGTAGAATCATGGATGCAGTAATTTTCAGAGGTGATCTTCATTTTGCAAAACTGTTATTCATATTGCATGATAGTCAAAAGTATTAATCAGGAAATTGTGTCTTTTCTAATGTTTTACATATGAATGGTCTTACTATAATTGGCTGCTGTGTGGTAAACCTAGTATGCCTAAACCCCATGAAATACCTCTGTAGTGATCATCGTGGTGTGGCCTATGGGGAAGTGGGAGAAATGAACCATCATAAGTGAGTCTTCATGTTCGTAACATCTGGGGCTTGAATCATACTGATTTTGGTAAGCTGGAAAAATGGCCAGGGCAGCCAGTAGGAGATAAAAATTAATGTTTGTGTGTGTGAGAACATTCTGTCCTGGGAGATACTACATTTGCTATGATAGTGTAGAACAGAGCCTGTAGAAGAGAGCTTGCTCTACATTTTGCTTTAAATTTTCAGGTGTCTTTGCAAGGAGGAGAGGTAGAGGAGGAAGTAGCACTACTGTTGAAGCTTGGAGAGCTACAAAAAAAAGGCCTTGAGAGACACTGTGCATTGGATTTTTAGAAAAGGAGGAAAAACTATATTAAATTGTAATGGGCCTGAATCTTTACAGGCCTTAAAATGGTGCTGATTTCTCAGGTCCTTGTGTTTATTCACTGTCAGGTGGCTGGGCACTACCTGCTGTCTGTTCTTTCAGCAAATCACCACAGATGTGTAGATTGCAGCAGAGCACTGGTGAAGTCATTGTATCCTACAGACTGCTAAAACACTAGAGAGTGCCATGATAGTAATGGCCATTATTTGTTAAATTAGCTGTTTCTTTTAGTTGATCAGTTTTTCAGGATGGGAAGAATAATAGGTCTGATTATATAGACTTCCTTTTTCTTTGCTAATTCTGGACTATCCTTTTATAATTCTGCAATAAACAATTTTTACTCAATTTTTCCATTTTCTGATTTTATCTTGGAGGATCTGTGTATGTCAGGTCTATCAACAAGTCCATCGAGGAAGGGAGATCAAGAGAAGCAGCTTCTGTACAGAATCAGATGTTGCAAAGGGCAAGAGCTGTGGTCAAAAATACTTCATTAACTTCACAAATTCAATATTCCAGAGGAGTCCTGGCACTCCTGTGGGGAGGAGCAGCCATTAAAAATCTGCAGAATATGAATGCAAGCAAAGACTGTGTCCTACCAGAATAACAGGAGGTGTTTAGGTGGGGAGAGTCAGTCCTAAACCTGGAACGGCTCTAGGGAATTTCACAGTCCAAACTACAGCCTGCTTTCATGGGGGCAATAGCATTTGCTGCTTGGCACTTCAAGTTATTAAGAGAAGGGTGACACTTTGCCCACTAATGATGTACAAGCATCTCCTTTGAAGAGTAATTTTCATTAAAGGTTTTTGGTTTGGCTTTTTTTTAAAAAAAACCCCTGTTTAACTTTTTTTTTCTAATCTATAGAGAAATAGATTACTGAAATTGAAACTAAGTCCTCTATTAGCAGGTACAGAGGTCAACATTAACCACTATTTTTCAGATCCATCATTTTCTTTATTTTCCCTTATATTTTCCTAGGGGCAATACTTTTCTGAAAATACCTGTCACTACTTCCCTTCCTTTCTTCCTCTGCAGATCTTTCAAAGAAGTAATATAAAACATTTTGCTTTGTTTTTTCATGAAAATAATGAAAAATGTTTTTGTTCTTCCAAATAACTGTGGGTAGGGAAACAATATGGTGGGGAAGAACTTCTGCTGTTACTAGAAAAATGTTTTCAGTTACATCAAGAATAAGATTCTGCTGGGTGTCTGTGTAAAGAGTAACCGAGAAAGGTTGTGCTCGTTTGTGCTCTAACTTGTATGTAGAATTGGGTCTCTGGTTCGCATGACACAAACTAAGCTGCATCCTTTTGTGTTCTAAAAACAGTGTGCCTTTATGAGTGTTTTCCCTCAACAAATTCACTGAATCACAGAATGGCTGAGTAGGAAGGGACCTCTGGAGGTCATCTGGACCTCCTAGAGCCACTTGTCCAGGAACTGCCTTTTTAGTTTCAGAAAAACGAGGGAGAATACGCTGCTGTACAAGCATAAAATACATTTTGCTTTTCTTACCCTCCCACCCTCCATCAGGTGAGCAGGATTGGGTGCAGAGACAAGGTGTTGTCAGTGCCCTCATGCCAGTTTGCAGGTGTAACACTAGAAATCAAGAACTGTGCTCTTGTCCAGGTTGAAGAAATGCAACTAAAGCTAATTTGACTGAAAACCAAATGAGGTTTTTAGCAGCTAATTAAAATAGGAATTCCATTTAAGCCTGATATGGAGTCAGAGTGGAAAAGGACCTCAGTTTTGCCTCTTTGCATGAAAAACATACCTACTTTTGTGCTTTAAAAACCCATTAGGCTATATAAGCAGGCAGATCTGTGAAAGTGTCAACAACATCTTGTTTAACCTTGGATCTTCTTTCAATGCTTAATTATACCTAGCATTAAAGTATTTCTGTGAAAATGAAAATGTGCAGTCATCACTTGATACTTCTTTAATCCAGTTTTCATTGGGGTCAGCTGTCCTTCGCAAGCATCTAGATGCCTGCCCAGCTGCTCTCTTGCTCCCTGTCCTCAGCAAAAGGGAGGGGAAATAGGGTAAAATAACTTGTTGTCTGAGATAAATATGGAGAGATCACCTAACCATTGCTATCATAGTCAAAACAGTCTTGATGAGGAAAGTTAATTTATTGCAAATTAAAATGGAAGTGGATTGTGAGAAACAAAGAAAAAATTTCTAGTGTCTTCCCTTCCCTCCCACCTTTTTTTTTTTTTTGTAGGCTCAACTTGATTTATTTATTTCCAGTTCCTCTTCTTCCTCACTATACCTTTACATACTTTTCTTCTCTTTTTAGGAGAGGGAAGAAGCACAGCATAATTCTGAGGACCCAGCTCTCTGTGAGAGTCCATGCCTGTATTGGTAAGTTGAGTTCCACATGTCTGAAAGAGAACAAATATATAGAATCGATTTCCAAGAAGCAAATCTGTGGAGTATGAATCAGACTTGGCTGTGTTCCAAATTGACAGTAATGACCAATAAAATGATTTTATTTTTTTGTTTGTTGCATGCTCAAATTAGGTTGTATTAACCTAATTACCCTTAAAGCATGTCAAATATCACAGGGAAGTATAGCATTTGACAGTGATGTCAGATGGTTGGGTGGTTCTTTGAAGAACCTTCAATTATCTATCTTGTCACAGCCTTTGTGGGCACCTGAAAAAGGCTGTGTTCATGATCGGGAATGGGATCTGAAGAATTATTGGCTGACAGCTAACTGCTATATTTTAGTAGCATATTAAGTTTATTACTTCACATCTTGCAGATCTTGGCCATGTATTTGTCATTATCACAGTGTCAATGTCTTAAAAACCCTCGTTAAAACAATGCTGTCACAAGGAAAAGTCTAATGAAAGTCAAAATGTGTGTGTCAAAAGAGCTTTAAGGTTCCATGAAAGGAGGCTGATGGTCTGGGATAGTGTTAATATGTTCTCCAGCATTCTACAGAGCAGAATGTTTGAGTGTCAGTGGCAAAGCTAATGCTTATGTCTTGGTGACAATGTGATAGATTGTATGGGAGGCTGGTTTAAAAATAAAAATTAAAAATCCTGTGTGTCTGTGCTACAGTTGTTTTCAGCTTCTCCACAGTAGATTCAACAGTGTAATATGTTTAACTTGTTGGTCTTCCTTCAAGATATTATAGCTGAAGCCTTGAAATATGGATATCTTCCTTGAAAGTAAGAGGAGGAAGTCAAAGTTTTGTGCCATTTCTGCAGCTACTTTTGGAGGATTCAGTCTTTAAATACAGCTAAACGTTTTCCCCTGCCCCCAGCATATGTTATGAAATGGCATTTCTGAGAATTTGAACTGAGTATAAACAACCTACAGAATTCCACAAATACCTCTCTTTGAGAACAATCTCTAGTCTGCCTTGTGCAAGAACAGTTTCTCCTCTACTACCATTGACTTGAGGAAGAACAGTAGAGCAAGCATACGTGTTAAGTGTTAGAGAAGGAACAGAGATGATGCAAAGTCTAAACTGATTTTATAAATGTGAGTGAAATTAAGAACAGCTTGGAGAAGATTGTTCTTGTTAGGTCTGGAAGTGTATTTGGCAAAGCAGACTAGTACAGCAAGACAAGATTTGATAAGTTTCCCGGATTGAGGTTTTATAAAAAGAATTTTCATTTAATTTTTTTTTTCTCCAGAGTGCATCCATCGAGGAATTGGAGCACACAAGGTTCTGAGCTTCAGTGTGTGGTTGCATTGTTGTTATCTGTTTTCATTCAAGCTTACTGTGGGCAATTAGCCATATTACTGTGCATATATCTTAATTGTTCCTGTATGAGAGTGTAGTCCCTTGTCAGGTGCTGTTGCTCTCTGGCGGCAAAGAAAGCCAGGCTGCAAAACTTGAGTCCAGATTTCAAACTCCTAGAGAAGAGGTGTGTTTGGATATGGGCTTTTGGCTTGGTTCGTTACAGTCAGAAAAGCCAAATGCAAGTTCTGGTTCTAATTTCCATCCCCCCTGCTGAAGTTTAGATTTTTTTGGGTAAGTTTTTGTTTCAGCCCCTAGCTTGATGTAATGTAGCTTCTTTTCTCTTATTTTCTTTTTCATTTTTGCATATCAAGTTTGTCTTATTTTTTGGTATGGGTTAGTTTTGAAAGATACAGGGAACATTCTGTTTTTCTTACTGCTGGCACTGTTTGCAGAGTTGTGCCTGGTAGTCAAACCTGTCACAGAATAAGAGGGTTATTTCACTGCCACTGTGGGTAGTAATTGTGTGTGTGTGCACATCAGCTGCCTGTTAAGGTCTCTGGAAATGCAAGCGTTAGGTTTAGATGTTAAAAGATACGTTACATATTTGGAGTAGAAGCCAGGAGCTAGAGGAATCTGAGAGGGTGTTACATGGAGTAAAACTGTCATGCTTTTAAAGTTTTTTTTCAGTCTTCACAGTCTCCATAGAAAGCATTATGGTTAGCAATGTTACTGACTCTGCAAAGTCCCCAACAGGTAGCTAGGGCAGCTTTCTGAGAAGGTGTGGTTTGTTATGTAGTGACTTTTCTGCAGACCCTCCTGTCATCTTTGTGTTCAGAGTTTTACTTTGTTTTTAAGAGCTGATAGGTGTAAAGAAATAGCTCTCCTGCCATAAATTCTCCCATTTTGAATTTGGATCAATATGTTTGTCGTTCTTCCTAACTCACTGTACTTTTAAATTGTGGGAAGCAACAGAAGTGTTTATGTTCAGATGTCCAGATAAAGTTTTCCACTGTGGGTGACCTCAGATCTCTGGAGAATTCATTGGGCTTCAGTGTCAGAAGACGTATTGACTGCATCTACTACTACTGATATTTTTGAGACCTGGGAAGATTTTTCAAGTCCCAAGTCAAGTGAGGTAGGGTTTTTGGTTTCAAGCAGAGCAGGGAAGGAATAATACTTAATAACTTGAGTGGTATTTTCCACCCTGTTGAATAGGAGTCCCTTTCAAGTACCTTAATTTAATGCATTAATACTTCCTTTTTTTTTTTTGTTTTAACTCTCAATTTGAGTTCTTTTCTTATGTACATACTAAGGACTTTCAGCATGAAGGAATGAATTTTCTTTTAAATATTACTCTATTCTCCCATTTTGGCTTTATCCTGAATAACTTATCAGGATTAATTAATAGCTAATACTTTTAAGTGGTTTTAATACAAACTTCAATATTTATAACATTTCTTTATGTCAAAAGAAAATTGCTGAAACCATTTCTGTTCAGAGAACATAACTAATTGAAAATTATAGATGTAATTTGTGTACTTGTTGATGTCCAAAGATCTTAGTGGAATCATAGAATAGAGAGGGTTGGAAAGAACCTTAAATGTCATCTAGTTCTGACTCCCTGCTGTGGGCAGTGATGCCACCCACTAGAACAGCTTGCTCAGGGCCTCATCCAAGCTGGCCTCCAACACTTCCAGCGATGGGGCATCTACGGCTTCTCTGGGCATCCTGTTCCAGTGTCTCACCACTCTTGCAGTAAAGAATTTCTTCCTAATATCTAATTTAAATCTGTCTTCTCTCAGTTAAAAACCATTGCCTTTTGTCCTATCACTAGCCACCCATATAAAAAGTCGCTCTTCTTTTTTAAAAGACCCCTTTGATTACTGCAAGGCTGCTATAAGGTCTTCTTGAAGCCTTGTCTTCTCCAGGCAGAAGAGTCGTATTTGTCTCAGACTTTGCAGGAGAGGTGGCCAGAGGGCTGGAGCATCTTTGTGCCCTTCAGACCTGTCCCAGGTCCATGTCCTTCCTGGGCTGGGGACCCCAGAGCTGGATGCAGTGCTCCGGTTTGGGTCTCAAAAGGGCAGAATGGATGAGAAGAATCCCCTCACTCACCCTTCTGGCCACATTTTTGATGCAGCCCAGAACATGATTGGCCTTCTGGGCTCTGAGTGCTCCTTAAATCAGATAGTGTTAACTGTAGGTTTTTTTTTTTTCCCCACAAGCTTTCAAATTTGACCTTTTATTCAAATCCCATTTATTATGATGAGTTGCTGCCCTTGTGGGAAAAGTCTATTTAGTATTTTTGGCAGCCATATGACTTTGTATTTAGTTGTGTCTTATTATTTTAGTTTGTATATATTTAACAATTACAAGGCTCAGCTGAAGCCTTGATAAAGTCTAATGTAAATGAAAATGTAACTACAGAGAGTGAACACCAACAATGTCAAAAGTTTTAGCCGCTCTTGAAACTAAATGGAAGGTTGTAGTCAGAGCAACATTATGACAGTGAAGTTTTAAAGATCTTTACCAGCTCCACTTTTCCTGCAGAAGGACTCGGTTTAACCATTAGGTCCCTGGTTGGCCAGCTCTGTTTGCGGCTCCTGCTTCATTTGTTTGTTCATTGCTTCATAGTTTTTTTCTCAAAGTCTGGTGTGATATCTGAGAGACAAGGCACCATTTGCTCTTATATATCTGGATGCTGTATTTAGCACAATAGAGCCCCCATGTCCTCTTCTAAAATGCTTATTCCTGTGACGTTAAATCACGAGTGTTGCAATCAATGTTGACATTGATGTTTGGACAGGGATCCATGACTTAGAATGATTCTGCCAAAAGAAGTTTGGTATGAGCTTCAGTTGTTAATACAATGTAATACAAGAAGAATGCAAATAACAAAAGTTGATGTGATTCTGAGTAAATGTATTGACCTGGGATTACTTAGAGTACTGTGGCTTGGAAGGTCAGCAAATGTTGCAAGGAGCATTTTAAATTTTAATACCTTTTTGTGTCAGTTTATTATTAAAAATTCCCCCAAAACTCCAAGCCAAATAAACAAAACCAACCAAAAGACACAGCCAGGACCCCCAGTTGGTTATTTAAATGCTTTTGTTCTATAAAATTTCATTTTTCGTATGGTTATACCACTCTCCTATATTTGTGCAAAGTTTTCTTTTATCTACCAATAGATGTAAAATAATTTGCATAGATATTTGTGTATATTACATTTTATAGCTTGTTCCAGTTAGGGCCCTAAACAGAGTGCAAGTATATTCTTGCAAGAGTCTTGCAAAATGTATAATAAAGCTTTGGTATAAATTGTTATAACCATTTTATAATCCTGTTCTATTGTCTCTTGCATGTGCGTAGATGCAGAGTTACGTCCACAGTGGATTATTCCCAACCCTCGGACACCAGTGCTGCCGTGCTCACAGCAGCTCTTTCTAGCTCCTGATATCAGGGCATCTGTGTTAACCAGCAGTGTTAGCACCAATAACCCAGTCTTTCCACAGAGCTCTTGGGATTATCTTTTTGATATCCCCTTGCTCTTAATATCATTTATGAAATGCAGCCATAAATATTTTCTTGAGCCTTTATTGTTCTGGATACCTGAGGGAAGCTGTAAGCTGGTTTTAACCAGGGGGCTAGTAGAAGCCAGCTGTTTTTATTTGTCCTGTAATAGCTGAACTATGCACCTAGTCCTTTTTTCCATGTACAGTTTTCCCTTCTGTTTTCCATTATGTGGACTTGTTGCATGTGTTAGAGCAGATATGATTAGATACTACAACTATTTCTGCATCTATTGAACCTTCTGGTAGGACCTGTGCCTCAAGCACGTGGAGAGACAAGTTCCTCCCCAGTGGAACCACTGTGCTTTCACAAACACAGAATCTTGTCTTGAGTCTGTAACTTTACCTGGCCCTTTGTTGCAGATAAGTTGAGATACATGGACTGAAAGGGGGAAAAAACGTGGTTTTTCCTCGTAAGAGCATTGAAGTGTTGAAAAGTCAGTGCTCTTATGGTTAAGGAAATGTGAAACCATGTTGCATTTCATTCTCTGAGAGCGAAGTTAAGTTTGCGCCTACAACTCATGTTCTTGGTACTGTATCACCTGAGATGCTTCTCCCTGCAAATATTATTACCCCATTTCATCTTTTTTGGAATTTGTGCATTTGCTGAGTGTTGGAGTAGGTTTTTCATGGCCATGGACAATGTGAAGTTCCGCTACCTCACGCTTTGAAACCTTGGTGCTTTTTTAAAAAGAAATAACTTAATGGATTTTAAAATAAACAGCTTTCTTTTGATAAGGGAGTTTCTGAACACAATAAGAAAAGCAGTCTTACTAAAAAGCTTTCCTAAAGGAAGCTTATTTGTAGGACTATGAGCTGTTCATTTGGGCAAGTAGTGATACATTCCAAAGAAAGAGAGGAACTTTGGGTTGTTTGAAGGACATTTTACAGTTTTATGTTCAGTGCTAGGCATTCCTAATAGAAAACATTTTCAGTCTGAGAGAGGGAACATGTGGAGAGCATTAGCAGTTCAGTAAAACGTGCAACCAATTCGGATTTAATTTAAAGGGAACAAAAGAGGTGCCTTGAGAATTTGTCGGAAGCGCTGTGGTTTTGCCTTCTTTGCACTGATGGTAACAGGAGAGAGAGAGAGAGGTGAGTTGAAATTGCTTTATCGAATATCTTCTTAGCATAATTGGGACCAAAAAGACTGTGATTAATGGATTTAATGGTGCTACACAGGGATCTTGCATGCATTCTGGATTTGTAATCGTGATACGCTTCCTATGACTCTTTCTGTAACTTGGTAAAAGTCCTGACTTAAATGAAGATAATAAACAACATACTTATTAGATGTAAACTGACATCACACAAATTGAAAAAACCTGAAAAGGAATGCCAGAACTCAGGGGGAGTTTTTTAAGGGCTAGGCTTTTTTTAATAGAATAATTTGAGTTCTAGTTAAGGCAGTGCATACAGTACTTACTGGGGCCTGCATCCAGATGTGGTTTGAGATATCTGGTTCAACTCTCTTTGAGTGAAATGTGAAATAGCTGCAAAGGCTGTGATAAAAATACCTTTTTCAGCTTTTAGGATTATTTAAATTTTCTTTCCTGAGAATGTGGAACACAGATGCTCGAAGTAAAATCCCCTGGTTCCCAGATCAGATTACTTTGTGAAAAACCTATCCATGTGAATAACTTGTGGTTTTGCTTTAAAAATGCGCACCTTTCTAAATTGAAATTTTAGATTTCTATTGTACTTCTTGTGCAGGTGTTTGGTCAGCCTCTTTTGTGGGCATGAACCACGGTACTTCCCCATAACCTGTGATTTACCTTCTGTTATCTCACTGAGAAAGCTCTGGGCCAGTCCTGTATGATCTCAGAAGTTGTTTGAGACAAGGGTACCTTTCCAAGATTTTCCCTACATATTTAGTTTAAATTATGATACTTAAATAGACTTTGTAGCAAGAAGAACCAAGAGACTTTAGAGCAGGTAATGATTCCATTAGCAGTGGCATTTTCATATTGAAGTGGCAGATTCTTGCATTAGGTGGCCTTGTTCAGATTTGAAGGGACATCTCTGGGGCATGCTAGTGGGATACTTTTCTTGTCTCAGGAAGCATTGTTCTAAAATGTGAAAGCTTAGCTGACTCAACTCACACTGGGAAGTGCTGCAGAAATTGAGTGAAGTGTATTTGAATTTTTGAATTTGAATATCCTCTTTCTGACTTTTTTTTTTTCCTGACAGCTTTTTTTTTTTTTTTTTTTGTTTTGTTTTGTTTTGTTTTGTTTTGCCATATGTAAAAACCTGCAAGGGAGATAGAATCTACTTTTGACTCTGATAGTGAGATTTAAAACAAGTCCTATTTCTAAACAAAATAAAAACAACAATAAAACTTCCTCAGTCATCTTCAGTGGTACTATAAAGGAAACTATCTCCTCATAAAGCCAGGAAGGGAAATTTGTATGATACTTTGCTTCCCGTTGCCTAACAGAAGTCCAATTAGACTTGTTTTAGAATTTTTTTTCTTAAAGTACTTACTAAGTATCATACTATTAATAATGGGATTTTTGTAAGTGGATTTTCCCATTGCTATCTAAACATATCTTCTTGAAGATTAAAAAATTTTTGTACAAAAATTTAAACCGTTTGTAGCTGCTTATAATGAACTCCTTTGAAAAAAAACTGGTAACAACAGTTATATCTATGTTAATGAGGTCAGTGCTATTGATAGCACATCAATAGCTATTTATAGTTTAAATATAGTTTCCCTTTTTGGCTATTTGCACTTCCCACATACATTATAGATATTTGTATTGACAGAAAAATCAGTTCTTCCTCTTATGGTCTCTATTCAGACTGCTGAACTCATTTTGCTGTAAACTGAAGTACAGCACATTCAAGCCCTTAACTGGGGGGAAAAAAGTTCATATGAAATATCTTCAAATAAATTAGCATTACACTTGGAAAATAACAGAATTATTTGTTTCCTGCCTCCATGTAAACCTGCTTTATACATAACATATAAACCAAACAAGTGAATTGGATTCAGATTAGTTCTCTTGAAACAGTCCTGCACACTCTCATGTTTTAAGCTTTATCCTGCAGAACAGTGAAACGAAATTAAGGACATAAACTATGGAAGCAAAATTAGAAGCTGTTACTTAAAAGCTGTGGGTTTGGAATAGAAAATTGGTATTTCCATGTGATGTTGTTTTCAGCCCAACTTCTGATCTAGCTTTGTTTGTAAGGAAGGCAGAGAGTTGCTAATTTTGCTGAAGTTGAATTAAGCTAAATGTAGTTGCATTCTCTCTGAGGTGTTCTAACATGCATAACCTGCACATGTAATGTAGTAAAAGGGAGGAAGGAGTGTTAGTTCATAAAACAGGGAATTATGTTAGTATGGAAAGTAAACTTCTCTTCAAAATTAAGCATTACCTATGAGTTTTTGATGCCTTATGATGGTTTATTTCTTATTAGCATAAAAAAGAAAAGGTATGCATATCATTGAAATGCAAGGTCAGGAGATGTATGTTTGAACATTGTTGAACATTGTCAGGCTGATTATCTTTAAAAATGGCATAATCAAAATGTGCAAACTCATGGTCACTGATGCTTCAAGCAAATGCCACTTGCCAACTTTTTGTGAACTTGCTGCAAGTTGAGGTATATGAGTTTAGACCAAGGCTATGTTTTTGTCAGTCCTTATACTTACTGAAAGGAAGTTGAAGTTTTGTTACCATTTGAAGATCTCACTGTGATATAAGAAAGATGATATGAAATGCATGTGGTTTCATAATGCTGTTCAACTGATTTTTCATATGGTTTAATAACTTTTCTTCCCACAATGATTTGTAATGATAAATGCACTATCTCATAATTCAGCAAGCAAGAAATAGTTGCTCTCTGTTGTTGATTTTCATTATGGCATTCAAGTAGTGTGTACTGTTCTTTCCTTGCCTTCAGCTATTCTATTCCTCTTTCATTTATATTCTTTTCATCTTTTTCATGTGCAGCTGCTTTTATTTCTGTAGAAATTAAGATGATTTAATTTGTAAATTGTGTGCTTCTCAATTTATTTCTTTCATGAAAGAAATACTTCAAAGATTGAGGAGCTTTATTTAAATAAGTGGCAGAGCACCCTGATGTAATATATGTTGTTTTCTCTAAGACTGTCAAGTGAAATACACCAAATCGACCCAGTTTCAAGAATAAAGTGTTTACTATCATGAAAAATATTGTGACAGTACCTCTGGAAGCATTTAGCTGAAATTCTTACCTTGGGCTCGGGACATGCCGTGGTCAGATGTGGTCATGAATGGTAGAAGTAACTCAGAAAATTAGCTTTATTTCACAACTTCTCATGTCTTCAAGTGTTTTTAAGTATAAGCTGCCCTTTTTGTGGGTATGGGTATTTTGTTTAGAGGGGTGGGGAGAGTTTGTTTGGTTTTGGTGTGGGTTTTGGTTGGCTGGTTGATTTGTTTTCTTGTGGTTTTTTATGTGCAGCATTTGTATTTTAATAATGATATTAGCTTCTTTAAGGCTTTCTTTTCCTGCTTATGTTTCAACAAGGCACATAAAAATTTAGGCTACGAAGAGGTAAAGTTACAACTTCTTTATTTAGAACCTGAGCAGTTACTGTGGCTGAGCAGCATGCTATTGTAAGATGTAGGATGTCATAAGCTATGTCAATTCATATTTAGCAGTTTGAGATAAGTCTAGTATGTATGAAGTTATATATCAGGTTTCTTTTAACCTTTCAGACATTAAATATTTAGCTCTGGTCTTTCTATTAAAACATTAAGGGGAGTATATTGGTAGCTCCTTACTTAAAAAAGGCCCTGCTTCTGCAGGTTTGTTTCTCCCTGTGGCTATACACAAAGTTTACACATCAGCTTTAATGGCCAGAATGTCTAAAACACGTGCATATCCACTTAACTTGTTTCTGTACTGGGGAGTGAAATATAAATGTTGGATGTCTTCCTTACTTTTTCCCATAATCCTAAATTCAGATTCAATGGACACTTAAAAGCCTATTCAGAATCAAATGTCTGTGGAGACATTTGCTTTTTCCTTGACTTTGTGTGAAATAGAACAAGCTGAGAGTGTGGAAAGGTTGGGCACGGGAGGAGGCCTGGGACTGATCTTACCTGTGCCCAGGGGCTGGGGCTTTCCTCAGCCCTTTCAACAGTAGGGCTTATTCTGCAGTGTGTGTGGGCTGCATGAACTGTTTTGGGCAGGGAGGGTGGTGATGATGCTGGCAGGATGGCAGTCACCTGTGACTGCCTTTCTGCTTCTTGCTGCTCAGAGCATGTATGAGTGGTTCCTTGTAACTGCATCAGAAATACATCAGGAGGCTTCTTTACCTTTTTTTCCCTCCCATGCTGTTATGATGAAATGCTTGGTGTTGCACTTAGGCAAAACTTGCTGTGGAAAACGTGGGTATGTTTGCATGAAAGGTCTAGCACCATAAGTAACTTACCAGAAAACCTTTATCAAATCTTTTGCAAGGAAGTTCTGCCATGTTATTCTCTTCAACAACAGCATATTACAGCTTATTATATTTTATTAATATGTTAAAATTCACACTACATTAAAAATACTTTGGAACTAGAAAGTGTGGAGAGCAAATAAAATGTGCCCCTATATCTTTGCTGGAATAGCCAGGTACTCCTGCAGTACTCTCAGGGGTGGTGTAACCTGGCAAAAGGGCACTACAAGGATACTCTGAACAGCTCCTTAAAGCCCTGGATATGAGCACATGCTGTGCTTTTGACACAAGGTGAGTAGAAGTGATGAATAACAAGTACCTATAGCTACCCTAGACAGCACGCTCTGGGGGCACTCTGGTAGCAGTGACTGAGTCCTGGATTTTCACCCTGAGGTTAGTGGTCTGCACACTGCTGTCACCATGGTCTTCCTGTTTTATATTGTGTACTGCTGCTCTTGTGTGTGGTCTTCCCTTCCATACAGTGCATGTTTCAGGCTGACATTCAGTCATTTGCAGGTCTTTACTAGGACTTTGGGAAGAGTTTTTCTAACCCAACATCTTTGAGATTGAATCTTTTTGTTTTAAAGCCACTAAAATGCATATAATATGGTACCAACTAGCAGGACATAAAGGACCAGCTGTGAGTTGGCAGTACCTGCTTGACCAGATGCCTGTTACCTAGGGGTGCTGTTTCCAGCTGGCCCCTGGGGATGCTTGTCAAAAAGGCAGGAGGTGGGAGCAATTCAAACACAGAAATTCCCAGTTTCTAAATTTCCGAGTAGGAAAAGATACAACAAAAACCTAAACAGGAAAACTGCAGGTGCTATGTGGAAAAAACATTTCTGCAATTGTATCTGTTTTGTGAAGACTCAGAACCTTTTGTCTTATCTTACAAAAAAACCCCAAAAACACACACACACAAAAGATCACCCAGGCCTCAAGAGAACCCTCCAATGCAAAAACCCCTCCAAACACAACAAGGAAACTATGGATTTAGTTCTTCCCTCATTTCTTAGAGGCAGGAAAGCAGTAAGACCCTTGCAAGCCTTTTTTTTTTGAGCTGCCAGGTTGCTTCAAGACATCAGGCAGAGTTACTCCTTCTCATATTGCTTGAATTGCTTTTTACTATGTAGGAAAGACCTGTTTCTAGGTGAGGGTTTACTGCTGTACCACTGCCAGGGTTTCTGTTGTTGTCAGCCTCCCAGTGACACCAGGCACGTTGCTTGGCTGCTGCATCAGCCACTGGGCCTCCTCTGTCATGGAGAGCAGAACCCGCCCAGAGGGCACATCGGAGCATCTCAGTTATGGTCCTGACCTGAATTGATCTTGCTCCATTGACCATAAAGGGAACAGATTTGGGAGACGAATTGCCTTGTGGAGAGGTATGCATATGGTCCGTTGCCCATTTCTGGTTTCTGTCTTCAGAATCCTGATAGTCAGTCTCAAATGATCACAGCTTTTTATTGAGGTTTGGCTCCTTGCCAAGCGCTGAATATAGTTGCACTGATTTCTTTTCCCTAGTTCCTGTCAGGATCTAATACATAATTTGTGTATGTAAATTTGGAATAACGTGCTGCAATAACTCCTCTGAAGTTTCACTGGAAAGAAAGTAAGGGTAGGATTCAGGGATTCAGGCTGTGAGTTACCACCATTGGCTCTAAGGCCTATCATATGAAATCAAATGGAGATGGAGTCTGCTCTGCACATGTAGTGAAAGCTTTGCTAAGACTGAGACAGAAATTATCAATATTGGTGCACAAGACTTTCTCGGCAAACCCTTGCCCAAAAGGTGGTTTGGTGTGACAGTTGGTCCATTGTACCCTTATGAAAAACCACTCTTGCGCTCAAATGAGATGGTGCATTTTGATAACTTGTACCAGCCAGTTTTCAAGGGATCAGATGTGCAGGTACATGCCTTCCCAGGAGAAGAGGAAAGTTAAAGAGTTTTACTCTGGTGACATGACTGCTCTCAGAAGAAGCAAGGAGCTTCCCGTGTTGCAGAGCCTGCCATGTTATGTGCCAAGCTGCTTAAAAAGGGGATTTCTTTTCATTTGCTGTCTCTCCTATTGCTGCCAAAGAGTAACTTGCTGGCATTGCCTGCTCCTCTTCTGAGCCTGATGCCCTGCAGCTGGCAGGTTCTGGCGGCGGCCGCTGCCTGCCTGTGCCTCCTGCTGACAGATGGGTCGGTGTCAGGCGGTCAGGCAGCCCCGGCGCCGCGCACACAGCCATGCCTTTGAGGGTCGGCCCAGCTGTACTTTGGCATTCAGCACCCAGTTGGAAAGATCTGTGTTTCCGAAGAATAATAAGGAAGAGAGAGTAGTTTTGTGGGCTGTAGCTGTACCTGCCTTCTCCCCGCTGAAGAAACAAAGGATCTGTTTTCAGGGCAGCTGAATGTCCTGGGCATCTAAATGAGATACCTTATCAGAGGTGGCTGTGGCACATGTCAGCAATCACCCTTTTTACCCTGTCTTGTTGGTAGATAGTGAAATTGTGACTTACACCTGTCAACTCTGCCTTCTTGATATGACAGCCAGCATTACAGATCCAACTATGACCTCTTTGGATCGGTTTGTACTGTTGCAGTTTATGGGCTTGCATATGCATGACAACATTGCTTTTGATTTTTCTTTTTTTCTAACCTCATTGATAGTACGTGAAATGTATTACCTCAGTACTTCTTATCAGGTTTAGCTTGTTTTCTCCAGGGAAAAAAAATAGTAGCACAGTTTGGATGAAGAAGCCAAATTCCTATCTACCTACCCTTTCTTTTCATGAATACTTTGGGGTTAAGTAACATCAGAATTATGCAGGGGACCTCTTATATTTACTTACACCAACCTCTCATTTCAGAATAAAAGTATCTGTTGTGGATGGAGCATTTGCTTGCAGATGTGTGTCATTTTGAGCACCATATCTGATTTAGAAGTTGAGTGTTTTAGTATTACAAGGAAGTTTCTTGGCTGGTGTAAATTGGTGTAAATGCCTTCAGCATTCACCCCTGCCTTTGTCTGTCCAAAGCAATGGCCTGAGCAGCTGGGTCCATATCTTTTTGTTGGTCTAGTGCTTTTTCAGTAACCCCATGGTCCTCATGGGGCAGTGGGACGTGTGTGTGCAACTGAGAACTTGGCATCTTCCCCTGAACCCGAGGCTCCAGAAGCACTACCTCATGCCTGAAAAAGCAGGCAGCTTGCTTGTGGCTTTCAGGAGTTTTAATCAGCCTGAACAAAACATACACTGGGGACAAGGTGATATTCATGTTCTGTGGATTTCTCACATGTGCCCAAGTGACTGGATTAGTTTTTCCCTTATGAGGTAATTAGGATTATGTTTCTCAGGCTCATTTTTTTGACAGTCTTGGTCAAATATAAGAAGATTAAATTTCTTGGAAAAATGGGTTTTCCTAAGAATGGGTATTTCTTTTCCATTTTGATTCATAAGACTTTCATTAAAGATGTGTTAGTGAATAGCCCAGTTTTCTCCATCTTCTGTTTATTGTTCCATGTTCTCTTGATTTTTTAGCTGTTTGGTACATTAGGTGCTCTGAACTGCACGAGTAGGAAGGGCCATATTGTGCAGCTTATGTTCACAGAAAATGAATGAACACCTCTGGACAGCTGCAAAACAAATGCTGGTTAGAGACACTTGGTTCTCTGCTTTCAGCTCTGGAAAATTCCAGCCTGGATTTTTTTTTAGGTGCCAACTTTCTTTAAGTGTACTTTCTCTCTGATCATCTCCTGAAACTTGGATACTGTTCCCTTTTGCAGCTGAATCACATGTGCAGTAGGAAAAATTTTAGTGTCTCTTGCCTGGGGACAGCTGTGCAGGTAGAAAACACATAGTTTACAGGCAGGATCTGTGGGAGCATTCCTTGCTAGCAAGTGAGGCAAAAACATAAAAACTTATTCTGTTCTCTAAAAGGAAACCACTTTGTAATCCCTAGGAACCAAGTAGAAAGAATAATACTATATCCACCCCTTGCAACATGGGTTTGCATATTTGGAAAACTAAGCAGGTAATAATGTAGTGGTAAATAGCCCCAGTGTCCTCAGGAAGCAGTTATTTGTAGGAAGGTTGTGAATACATGGTCTTGCTGTTGTGCTTTGATGAAATAAAATAGGCTTGCAAGCACATACAGTGCACAGGTATAGTGCAAGTAAGTGCAAAACTGACTTATGTTATACTGAATGATCAAAGGAAACGATGAAGGTGATTGTTTGATTTTGTACACGATTATTGTACAGCCGTTAACTAGGTTATTCCCAATGGATTACTTCTGATTGGTTTTCATCTTCCCTCTTAAAAAGTGTGGGCAAACATGAAGTGATTGACAAATGGACTGTGTAAGAAAATGGCCTTTGCTGGATCAGATCAAAGGTTCATCTAAGCCAGTTCCCCAAGCCTGCTTCTCTTTACAACAGCTAGTTTGAATAGTTGAAGTGAAGAATATGAAGATGAGTGACAGTGTTTCACCAGAGTGTTCTCCATCCTCTGACAGTTTTGTGCTTCAGTGATTCAAAGGTGGTATCCTCGAGGTGCTGTCTATGAAGTTCGTCATCCTCTGTAGATTTGCCTTTTGGATTTTTTGGGGGTTTGGTTTTTTTTTGTTTGTTTTTTTTTTTGTTTTTTTTTTTTAGCTTGGAACTTCAGGTTTATTCTCTATAGCTGTATGGGAAAAGGAGTTTGCTGTTCACCTTCAGACTTCTCCTAAAAGCTTGGTAGCTCTCTCTCAATTATTCTCCCAGACTCTCACCAGATCATCTCTTTAAGGAGTGGAAATCCCCATAAAGGATGGGAAAGGCCTGTAAAGTATTTAGGAATGGTCTGGGTGTCCAGTACAATAGGCTCCAGTGCAAACTGGACTGTCTTTGCTGTGTAATGCTTCCTTAAAATAATTCAACAGTTCTCTGCTGTGACAAAGTTGACTAATGGCAAAACTGGAAGAGCTAGAGCATTATGTATAATGTTCGAGACTCAGGGTCTCACTTGTAGTTGCTATTGAAAATGTGAATACACAATTTCTTTAAACAGTACTTTAATGATTCTTTCTTCTTTGTGTTCCTTTTAAAATAATTCCATCGAACATTTTGCTCTGGAAAAGCTAAAAAGCAGCATTGTTACAGAACTGTTATCATCTGAGCAGCTTCCAAGTGATAAAATTCAAGGCCATCACTATATGGAGGGATTGTGTGATTTTAAAACCCCACTAAAATACCCACAAAATCCCCAATCAAACAACCCAAAACAAAAAAAATCCACACCAAATATGTAACACTGCTGTGCATTGAATTTATCTATCTCTTCTATTGCCCAGTAAGTATTCGGTGTTTCTTTGTCATTTCTTCACAGCTGAAACTCTTACCTCCTTTGTTCATTCTGGTCAAATATTTCTCCCTTTCCATGTAAAGTTTTTATTTACGTTCTTTATGGTGGTGGTGATCAGCCTGTTCGTCATATTGGTTCATTAGACCCTGTATTAAAATTCTGTAAGTATAAATGGGATATAATTTTAACTCAGGACTTTCTGAGGAGTTAGTGAAGATCTGAACTTGACCTAATACATCTCTTCTGATGTGAAAATGAAGGTGTACCCTGATGCATCTTTAGGTGTATTGAAGGACCCAGAACTAACCCTTCTGTTCATTGTTCATGATGGGCTTGTCTTAACTTGAATGTGATTAATCACCACACATCTGTTCTCCATTCTAATGAAAATGTAACTAATAGCTCTTTTTGCTTGCTTATCGCTGATTTTTCATGAGTCCATAACAGACTCAAGAAAAAGGTTTGTCTGTGTTTGTCTGAAATTTGAGATAATTTGAGTAAAATTACTTGAATATCACCAGTAAATTTCAATTAATGTTATTTAGTAAGAATAATTAGTATAATTTGACAGAAAACAGTTCTGTCCTTTATGAGCTCATTACCTTATCAGAAATATCACCACTGCTCTGTCACTGTAGTTTCCCCTCTACTTACTGAACTGCTAAAGATACAGTGCTTGTGGGGTGTTTTCTCTTCTGCCTCATGATGGTACTTTAACAGGGCTTGAATGCAAGAATTTTCTGCAGACATTTGCTGAGGAGGCTTTCCTATTTCGAAAGGTCCCACAATTCATTAAGCCTATTGATGACTTTTAATAATAGGGTTTAAGAAGGGTCCATGTGGTATCCCAGCCACTAATGTCTTGCCTTGTGCACACATGGGAAGCAAAATTAAATACAGTAAAAGCTTTCTACCTCCTGGTCAATTTAGTGATTTGGGAGATCTGGAGAACTCTATGTGTATTGAGGATTAGCTAAATTCAGGTTGTGGTTTCCAAGGGGTACTTTGCTGCCTCTTACCCCTCTACCACATTTTGCTATCCTCTCAGTCCCACAAGTGCCTCTGTTAGACTGTGCTCCTTGCTGGATCCACCAGAATTTAGCGGGATTCCTGGAAATAATCGCAGTCTGTGTCCTGACACAGGAGGGGGATGGACTACAAACACAGTGCTAAAAGATGTTTTATACATTCCTCAATTTTAACCAATAAAGATGATCATCCTTTTGAAATGCAGTGATTACATTTTACATCCTAATGTAGGGATTATATTTTCTATTAAAAAAAAAAATAAAATGTTTTTCATGTATGTGCTAAATTTCAGAGGATTAAGAAAAAACAATCTGCATCACCTGTGCAAACTGGGAACACATTATCCAAAGCAGTAAAAACGTTCTGTTGAGGAAACTTGTTCCTTGTCCTGCTTTTTATCTGACATGTTTTAAATTTCCTGATCTTCTTGCCCTCCTGTTATTTTCACTCTCTGAACAGTTTTTTTTCCCATTTCAAGCCAGAAACAGTTGCATTTTCTGCTGAAGCTCTGGGACATTAGCTTGTTTTGAAATCAGTCACTTTATATGTCAAACATTCATTAGTTGAAGATCTGTTTTGGTTTATTTTTTCTTCCCTTTCTGCTTTGCACTGTCTTAGAGTTGTGCACTTCAGTGACTGGTACTTGTTCACCAGCATGAAATGTGCTGATGACCTCAGTTTTATTACTTGGTTGCTCAGTCGTGAATTCCCATTTGATATGGATTGAAAATCCTAAAGCTTTGCAGTCTGTTTGCGTGTGTGAATCTGACCCACAGTGGCAAAGTATGGGGGTTCTGAGGGCAATTACTGCTGAGCAGGGAGGGCAGCTGATACACCCTGTGTACAGAGGAGATCAGTTTACCATGGAAACTCACAGAATGTCTCTGCAAATCTGCTACGTATATCAGAAATATAACATGACTCATGAGTTATAAGTATTGCTTTCCACAAGGAACAAAAATATCCTCTGCAGCTTTAGTTTTTATGCACAAGGGTGTTTATGGATGTTAATTTAAAAATTTGTGCATGCTTTCAAAACTGTGTGCTATAAAGAATGTGCTTTGGGAAATCAGTGCTGTTTTGCACTGTTCTGTATTAAAGTTGGTTTACTACATCACTTCTAGTAAAAACCACTTTAGACAAGTTTGGGGTTTTTTCTTTTTATGTTTGTTTTTTTTTTGTTTGTTTTTTTTTGTTTTTTTTTTTTTTTTGCTAGTCTCTATGAAGAATTTAAGACTGGCAAGGGCATCCTCTGAGAGCAGTCCTTTGCTATGCCACATTTTATAATCTTCTCTATAAAATCCCTACTTAATCCCTGCTACAACCACTCTTTTTGCTTTCAGTTGCATCTACAGATTTCTAAGTTCACCCTGTAGATCTGGAATAAAATTGAATTTCTGCTAGGCCAGCAACCCAAGATTTAATTACTGCTGATCTGACTTGGCATTTAAAGTTTGGGAACAGCTGAGTGTGCTGAATCAGATCTTCAGCCTGTGCAAACTAATTCTTTTGTAAGTCAGCTGAGAACCTGGTACAGCATGTATGTCATTTCTGTCATGTATAGATGTGAAATACTTATGTTGACCTTCATTGTTGCTCTGTGGATTTTGGGTTCAAAGCAGCAAGGAGGTTCCAAGGTGGAATCTGAAAGTAGAAAAAAAATTAAGATAAACACAATTGGAGTAGAGATCAGCAGTCAAAGATTAATTAAGATCTCATGCTCCAATTTCAGATTGAACATTTCTGTTCAGCTGCAATTCTCCTTTGTGGATTCTGTAGAAATAGTTTTATACTGAGTGTATTTTCATTACACTGATTTTAATCAACAGACTGTTGTATGTGGCATGTGTTCATTGAATATTGACAACTTAGAAGCACTGGACAAATGTCTAGAGTGGTGGGAAGGAAGAGTCCATGAGTCATGAATTTCTGAATCTAAGCAATTTATCTTGAGCAAGTTGCGACACGGATTGGTGCTGGATGCTGCTGTGTTGCATACCCTGCAGTTTTCCAAAGGAGCAGCTGTGAAGGCAGTTAAATTCACTGAACTTTCTCTGGGATTACAGTAGGTTATTTTGCACCAAAAAGGAAATTTGAGGATATAGAAATACTGTTGAGGCTACTAAGCTAACTCAAGGGGATAAAACCTGACCAACTCACCCTTCCCTCCCTTCCTGAGGGAATGCCAGCTTCTGAGGATGAGCAATGTCTTAAGTGGTGTATAGCTATGTTACAGTGGTCTTGGCCACCTTTGTATCCAAAGGGCATAGTTATTTTCCTCATTGCTTTAGGAAAAAAATGATAGTGTTACTAGGGAAGCTTTCAGTGCTGCTGTGAACAGATTCCTGGGTTGAAATGGAGCTGAGTTAATTCAATACAGGCTCACTTCTAGAGGACAGGTCTGTTGAGGTAAAATACTGCTGCAACAGATAGAGAATTGCTTGGCAAAGAGATTGAAACAGAGTAAGGTAATTAGGGCAGGAGACAAATGCATTGCATGATGCTACGTACATGACTAGGGCTAGAATCAACAGCAACCTTCCTGGAGGTCTTTGGCTGTAACACCAAAAGGAAGGAATATAAAACTGGAAACAAAACAGTATTTTTATTATGATTTCTTTTATATGCTTACATGCAAGGTACTTTCCAAATACTTGAAAAGGATAATCTCTGCTTCAAAGTGTTCATTTTTGACTACAGAAATGTATAAAGGTATATGTAGTTTAAATGCCTAATTTCCCACCCAGAAAATACTTAAAACAGTTATGGTTAAGAGTTAAACTTTCAAAAGTTAAGAACTGTGGAATCACAGTAGACTTCAAAGCTTTTATTATGAACTTTCTATCTGTGTGTCTCTTCTTGGCTATGCATGCTGTAGAAGAATTACTTATGGATTTTAGCTTCTGCTACTTCAGACAACTGTGTGCATTAGATGTTGAGTGAGAAGGACCTATGCAGCAAATACCATAGGTTATGGCACACTTCTCACCGTCCTGCAGGCAATTAAAGGGTAGAATGAAGTACTGACAGATGTAATCACAGCCTAGAAGTGATGGTGGGCAGTGCATTTCTCAGATGTGATTTGTTCCTTAATTAATCATAGCATAGAAGTCTTAGAGTTATGTTCAGCTTGTAGAAAGGCTCTTGTCAAATTCTGCTGTGTGGCATCCAGGCTGAGTGTAGGGTTTCTGGGGAGACTTAGGTGAATCTGTTGTGAACTTCTTGGCACAGCTCGAACCGGCCTAATGGATGGCAGGGGAAAGTTGGGGTTGTCTTTGGGAACTCATATTTTGCCAGTGGTTTTGTTAATTATTTGCAGGCATCAAAAGTATGTTGACATTGAAAAACTCAGATTTAACTTCAGTTGTTGGAGGGAAGACGTGTTAGAAACCACCAAGTTTTTCTGTTTTGGTCACTAGATTTTCTAGCTACTGGTAGAGGAGAAAAGGAACAGAGTAAAGTTTCTTTCTTCCATGACTGAACCGCTTTTCCCTTTCTTATCTTTCCTTGACTGCCTCATTGCCTCCCAGAAGAGAGAGAAGATGGGACAGACAGCACACCAGATGGCTAAAGTTTGGCTAAAAAAAAAAAAAAACAAACAGTGAAGAGTAGGGACTTACAAAAACAAGCATTAGGTGATATTAACAAGTGGCAAAGCTTACCAGACTTACTTGTAGCTAACTACTGATGATGTTCTGGGACAGAAGTGTCGCTCACAGGATGCTAAGGATGACTGATAAAACAGCTGCTTCTTCCATTAACATGTAGGGCTAGGGAGAAAATTCACATAAAACAACAAATTAACAAGTGTAATTTTAACTTTCATACATTTCTGTAACTGAAAAGAAGATGGTTGTCACAGTGCACTATTGAACCCTCCCCTCTTCTCATTTACTTTTAAGACAGTAGTTACCAAAAGCTGTAAATTGTCCCACTGAGTATAAAGACTGTCCAAGAAAAGCTTTAGCATGAACATACACATTTGAGTTTTTTTCTGAGTCGACGTTCAAGACTATATCCAACTGTTTGAATAGCTTTCCAAAAGGAGGTTATTGCCAAGGATGTCTTGTGGAGGTAAACCATGTGTGACTGCCAGTACCTGCAGCAGGCAGTTTATTGCAGGAAAAGTGCCACATCAAAACATAAATCCCTTGGTTGCCAAGCGTTGGATTGTGGACTTCCTTGTTCTGTTTGCAGCTCTAGGTGGTCATTGTATAGGTTATCTGTTATTTCAGAGGTTCAATTCAGGTTAACCTCATTTATTTTCTTTTCCTTCTCCATTCCCCATCACTTCTCCCCTGTTAGATTCACAATCTACAGGAGTATAGAAATCTGTTTCTTCTTTGTATTTCTTTGTATACACAAAAAATTGGCATTCAAAATACTCTACCGTTCAATCAAAATAAATGAATAAGTAAATAAATATATTGTCTCCAGTATAGCAAACCAGGCAGGAGTGGAGATACAGTATATTTAAAATATAATTTGTGTGTTTATTCATGAGCTTTTCTAGACATGGCTATAACATTGGGAAAGTGAGAGCCTTTACTATTACTTGAAATAAAAATTAGTGAAATTGTGTATATCATCCTAGAATTAAATGTAAGTGGAAAATATTGCTAAGGATTTTGCAATGTAAATTTTATCTACTTGTATAATTTCAATATTTTTTGTCTCATGATGACTTCATGTATTCAGGTATTAGCAGCTCACTGGATCATTGTATCTTATTGTATCTCTTCACTATTACCCCTTTTCAGGAGATGTACACAGCCATGTGTATTCTATTTTAATTTGAAATGCTATATAGAGCCTTTCAAAGAACTGGTTTTTGTGGAAATCTTAAATAAGTGGCTGAGAGAAATGCAAAATAGTGCGTTGTAAACTGATGGTTGCAGACATTACAAGGACCATTTACTCCTCCAAAGCTTGATTTTCACTGTTAAGGCCAACTTCTTGTGGTTGTCCTGCCAGTTCTGTGTTCTGCAGCCTCCTTTAGGGTGGCTGCTTGCTTCTGCCATGGGCTGAATGGAAAATGTTCTGGAAGAGCATCTGTCCTCCAGGGGCTGGGGTGAGTAAAGTTTTTTTAAAGAGATGAACTGGAGCTTGAAATGTTGCTGTGACCAGAGTTGCAACCTGTAGGAGGTTGCTTTTGTGTATGGCAGGTAGTGTGTGTTCTGCAGTGTGCTGAGCTTCCACTTACTCCTCCTCCACGGAGTCCATATCCCAGAGGCAGAGTTTGTTACACCACATTACTCAGTGTCCTCCTGGACCACCTGCACAAGTACAGTCAATCTGACTGGCACACAAGTTTCTGCTGTTGTCTCCAAGCAGCTATGTTCCCCTGCCCATGTTATTTCTGTCTTAACAGCTTAAAGAAAAACAAATTAAAATTCAAGCTCCGCAGGACACGGGATCCCCAAGCTCTATTTATAAAAACTTCTTACTCAACTTCACATTACTCTGCAGCAGCTGCATAGTGAAGCTGCTATGCTAAACACACTTTGACTACAGTATTATCAATTCAGTTCCTTTGGCTGTAGGATACAGTGGTGTTGGAACATGTTTTGGGAATCAGACAGCAAATACAAAGTCATTGAGGTAGTGTTTTTGTAAATCCACCTTAGGGAAGGATTGTGATATTTAAAAAGAGATCACCTGTTAAAAAGAGAGACCTGTAGTTGTGTGTATGTACACAGTTATGTGTGCATCCATGTTCAGCATTATGAGAAGTACTGTACTCCTGTTTGCAGAAGGGGACAGCAATTAAAGAAGTTAGTAAGTGAGGACATCAGTTAAATCTCAGTATTTGAAGGAGAACAGGTCCTTGCCTCCTTTTTTTTTTGTTGTTATTCTCTAAAACTAGGGGGCACTTGAGATTTTTCCCTTGAAATGAGCAGGTTCAGCTCCTTGAGAGGTTCTTCTAAAAGAAAGAGAAAGGCAATGACATTACTGTTTCATTTTACTGTTCTGTTTGTTTTGGTTGTTTATTTTTAAAAGCTTAATGCATATAAATTTTAAAAACACATTTTTTTTTACTACAAGGGAATCTGATAGCTGAAACTAAGGAATAAGTAACTTCATTGTTATAAAATCCGCTCATTATCTTGTACATCATATTTTATAAAATCTGTTGATTTATTTGTTTCATAACTCTGACAGACTTTATGGTAGACTACTAGACCCTTATGGCTGGTAAAGATTTATTTTCATTCTCCGAAATAGTTTGTTCTTTTCTAAAGAAACCAAAGAGCTTGTTGCTCATTCAAAATCAATGAGTTTCTTAATTTTCAGTGGCTGTATGCTGGTGTGCCACAGCAATGCAACAGTTCTGTGAATATTCATCAGGTAAATTCTCTAAAGTTTTGTGGAAGTACTTCTTTTTGTTGATCCATGCATCAGACACCCTAATTACCTGCAAATTCTATTATTAAAGTTCAAGAGAGTCCTGTTACAGCTAAATTGCTTTTTCCCTTACTAGCTTTTCAGATTAGTGAAATACATCCTGGATTAGAGTGAGCAGAAATAAATAATTAAATTAATTTTTTTTTTTTCCTTTTAAATTCTTTTACTTTCTTTGAGTTTGGATAGCAAATGTAGGTAATCAGATTTTGTTCTTGGCTGAAGCAAGGATAGGTAGATGGGTTAGATGGGTACTAGTGGCCTGATGTGTCTGTCGAAGGAAATCAAGATCTCTGAGTAAATGGCGCCAGGTTAAGATGGAGGAAAGCTCAATTATAATTAAAGCTGGATGCAGCAGTGGTGTTGTCTTATATTTTCTTTTCTAATAGGCTTGTTCTTTGTCACCACTCACAAGCTTATACATAGAACAGCTTCCATGAGGGTTAATGGATTTTACAGGTGGTCAGCATACAAAAGGGTATTCTTCCTTTGTGTTAGCAGTCCCTGAAACCCACCAGGTATGACTTCTCTCAAAGCTCAAAAGGATATGGAATATCCAATAAGAGAGCTTCCACTTAGCAGTTTTAACAAAGAATTGAGTAGAGATAGAACAAGATTTAAAACCCAGCATCAACATCTGTCCTTGCCTTCCTGAGCTGAAGTTAGCACAGCCCTGTGGTGTCCCAGTGCTTCATTTTCAGGAGTAGAGCTCTGCCCAAATTTCAGTTATGAATGTCATGTTATCCTTTGGGGTAAAGAGACCTTCAAGTGTTGCCAGTGATGAATGAAAACAGATTGTGTGGTGGATGAGACTGTGCATGGGCTGTTGGCAGTTGTGGGTACAGTCTGCATCCCTAAATCTCCCTCTGCCCTGTAGCTCAGGCCACATGCAGGAGGTGTGCAGGCTGAAATCTGTCTGTGGGGTTGAAGTGAGGTCGGTAGGTCTGAAAGGCTTTTTTCAAGTAGGAAACAGGGATGATTCTTGTTTTCTTATGCACAGTGGGATAGTGACAGGGAAAGGTCCCACTCCTGGTGGGTTGACAAGCACTTATCTTCTGACTGAGCACAGGAGGGGTGCATGGGCAGCCCTCAACAACAGGAGTTTTTTTCATTTAGCTTTCTTTCTTTAAGTCAATATATTGGGCTGTGTCCTTCAGTTGTTGTGTACTGAAGTGAGAATATTTATTTCCTGTAGTGTCAGCATTGCATTTAGTTACATTGCTTATTCCATAATACATATTTTGATTTTTGTCGTTATATTAGTAAGTAAGTAATAAAATGTAGCTTAAATTTTCAGCTATTCCTGAATGCTAGAGTTTTGTCAGAGGGGTGGCATTGTCATTACAGCTCTCAGTAGTTTATAGGACAAAATTGTCCTTGCTGTGAAGTGTTCTCTGTAGCAGAGACTGATCTCTCTTGGATTGGGTCTCCTCTGGTTGCACTGCTGAATATGGGAAATGGCATAGCATTTTGTGATATGAGGAAACATGTAGTCCATGTTGCTTAAGTTCTGAGTCCTAGAGAGAGGTTTGGGCAAAAAAGGCATCTGTAGGGATTCTGTAGTGTAATTTTGTAATCCTCTGTTGTTTGGAGATTATTGAATTTGTGCACATTATTGAAACGGTTATATTTAAACATTAATACTATCCCTGATCATTGTTTGTAATGACTGTTTTGTCATTTGCTAATTTTACTGTATAGGAAACTGACATATTCATAAAATGATAGCAGAGTTTGGACAATGGAATATTTTTTCTGCATACTGCAATAGAATTAGTTTTGATTTGTCATGTAACTGGTGTGAGAGTAGATTCTTTCATTGATTCTGACGGTATTAGTTGTTTGTTAGATTTATTTAAAATGCTATTTCATTATTTTTTAAACCTTGAGTCAAAGTTTTCCTACTGTATTTTGAGATCTATCAATAATTCTGGAGTATATAAGCAGGAGATTTTACTTACAGATGTTCTTTTAAAAAGCTGTATTTTTTAGTCCTGACTCCTACTTGACCATAAATGGATTTCTAGAATCAAGATTCTTGTTATGTACAATCAATGAGTAATTTGGTGAGCTGTGATCAAATGTGGACACTGATATGATTGGTGTTGGAGGCCTCTAATTCTATACTATATATACAACTCAGAGTCTTCAAATTGCATTTAGTTGGCCCCTGGACACTCTCACTCTAGGGTATATGTCACTCACAGCTGTATAAAAGACCAGTCATTGATTTGGACTTTCACTTTGTGCGTAGGAGTTAGAACGTATTTGTTGTGTGTCTGGATCATGACTTCTGGTTTAATTTTTGTCCAAAAGAAGGAATATGTTAGCATACACCAAAACTACTCCGTAAACCAAAGCAATGAATGATTAGTGGGAGCAAGCTGGAGTTTTTTTCTTTCAAAACAACTCCAGCTGCTATCAAAGGCAAATTTAGCTGTCAAGAGAGGTTCCAGAAAATCAACTGATGGAAATGCTTTGCTGTAGTTCTCCATCTAGCCTGTCACATCTAACAGTGTTGCTTATGCAGCAAATTAAAAAGAAATGCTGTTCAACTAAGTCCTGCCATTGATGTCTTTCTGGGAGTATGGTAATGATTTACCATCAGACAGAAAATGTTCTATCACTGTTTTCAAGGTAGTACCATTGATTCAATGAAACAGAGAAGTTTTGCTCATTTACATTTTTGGCTACAGCTGTTGTCAGGCCTTGGGCCAAAGGGGGATCCTGCACCTTTCCATGTCAGGCTTTCTAGTGACTTTCCATGTCAGTCACTTTCTAGTGACTGTGGCAGTGAGTTCTGTTTGCTGGTTAGGCAGCATGACTGGAAATGCAAGTACATGAACTGGAGAGTTATTTCAGAACTGGTGTTTCCCAAATGTGTAATGTGCTAAATAAAAGCAACCCGGGTGTGTATTAACAATCACCTTCTACAAGAAGATTTTCAACCCCTTTATTTGTTAAATTTTCATCTATTTAATAGATGTGTGTATATCTGTATAAAACACTAGGTAAATTTTTTATGTATTAACATGAGAGTTGCAGCAAAAAACTCTCAAAATAGCATAGCACACTAGATTTATTTTTTTCTGTTTTCACATCTACTTCATTAATAACGCATTAAAAAATTGGAGAAAGATTCAAGATACTTGTTTTCAGTTTAACGTCAGAAGACTAGAAGTGGATGTTGTTTAATTATAGTGAACATGCTCAAAAGTTTCTATGTTTCAAGGTAACTGGTTGTCATAATTTCACTATATAATTACCCAGAGAGATTGCAAGTGGTCTGTGTTGTGAGTCTAATCCCCTGGGTGCTGGTGCATATAAATAACCCTAAGCACATGAACAGACTTCAGCAGTTGTGCTCAGTGCACTCTTGTGCTGCAATGCTGTTCTTTGGACAAGGGTCTCAGTGGAGTTGACATGCCACTAAACTGCAATAATTTTGCACCTTTCAAGAGAGAATTGTTGCTTTGTTGGATTGAAAAATACCTAAACCTGAACGGAGTATGGCATAATTCTTTATGCAGAAGATTGCAGTCTTCACAATTCTCAGTTTTCTTCCTTCTTTTGGTAGTAATTTATGTGTGTTTATTAAATATTTCCAATATGTGCATGAGAATGCTTACTGTACTACCCATTCAACTCTTAATTATGCTGTGGCTCTTTGTCTTGAGAAACTTGAGAAAACAAAGGATTTGTACTTGACTCCATGGAATCTCACTTTGCGCAGTGTACAACAATACAAACAGGTTTGGAGCTTTACTGAGTTAAGCACTCCTGTAATTTCAAGTGAATATGTGTAATGTGAAGGTGGAGCCTGTCATATGGGAAAAACATGTACCAGCTATTTCACAACTACTGTGTCTTTTATGCTGAAAAATACCACTATTGTATCTCTTCAGTGTCTTAATTTTTAGGTTGTGGTTTGCATTGTCTATAAATGTGCAACTGTGAATTGTATTGAAATGAGTTAGATATTGTAACTAAAAGGACCTCGCCCCTAAATTCTGGGGGCTTTGTTCTTGCACACTTCAATTTTAATTTTACTGGGATGGGGTGGGTGGCTTGTTTATTTTTTCTGGATTGTGTTTGAGCTTTTTTGATGACTAAAGATACAAAATGAATTCAGATTCACACTGAGTATTCCTTTCAGGAATATACACAAACTGATGCCTAGGCAGAATTTCAGAGTCTTTGAATTTCTAAATTTTAATAAGTTTACTTGAAGCTTTAAAATTTTGCTTTTAAGTATTGCCTTGAGAGTGCTAATATGATGACCAAGTCCAGCAATCTAGAAGCTTTCGGAAAGCAGGACGCTGAAGTGATGCAAAAAAGATAAACAGAAAACCCTTAGCCAACATATATTTTCTTCACTCAAGCTGAATAAATGATACATAGTGGTCTGTTCAAAGTCTCGGCCAGGGAAACTTACATATAGTCCATAACAATGCCGAAATTCAGCGTGAGGGAAAAACAAATCACCTGAGTTTATGACTAACTTCTGAATTTAGAACAGGAATCCTTTGTGCATTCTTCTTAAAACGTCTTCAGTTACTATCCATAACTATCATCTGGATTGCGAAAATTACTTTGGGAAGATCTCAAGCTGTTCACCAAATCAGTAGAGATCTTTTTGTGATGTTGCAATAAGTACTTAGAAATGCAGACATGGAGTGTGGTTTGCAAGGAGGCAAGATTAACTGGTAAGGGGGAATCTAGGCAAGCTACTTGTTAGCCCTTTTCATGAGTGTTGTAAAGTAAAAATATCCAATTTATTTATTTGACTAATGTATTTCTTATGAGGCAATCAGAGGCCATTGCATCAGTTCTGTGGTGAGGTTTTATCAATCACTTTATATCTAGCTCTGTATATGTCTCTAATGTGTTCAGATTCTCCTCAGCTCTCTACATATCCTTATTCTTACTTCTACCACTGAGATGAAGATAGCATTTTTTCTCTCAAGATGTGCAGGAAGCAAGGAAGAAATAGATTCTTTGAAAGCTGTTCAGTGATTGATCTCAAGAAATTGGTCATGTTTTGTTTTGCCATCTGATTTTGAGATTAATGTTACTTAGTAGCATATTATGTTCTGTTCAGTCACTGAAAAAGAATAAAGAGGATATGAAAGTAATAAATGAATTTACAAATAAGGCAAAAAATAGATATACTTTAAAGTGTGGAAAATGAGAATAGCTGAAAACTCTTTTTTCCGTTAGATACCAAGGTAGGTAGGATCTGCTAATGCATGCTATTTCTGCTCCCACCATTCTTTCTCTTTCATAGTCATGTTTTCCACAAGTTTTTCCAACTTCCAGAGTTTAGTTAACTTAGATTCTATTCTATGTATTCCTATGTATTTCTGAAGGTAGTAGTAATTATAATATTTTATAATCATTTAATGTATTGATATCATTATTTAGTAACCTAATCAGAAGAGCTTTAATTTACAAAGAAGGATCAGTTGGTGCTCTTCTGGTTAAAGTCATGGGAACACATTTCTGTATTTTGAGGGTGTCTGAAAATTACTCAACTTCTATTTCAATAATGGTTAAATTTTCAGCCTCCAGTTGGAAATAATTTGGTTTAGATGGTCTTATTAAACTGGAGGGGAAAAATGCATTTTGGTTATGGTTGTGTTTATGATAAAAGTGATATAATAATTGTTCGGGTTGAAGATGAGAGTAGAAACTCTAAAAACCTTGTAAGCTACCTGTGGAATGACTTAGAGGTCTGTGAAGTTGCTTAGCTTTGCAGAGCTTGATTTCCACTGACACTGGTTGGAAAATACGATCGCATGAAGCTGAACTGTTACAAGAAGCAATTGGAGCTTGTAATTCAGATGTGAATTTTACCACTTGTGTTGTGTCTCTAAATAAAATGGAAATGCTGGAATTATCAAATATATGCTTGTATATAAGAAGATAAAAGTGAAGTTTTTAAGATACTCTGTTATTATGCTTGAGGAGAAGAATTGTAGCCTGAAGTACCTTTCTCTAATTCCACCCAATTGCTTCCTTTAAGTCCTTCACATAACCTCAAGGATGATTTCTTTGTGCGCAGCAGTGCCAGCATCCTGAAGTGATGCAGGGATGCTGCTCTGGGAGCAGACCTCCTCTGGGAAGTGCTGCCTTTATCTTCCCTCTTTGAGGTGGGATTGAAAGATCTTTGATGCCATTTGCATGTCAAACAGCAGCTGGGAGTCCCAGGGCACCCCCTGAAAGGCCTTTGCCACCCCTGGCACAGGGGGCTGTGGGAAAGCAGCGAGAGCAGGTAGGTCTTTGTGCTGCTGGCTTTGTTCAAGCCCAAGCGCCATGAGTAGTCATCTAACTGCACCATGGACAAAAGGCAGCAACCTGAGAAATACTGCACTTGGATTAGCATGCAGGCTGCATTTCTCTGTGCTGAAGTTACACCGTCACTGAAAACACATGGATGTAAAGTCAGTTGAAAGTAGAATAGTTCAAATGTTTCCTTGAAGTTCATATGGTTTATTAATAGTGAGTTTTAGAACAATTTCTGTTTGCAAGTGGACTACTGCTCTTCTGTGAGCCTACCTGTGGATGTCGTAGAGACTAGCCCATTAATGCTTCAGTTATTTTGAAATGGATACAGAAAAACAACAGGTGATGACATAATTTCATGTCTTTCTTGTTCGTTGCTTTGGTGTTAGCACTTAAGAAAAATTAATAAAAAGGAGCAAATTCTCATAACTCTCTCTCATAAAAGATTAGTAAGAAGATGTTTCTTGGGACTACAGTTCTGCTGGTGGGCTCTTTGGTTATTTTTTGTCTAAAATTTTTGCATGAAGGAAGGGGATGAATGGTGTCATATTTACAGCTGTGTGTGGTGGGATAAAGTCTAAGTGTTACACCTCTTGATTTCTTTGGATGGAGGCAAAGACCAGTTTGGCCCATGCTTTTTTAAAGAGTATTTTTCTTAGCTGCAGGTGGAAAAGTCCTTAAGACGAATAGTTCTGTAGGCTGTAGCAACTTAAATGAGGTTTTGGCAATACTGCTGTCTTGTAACAATATATTTCTGACATGTTACTTTTGACCATTTAATGCTTAAGAGCATAGTTTGTAATTCTTCAGAAAAGGTGGAAGAAATTTAACTTTGTCAGTGGTTTCAAATATTGCCCTCTCTATGTTTTAAGACCTTACCTTGCCTTCAATTACTATGAGTTTTGGAAAGTACAGTATTGACTTCTGCATAACTCTCTTTTAAATTAATATTTTTTTGTTGGGGAGTGGGTTGTAATTTTTTTAAAGAAGTAATAGTAAGAGGAGATGTAAGAATAGATGTAAGAGCCAAGGAAGAAAAGGAGTAAAGGAAAAAAAGATATTTTATATTTCTGAATGTTTTAAATGTCAAAGGAAGGATATAATTGAGTACAAATTTTATCTTAAGGTCTTCTTAGATTGTGTCATTTTGATCAGTAAGATTATACATGCTTCTTATTGCATTTGTTGTATTTAATGTAAAACCTAATGAAGAATAGCTCTTCCAGCTGCAGAACCCAATCCACAGGCTGCTGAACTTAGTTGGAGTCTTTCCACTTGCTTCCCTGGGCATTGGATCAGCTCCTTGAAAATCAGCTTTGAGAAAGACTAAACCTGAGAAAGCTTTGAAATTCAAGAAGTTGCATTTCTGAGTCCTTTAAGAAATTGTCAAGGAGACCATGCTGTCAGAGGAGAAAGCTTTTCCTGAACCCTTTGTCAGCAGTGGGTTGAATTCAGCCCTGAGATGAGATTTCACATGGGTCTGGAGTATTCTATGGATGCCCAGTTTAAAACTTCACAGTAAATTGTGTATGAAAGGTACATAAGCCTGCTTAGGCATTTTTCACAGGAGCTGGACGATTGGTGCTTTGCATGTGATGAGAAGTAGATAACACATCTTCAGTCTCCCGGCTTCAGGGATTGAGGTGATTTTATTTATTTATTTTATTTCACTTAATTTATTTTAGTTTATAATGGTAAAATTCATATGCAGTTTCATGATTGCAGGAACTGGAACTTCAAGGAAATATTCTCTCAAAAGTGAAGTACTGTTCAAATGGGTGGTAATGTTGTGATGTTAGTTTCAGTGACATAGGGATCTTGCCTAAAGGCTGCAGTTGTTTGTATGGAAAAACTTACCTATTTTTGATTCCAAATTTTTTGGTTTTAGTAAACTTGAGTTCCCAACATATTTTTTAAATGCTTCTATGTTATCTTATGCTAAATTCATATGTTAATTTTACTTCATAATTAGTACGTGTGTGTATATATATGTTTATAGTCTAGTCTTAGCAGAATTGCCTGTAAAGCACATGGCATCATTGTTAATGAGGAATCAGCCGTGCCACAGCCATGTGCACAAGGTTCACTCTCTGTGGATGCTGCAGAGCCCAGAGCAGCAATCTACATGATGACTTAAAGCTTGTTCAGTAGCCTTGCTTTTCTTTACTGTTGTTTGTGTACCCTTTTCAAATGGTTGTTTTACTGGCTTGAAAATTTCCAGTAAAGTGTAGGAAAAGAGGATAAAGAGCCCATATATATATATACACATATATATATACACACACCTCAGAGCCCTTGCAATGGGCTGTAGATACAAGGGAGTGTAGCAGAGCTTTGCCAACCCCAGCAAGCGCTTGCCAGAGCTGGGTGAGGTAGAGCCGGCATCGTGCAGCGTAACATGGAGACGCGGATGCTGGTGGTGACGAAGTTTGGTTTCTATTTACGGCTGCCTATTGTATAGTCCGCATTCCTGCCCAAATCCCTTCGTTTCGCTGGAGTGCTGCTCTTGGGTTGAAGTCATTAGAGAACTGCTTGAAGAGTTCACTTATGCATTCTCTATATAATTTTAGCAGCCTGCTTACAGGCTTAGTTATGCCAGGCATGATACTGAAGAGCATTTATTATCTTTGGAAACTGTTGACATGACAAAAACACATGGGCTGGAAGTTGTTCTCTAAGCTCATATTGTAACCAGTTGAAGTCAGCTTTAGTTAAAAATGTCCTTTCTGTTTTCTTAGTAGTCTTAGTTCATTGCTAAGTATCATGATGCCATAATACATTCAGAGGGAAAAATGGAAGAAAATTAAATCTCACATCTGCTTTATTTCCATTAGATGATTCATTGGTAATTAAAAAAAAAAAAAAAATAGTTGCAACAGTTTGTAGGTGTTAGCCCTGGAATATTACTTGCCGCTTTTTATTCCCAGTTCTCTGCTGAATCTCACTTTGCAAAGATTCTCCCATTTTCCCTAAAGTTCAGGAACAGTGAAAAACATCCTTTGTCTGAATGTTGCTAACCAGTATTGGTCATTTAAGTTGACTGTGAAGCTGAAGTCATGGTGATGCTAAAGGTAGGAATATTTGAAGTTGTATGCCTTAGTCAGAAAGGAGTTAAATGTGTTTAGTTCCCAGAAAAAATAAAATCTCCTTAGGTGATTTCCAGCTGAAATCATGACCTTTTTGGATGCCAGTATAAAATTAGTATCGGTCAGATAAGGGTGGGGATTGAAATGTTAGGTCATGAGCATTATTTGATTGAGTAGCAGCAGGTTTGATTTCACAGTTTAAGAGATCTCTGAATATGTAGATCAGCCTGTTATGCAGTTCAGTTCCTTTATTTGACAAACTTAAGTAGAATGTACAAAAAAAAGAGAGGGATATGTGTATGGATGGAGGTACTCATGTTTAGTATGTGTATAAATCTGTTAAAGACAATGAAAAAGCCAGAGTCTTGGAAAGATTAAACAAGTCTTTCAGAGTAGTGTTGAAATAAGAAGCTATTAGAATTACAACACCAAATGGGATTTGAAAATGCCTTTCTTGCCAGAAACAAGTATGAATTCCATTTTATTTTTCTGCTCTTATTTCAATAAGAAGGATTTCTTCTCATTCCTGTGGGAATAGTCATGCTTTTGAGAAGCTTGGTCTCTCTTTAATTAAGATCTTGGTCATATCACTAACCAAAGATTCCATGTAATAAAGTCTTAAAAAATGCAGATGTTTATATGTTTTCATTTTAGTGTGAGCTTTTGAGAGAAGGTTTCAGTGAAGACACAAGGTCAGTGATGAAGCATAGGATGTAGGTGTTGTGTTTGTAGTATGGGAAAGGTATAGAAATAAGGAAGTTTAGATCTGTTTCTGTATCCTGGTTTAATTTTATTTTTTCCCTTTCAGAAATGCATGATCAAGTCTGTGTCTTCAGAGCTTCTAGTCTTGCAAGGTGTTTTATACAAAGAGGTTCTGAAGTTACACAGTTGCTTCATCAACAAAAAGCATTTCTTTTTCCACTAGCTGGTGGAATACAGATGCATATTGCAGTCATTTTCATGTACGACAAGCATCACTCAAGTCTCTGGTCCTGTATGCATAACCTTCATAGTATTTTCACATAGGTATTGTTATCTCTTATCATTCTTGCTTTAAAAAATCCAACAACAGGAACTACAAAAAAACAGCCCAAACCTGGGAATTTTTGTATAATAACGTGTAATAAACATCAGTGGTAGGTATATCGCTCAGCATAGGGTTTTGTTGCTGCTGACTTGTTCCAGTAACCCATGTAGCAGTGCTTATGTTGACAGAAAAGAAAGTGTCTTTGCCCTACTTGTATGCCATGACAGCCACAGTGTGTGTTTCACGTTGTCTGTAAGTAGCTTTCATTTATTCCTGCTTTGCGTAGATTGGAGCCCCTAACAGAGTACGTTTGGCTTTTGGGTCAGCATCGAGTGTGCATGTTCTTGAAAAATGATGACTGAAGTGATTCCAAGCAGACTTTCTCGGGAATTAATTGTCCTTGGTAGTACTGCACATGTAAGGCACTTCCACAGCAGAATCCTGCTTCAGAGGCTGTTGTACCTCCACGGTAATCCAGTGCTTGCCAGGGTGAAACTTAATATTTAAAATCTCAGTCTGACACATGACAAACCTTTTCAGACAAACGGAGAAAAATCCATCTTCCCATTTTTCTTAGTGTTGGGTGAAGTCAGATCCTGACAGAGGCTCATGGGTATATGCTTGTTACATTCTAGTAAATGCATGGCTTGTCTGTATATTCCTTTAGCTTTGACAATTACATATCTAGTATAACCTTCTCTGTGTCCAGCCTTTAACATTTTTAAAGGTACATTTTAAGTGGGTAATGGGTGTTTTGTCACACAGTGTGTATCCATGTTGTTAACAGACCTTCAGAGTCTAGCCAGCCTAATCAGTAGGGTGTCCTGGTAGTGTTCCCCAGAGGTGTTAGCTACGATACCAGGAGTAGGCTCCTGCAGTGTCCTATGAATTTCTATAAAGAGAAGTTCATGAACAGAAGACTGTCTTTAATGCAGGATGCTGTATTGTGATGGCATCCTCTGGCATGTGCTATTTCCCAAGTGAGAATTGTTGATGAGATTTTACAGTGAACATAGCTCATCTTTCTTCACCTTGGAGCTGGTTCAAAGCTCTCTCCCTTTTTAAATTCAAGGACCACAGTGTTGTTTCAGAGAGCATCTCATGCCCAAATCCTGTTTATACATGTGCATGACTTTACTCAGTCACCTTGAGAGCTGGAGCCGTAATCAGATTGTGAATGAGAAACATCTCTCTGTGTGAGGGGTGGTTATTTTATGAATGCAACCCAACTTTGATCTAGTTTTCTGTAGTCCGGGTTTTTATGTTATTAAGATATTATGATAAAATGTTAATAATACTTTTGTGCTGGTTTGCATTTGAATTCATCTTCTTTTGGAGGTCATAAAATACTAAGTACATGAAGAATATTTGAATATAATAGAGTATTTCCGTTGGAAGAGACTAGCCCTTTGTGAACCCATATTGACTGTGCCTGATAATTGCATCATTCTCTAAATGCCTTTCAAAGATTTTCAAAATATATTTCAGAACATTTGCATGAAGGAGCAGAAGTTGTGCAATCTTGAATATCCAGAAAGAGGATGTGACAATATGGGTAAAGATTTTTGTCTCTTTGAAACACTATTAGATGTCTACCATCTCTCCTCCCAGTTAATTGCAATTAATGCAATGTGTTGTAACAGGAGCTGTGTTTCAATATTCCTCGTGTCCCTTCCAACTATCCATAGAGGATATTCTATGATTCCATGAACACTTAAAAACTCTCCTCCAAAATGCAGTTTAAAATGTTCTGCACGCTGGCAGTCTGTTGTCTGCTCTCTGTGTGTAATTATACCATCTGCAGGATAAACAAAAACTTGGGGAAGTGCTTGTCAAACCTTTGAATGGGTTGTGTAACCTTTTAGTAAGATAGCATATGGAAAATTTAAGTGGCCATTTCTTTTCCTGGTCTATTTACAGATAGCAAAGTGTTGCTTAAAGGACTTCTGAAATATAGTGCTTAGGCTTACTTGTGCAAAGTGTTTTGGTGGAGTCTTTTGTTTGCTTGTTTGTTTTCAGACTTAATTTAATTAAATTAATTAATTTATTTACTTAGTGTGAATGCCAGGAACAGTTATTCTTTGGTTTACAGGAAGATTTCTGGGAAGATAATTAGAAGTTGCTGCTTCAGGTGTCCTTTTAGTTCTCCTACTTTGGCCGAAAGAGAAATTACCTTGACCAATTTGTATTTTCTTTTGAATGTGTTGTTAGCTGCTATGTGGAAAGTACTGAAACTTCATATTCATGGGGGATAATATCTTTTGTTCTCAATCGTTTGGCTTTATCCTCTATTCTTACTGAACATTTTGCTGCCTCCTATTTATCAGGCGGTCCCTTATAGAAGGCAAAATTCCAAGGGTGGTTTGAGGCAGAGACTAGTCAGTAATGATACTGCAGTGATTGTCCTGAACCTTCAATGGGCCTCAAGTACAGTTTTATCCACTTGGCTTCTCACATTTTGTAAGTGCATTTTTGAAAAGAAGAAGGGGTTTATATTTTAATAATAAAATCAGTTTGTTCACATGCAATGACTTAGTCAAAGCTTGGAAGTCTTTTCTCCCTTTATTACTGTGGTGCCAGAAACTTAGAATACCCACTTTGTTAGCTGATCATGGCATCTTCCTGCCTGCAGTAATTCTGTGTGGGAACAGGAACAGTTTTAAGTGTGCTCATCCAACTGGACTTGTAGAAATGCAGTGTCTGCTTGTCATGCAGAAAGAAAGATGCAAATCCTAACAAAGATAAAGCAATTGAAACAATAGGGGTGTTTTACAATTTCAAGCAGTTTTGGAAATTGAAATAGTATGTGCCAAGATTTGACACATCATAACTCTGCCACTATTGTTCTCCCTCACTGGCAAGGAGAGGAATAAAATGGGGTAATGTGATTAACCTGCCATATTGCTGATGGGAAATACTGTGAAAGCAGAGAGAAGAAAGGGAATTTTGGAAGAGAATTCAGCAACATTGCTGGTGTATCCTTTCCCCTCTGCATGGTTGCATATCAAGGAGGTTGATGAGTGTTTGCACCTCTCTTTTCACTATAAAGAAAGGTGTATTGAGAAATCCTGCTTATGCTGAATTTGCTACTGCTTAAGGAGAACTGATATTGTCCTCTGAAAAACCTGATGCATAGTTGGAATTTATAATCTATTGCAGATGAACCACTCCTGAAACTACATTTTTCAAACTGCAGCTCTGCTATTCTGTAGAGCTCTAACATCTTTCTAGAGACTAGAGGACAAAAGCACTAACTCATCCATAGATTTTTAGTGAATGACTCGTGTTACTCATTAAAATGAGTATGAGAGAGAGAGAGAGAGAGAGGAAATGAGCTCTAGTCTGATTAAGCATCTTTTGCAGTGTACTTAAGAAATTGGGTAATATTTTGAGCTTCTTCCTATTATTCCTCTAACAGCAGATAGCTATTACAAGGAGAAGGAAGGAGCTGCTGTACACCAGCTGGACATTCACTCATCCCAGTTAGTGATGTGCTGGTGTGGAAACATTTAGGTGGGCTGGCACAGCTCAGGTTTGAACTTTGTGTTCAGGCTGACTTGTTGCCATGATTAAGTGTTTTGAGAATCACAGGCTGACATTAATTTGACAGTAACTTGAAGTGAAGAGAATAATTTAATGAGCAAATCATAAGGCTTTCAAGACTTTGCCTTTGGACAAGCTCCTTTCTTGCTGATGCATTTGAAGCCACCCTTCCAAGGGAAGCATGTGAATTTTTCAAGATTCATTCTCTATGGAATTTCTTTTCCAGGATCCTTTTTGTATTTCTTGAAAAAGTCTTTAACTATTCCACATCAGCCAACTTTGCTTCAACTTTCTGTGGATTCAGGGTGCTCCCAATGCAGCTGGCTTTCCAGTGGTCTGCAGAAATGTCCTTGCCATCCGACAAATCCTTTTGTGTTTCATGTGTCTCCGTTTCACTGGGAGGACAAATAATTATGTTGGTTTTCCATTAGTCTATCTGAGGTTGATAAAGGAGTCCTTAGCCTGGCCCTTATGTAGGTATCAGAATGACAACGTGGGTCTACAGGAGATTCCCACTTGTGCCAGGTCCACGTACCCCTGTTGGACAGCCTATCTGTACCTCTCCTTCCAAATGTTTGTATACGGTCCTAAGGAAACACGCATGCCATCCTTTGGCTCTGCTCGTGTTTATGGAAAGAGGCTCGGGGCCTAACCATGTATTTTGTTCTTGTTCTTTGTTATTTGAAACACATGACTATAATTCAGTTTAAGACTTTGTGGTAGCACTTTCCATGCCTCTTATACTAACATAAATGTGCTGGCTTGAAACATGACTTTTGGATCTATATAAAACCAGGAAAGGCAAGGGGCAAGAGGGATGGGATTGAAGGGGAGGAAATCAGGCACAAAGAGAGCAGGTGGAATACGTTTTTGTCTACTTTGTTAGATAACCTTGAAAAATAAAGGGTTTTAGGGGGTTTATTGGCTGAGTGCCTGCTGTGAATAGAGATGTATTTCTATAGCCTGAAGGTGAGTTATGTGCCTTACCCCAAAGCTGTTCATATGCCTAGGATAAGACTAGTATTTCTTTTCTCCTAATTGTTTCCTCCAGTCCCCTGATGTTTGCTTGAATTGAGAGCAATACAAGAGCCAGAACTTGTTTTTGTAAGGTGTTTTGTGCTTTACTATTGCTGTGATATACTGAGCTCTTTTTTTTTCTTCTTTTTCTTTTTTATACTGGAGAGAGAGAGAGAGAGAGAGAGAGAGAGATTTGGTTTGTTGATTTATGCTGGGGTTTTTTTTTCCCTTGGGGACAATTATGTCTTCTGACTTCTCCATCACTTAAGTGCCAAGACATTATGGGTTAAACGTGAAAAAATTTTCTGATAAAATCAAACAGTAATACTATATGGTAAAATTTGAACATTTGTGCAATGTTTTTTTAATATCATGGGTTTATAGCTTTGTCCAAGTCACTGGTAATTTAAAATATTTTTAAGAGCCCTAAAATGACAAAACTATGATACAGAGTTAAAAAGAGAAAAACAAAACACAGAAGAACCAAAACAGCCCAAAAATTTTAAAATTTTCTTATTCTGTGGAGGGCACATTATAGCATATGTTCAGAGCTACTTATGAGAAGGTGGTGGGACTGTTTACTGAGATTAGCCTTTCTGCTTGGATCTTGCTTTTAACATAATATCCTGTGTTAGAATTCTGAATTATTGTTTCCTTGGTCTTCCTTACTTTGATGGGTACTGGAATCCATCACCATTTTAATTTCTTTAATTTTATCCTTTGCCAAAAAAGTCCACGATTTTACAAAAGAGTTTAGCTACTCCAAAGTAAGAGTGAGACTTTCCCTGCTGGTGCTTACCTATTTCCTGCAGAACAGTGCAAAAATATCTAAACCAAATCCCAGGCCACTGATATATATTTCGTTATTGTATTCATGTCGTTAATTTACAATAAAAAGAAAAAGCATGTTGGTCCGTAACAAAACCTTTAAAATAAAATAATTTGTTTTTTTTCTTTTTATCCTTCCTCTTCTCCTCCCTTTCAAAAAGACATTATAATAACTTTTGAAAACTGGTACAGAAAAGCCTTTTTCTCTTCGCAACTTCACCCAGCAAAACCAGGACAGTGTGTGTCCCTGACTGACATTTTCTCCTGTGAGAGGCAGGACAGCTTGTGCAGCTGGAATTTGACGGGGTAAAGCACTTGGCACAGGACAGCGGTGTAAATCAGATGCCTGCTGTATTAACTGCCCTTGGTAATGCTCCTTCTGGGTATAGGCTGCAAGAGAAATTTCTGTGATGGGTTAGTTTTGAAGTGATAAATTCTCTCAAATCATACTTGTTGAAATATGTGCTTTCATGGAATTTTTTTATGAGGTCTTTGAGAGTTTTTATTGGGTCTGTGCAGTATTGATGGATCATGCTGCCACTTAGAGAAAAACTAAAAAATAAATTCTAACCATTTTACCACTGTAAAACTTAAGTAATTTTTCCTAAATAAATCTTTTTTTCTAAGTACTTAAGCCAAATTTCTGAAAATAATTGCAGAATGGACCATGCTGTGACTTTGCTGAACACACCTATCAATTCATTTCTTTTGCATACAAAGAGAAAAGGAGTACTTTGAGTAGCTGGTCTCTGAGTTTTCCTTGAGCTCAGCCTAGAAAGCAAACAGGTAGTCTGTGATGTGTCTTCATCTGTGGGAATGATTTAACACCAAGAAATGTCAATTAGCAGAGGAGCAAGTGAATATAGAGCAAATGTATGCTAAATGCCCTACCAAAACTATTTGTGAGAATTCAATGGAATGTTCAGAATATTTAAATAAGGAAAACATAAAAGAAGCTGGTTGTGTCAGCAGTGTGATTTTGTCTGTTTTCTACCCTGCTCCCTCGAGTTTTAAGAAATCCAACTTTCCTCACTTTCAAAGTGAGATACTCTTCTGCTATGTGTTTAAGAAAACTCAGTTTGGTTGTAAACCAGTAGCCTCTGGGCAGCCCTGACATGTGCAGCAAATAGTTCTGTGCAGCTCAAAAAGTGTGAGCAATTGTTAAAAGGACTTTTGTTTGCTGCTTCCTGTGTGCTATTGTGTTTGTTTGCTGCTCAGTGAATAGTAGTAAGGCATAAAGAAGAATAAGCTCAAGTAATGAACAGCAGAGACGTCCCAAAGAAATTGATTAACGTCTTAAGTTGCTGAATAGCTCAAAAAATGCAGGTTTGCTGTTGTCAGTTTTAATTTTCTCTGTGTGTATTTCACATGTTACTTGCATCAGTCATCATGCAGAGTAGAGTACTGGGTGTGCCTTAATTCTTTCTTAATTCTTTGTGACAGTGCTATTTCTACTTCTGCTTATTCTTTGTATTTACTTATATTTTGAGGTCCAGGCAACAGAGAAAGATGCCCAACCTCATCACAGTTAAAGAAATATCATTATTCAGATCCTTTCTTTGTTTAAATTATCATGGATCTTTTTACATGATCCAGGTAATATACTTTGGTTCTTCTTTGGTAGAATTTGCTGTGATGAGTTTTTGGGTGTTCGGTGATGCATACATAGACAGAGATGGAAGTCTGATAGCACAGTTTTTTAAAGTGATAGTTAAATAAAGGTGTCCAAACTTCTGCATGCCTAAACAGTACACAAATCCTATTGCAGCTTTGTGCCAGCTTCTTTGTGGCTGTGCTGTAGTTATTTTCATAACTAATGGTTAACTTATCTCTATATAATGAAAGTTTGTGCTTCTCTGTCTAGTGTCTGAGGTCTGTTTCTGGCTGAAACTACTGAAAACTTGGTGGTACGTCTCGAATCTTTGTACTTGAGATAGTTTCAGATAGTCACAAACCCCAGGAAATCATGATATTTTGAGAAACAGAGAAGACTGCGTGTAAATGTTCACTCTCAATGTCAGTGCCATCAGTGGTACCAGTATTGGTCTGGAATGGTGAAGGGGCTTTCCCAAGTCTTCTGTTATAGGAGATATTAGTGGGCAGCTAGTTTGAGTTGTACTGAGCTGAGTTGTTCACCTTGAAATGTTCTCTTTTTAATTTGCTGAACATATGTCAAGTGTTTGTCTGGTTCGGGTCTCAAGGAAGTACAGATTCTGTAACTAAACATCAACCGTTTAAAGCTTAACAGTATCAACAAAACTCACCTGGGGTTAACTGAGTTTTGATGTATTGAGAAAAACATACTGTAGAATAATGTGATTTTTAAAAGTAGGAATATAATTGTAAGAAATAAAACACATGGTAGAGGAACTTTTAGATTATGATTAAAATACCAAGTGGTTAATTAGGTTTTATACCTTTATGCTGGAGCTGACCCATTGGCTGCAGGCTGCAGTAACTTCTGGTGGATAAAATTGACTTCACGAGTCTGCAGCAGTGGATACACAAAACTTAGGACTCAAAAATTCTCTGTGTACAACAAATGCAGAGAGTTTTATTAATAGGTATTGCATTTTATGCAGTTGAGTATCTCTGTAAAGTCATTGCCATGTGTTCTACTGACCATATTTTGCTAATTACTGCTGAAGTAAGTGATGTAGGGGATCTAAGACAATGTAGAGTGTAGTATAAGGGACTCTTGCCTTGGTTTTACTTCATCATTTAAAATGTTGAGCAGGAAGGTTTCTCATGAGAGACTCAGATTTTCCTTGTTTCCAGATATCTCCAGTGCCATCAAACTGCTGAGCATTATAAAGTAATTTTGTAATGTTGTTTATCAAATTAAACTTGAAGCAGTTACTCTCAAGCTGTTTATCTTGGAAGTTTGTTACTTCTATTTTAGGCCTGAAAAAACATTTCAATTTCCTTTGTGTTTCCTTCCATCTCCTAATTGAGTCCATTGCTGTACTATCTTTCTCTATAAACTTTGGTTTGAACAATATACTCCATTTAAAGGAAAAGTATTAGCAAAACCACTAATAATAGAGTGAATCAGAAATATCTCGAAATAATAGATATTTGATTTTAAGAAAATTTAAATAGTTTGCTTTTGAAAGCTAGATTCCAGTGAGATTTGTTTTTAAAACTGAGGTGCCTAAAATTTCACTTGATCTTCCATCTCTGTGAAGTCTACCAGTTAAAACAAGCTTTAAATGTAAAATAAAATACTTTTGGGCAAAGTGAACAGTCTAGCACCGTTCACTTAGACATCCAAGGTGATTGCTCTCAACAGCCTTCTGGATGTACCTGCCTTGCCCAGTTTATATGTAGGATACATCCATAAGGACAAATATTTGAGTCAGGAATTTAATGACCCCCACAGTATGCCCATGTAAGTGCCTAAGTGTGTTAAAATCTTGCCAAATGTAGCCACAGTTTTATTGCAATAATGTCATCCTGTACCAGTAATTACTCTTAACTGAAACAGAATGAAGCAGACCAGCCTCACTCTCTGTGGCACTAATGTTACTGTACCCATGGTATGAGAGCTATATCAAAAGAGCTTTTTACTAATTTAAGACAAAAACTGAAACAAACAAACACCACCTATTCAAAAATAAAGTCTCGAGGAATACATTGGCTATAAGAATTGAATTTCAGACAAAAGACTTCAAATGTCATTCTAATCCTCTGATTAATAGTTGAGCTTTAATTTTTAAGTAACAAAAACCAAAGAAGCCTGAAGAATCCCTATGTGATATCTTATAGCTTGGATATGAATGACTGTCATCTAGCAGTTCAGTTTTCATTTCTCTGTGCTAATGAGTCCTCAACTCAGTTTTGAGCTTTCTAATTATTTTTTACCTTTTGTTGGTGCTGGACATGGTTTTCTGCCAGTGTTCTCTCAGTACATTAGCAAATCTTCTCGCAAGAATTTATTTAATAAGAAAACAGTTCACTCTGCAAGAAATCTGCAATTTTTAAAATAGCATCAATTTTCAGTTATTTACTGTGAGAAGGGTCTGCATAATTCTTGCAGGTAATGCTTCTTCTCCAGCTTGTTTGTGAGAAATCTATTGCAAGGAGCAGTATTTCAAATCCCAAACTGTGTTGTTGACCTCTATTATAAAGCCCATGGATTAGATGGTACTCTGATCTGTTCCCCAAAGTAAGAGCCACAAGATTAAAGTGCATTTATAGTATAAATATTTGTATTTGCTCTCAAAACTCTCCCTGCAGAAGCTCTCAAAATAATACTTAATGTGCATTTTTTCACAGAATCCCACCAAAATCTTCACTAGCAGCTCTATGCAAAACAACTGATGAAAGCTCATCTTTCTTAAAATTGTCTGAATAAACCTCCTCCACCATAATCACTTAGGATTTTAAACTCAGCATACCTGTTTTCAGTTATATGTTTGATGTTTCAAAAATTATTGGTTCTGGGTTTAATCATCCTCTAAAGAACAGATAATTAAAAAAAAATTAGGTATTTTTACTTGAAATCAAATTGCAGACTTTGAAAGATGATTAAAACATGGAGAATTTTCCAGTGTAGTGTTCATGGAACAGTTCAACAGAAGCTGTAGGAAGCATTCAGTACAACTGCCCGGTCAATGACATCACCACTGTTGTTTTAACTTAAGGTTCACCAAGATTTTGTCAAAGATAGCTTCGTTTGCACTGGATTTACAAATGTCAGTAGAACAGGGAAATCATTCATTCAGTTTCCCTTTAACCACCTCCAGGCTAAAGATCAGGAAGAAAATAGTATTTGACCTGCAGTCATCCTCCACCTTAGATGCATCCAAAACTCCCTCCTAAGAATATCTTGAATTGTGCTTTTCTTCCTCAAACACATGATTCTTCATTGTTACCACAGATGAAAGCCTGAACATCAAAGAGAAGCAGATACCTAGGGAAGAATAAGGAAACTCAGCTATCTAAGGAACCCTGTGTGGATAAGCATCAGCTAGCATAGATGCTTGGCTGAGAACAAGTGTGCTTTTGGTTTTGAGGGAGTGAAATGGCAGCAGAGCATTGCTGCCATTCATGTGTTAAATGGAGATCAGGGCAGCAGCATGTGCTACAAGGCCAGCCTGAGACTGAGGCTGTGCAGTTTCTTTGGACATCTGTGCATGGGCACACATGTGCTTGCACTCAATCCTGAGGAGTATTTGAAACCAGATGGAAGGTCTGGGTAATGTTCACATCACCTCATAGCATTTCACATGTGACTTCTTCAAAGCAGGCAATAGTAGCAGTGCAATGCAGGCAAAGACCTTAGCTCAGCCACAGGCATAGCTTTGATTATTACCTGAACTGGGTAGTGCAGGTGCCTTCTGTCAGTAAATACATGACAGTGACACACTATGTAGGGTTTTCTGTGTTTGTCACAGCAGTACTACAAATGAATTACATCTAACAAGTCTGAAAGACAAAGCAATATAGTGTCTATTTCTGCATGTAAAAAATAGGAGTAATTTTCATACTACTGGAAATGAGGCTTAATTAAGATGATATTGGGGAAGGAGGGCAGGGAATATGGCACACTAGTTTAAGTACTTTTCAGAGAACCTTCATATAGAGCCTTTTGTGTGTACATCAGCAGTTTAAAGAGAGACTAGCTTAACTAGTTCGCATACATAGCTGTACTTAAATCCGAATGGGCCTTTTTTCTACTCTGCCAGCCACTGAGACCTGAGGAACCCAAGAATAACTGTTTTATTCCCAGTCTGGTTCCACTGTTGTGAGAAAATTCCTAGCATGGACTCTACATCAGCTGCAAGAGCCTGGCACATAGTATGAAAGTTGATTTTTCCTACTCTATGAGATGTACATTTAGTGGTACCTAGGAATTTGTTTTCAAATGGAGATTCTAGAAATCCCACCTGTTTTGAGCCCACTGACTTCATGCACATGCGCACAGACACATGTAACTAAAAATGCACAACATCTGGAAGACGGCTGTAAATGCCATGGGCTTTTCTGAGTGGTAAAAAGATTGGATAATGTTTTATGTGAGCTTCTGATAATATCACTTCTAAGGAATATTATGCACATCTGAATCATCCATTTGTTTTCATGCTGTTCTCTGTCACTACAGCTACTTCAGGACTTCCTCACATGATCTGCCAAAGATAAGTCACTGTCCTGGTGACATTGTGTACAACCTCCTCTTCTCCCAAGGGCCAAGGGGTTTTATTCAAGTTGTATTGTGGTGGTAGTTTGGGTCAGTGCTTTTGTTGTGGCTCTTTGGAGATGGGTCTCTGATTTTGGCTGCTGTTTGCTTTAGGAATTGTGAGGGTATGAAAAGATCCTGTTGTGGTAAAACAGCAGAAACATCTGCTGAAGAGTGGGAGGAGGAGAAGGCTGCTAACCAAAGGCAGCAGCAGAGAGCTTGCAGTTCCTTCTTGTCTGCTCTCACCGCTAGATGTGAACCTGCTGTAATAAAAGGGCTGGCACCACAACACAGGCTCCAGGGGGAAACAGGTCTCAGGTCAGCCAGCTAGAGAAACCTCAAAAGAAAACATTAAAACTGAATAAACATTGGAAATAGTTTTGGTAGGTTAATTCACTCCATTCCATCCCTAATGCTGTTCAGAAGTTGTGTGTAAACTCCAGGGAAAAAGAAAGCAAGGCAAACTTGTGCAGTCTGCTACTTCTGAAAGTAATAGCAGCCTTAACACATGCGCATCAAACTTCTGATTTTTATTGGAAAAGGAGAGAAATAGGAGGAAATTACATTCCTAGAGGTAGGTTTCAAATCATACTCTGCAGTACCACCTTAAGCATGTGTACTTCTTGTTTTCTGCAAATGAGTGTGTGCAGTCTGCCCTCTGTTTGGCTTGAGCAGTGAGAACAGCTTGCAATTCTTTTATGTGCAGCATGCAGAACGTTTCATCATCCTCTCAAAAGCAAGCTGCTAATAAAATTACCCATGATTTTTTGCTTTTATTAGGATCAGAAGGCAGAAAATTCTGGGAAGCAGTTAAGAAGAGTGGTGGTTGTGAGCTTCCTAAGAGAACTAAACAAATACACACTAGAAAGTTTGTAAGCAAATATTAGATCATCTTACTGAGAAGATGTGAAAAATTAGGTGAAAGTTTTAAGGTACTACCGTCTAACTTAGAGGTCAAATTGTTTGCTTTCCTAGCTTTACCTCATCCTTTCAACTTACTGATTTAATCAGTGTTCACACTGTCAGGACAAGGTGTGAAGGGCCAGCACAGAAATGAAATAGCAGTTTGTGTGTTTGATCCCTACTCTGAAAACCATGTTTGCCTCTAGATACGGAGAGCTCTCTGCTTCAGATATTTTTCATATGGGATTGAAAGATTATGAGATGGGTGGGATTGTAACAGAGCAGTTGTTCTACCCATCTCACCTGCTACTGCTTTCTGTTGGGAGTGGGGGAGTTGGGAGGAATGGAGCAGTGTCAGGCCAGTGAGTGTCATGTGCCTTAGGTGAGAGCAGCCCTGGTTCTATGGGATGTCTGGCTTAGAGGTGGCAGCAGCTTCCCTTGCCCAATTATCCCCAGCCTGCAGAGGAAAGGTCAGGATTTTCAAGCCATTTTTTGTCTCTGCTTTCTAACTGCTGCTACTGTTCACTGTCAAGGATGATGGTGTTTGGCTCTGACACTCTGCTAAGCTCGGACATACCCAAGAGAGACTGGTTGCAGTGTTTATACACTAGCAGATACAATGAGGCATCTACAAAAGACATGTTTGTATTCCAAATACATGTGGATAATGCTCAAGATTGCAAATGCTTGTGTTCTGGAGGGCTCCACAGAACAAACCTTGGAGCGACTGATTTCTACCTTTATTCAGAAAGCACGGTCCTTCCATGCAGTCTTGTGTAGGTGCTGTCAAGCAAAGGTGTGGTTGTGTTATGGCTGCTGTGAGGATCAATGTCTTAAGTCTGTGATTCGTAATAAGATAAACATTTGCAGTAGGGAGTAGTTACACTTTATTCTGGTCTTGTAAGTTTTTATACAGCCCGGTTTTATACATTTTGGATCAAAAATGGTTTACAGTCTTTCATGTTGCGGGTCAAAACAGCACATCAGGTTGCTACCAGATATGGATTTGGTAAGTTTTATCTCTAAGTGATGCTGATAGGGAGCTTATAATTGAGTGATACCACATTTCTTGGTAGCATCTCAGTAACTGGGCCCGTGTTTGAAGCAAAGCAGAAAGCTGTAAGGCCTAAAAAGCATCCATACCTGTCATCCCTGGACTTTTGTTGAACGTTGCTATGCCTCAGCTGTGATGGACAGGAAGAAGAAGTGTTATCCTTTGTCTCTAGCGATTCATTTGTGTGCCAGAGCAGGGCAATGGACATCTTAGCATTGCAGCCTTTTGGGTTTTTAGTGTATTAAAGGTAACAGGAAGAGGGTTTGTATGGAACTTCTCCTATTGTCACTGTATATTTCTTTGTAAAAGATCCTTGCCTTTTAGAATAGAGGTGAATCCAGTCTGGATGGCAAAGGATCTCAGAAGTCATATATTTCATCCCATGTATCAGTTGCCTTTCTTTCTCTTTGCTGTAAAAAAAAATCCTGCACAAAACATATGGTTTAACTTCTCTTTCAAACCAGTTGAAATTACAGGTTTTCTTTTTGTTTATGAAAGCATTGTTCAGTTTGAAAAGGAAAGAATAAGAACAGTAATTTGTGACCCAGCTCAGTCAAGCACTCTTACATTTTGAAAACTCAGTTCCTATAATTTCCTGACAAATTTGGTTGCAATTTTCCTGTGTGTTTCCTGGTTTTATTTATTTATTAATTTATTTAATTTTTAACTTTAAAAGCTTCCCGTCTCCTTTTTCTTTTCATTCAGTCAGAAATGGTGAGGAACTGAAGTTTCTAAAACTTCAGCTCATGGAATTGTGGGTTCCTAGTGGAGCTCTCAGCTTTGGGCGGGAGCGTAAGTTCCTATATTGCTTTCTGTTTGTTTTTTTAAATAAGTAGCTTCAAGTTTTGATCTGCCTAAACTGAGCAAGTATCTCAAAAAAAGAACTGAAATAATCCACTGTGCTTATATAGTGTGAAAATTGTTAGTAATTTAGCTCGAGTTTTAATGTTACTTCTGTTTCTTTTAACATACAACCTTACTGATTTTTTAATTTTGTATGCAGACATAGTTGCTGACTTATTGTATTTCCCCCAATCATTACGAAACATTGTTCTGTACTTTCTGGATCATCAATCCTTCCTTTCTTGTCTCATGTCATGAGGTAGAAGTCTGTTTCCTTTTGCAGACTTTTGGTGCCTGTACCCAAACCATTGATGAATATTCATCCATGATTAATATTCTCCTCAAAGTTTTCTAGCAATAGAAAATAAACTTCTTTAGATGGCTGGCTCAAAATTCCATCTGAAGTCCAGCTGGGTCAGAAAATGTCACACATCCAGAGCTAATGCTACTGGATGTTTTCCCTTGGTTTGTCTTCATTTTTGGTTGTGTTTTGTGCTGTGTTGGCACTGCAGTGAAAGACCACTCTGTGCAGACTAGTGTGACTGGATAATTTTTGATGGTGACTCGAAAGGGCAATTCAGCCTTTAACTGGTTCCTGGTCACTCAAACAGGAGATAATATAAAGAATGAGAGAACATATTGGTAAAATGCCAAGCTTTTTATTTTGTTGTTTTCATGGTATTCTTTTGTGATAGCCTGTAAAGTAGAGGAACAAACTAATTCTCAGGAACTGAGCAACATTAGGTAAACTGGTTGTGTTTAATCATTGTAAATGTACCTAGTGTTAACCAATGTTTTAGTTTGCTAGCTGGTGGTCTTCTATGAACACACGGTGCTTTCAAAGTCCTATTACCCAGCACCCGCCGCCAGGCCTGTCAGCACTTTCATCTGAGCTGTCCTTAGTCTTTCCTGCTGTGAGAAAGGATGACAGCTCATTTTATCTGCCTTGCAAGCAAACACAAAGGCTGGATTTCCTGCATGTTTTTTAATTCTCCTCCATGGGGATGAAGGCTTATGTATGAAGAGACACTGATTAATGCCAGCTGTTTGATTTGCAGCTGAGGATGGGTCCCAGCTGAAACACTAGAGACATTTGTCACGAGGAGAAACAGTGACCAGTTCAGAAACCTGAAACTTTTTCCCGTCAATAGGCTGTTCCAAGCTCTCTAGACATAGAGATGGTAAATCTGGAACTTAATCTTGTGACTGTGTCTTACGAAGCTGTGTTATCAAATCTGTGTTCTGTACCTAATCTTTTTAAGGGTTATTAAGCTATTATAACACTCAGTAGTAAACTGTTTGCTGCAGATTTTGAAAAAAGAAAGGGCTATGCAGCTGGAGGTCTGGGAATATAGATAGTTGCTGAACAAGTGTCTGATATCAGACTTTTGATACAAGAGTTGAATGGAAGATTTTACTGAGGAATTTTGCACCAGGGCCATTTTCTCCTTCTGCTCCCTTTTATTTCTGCCCCTTTTAATTTTACTCCATCTCATCCCACTGCTTCCTAAAAGAAGCTGTGACCAGTTTGTAAAAAAGGAACGAAATCTTGACAGTAGGACTGATTTTTAAGAAACTGTTATGTGTAGAGCATCTTTCTAGGCGAACCTGACATATTTTACATATCCTTTCCCAGAAGGGTAATGGACTCTGAAGAGTGGACTAAAATTGGTTTGTGAACTTTTTACTATGGGAAGGTCAGGATAGAGGAAGGTTAGGGGCCGTGAAAAGAGGATTTAAATGTCCAACAAATATTTATATAATAACAAGGCCTATCAAATCTAGATTGGAACTATTGGAATATATATATTTATATGCTTTTGTTTGGGGGTTTTTCATAAGTTATATTCTAGAAATTTTCCTGGTATATGTATGTTGCTTGGAGCATGAAATTCCTTCTCCGGACTTGCTGACGGGTAGTTATTGGTATTTGCATGGGATACTGCCATGTGCTGTAGGCCAGAAGCAGGGAACTGGCTCCTTTACAAGGGGTCAGTGAAGACTTTTGGACACCCTTCTGCAGCCATGTGTTAATGCAAATCTTTGTAGTATTTGGTGATAGCATACAGAAAATCAGTCATTGGTCATATGAAATTAAGCTGTTGACTGTCCGTATCATAAGAAGTGCTGGCTTTTGATTTCTGTCTTTTTAATTTATGTTCTATCTTAATTTGGTTCAAAAAGTTTGACTCAGTGCTGTATTACTGTTACGGTACATTACAATTTACAGTGCACTGTTTGTCCTTTTAGCCTGGTTCTGCACCTTAAACTACTTTTTACAAAGAAAGAAAACTTCATGTTTGTGTTGATTTCTGTGTTTCTGATTTAATTGAGGATGCTGGCTTGGAACTAGCAGGAGAGGGAACTGTAGTGTTAATTTGTGCCATATGGGTTTGGTTCTCCACCTCCAGATGACTGCATTTGGGACTTTCTAAAGACCTGTCCATGCTAAAAGCAAATGGATCATGTTTGAGTTGACATACTGTCATTGAATATTATAAATGTTTTTGCTTTAAGTTTCACTGAAGGCACTTTATTTTATATGTTTCCTTCATTGAAAGAAAGAGTCCCCTTTCATTTTTTGCTTTAACATTTAACATTCATGTGGCATGTATTTTGAATTCCACAAGATAATACTTCTTCTTGCAATGATACTTTTAACTTATTTTTGTGAGAATCCCATGCTGCTCTTTCTGCTTTCCAATAGTTACTTGGCGAACTTCACAAAGAAGTTGAGTATTGTTAAGAAAAATGTATTTTGCAATGTGGCAATTACATCTGGCATGGAAGTGGCTCACAATTATTGGTTGTATGGATAGCTTGTTTGGTCTGACTTTTTTTTCTTTTAAGAGGGGCTCTGATTACTCTTTATTTTTACACATGATGTTTACTGTGATCTATAATTTTCTTTCATTCAGATGCTAAGCCAGCTGGAATCATGTTTCAAAACAAATTGCCGCCTCTTCTTACTTTAAACTTTTTTTAAATCCTGCTCTTTTCAGAAATCTTATTACTTGGCAGGCACTTCTGATTTAATAAAACTCTCTTTTTCTGGGGGGATGTTGTGGCCATTTCTTTTTTCTCTGTTCAAATAGAATACATTTTAAATTTTCTTTTCATTGTGTGCTTTATTAAACTGATGAATTTTGCCAAGTTTGTTTCCTAGAGAGATTTCTCAAGGATGATCCTCTTGTGTGGGCAGCTGCATACTGTGTGCAACTACCTGTTTTTGTGTTGCTCTTGCACATTGTTTGACTTTTCTCTTGCATCTTCCTCTGCTCTTATTTTCACTTTCTGTATAAGTCCCTGCAGCCAGTTCCATTGCAGATGAAGATTTTTCAGCTATGTTTTCTTCTTTCTGATATAACATAGAGAGTTGCAGTTGAGGTGGTCTGTTTCTATTTCATACAGATCTTGCTCATGGCAGACTCTGCAGAATGAGGATAGAGGTTGGAGTGGAGGAATGGTGACTTAGTTATCAAGAGCTGGGAAAGGTGCAATGTAAATGAGCGTACAATAGGTTTAGAGTGATTTATAAAACTTGCACATATATTCCTCTTTGAAAGCGTAACTGAGCCTCTAAATCAGTGATATCAGTGTGTGCTGGTTTTTGGGACTCAAGAAACCTTTAAATTAGAGTGTGAGGGAAAGGTGGGTGGCAGGAGAGTGCTGAAGGTTGTATGGATGAGGATGAAGTGAAATAAGGAACCACATAACAGCTGTAAGATGGACCATGTGATGATGGTCCGCCTATGTCAGGAAGCCAAAGCTCTGTTGCCAGCTGGCTGCACACCTTGGCATGGCCTGGCTCTTGGTGCCTCTCCAGCACTTCCCTCAGTGCCTTGGCAGTGCCAGCGGCAGCAAGCTCCACAGTCAGGAGAGGATCAGGAATAGAGAAGGCAACGAACAGCAAATACAAAATAGGCAAAGAAAAAACATTAGTAAATGCTAAAGCAGTGCATTGTGCTGATTTTACTGAGTTGTCATGCATTTACACATGTTGATGTTGGCTTTCCTAGTTTGTTAGAAGGATCTGATATTGTTTGAAAAATAATTTGAAAAGGAAAAGTGAATTTCCTGAGGGGTATCGATGGAATCATTGCAGGCAAAGCTCAAGGCAGGAGCAAATGAGGTGACTGCAATCAAGTTGCTGCTTATGTTTATATAAACCAGCATCTTTGGCATATTTATAAGTAAAAGGTCTTAAAATAATTTCACTCAAATACCATTTTATCTGATCTTTTTCTTTCAATCATACTCAGTTGAAATAATGTGATTGTGTAAGTAACCTTCCACAATAAGAGGCCAAAAAAAAAAATCTACTTTCAATTTCTGTATGACTTTTGGCAAAATGTAAGGTTAAGGTTGAAAATGAAAGCGATGGATCCGATGGACCTTGGATGCAGAAGTGCACGCAAGGGCAGACTTTCTGAATTGCTTATAAAATTGTAGCAATAAATAACTTTTAAGGTGCTGTAGAATCCAAAAATACTTTTTGCCTAGTTTGAGAGAGTTACATGCTTCTTTGAGACATGAAAGCAGCATCTGGGATGTGTTGCCAACCTGCAAAACACAGGTAGTTCAGAATTCTCTAAAGGAAAACAAGTTATCCAGCAAAATGCCTGAGAAAGAAAACAGCTAGATATTTGGATAAAGCTATTCCAATAAATATCATTTATTATTGATAATTGTTTTGTTCCATGAACCAGAAATAACTATTACTATGTTTGCAGGGTGAGGCTGAGAAAGAAGCTTGATGCCTCCTCCTATCTGCTTTTAGTTTGAGGGAAAGGTTTGTAAAATATCTGATTCAAGGTTGTTTTCCGTTTCCATGAGTGATGACTGAGTGCTTGAAAAAACATGTATCGTGGCATAGATGTTGTTTTGGGTCCCTGTCTCTGCTCTGATCTTTGGTATCAGCTTTGGCAGTCCCTTGTGGGTGGTAGCACAGCCAGTTCCCTGGGACCCTTCCAGTCTGCCTTACAGCAGATTTTTTTGAAGAATGTGTTTTTTAGGGCAGTTCCCTCCAAAAGAAATGAATAGTCTTTGGTGTTCTTTGGTAAGTGCAAATGTTGGCCTGACTTAGGTTCCTTGAGAAAGAAGAAAGTCGAGTTCTGATTGGGATTGTAAAGTAGCATCTTTTGTGTGGGAGGCCCTTGGTGCCTCTGCGAGCGTCTTGTCTTTGGAGAGGCTCTGCCCAATCACTCAGAGGTTGCTGCCAGCCCAAATAGCTCCAGCAAGGAGTCAATGAGTGCTCTGTTGCCCTGCCTTTGTCTGGCCACATTTTAACAAAGCGCCTGTGTTGGCGGGGTGGTGGAAATGCCATGCCTTGCCACAATAACCTGAGTGGGGGCTACATGAAAAGTTTCCAATTTTAGCTTTTCTTAACATAATGAAAGGGATTGTCTGGGGCAATGTTGATATGAAAGGAAACTTTGAACTATTGAGTAAATAAAACCACTGAATGTATGTGATTTGAAATTTTGAAGAAGCCACTGTGAAATGGTCGACATGATCTTGTTTCTAATTGGAGCAAGAGGTGAAGTTGACTTGGAAAAAGAATCAGACCCTTTTTTAATCTTGTCTTTAGGATTAAAAAAAAAGTAACATTGCATCTGACATTTAAGAACCAAAGCTTGTGTAAGGACAGCTAAAAAGCTGCAGAGTAAGGGAAGTACTTGGGAAGCTTGGCCTTCCAGGTGAACAACAGGCCCCAGGGTGCCATGGCTCACAAGCCCCTTGCCTCCAACCCTGCCTGGCTGCAGGCTTCAGTCAACTCCTGGAGCTCCCACCCTACTCCAGCCTTCAACTGCTGCCTGTGCCACCTTCTTGCAGCTCTCCTGGAGTGACAGGCAGGGGGAGGTCAGGACGCTGCAGCCTCGGGCTCCACTTGTGTCAAGGCACACCTGCGCTCAGTGTGTCCCTGAGGCAGGAACCTCCCAAGGGATGGGAAATGAGGGACGAGAAACCAGTTGTTGGCCCCAATTACATTAATTTTTGGCAGATTTAGGCTGTTTATAGTAGCGATTTCCTGACATTACAAAATGTTGGAGCTTGGGAAATTTGCAATGTGGAGAAGGCTAATAAATATTTTATTTGATATTTCCTTGCAAAAGCTTTTTCTCTTCCTGGAATGAGCGAAGTATGTGTGTCAGAATGCTATTTAATGAAAATCCTCAGCATTTAGTGGTTGTTTTCAGATTTTTTGAGGTTATGATTTTGTTTGTTTTTATGGGGATTTTTAGTATATATATATATATATATATATATATATATATATACATATATATATATATAAAGCTATGAAAGTGTACAAAAAGTTGTTTTCCTAGCAGACTTAACTTTTCATTTAAATAGTATAAAGCAGATATTTCTTTGCCCTTTTTTAATTGTCTTTTTGTAGAGCTAATGTACATTAAATTAGTATAGATTACAGAGAAATAACTGTGTTTGTGTCAGGTTGATTTCTAGTGGAATGCATTGACGTCTCAGCCAAAGCAGATAGATCAGTGGTCACCATTGGCCTGTTTCCCACTGTGGCATGGAGGTCAGTAAGAAAGAATGGGAGCAAAAGAAGCAAAGAGAACACAGCATATTTAAACCTGGAAAAAGCTGCTTTTTCACTGAAGTCAGATAAATTTGAAATAATTTTTCCTTGAAGACAAAACTGCTGGTATTCATAGTGCATTGTTTTATTTTTGCAGTTTTTTGATAGAGATTACTTCTTTATGCCTTCCTGAATATTTACTTGCAAGCATGCTATGTGGTATTTATGGATTTACTGTTTGTGTCATTTATGCGTTACGTGTCATGCAGCTCAGTGTTTTTTTCCATATTCTGTCCCCTTTAGTTGTAAAAATCGTCCCTGTCCTTCAACTTCCACTTTTGCTGCTGTCTGAGAGCCTTCTTGTCATACTACCATTTCATTTGAGAACATTTGCTGCTTTCGTGTTATATGGAAAGGTGTTTGAAGGCCGCTTCACTTCTGAGCAGTGTCTGGTAGAGCCAGAAGCCCAGTGGCAGCTGTCCATCAGGCTGTTAATCCACTTGGGAAGATTTTCCTGGCATACAACAATTTTACAGCTGCTGTGCATCAATATATTGTGATTTCTGCTCTGGGTTGTTGGCTTGGCTTTCTTTGTTTTCTTTGTGTTGTGCATGTATATTCTTCACATATTGTGAAAAATATGTGATTTGTTGTGGGATGTGTTGGAGCTTATTTTTGGCTGGATGGTACCTGGTTTTCACTCTCACTGGTCACTGTAGTAGGTAGCTTTTGCATCTTGACCAGCTGCTAAAGGTGGGTATTTTTGTGCTGTTGTTTAAAACTCAATTTTGCATTCAGAAGTCTCTTATGTCATTGGCTAAGTAGTCAAGTCACCTAGAGCAAGATTTGCTGCCATTTCTTCTGGAGTAATTAACCAGAATTTGCACTGACTTTATTTACATCAGACTTTCAAGGGAATGAGTGAAATGTGAATCTATCTCATGTTTTTCAACTTTCTGACTTTTCTGGAAATCCAAGTAAACAGAAGGAGTAACTTCACAGAGCTTATGTAAACTCTGCAAACTTATGTTATTACTATCTGACTTGGTTTTAGGAACTGTTCCTGGGTTGAAGTATTATTGATGGAAGCAAATCAGGATAGAGTCCTTACTTTGACTCAAGAGCATGCCTGTGTAGCTGGGATTGCCCCCATTCATTTATCATGGTCCAGGAGCAGGGGATAGAAAACTCCTGCTTTGGGGAAGACAGGGAGCTGTGGTTGCACCACCACATTGAGTAGGGATTGCCCTTCATTCCCTGGAATGCAAGTAACTCTATATAATATAGACTATGTAACGCTGATAGAAAGTACTTTGTGCTATAGATTTCTCTCTATCTCAGCAGCTTGGAAATGGGCTGACTAATACTTAGCATAATACATGGGAAATAAGACATTTATCAGAGACAACCAATTCGCTTTTGGCACTTTTTGCCCTTCTTCTGTTTTGCATTCTTTTTTTATTATTAGTATTTTCTTTCCTCAGGCTGTGCTTTGTGGGGGAAGCTTATTGCTAAGGAACAAAAATGCTGTTAAAGTATTGAAGAGCAGTGCAAAACTCAACACTAAAGCTACTCAACTACTTGTGAAGTCTCAGGAGCATTCAATACTTCCAATGAAATAAGCTCTTTCACACTTGATTGCAATTTCCTAAGACTTGTTGCCCTTTCATTAGTGGAACTATTTTTAATGATCAATAAAGTAGTTGAACTCTGTACTTGAGACCCTAAATCAACCCGTTGTGGATTCAAACCAAGAGGAAGAGCTGGTGGGTAGAATCACAAAGGTTGCACGACTGCCACAGACCTTGCCCCTTGCTCTCTGGAGCTGCTGCTGTTCCCAACCTGAGGTAGTGTGGGAGACCAGGCATTCCTGGGATCTGGCTGACACCCAAATCCTTTCATTATTTTACAAAATCAGTCTCACAAGCAAATTGGCTGGGTGAAAATTTGGGGTAAATTTTTATTAGAAGAAAATCTTTGACTTCAGAGTCTTGGAAGGTCATGTGAAATGTTTGTGCATGTCTCCTAAAACTTGAAATTAAGTGAGAAGTAAAATAATCTCAAATTTAATGATTTTAAGAAGATTCAATCTTTAAAAGAAAAGCAATCTTAAGATTTCTAACCAGCAGAGTTGACAGCATTGGGCACTGGTAAGATTTGAAAATGGCAAATACTTTCACTGTCATGTATTTGTAAGAGTAAGAGGCTGCAGCCCATGGAGGGGCTCAGAGCAGAGAACCAGACAGAAAGCAGGGTCTGTTTATGTGGGAATGTTCTTCTGACAATTTGGTGTTGTTCGGTTGAGCCACAGCAAAGCCAGATCTAGCAGCAGCTTTATTAATCTATGATAAATCTTACGCTCCCTTGAGGCTAGACAGGCATAAAGCTCTAAACTGTGTAGTGTAGGTTTGGGGCAGCATTATTCTTCTGCTGAAGTTAATCATTCACTGCTGCAGCTGTTGGTGTTGCTCTGCATTTGATGTTCAGGAAGACAAAGATGGAAAAGAGAGGAGTGTTTTTTGTCACTCTCAGATTTATGTTCTGATTTTGTCAGATGCTTTTCTTCTACTGTTGCAATCTAGGACCATCTTAAAGTGAATCTGTTATTTCTCATATTTCAAAGAAGAAAATTTGATTCAGCTTCCAGGGGTCAAACCAATCCCTACTATTTCTTTCTAACTACATTTCAGAGTTGTCTTTTTTTCTCCTCATGACTGAGATCAAGCCAAGACAGTCTCTTCTTCATTCCTGCCATTCAACATCTTATTGAATTTTGACTGCAATAAAACTAAAATTTATCTCTGAGTTTGCCTTCGAGACTGTTTCTTAGTTCAGTTTCATTTGTGTCCAGATATTGTCTTCTGAAACTAATATACTTGAATTGCTTAAGTGGCAGAAATACTGTTCAATGATGCATGTTTTCTCTTGGACTTGCTGCCTATTGGGATTTAATGTAGCCTTAGAAAACAAGGAAAGCAACCATATCAAAGGCTCATATAGATGCCAGAAAATATAAAAAAATCCCATATTTGTATAGTATTGAAAATATTTCCAATGCACTGGGAATATTTTCTGTTGATTTGTGTGGGATGCTCAACATTTCCACCAAGTCTCCTGAGGCAGGAGCAAGTGAAGAAGTGTGGGACTGGTGTTGCCAGCTGGCTATCAAAAGCCAACTGGTTTTGCAATCCAACTGCATATAAAGGAAAATGCAGTTAAGAAATCAAAAGAAAATGAACAAATAAAGCTGTGTAAAACTGGTGAATTATAAGGATCTGATAATGGTATAAAGTAACTGCTAGTTCCCCTCAGAAATGTCATGCAACTCCACTTCTGAGTCAGAGGAACAACAACAACAAAAAAATCCAGTTCCTTTTTAGGTATGGGGGTGCAGAGTATCTGGCTGGAATAGGAAATGGAAGGGAAAAGATAATTTAAATTGAGGTTTGAGAAGTGTACAGGCAGACCAGGTGAGCAATCCAGGAGAGTCTGAGCTTGTTGGGGATGTGCCAGAAGGCTGCCAGGCATTTTGGAAGGGACCAAGAGAGTGACAGGAGACAGAAGGAAATATTGGAGGTCTGTGAGTTTGGGGAAACCTTAGAGGGGTCTCAGATTAGTTTTCATTTTAAATTTTTTTTTTATATCAGCCTAGGACTGAATCCAAGTTTCTAGTCAAGTGTCAAACCTGCAGATAAAGACCTATCCAGAAACTTGGCTTGTAGCTGTCCTTTCCATTTGAGCATGTATAGGTGACTTGCTTCAGCCATTTCATTGGCTTTTCCTGGTCTAGACCTGAAAAACTAACACTGCAAATCTCCTAAATGTTGGTGTGTACCTTAAAAGAGTAAAAGTAAAGCTGAACGCAGGGGTTGGGTTGGGTAGAAAGCACTGATCCTCCAACTCAGCAGCTGCAGCCACAGGGGCTGCGAAAGATGACCTTTATCCCAGGTATCACAAGTTAATTTTGTCTTAATGTAAGTGGGAAAAAAATTAGGCTGTTCTAACATCACTGAGTGTCAAGTTTAGACCAAATTTTTGTTAGTGATATTTCAGCAGCCAAAACCATATTGATTTCCCCATGTCTGTTGGGTTTGCAGGATAGGAAAATGTTATGGGGCTAACCAGACTTACCCAGGAGTCATCAACGTCACTGGTATCACAAGATTGACCTTGACCATTGATTCTTCTCAGACCAAGGATACTTTACACCTCTAGTGGCAAACACAGGAGCCAGAGAAATACTTTTTCTTAACCATGTGAGGAGTGAGGTGACTGAGATATTTGTCCAGTAGTGGTAACAAAAGTTTATATAATGCAGAGTGGAATTCTGATCTGCAGTTGCCTTAATCCACATTCCTCAGTTTTCTCCTGACCACAACCAACCACATACAAGTGCCACAGTAACACACTCTGATTATGGTAGTGCACCTGTGCTGGGTAGGTTTCCTAGCCAACTTTTTGTTAGGATTTTCCACTGATTTTATATTTAAACTGTAATGATTTTATTCTTTGCAAAGATTTTCAAGCAAGTTAACATGTCTCTTTTGAAAAATTACTTTATCTAGATCTATTCAAAACTAAACTCCTTTAAAAATAACTTGCTGTTAATCGGTTTAAGTCCCTCCTAAGAAATTTGATTAGGTAGAGAAAGGTGTCTGGAAATAACAGTACTTTCAATTTTCATGGTTGTAGTATTATCATTAAGAAATAATAAAGGAAACAGAATTGCCAAACAAACTAACAAGTTATCAAAAATGTGTGCTGGTGTTCTGACCACAAACCACCCATTCTGCTGCTTGAATGCATTTTATGTTGTGAGGACTTTGAAATACAAGCAGTAAAAGAAAGAACATTTTATTGAAGAGTATATGTAAGATCTTCTAAAAATAAAGCCAAATCCTTACTGCTAGAATTGCAGTGGACTTGGATGTAATATCTTGTATCTTAATAAAGGAACAATGTGTATGCTGGAAAATAATAAATGTGAAATCATTCTTATTGACCTTTTTTAATGTTTTATATCAAAGTCTGTGTTTTAAATTATAAGTATGCTTGCAGAAACTGGTGTAGGTTTCATTCATTTTGTTAATCATTACAACTTTCCACTTCAGCTCCTTCTGAGTGAACTCAGTTCTTGATTGAAGCCAAACTGTTCTTACTTGTCATTGATTTTTAATGTATGGTGGCCTAAGGGTCTGGTTGCAGATGAATAAGCTTTTTAAGAGTAATTGGAGTAAATGCTCTGATATTACACAAGAGCTTTTACTATTTTATTTGACTTTCATTTGGTAAACAGATGTATTTAATTTTCCTGCTACTCTACAAATATATATATACTACAACACAAAGCCAAACTTAGGAATTGTTCAGCAAAAACAACAAAAAAATCCATTAATTCCCATGAATGTCTGAGTCCTTGTGAAGTGGAGCACACACCTGGTTTCAGGCTACAGTAGGTGCTGCTTGCACAGGTCTTTCTGCAGTACACATACCTGCTGTGTTTGGCATGCAAAGACTACTTTCTACTTGTAATGTCACCTGTGTTGTAGAGAGTCAAGCAAACACAATCCTTTTCCATACATGGTACAGCAGTTAATTCAGAAAATGCAGGGATTTCTTACATCTGTTACTTATGGTCAGCCTGGTGGTGTTGGTTCACTTTGTTTTGGTCAAGTTTTCTGTTTTAAATTTGGTGATAGGGATCTTAGACTTACACTCTACAGACTGACAGAATCACAAGGTTGGAAGAGACCTTCAAGATCATCAAGTCCCACCCAGCCCTAACACCTCAACTAAACTATGACACTGAGTGCCATATCCAGTCTTTTTTAAAACACATCCAGGGATGATTTAAAAACCACCACCCCCTGGGCAGACTATTCCAGTACTTTATCAAACTTTCTGTAAAAAACTTTTTCCTCATATATGACCTATATTTCCCTTGGTGCAGCTTAAGACACCAACCCCCGCCTGCCTGCAATCACCTTTGAGGGAATTGTAGAGAGTGATGAGGTCACCCCTGAGTCTCCTTTTTTCCAGGCTAAACAACCCCAGCTCTCTCAATCAATTGTTCCTCATAGGGCATGTGTTCCAAGCCCTTCACCAGCCTTGTTGCCTCCTTTGGACACATTTTGTTTTTGTTTTTGTGGAGTCTTCCTGTTTTTGACCTTTCTTCACACGTTCTCTACGCTTAAAAATCATGGATATTAATTTTTGTAAGTAATAGATTTGTATGTGTAGATTAAGCCTGAAGTACCACACAAATCAGAAATTCTGGTTAAAACCGAAAGAACTGGCATGTGATGGACCACCACAAGCTCCAAAAAGCACCTCCTCATTGAACGAGAGACACTGAGTTTTACTGCCTGTGGAAATCCCCCAAAGCACAGTTAGCCTGGCTAATTATTTATGTATTGATATGTCAGTGTTGTAAGCAAGTGTTGTCACATGCTCAATCTTTACCAAATTCTGAATCCTGTTTACTACCCTAGGCATTAGAAAAAATAAAAAATCTAAGTATGATTCATTAACTCCAGTATATGGAAAAAAAAAGTTTTTTGAATAAAGGGCTAGAGAATAAGATGCAGCTTAAACACAGATCACTGACTGCAAAGAACTCTGACAGAGCAAAGATTTCTTCTGCAGGAATAGCAAAATTATATAATAACATTGTATATATTATAAAAATAATATTATATCATAATAGCAAAATTATAAGAAGCCATCAAAATGTGCTTTAAAGCTATATAGATGTACAGGTTGGTGTGAAAAAGATGATTAACATCATTTATGTCTTTAGGCCATCAGAAATTTTACTGAATTGAATGAATTTCCAGTAAGAGATACTGAAATTGATACCATAATGAGGTATATTAAAGGACTTGAAGAATAAGGACTTTCTTAACGACAGTATTTGAAATATTGGAACATATTTTCCTCTTTTGTTCCATGTTTGACCAGGTGATACAGTTCCTAGAAATTCAGGCTTTTTTTCCCTTCTAACCCTTTTAGGCTGGTAAGATAATTTTCATCTTTCTTGTTCACAGATTTACATGGATGTACATAGTATTCTTAGATCACTGACCTGCTTCTTAAACATCATGCTTACAGTTCAGGAAAAACCCAAAAACCAGTAAAATATGAGTAGCTGGCAAATTCCAGTAGAAACAATATTTGCCTTAAAGCACTTCAACTGAGAAGAAGACAGAGTTTATGTCCCATTAGGGAATCTCATTTTGTTTGCGTTGTTAATTTCAGTATATATTATACAGAGTTTTTGGAGATTACCTTTTATATTGCGAAAGGATTTACTGGTGTGGTGTTTTATGTGGTTTATTCTATATGAGGTATTTCATTCCTGGGTATTCCCATCATGAATATGTGCAATGTGCTGCTATCTCATTCAAAAATCAGAAGCAACCAACCAACTCCCTTTAAAAACATCAAACCAGCATCCCCACTGACGCACACATTTAAATTTCTTTTACTCTAAAATACATATGATTTCTACATGATCCTAACAAAATGTGTGTGCATGCAATATGTGCATGAGTAGACCACATCCTACATAATTGCATATATATGTGCACAGAATAACATGGATTCATAGCACATGAAGCAATTGCACTCAGGTAAATTGTATATAAATTATGTTTCAGTAGCAGTCACTCTGTTTATGTGTGATTTCTGGTGCTGTTTATTAGGTATCACTGAAGAATGTATCACTTGGTAGATGAAACTATCATTATAACACAAACATACACCCTTATCTTTGTTGTCTTTTGGCATATGTTACTTGGAAGATTGAACCTGTGGATAGGAGATGGCTCAAATAAAATTGTTTCCGTAACACCATTTGAATCTTAACCGTACGGCATTCTCAGAGCTTGGTAAATGCTGAATTTATCATCTTTTATTAACAAGTAGGAACCCAAAAATGAGGATTCATGTTTTTTAGAGCAGTGTTGTGTATTTTGCAATGTAAAAATCTAATGCCCCTCTGGAAAGTTGATATTAATAAAACTTTCCAGAGTGAAGGACCATTTGGCTGGAAGTAAAATGTATTTGCAAATCACATGGGATATATTCTATATGTAATTTTTCTGTCTTCCTCCAGCCAGTCTCTCTCTTCTGAGTCCCTTACATTTGTGTCACTACATTCTTAACTTTGAATTTTTTATATACAGTGCTCTCATGATTCTGGTGAAGATTCAGTGGAAGTAACTAATAAAACTCGTGTGTCAAATATTTATTGATATAATGTTTACATGTAGTGAATAAGTTAATAAAGGGAGCTATATTTGATCATGTGAATTTTATGGGAGCTGACAAAGGATTTCCAGCAGTGTAAATGCTATACTGAAACATCTACACTGCAGAATAGAGATTCCAAACTGGGACACTGGCCTTGGTGGTGTTATGGAAAAGACCTTGGTAGGAATGCAGCACTTAATTACTAATTCAAGAAACTATTAAGCTGTTTCATTGTCATCCTATAACATAAATGATGGGGAGGGGGTTGATTATGATTAAGATACAATGCGTAGTCTCTGGAGCTAATGTCTTTTTTAAACATTTGAAAATATCTAGGATGATAATCATTACATACTTAGGAAAGGGATTTATTTTTTATCTCTTAGGACTGATATATGTAACTTTTAGATAGCATATCAGACTTGGAAAAAGAATGCTTGTCTCCAGTAGGACCAAATACATTAAAGACAAGTAGCATGCTCTTGAGACTTGCATTTTGTGCATCGACTGAATTGCCTTCCTGAAGTCTGGTACCCGGGGACAAAATTGGGATGTTTCATTTTTGTATTTATGATGGCTGAAGATATCCTGCAGATCCTTTCAGACAGATAAAAAGAAGCTTCATTTTGCAGTAGGCTTCATTTTAATGGCTTCAGTACAACAATTCACTTGATTTTGTCCACTTATTTACTGGCCTGAATAAAATAACTCTGTATTTGAAAATCAATTTTTGCTCTGCTGCTTGGTCCCAAACTGGGGGAACAAGGGGACCGCGTTTGGCTTATTCCTATCCTAAGAGTCGCCAAAATTAATTTGACTAAAAAATTAAAATTCAGACCAGTAATATGCTGAATTACTGGAGACAAAGCTTTTTTCACAGATGAATGGTACACTTGGGTTATTCAGATTTCTTTATCCAGCAACGGTTATGTTCCCTATCTAACCTGAGATAGGCCTTACAGCTCTGTTTTGGAGGAGGGGGTTAGTAATAAAATGTTTATGTGCAAAACCCACAAACCGACCAACAAAAAAATGCAACCAGCCAAAACAACTCGTGAGATTTATTCTCATTCAGTGAATTTCCTGTGATGTTTGAAGGCAGTGTTATAGCTGTCAAGTTTTATTCCATCAAACCAAATTTTGCTTTTTCCCATAGGACCCCCTAAAGAAGATGGTGAATTTACAGTAAAACAGCTCTAAATAGCTCTGACTTAGGAATTTCAGAAGATTAAGCTAGTTAAATTGAAGAACTCAGAGCCATTCCAGTTAGCATATCATTTCAGAAATTCTTATTTATTTTGTAGTATTATGGTTTACTTTCATAGTATATTTGTTAATTTTGAACACTAGAAAGGACTCTAATGCACTTCGGTGTTTTGAAATAAATCACTATACATTTATTTGCTAAGATAATGATTAGATACCTAGCTGAAATGAGAAGCCTCAGCTTTGTCCAGGAATTAAAAAACATTGGAAAGTCTTTTTTTTTTTGTCACTTGGTATTTTCTAAAAAAGCTAAACGCCCTAAAGAAGAGCCACAAATTTCTTAGAGATTACTGATAGTTATCATAAAATGGTAAAGGTCTGCTTGTATCATGACTGCCCTTTTATTTGATGTTCACCCTTATTGGCATAGACCCCAGATACTGACTGAAACTCTGCATGTGAAACCAAATAATTACTCCTGATAGGGATAATATATCAGCATTAGGACACTGATAGTGGTAATTTTCCATGTCATTTAGATAGCAGATAACAGCACCACAGTGACTATAAATGATTAGCTTAAGTCATGAAATGACGCCACGTGTGTTTTCCTAGTTAGGTATGTGAGAATTGCATTTAATTTTTATTTATGCAGGCATGTAATGTAGACAATGATTTCAGATAATGGATTTAGCAAGACAGGAAGGGAAGAATGTTTATTTCAGCTCAATCCTGAGACGCCCTTCATTTTCCTTCAGTTTTTCAGAGCATGTGGAGAGAAGAGGAAAACTGTATAGCTCCTACAGATATGTCCCAGAGTAAGATAGGAGCTCATACTCTCTCCTTAATCTGTAGTGAATTTCCAGACATCCCCATATTCAGAGGATGCTTTGTCTTCTTGTGCTCCGTCTAGATCTGAATTGGAGGGGGAAGGAGATGCCGGACTTTTCTTTGTGCTTTTGCTAAGCTTTTGGACGTACTAGTATACCAAAGGAATGGGAGAAGAGCTCTCCCCTGTCTGTGAATCCTCCTCATTTGCCTGTAAATCTGTGTCTGGTTACTGTTCATGAAGATATAGTAAACCATTATCTGTCATAATCCAATTTCTTATCTGTTGGAGATCAAGATGTGCCTCAGGATGCTGGCTGACTGTCCCACATCTGTCTGTGATGGAGGTCTTACAGCTGTCTCTCGAGCAGCTGGCCTGTACAGCTGTCAAGCACCAGTGCCTCCACTCTGGTTTAATACAGCAATTCCTGTCTTCCTCAGTTTCAGTTTTGACTTCTACTGTGAATTAATTTTCACTTATTTCTGAAATAATGAGCAAAATCATGTATAAAATATTTATCACGCTTTACTTACTGCAGCCAGATGTACTTACTTAATGAAAACAATGAGCCAGACATAAAGAATTTGTTAACAAAATAGAAAATAGGTCTTTCACCACACAAATTACCTACTTGCCATGCACTTTGAGCATGGAAGCTAAATATTTTGGATGCCTTTTGCTCCCTTATTTGTTTTGCTGATAGTCACTGATTTTTTGCTGTGAATTTGAATAAGTTTATATGAAGAGAATGGTAAAAAGCACATGATGTAAGTTGGAATTGAGCCATAAATATATGTTGTTAACAGGGTTTTTACCTTCATACCACTTTTTGATATATATTTTCTTCTAAAGTTTGGCTGGTCAGGCTTTAGCAATGCAGTCTGAAAGTCTGTCCTTGTTTGATGAAAAACAGAATATCTTGTAAGAGGTACAAAAATTACAATGAAAGAAGCAATGTGGAGTAAAAAGCAGATTCAAACAATTCTTTCAGCCACCCACACTTTCAGTCACAGCAAAGCTTCTGAAGGGAAAGATGTTCTGGATTGAATGCAGTTTTGCTCAGACCATGGAAAAAACCATATAGGCTACATTTTAAGGGCTGTATAGATACCTGTGGGCCTAACAGTGATGGTCTTATCTGCGCAGAGTAGTTCCTTTCTCCCCCCTTAAGTTACTGGAACTGCTTCAGCAGCGCAGCACACCTAATGCATTAATGAGTATTAAAGTAATAATTTTGGCTGCAGAGGTGGTTTTTGGCAGACATGCTGCTTTTTGAACAATTAGGGGAGAGATGTGTAAAAATGGTGTGCTTAGTCCAAGCCACCCAAAAGTGTAGTTAGAGCTGAAGCAGAGACGAGCAATCAGCATAGACTGTATAATCCCTCCTTACACGTCTTTTGGCTGCTGGAAATGTAATCTGTCGCTATAAATCCTGTTTTATAGAAAGATAGTAAGTAGGACTCATTACAGCTTTTTGGCTGTTTATGTTTCACTGCTGGCTATCGATACGTGACAAGGCAATATTAATCTTGTCTCTCCGGGAGCCAGAAGAAGCAGACTGCACATGGGCATCCAGAGGCTGCAGAGGAAGCACAGAAATACACACACTGGAAAAGGTGGAAAGGTCAAGTTTAGCATTCAATCCCTGCTTATGACTAACTTAAAATATTACCCTTCAGCTGCAAAAGGACTGTATTTCAGCAGCAAATTTGACCAGACAGACCACACAATGAAGTCATCAGTGCTGAGACCCACCAGCTTGAAAAAACAACAACCCCTGGTGTTAAGACAAATGCTTTGAAGAGTGGATGATATTAATCAGGTGGTGCTACTGGTTTGGAGTTCTTAGTCATTCTGTATGAATAAAAATGCTGATAAAGGACACAGCAACACTGCAGAGCCAGGGCAATTTTGTAACACAAGAAGCCACAGATCTGAAATCTACTTAGGGAGAATTGGTTAGGGTCCATTTCAAAATTCCTTAAGCCAAACTCATCTCTGGGCTAACTCCTTTGAAGTCACTGGGGTTACACAAGGAATTAATTTGGCCCTTCGGCTCTGTACATTAGCAGTGATCCTGCTCACCGTGTTGGAGGTTTACTGTTTCAGTGTGGTTTCCTCAGAGGAACTTCTAAGACAACCCATTGTGTTCTCACTGTGGGCAGCCCTCATCTTCCCCACCCTTTCTTCCCATCTGTTTCTTACTTTCTATAGAAGATGAACAATATTTTAATTTTTTTAATTATCATGTACTATGAAAATACCTCCTTTTTTTGTATCGAATATTTGCTTACAGCTGTATTTGGTAACCTGAAACCAATTTCTAATATGCCAGAACTGGAGATGGCCCTGGTTCACTGAGAGAAGTTAAAATTCGGTGTTCATGACTTGAACTGTAGGCACAGCTGAATCCTGGTAATGTGGGGTTGGATCCAGAATTGCTTCAGTGTAATAGAAATGCAGTGTCTGTCTCTGTCCTCCTCCTCCTCCCAGCAAGCAGTATTTGTCCAGCTACATGATAAGCTACCCCAGGGGACCAAGTTGATTGAAAATTAATCCAGAAAATCCACATTCAGCTAAACCTGTTACCTGCCCCTTAGCAGAAGACGTGAGAGCAGAAGTGGATGGCTCAGAATTGGCTGGATGTGACTGACTGTGCTAAGTCTCATTTCGGGGATCCATATCCCTTAAGCAGCATTTGACCTAAAAATGTCCAGAGTACCTGTCCATGCCCATGGATCTGTGCACAGCACTGACGTCTGCTCTCCAGCTGCAGAGAACGTACCTGAGCCCATATCCCCTCTGAAGTGTTAGCAAAGCTCGAGTCTAGCACCTTTCTCCCTGGGAGATGGGTGGGATGTCTGTGATGAGCAAGTGTCTTTAAACGTCTACAGGATTTTTCTGTGTGTGAGGAAGAGAGGTGTGAACTGAAAAGTGTATAGTACCAATATCTAGAATTTCTATTCAAATCTTCCTAGAGATTCAAAATGTGAAATATGTAGCAGCATATTCAGCAGTTTTTCCTCTGCTGAATGTTGCATGCAAGCACAGCAGAAAAATAAAAAGTTGTATGTAGGTGTATTTTGAAAATGAGGACAAGCATTTATGAATACTGGATTACATAATTTTTCATCTTTTTCTCTATAGCTCTCTCTCTTTCCCTTTTCCTGTTTTGTGGAGAAGGTTGTCACTCAGTGCCCAGGTCAATGAGTCTGACATCCCTCTGCTGAGGGACTGCCTTTGTAAAACTAGACCTAAAGTCTGGCCTGTAAATTACTCCCATATTTAATATGACTGGCTGGGTGGTTGGGTTGTCTGAGAGTACGATAATATGATACTTAGAGGAGCTGAAATATCCACAGCATTGCAAGTTAAAAGTTGGAGGTTTATTGTTTTGTTGTGTTTTTTTTTTTCTTGTAGCAGAACATTTTAAAATATTACAGACTACTACACAAATATTATTTCTCAAAATATGTTTTATTGTGTTACTTGCTTCTGAAAAAGGATATCTTGCATTAGAATCTTGGTGCTGTGTGGCGAGTGGATACCTGCTTTGAAATCTTTTTAAGATGTATTAATGTGTATCATTCAAATAAATAGGTGAAAGAAGCTGGAAAAGTGTGAAAAATGAACAAATAACATAACCTGTTCCTGATATTGAATCAGCAGATCCCTTTTTTCAGTTTCCTTTTTTCCTTCAGAAGAAATTGGTTGGGCTCAATCACTCATTGATGTAGATATATTGATACCAGGAAGGCATGCTTTCACTTGCATACTGTAGCACCATGGAATAAAAGAGATAACCCGTTTTCCAGAGTGTCTCAGGATAATAGCTCAGTTGTCACAGTTGACAAACAGCTTCTTGCAGCACCTGGCTCTTGGAGCTCATTCTTCCAGTGCTGCTCAGAGAGCCTGGACCGCATGGATGCCTTCTCAAAGGAGCTGAGCTGGCTCTGGTTCAGTGACTGCTGGCCACTGTATTCAGAGCACTTGAAACCACAGCCATTGTTGACTGCACCGGTACTTGCTGAGGTTTTGGTGTGTCTTGGGGTCAAAAATTTATATACATGCCAAGGCATGGGCTCTGCAGACTTTACTTTCCAGGTAGGAGCTGGTGTCCCCCCATTGATACGTAAACTATGCAGACAGTAGCATTCCTTACATTGTATCAGGCATTAGTGCACTCTGTCTTACAGCTCCGGGATAAATACATACCCCAGATTCAAGTTGCAGCAGGTATTAAAAAAAATAAAGCAAGGTCCCAGAAATCATATTTATTAAGCCCATTTGCACATAGTCTTTAGAAGAGCATATGAAATTTAAGTTAAAGGCTTTCATCCTCAGGTTTTTTTACTAAGAAAAGACAAAAGGGAATGAAAATTAGTCTTGCATTTCCATCTCTAATTTTAGTGTTCCTAGTGTGGTTTGTCAAGTTTTGTGTGGAAATTACACTAAGTTGTTTTCTTTTGCATCCATATTCTGCAGAATATTTTAAATTTATATTTTATTAGACAAATGATGGAAGGAACTTGTATGTAAAATAAACATACATACATTAGTATAACTTTCACCAGAGCAGAGTGATGGTGAAGAGAAAATCATTGTTATTGCCTCAGATAGACAGGCATAGAAGTGTAATTTAGTGGAACTGATGTATGCAAACCTGTTGGTATTGGACTGAGACTCAGTGGACCTGGATTAACATTCATGAAATACTTTCCTCACTGAGTCTTATTTCAGACCCTACAGGAACAATGTCTTTCCCTGAGAAGTGTTTTAATATATACTGCTTTCCTTCCTGGGTAACAATTATTTTTCTTTTTAGCCAGTCAAAATTTGTACTTGAGAAAACAGAAACAGTCAAAGCAATAACAGCTGAATTAACAAATGATTACTTACTTCTCCACAGAAGCCAAAGTTGGAGATGCCCAGGGGTATGCAGCCTGTGGCGCTCCAGGACACCTTGTCAGTGCATGAAACTCCATTAGCAGAATTGTAAGGTTAAATGCAGTTTTCAAAATTTTATTTATGTATGATGTCCTGATGAAAAACCACTTCAAATGTGGGGTGTTCTATTTTTCTGAAATTGCCCTTTGCACGTGAAACATTTAGAAATTGATTTAGCGAAGCATTTTGTCCATATCCTGCTCTCATCTTAGATGGTTCTTTTGCAACCATGTGCTAGATTGAAATCTTAGACTAAGCTTTGGTTGCAACCAAAAAGCAATAGCTTCTTATCTTCTCTGGAAATGGCATTCTGTTCTGTGGCTTATTATGTAGTTTTTTGGAGTAGCTGTTAATCTTTATGTGCTCTTTTTATTTTTTGTTCACACTTGCACAGTGGCTTTTCCGGGTCCCAGTCTCAAGTTCAGCTGCTGACGCACAATCCCTGCCTTCTTCAGTGAGAGTTTTTCAGGCCCAAACAGGGTATTAAACATTAAAAGCTCTTTGTTTCTTTGCTGTTGTTTTTTACAGGGTTTTTACAGTAATTTTCTTACTGTAGAACTGGGAAACTTTTTCCTACAATTTATTTTTATGCTTTAATAAAATTTTTAACTGTCTGACACAAGCCAAATCTTGAATAAGGATGGCAAGAAATGTCTTTTAAAAGGGTAGTAGTTTCAAAACTATACTATAGCATAGTATGCTCTATAATTTATTAATCTATTGTAGTATGCTATAGCACAGTATATTTCCTTTAGTTGCGAAAACCTAATGCTAATAGAGAGTAAATGGCATAGTGACCCCAATAGCAATTAAAACCAGGAGAAAGCATGTTGAAGTAATCAGCTGATTTTGCAACACTGTACACTAGAATGACCAGGTTTTGTATTCAGTAGATAATTTGATTAAATTATCATTCCTAAATAATTCTAGCTGGGTGGTTCAGGTCTTGTTTTGGTGATATAAGCATGTACTCTAAATGTGGATGACATTTACGATGCAGCTAAATCTTGTGCAATGTTTTAATAATTTTTTTAAAGTTCCTGTTATCATTAGGCATATCTATTGAATGATAAAATCTCAGAAGATTTAATTTTCTTCATTATGAAATAAAACCTCGTGCAACTTTAACTTAACTTAGTGGGAGACACTTCCACCCCAGCTGTGGTCCTAGAAAAGTTTATTTTTTCAAATTCTAAGTGCACCTTGTCCCTCCTAAATAAGATTTTTTTTTCTTTTCCATATGGTACTGCTTTTTTCCTTATTTTTATTTTCTTTCCCTCCCCACTAGAAATTTAAATTCCTCCTGAGGGTTGCTGCCATAGTAATTTTGAAGTATTTCATTCAGGGTGCCTTTTGCCCCTGCCAAAATCTTCTAACAAAACTCAGTGTTTTAATTTCTATGCCTTGTGAAGCCCTTATACATTTTGTCAGTAGGTATCCACCATCTTCCATGGTCTTTTTGGAGCCTGTTCCAGACCGTGGCCAAATTGGTAAAATTTGTCCTTGTACTAAAAAAAAACAAAAACACAAACAGCCAAAAAAATCCAACCCAAAACTCCTTTGATGTAAGAGAAATGTTAGAAAGACAGAAATAATTCTGATGTTCCGAGGTGCTCCCATCTCAGTTGCCGTCTATCCTTTCCATATGGCAGCAGATGCATGGAATACAGCCACATGAAGCATGACAGGTGGGTGCCAAGCAGATGCTCCTGTGCGAGACAACTCCAGTGCTGCCAGCTGCTCCTCAATTTCTTTTGGTGATTTAAGTGATGGGCTCTGGTGCTTTTTCCCTTTCCTCACCTATTGTCATCTACATGTTTTAGTGTTTTCAGCTCGCTGAGGATCCCTGCCAGAAACTGTGTGCTACCCATTAGTAGGAGGGAAATAAGGAAGGAGTGTGTAGGAAGCTAGGCTCGGTGGGCCAGGTTCCTCCCCAGTCAGCCTCACAGTGAGATGATCCATCAGATGGATGCTGTTGTGGGGTCAGGACCTGGAGACATGCCAGCTTCCCCTGCCTCTGTGTCACTGCATCAACTGTGGCCGTTTTTATCTGGCACTGGTTTTGTCTCAAGAGGAAAGGAGATGCTTACAAGAAAGGCTTCCTAGGACTAGGACAGAAAACCACTCAGTTCCTTTCACATCAGGCTGAAAAAAGTAGGAGCCTGAAGTATCTTGGAGTTTTCTGAAGATGAATGTGCTTCATAGGTTCTACAGACCCCCTTCCTCCAGCAAATACTCACACTGAGCATTGGCAGAAGCCAACGCCTTGGCCCTAATGAACTAGACCCAGTCCACAGTCTTCACGTCACTTGGCTGTATTAAATGTTTATATACATCTGTGAAAATTCCCTATGTTTATTCTTCGTTCTACCCGTCATCTGAAGTATTTCAGACAGAACAAATAATAAATGAAGCTGAGGAACCAGTACTGACTAATGAGATAAGGATTAGATTGCCTCTGCTTGGTGATGAGTGAATTACAATTCACAGAATGGTGTGGCTGGCTAGCTTACTGCTAAGTGAAGAAAAGATTTTAAAAGACTCCTGTAATCAGTTACCAAACTTCCATGTGTAAAGACTTTCTCTTATTATCATGCTGCAAAACAAGATCTATGTAAATATCTGTATTTGGCCAAAATTAGTTTAGTGAAGAAAAACTCACTCAGTAGAGCAGCAAATAAGTTCAATGAACTCTCAGATGATAGTTTTTCTTTTCCATTACCTTCCAATGCTAACAGTTGGTCCTCTCAAAACTGAATCCCACCCCTGCCTTGCTGGCTCTCACACCCAAATGTGTGCATTTTGAACATTCACCTCAAATTGGTTAATTACCTATGTTACTCTCTAGTCCTTTTAAATTTAAGTGGTAATCTGTTACATTTAAGACATATCAGTGTGACATAAACCTTAGAGCTGCATGCATTTACTTTACTTGGCCACATTCATACCAAGTTCTGTATTTTTTGTTGCCAAAGTATTGAAGGTTTTTGAAGACTGAGATAAAGGGTGAAGTTGAATATTTTCAGCTTCACAGAAGGTGGAGGGTTCTCTTTACTTGGCAAAAAAAAAAAAAAAAGATATTTTTAGTGGCTACGAACAGATACTTTGCTTTTTTTACATTTTATTTGCAAGGTCACAGAAAATTCTAGGCTGTGTTCCCATTTTGCCTCAGAGGAAAGCGTGGGCAACTCATACTTTAAAAAAGTTTGCATGTTTCTCTCTTGGGTACCTAAATGTCCCTTAGCTGTGTCTCACCCATGACTATGCCAGACATCCCAATGCATTCTTTTTTGGTTTTAACTTTTTTTTTCCCTTGTGAGAGGAGAGGATCAGGAGGAGGTACTCAACACAAGGATTTCTATTTTCAACGATAGGGCTAAGGTGACTATGAGAAGAACTGAAAAAAAATAATCACTACAGGGGTCTATCTGTGCTCACTGCATTGTTTATAACATTAGCTCACAAGGTCTTTTGTGTCTAGATGTTTCCTTGAAGATTTCTTGATGTTGGGGTGGAGATCAGAAAGAAACAAAAATGTTCTCTGGAGAAAGACTTGTTAAATCCTGAATAAAATGCATGTAATTTTGTGGTGCCTCTATTCACACTTTCACAACTCCAGGTGTAAAATAGTGGCCAGCTGAAATGATGGCTCCAGTGTTGGTCTGAGTGCAGTCTTCTCCAGGTGCAGCCTGCATGAGTCAGGTCCAGAGCTCAGCATCAGGCACCATGACATTTCTGTCTCTCTGTGCCTTTTAAAAATTTCTTCTCTGCAGCAAGCACTCAGAAATTTCTTGCAAGATAAATAAACTGTGATGGTGAAGGGAAGCTGAACGCTTTCCAGGATTTAAGAAGAGATATAGTATTTCAGATTTAAACACTTTCTGATAGAGAAAAAATTGTGTCTTTTGAAAGGTTGTTGACTAAAAGACTTCATGTATGTTGGTGCTGTATTGCCTAAAGTGCAATTAGAAGGTTTTTGTTTTAATTGCAGAGGAAACCAGCAGTGTTTTAATGTGGAACTCTGCAGAGGCAGAGTTTGCAGTATACAGCCTAGAGTGGTAGGTCAACAGAGGTTATTTGAAGGATGGGAACAACCAGATAGATCAATTAAAAATGTTTTCTAACTCTGGATTATTGAGTGACAGGGTGGAAAAATCCCATTGGCCCTCATTTGGAAAGCACCATTTAAAAAGTCTGCTCACTATCTGGTTGTGGTGGTAAAACCCATGCCCTTGGAAATGCATCCCTCAATGTCCTCAGGCTTTTCTCTGTGATCTGTAACTGCTGCACTCCTGACTATGATGATGTCCTTCTGATGCTTTGCCAACTTGCAAAATTCTTTGCTTCCTGTGATTTGCAAAGGAACCTGAGTTCTGAAATTATGCTGATGTAGAGTTTTTTCTCAAAATTTACTGCAAGAGCACAGCAGGCCAAACAGGACAGCATCCAGGTTACCTTGTGCTGCTTCCAAAAGCAATGCTGTTAGAAAAGCTGATGGAAGCAATCTCTGTGAACTGGAAAAGGACAGTGGGAATGTGAAAAAATTGATTAAACCCAAAAATAACAATATATTGCAAAAAGATTGCTTAGCACACATGGTAGCACCATCTTTATGCTCAAAGTAGCAGCAGAGTAGACAGTGACACATAAGCTGAATTATTTCTTTCTGTCTTTCTTTGCCCCTCTCAAAGGCAAAGCATCTGAGAGAATGGGGAACCAAAACTGAGAGTTGACGCCTGTTCTACCTAAATCACCATCTCCCTTTTCTCAAATCTGCTCCCTGCCCCATCCTACCCTCCTGATACCTACTTGCTTGCATTCAACTAGATGATGCTGTATCTAATTTCTTTGTGTGAGCTGTTGATGGACTCTGTGGCTGGTGCTTGAGTACTGATTTAGGCAAATTAAGTATTTCTCATTGTTTTAACAGAAGCAACTTTAATCATCTGGCTAGTTTTCATTTAGAAGTCTTTAATTCAATCATCAGGAATTTTGCTGTCAGAAAAATCAAGTCTGGCTTACCATGGCAAAACAGAAGTCTGATTCTGCCAGATCTCTTTGGGAAAGGAGAAAAGAGTTCAGCAAGCACTGTTTGCCTCAGTGAATTGCCGATTCATTAGAAAGATGAAAAGGGATGTACTGGATTCATTAAACTGGTGCTGAATTAATTATTTTTTCTTTTTCCTAGTACCTTAAAAATATTGTTTAGAATTATCATGTTCATTAAAAAGTGTGGTACTATTAAGTGTGTGCAGATAAAATATGAGACCTACAACAAATTATTTTCTTCAATATCAGGGACCTGAGAGGATAAAAATGAGACTAGAACTATTTGATCATGTTTATTTGAAATTTCACAATAGCATTCTTTTGTTTCTACTTATCATTTTAGGTCATTGAATGTTTGAAGGTTGTTTTTTTTTAATTGTAAACATGAAAAAATTGGAAGAAGTAAGCTAGCAAAGACAAGACAAAATAATTAATAACCAAAACCACTGAAGTAAATATGCCCTGTGTGACAGAGGTTCACTGATAAACCAGAATAAGAGACTGTGAATGCAAACAGATTGTTACTGCAAATAGTAATATGCAACATATGTCTGTGGTTAACAGGATGGCTTAGGTGCCATGGGAGGTTGTGGAAGGAAAATGTTTACTGTAAAGAAGGCAGTCATTGCTAGTATGAACATAAAATTTCTGACAGTATCAGAAACTTTCTAAATGCTTAACTTAGACACTCAAGATAATACTTGGGAGAATTAACTTTTAAGTCTGGTCTAAAATGGATAAGAATGGTCTTTCATTTCCCACATGACATCCTTATCTCCAAATTGAAGAGACAAAGATTTGAAGGGTGGATTACTTAGTTCATAAAGACTTGGCTGGATGGACACAGCTGGACAGTTGTGGTCAGTGGCTCTATGTCCAGGCTGAGGCCAGTGCTGGTGATAAGTGTAGTCCCTCAGGGTGCTAATTTGAGACCATTGTTCTTCAGTATCTTTATCAGTGACACAGACAGGGGGATCGAGTGCACTGTTAACAAGTTTGCAGATGGCAGGAAGCTGAGTGGGGCAATTGGCACAGTACAAGGATGGGATGCCATCCAGAGGGACCTGGACAAACATGAGTAGTGGGCCCACAGGAACCTCATAAGGTTCAACAAGTCCAAAGGCAAGGTACTGCACCTGAGTCAGTGTAATCCCAGACATGAGCACAGAATGGGAGAAGAACTCATTGACAGTCCTTACCTGTGAGGAAGGACTTGGGTGTTCTCATGGATGAAGACCTGGGCATGACCCAGCAATGTGCACTGGCAGCCCAGGAAGTCAAAAGTATCCTGGGCTCCATCCAAAGCATCATGGCCAGCAGGGTGAAGGAGGGGATTCTGCCCCTCTGTTCTGCTCTGGTGAGTCCCCACTGCAGGGCTGCATCCAGCTCTGGGGTCCCCAGCACAGAAAGGACACTGACCTGTTGGAGGAAGTGCAGAGGAGGGACACAAAGATGGCCAGAGGGCTGGAGCACCTCTCCTGTGAAGGCAGGCTGAGAGAGCTGGGGTTCAGCCTGGAGAAGAGAAGGCTCTGAGGAGAAGCCTCATTGAAGCCTTCCAGTCCCTAAAGGGAGCTTATAGAAAAGAAGCAGAGTGAGTTTTTACATGGGCAGATAATGATAGAGCAGAAGGGAATGGTTTTACACTAAAAGAGGTGAGATTTAGCTTGCATGTTAGGAAGAAGTTCTTTAGTGGAAGGGTGGTGGGTGAGCCACTAGAACAGGTTGCCCAGAGAAGTTGTGGATGCCCCATTCCTGGAAATGTGGAAGGGCCGGTTGGATGGCATTCTGAGCAAGCTGGTCTAGTGGAATGTGTCCCTGCCCATAGTGGAGGCATTGGAACTGGATGATCTTTACGGTCCCATTGTATGATTCCGTTATTCTGTTATTTAGCTGGAAATCTTCTAACCTGATGAGCCATCTCATGAAACTCTGTGATTGTTTCATGATTCGACCTCCTAAGTGTAGCCATCCTTTGTTAGCTTTTATTGTATGTTTTTCAGACAAAAGATGGTAGCACATTCTACATAATGGTGAACTTTATGTGTTCATAGCCATGAAAAACCACCTCCTCATTCTTGACTGTTTCCTGCTCCTACTACAGAGATAATGGAAGCTGAATCTGTTTATTTTAAGATGTATTCTCCACTCATTCCTTGGAAATATGAAATTATTTTAATTGTTAGAAGGTTTTTAAACTTTTTTTTTTTTTGCAAGCAGCTGCTGAACAGCTGCTGATGGTAGAATATTAATATATTTTAGCATGTAGTTATCTTCGCTGGGTATTTGTTGTTCAGCACTTTTGAAGTGCTTTTGTTTAAAGGATTTATATTGACTTCCAGTGTGACAACTTTTGTAGTGGTAGTGTTGGTTAAATGGTGCATTTACTGTTTTCTTATAAGCTTTTTTTTTCATGTGACTTAATCTGTTTTTTAAAGAGAAAATACACTGGGTTTAATAATTTCGATGTAGTAAGCACGAAGCCTCAAAAATATCTTACCACATCAGGAGTTTGCATTGTAGTATCATAGGAGAAGGATTTTAAAATCACTCTTATTATTCAACTCATTTGAAGATGCAGTCCTACATTCAGAAAAATGGATGCCTCTTTTTGTCGTGCTTACAAATGGCAAGCAGAGAAGTTTGAAGATGTGGTTTTGGATATTTTGTGAGCAACAAATGTTTTGTTGCATATGACAGCATTCTGACAGCATTCTTACTGTGCAGCAACTTTCTTAAATGAGTTGGAAAACTTCAAAGCCATTGTAACTCCAGTAGAATAACATCTGCATTTAACCATGCCTCTCTGCGTAAACCCAGTCTTGGACGATAATGTCTGTCCATGGCTCAGAAAAGCTGTGTTTTGGGATCTCCATTACTGTCTGAACTGCATCTGGTTCCAAATAGTTTGCTGTTTTTGCTGGAGAATGAGAAATCATGGTGGAAACCACAGAGCTGGTTGGGATACAAGAAGTAGGATGTGTCAAGTTTTGGAATTTAGTTTCCTCTGAGTCAGTCTTTTGAGGTTAATAAGCATTCATGCTGCTTTCTGTGGGATAGCTTTTTAATCCTTCCTTCTGTACTGTTTGTTGACCGCAGGGAAACATTGCCTGGAAATAAAGGGAAAAAGGAATTTTATTATTAGCTAATTGTAGACTTAGGATACAGCTAAGGATACAGTAAGTGGTTATGTTGATACTATTTTCATAATTGATAGGTTATTTTCTCATTATTAATTTATTTATCCAAGAATGATGCTAAGTAGTCTGGGTTTTTTATTGTTAGACTGTGGTGAAATTTTCACAAATGTTTCAAATTCAGAGATTTGCACTTATATGGGCATAAGATGTATAAATTCATAAAGATGAGTACAGAACATTGTTATATTAGATGACTGATTTAACCATTAAAAAACCCCACATTATTTATGTTTTTCAGAAGGGTTTGTTTAAGTATTTTTCTGTGTGGTAGTCTAGGAATTGGGGAGACCTATCTCTTTTAACAAAAAATGGCTTTAAAAAATTGACATTGCAGAAAGCAAATTAAAATCAAGGCCAACTTTAACATCAAAACCAATTTTCATTTTTTGGTAATTTGACATTGGCAGAATAGAAGTGCTTTCAGAAAGGATGATGACCCTTTCTGCTTCTAAAATTGCTCTTACTGAACTTCTCTGGGTTTGGCTTCTGCTGATCATTAGAATCTGTCACAGGACAAATGCCACACCACTTTTTTGATTAGATTTATGTTAGTATATTACATTAGGAAGAGGAGAAAACTAAATGTCATTGCGAGGTCTTTCAAAGACAAAGTCAGGAAGCAAGGTGCAGTTATGCACCTTAAATGTACACAAAGAAGAAAAGCTAATACAGATTAAGACTTCCTAAAAGAGAGGACACTTGAGAAGTTGCAGAAGGCATGGCTAAATCTGATGTATGGGCAGTAGGATTAGATTTATAGACCGCAAGGAAACGGTAATAGATGTTCGTGTTTAAGTTGCAATTTGAGATTTTTCTGCTTATTTTCTTTAGGGTGCTGGCAAAATAAGTATTTTATACAAATACTTGGCTCAAATTGTTTTACTTATTGTCCTGTGGGTCTCAGAGTAGATACTTGCATTGAGCAAACTATTTGGCCCCTAAAGCTATTGTATGACAGACTGCTAACATGTCTGCTAATCTGAAATACAGTAAGCATATAACTAAAGTGTTTATTGCCATTACAAATATAGTCTTGAGTCTTTTTTTGGAAAGAATAACCCTTGAATGATTGCAGTCTTTGTTTCTTTAAGGTTTTTGCTCTGCTTTTCTCTTCCATTCCCCCTCCCCTAAGATACATTACAGCAAGAAAAAGAAAGAAACATGAATTCTTTCTTTGGTAGTGACTTGCCAATGGTTCATCTTCACAGAATTGTACAAACAGCAAAAAATCATTCAGCTCCTACTGAGAAAGTTTGCAAGAAAATTTTTGCAAGAAAGCTCCTCCCCCTTAGAGGAGATGACAGCATGTGTTGCACAGGGCCAGGAGTTGGACTCAGTGATCCTAATGGGTTCCTTCCAACACAGCAGATTCTGTGATTCTGTGATTCTGTAATCTTCTGTGATTTGTGGGTGGGGAGCCTTACTGTGCTGAAGCTATGGCCTCATACAGCCCCTGGGGAATTTACCTGATACAGCCTGTGCAACAGGGTTTGCAATTGAGAGAGCATTGTGCTTCAACTTCTTAAGGTAACTGTTATCTTGGCTGGCTGGGGCATTGTTTCTGTGTTGAGCTTTTGGTCACCTTAGGGGATGGATCCTTCAGCTCTTCATTAAGGGACTGTGGCTGTTCAGCTGCCGAGCCCTGCAGGTCTGTGTTGCTTCAACAAGCTGGGCTTTGGCTCAGTGATTCTCATCCTGTATTTCTTGGTGGTTGAAATAGAAGTGCCCAACAAGCATCTTTTACAGCACAAAAGGATAGTTAGTGTGCCAGGTTTTTGCAGTAAGTGTACATTTATACAAGTTTTGTGGCGTGCTTTTAGTAAGCCTTGTAAACTCAAACTTTCAGAATTTCTCATTACTACTCATGTCTCAGCCCCCACTCACCACTTGGTCTGTCAGCCTTGCATCAGCCAATTCTTAACTGAGTTCCCTTAGTCTGAATCACAGTATTAATTTTTATACATTTTAGGTCTTTTTTTTTTCCTGTTTCACAAAGTCTGCCTTATATCCTCTTTCACATGAGAACAACTGTGCTCTATTACATTAATTTTTACATTGTAATGGAATTATATTAACTCTTTCACTTTGGCCTGGGCCCCAGTCCAAGCTTTGTACCAAAGTATCAGCGCTTGCTTCTGTTTTCGTCCATGTATTCACAGTCTAGGTCTTAAATTGGAATTACACTCAGTGACTACATTTCTGGTGCTAGTCTTCATCTGCCATTGTCTTAATCTTGGCAGGAACTAACCATCAATGTGTCTGGAAGGATATACATAGAATACACAGGGAAATGCAAGTGATAGAATTACAGAATGGGTAAGATTACAGAATTGGAAGGGACCATTGTAGGTGACTTCGTCTCGCCCCTTGCTTAAACAGGGACACCTAGAGCATGTTCTCCGGGATTCTGTCCAAATGGCCTTTGAGCATCTCCAGGGATGGGGACACCACAGCCTCTCTGGCAATTTGTGCCAGTGCTTGATAACACTCAGAGGTTCCTGATACTCAGATGGAGCCTCCTTTGTTTCCATTTGTGCCCATTGCCTCTTATCACTGAAATAGCCTGGGTAATGGAGACTAATTATTCTTCATGTATTCCATTACTCTCTTGAATTGCTTGCCATCATGTCTCCAAATGCTATGCAGTTATCAACTTCTTTCTGTTACAAGCTGGTTTCTGTCTTTACAGTCATGGGCCACAAAAGGATTCAGGTTTTTTTTTAGTTTTCCTGTGTGGTATCAGCGCTGAAGCCACCCTTAAATATGACTAGTGTTCGGAGGTATATCTAGAAAATGCTGATGTCAGCATAGCTACCCCTCCATCAAAACCTGAGCAATCAAGCCATGAGTATGTAATGAAAAGTGGGGAATACAGGGAGCTTCATGCCCATCTCCTTTTGGTGGCTGAAAAAGATCTTAGAGAGTATATTGCCAAGTGTGGCCCGCAAGAGTGCCGTCATGTACTCTGCTGCTCTAAGTCAGCTTAGTCTTCATTAAAATTTCACATAACTTTCATCCAAGGCATTTAATCAGCTGCTGAAATATAAAAGAAATATTGACATTATGTTTTTGTCCCACACTAAGGTCTGTGAGTCTGTCTGATGTGTCTCAAAGTAAATATGACAACGCTATGCAAAAAGGAAAAGAGATTTTTCCCATGTTCATCTCTAAAGAGAAGTATTACTAATGATAATATTTCTGTTACTGTGAAGCAACGGTGGAGAAAGGAGGTGAGGAAATAAACTCACTGTTCTTATTTACTAAAAGAGTTTATTGAATGCTGTGGAAAAAGAAAATCCTGAAGGTGCAGAACATACCAAAATAAGACTACTGTCCTAGGCTTAATTTTGTTTTTTGGTGAGAATTTCCCACTCTGTAAGGTGAAGACCTGAGTTGAGATAAAGAGATATCACCCTTACTGCTCCTATTTGCAAGTCAGTGGGCATTCTAGCAGAATGGAAAAATCTGATTTTTAAGGTGAGCAGGAGTCCTTGAATAAGTTTGGTTCTCCACAATTTTCTGTAAGTATAGCTTTTCGTTAGAGATTCAAGTGCGATAAAATTAATTTAACAATAGCTGAAACACAATTAGAAAATACACAGACATTTTCTTCACCTATTTTCTTCCTTGTATGGTCTTTTTGGAGAACATCTGTGCTCATCTTACTTGACATGGAAGTAATTTTTTTTTTTTTAAACACTACCTGTAAGTCAGTGGGCTGAGTCTTTCTAAGGAATACTGGAAACTAGTGTTTTGTGATTTCCAGATGTAGAAATTACAGATTTGTCCCATACTCTCTTTTACATTGTTACTATTGATGTTTTGTTTGGTAAAATACTGTTTTTCATGCAGCTTAGGTTCTTTGCTTATTCTCAATCTCAAAATCTTCAGGTTATTGTATTTATGTATTGCAGCCACATCTGATTTTTTTCAGAGTAAGAGTTTTTTTTCAAGTGTTAGTGTTGTTAGAAAACAATTTGCTACCTGTAATTAACTACGTGTGCAATCTCTTCAAGTTGGTATTTCCTGTGGGAATGGAGCAGCCCAGGTCTCTACATCAAGCTAAGATCTGGGAAGTCCTGTCTCTTAGCTGAAGGGCTGCTGCTCCAGTAACCCAGTGTATGAGTGTGTGTGTTTGTGTGTAGAGTGAAAAAGATGAGATGTACCAACCATTTTTAAGGACTGTTATTAATATCTTGACTTTAGAAGGACATATTTTCTTGAATTCTGAAGTGCAGGAGTTTTTGGCACATTCCTTGCTTTCTTCGGTGTTTGTTTGAAAACTACCTTGACATAATCCTCTAGAGACAAACAAGAAGAAGAGAATACCTATAAACCTTGTTATTCAAGATTTTTTTTTATATTATTCAGTAGTCTTTGAGGCTATATGTTCACATCATTTTAGTGAAACTGGATCATAAGTGCAAAGCATAATTGAAACTGGTTATGATTATTTTAGTTTAAAATTATAAATATGCCTCCAAATTAGAATGTTATGCATTAGCTTTTGGGAGACTTTTTGTTTGTTATTTCCACTTTTCACATAGTAGTAATGTGTATAAACTGCAATTTTTTCGGTATGGTATCCCTTTTTTCCACCTCTGATTGCAAAACTTGACTTTCTATCTCCACCCTGAGTCTTGTATATGGACCTTTATAGCTTCTGGGTAGGGCTGTGGCTGCCATGTCTGTCTTCTTACTAGTCTGGCATAAAGATTTGGGGTTGTTATTGTTTCAAGTGCATATGTAACTAAAGAAGCACTGTCTAAATCAGGAATGCATGAGTTTGGAAAGCATATTCTCAAATCACAAGGCCTGATGGTGTCTCTGGAGCACAGCATGATTGTACTGGAGGTCTCCTACATCCAGCAGGAGGGAGTGTGGATGCTTATTCCAGGGGCTGGGTCCAGATTCAGGGGTGTCTAATTTGAGCAAGGGAGGTATTGAATGTACGTGCCTTTCTCTCGCCTCTGACAACTCATTCAAAGCATCAATGAATTTGTGACAGATTCCTGTCTGAAAGCAGTAAAGTTCCATCAATGCAAGAGTCTCCAGTTCCCCTTGCAGATGTGCCCAAAGCTCTTATCCACAAGCTGGGCATGGGCAGTGGTGCGTGGGCAGATGTTGTGTGGCTCAGCAGGTTGAGTGCTGCCCTTGGGAGCAGGAGTGCATAGCACCTGGAAAGAGGTGTCAGCTCCAGGAACTGACTCAGCTTCTGCTGAGTTCCTATCAGCATACTCTGCCACTGGCTTGGAAAAGAAAAATTACCTCTTTCATACTGCCACTTAAGCATTTATGATCTGTATCCTAGATCACTTTTTCAGAATTTGACCCTGGCTGTTAAGTCACTTCACTGCTTTTGAAAGTTCTCCTAAAGCCTACAGCCAGTTTTTATTATACCACTTGGCTTTGGTAAATCCTAAAAACTGCAGATCCACTGTCAGTTTGGCTTTAATTGTGTGAGAGAAACAAGTAGGAGTTTGAGAAGTACATGGTTTAGATGTCTATACCTGTTTGAGCTTTTTACTTATTTGTTGGCAAAAACTGGTCAATATATAGGAAATTTATAAAGGAAGATATGTTTGAAAATTGAGGTCACTTGTAATATTCATGGATCTGTTGGCTTAAGTGAATGAAATTTTTGTCCCCACAATATTGAATGCTTCATGTCAGGGAGAATCATGATTCCTCAGGACATCCTGGCAGCAGGATTCAGTGGCCAGCTTCAGTACAAGAGGTGACTGCTGGTTCTTGGTGTAGGGCTTCTAATGCTCCATGGACACTGCAACTTCCTCTACCTGCGCTCTGAGAGCATTAGCCAGATGGGTACTTTTTGTCACTTGTGGCAGGTATTTGGTTGGTTACATGTTAGATCTGTAAAATAGCCTCAGCCCCTCAGAGTCTGTGCTGGAGTTGCACAGATAATTCTTTTACCTTGTGGCCTTCTGGATAACACAACTCCTTGTTCTTTTATATTAAGTTTAGATCAAGGTATTGTTAATCTTAGAGCTGAAAAAGGTGTGGAAATGTTGAGTTGAAAATATTTGTATTTTTCTAAATCCCCCCAACCCTCAGACCCTGCCTTGGCTATGTTCTCCTATTACATTTTCACAGCACTGGATGAACTGGAGGAACAACACTTCAACTACCAGTTTGAAGTGTTTTCTCAGGCTGTGCAAAACCTCTTTTCATATTTTATAGCCTTGAGGTAAAGCTTTTCAGTGTATTCTCATATTTTACTAAATAAGACAGATGCTTGTTTTTTATTTCCATACCTGGAGAACACAGGAATATGATCACATGAATGATAACTTGAGATACCTAGCCACTTTACTGGTATGCATTTCTGTAAATGTTTCAGGCTGATGGCTTTTGCTCTTTTTCAGATGTTATGTGTTAGTGGTGGCTGGAAGATGGGTTTCTCCCAACAGCAAGTCAATTGTAGGAGCAGCTTTCCCCAGGCCCTCTTCTAGGGAAGGCAGCTGAATTGTGCATGGGTTTTGTTCTGCTGCGAGCAGCGGAGAAGACAAAAGGTTGTGTGTAACTGAGGGCTGAAAAGAGCAAGTCAGGAATAAGGAGAAGATTGATGACCTTCCAGTAGAGTTTTGTGCCTGAGTAGTTTCCCAGTATTTTTTTGTCAGTCTCCTGCATCTGAGTGGGATTTCAGACCCTTTTTCAAACATAAGGGCACTTACAGATATGTGGTGATTTTAGAGAAGACTATAAGTAAAAGCTGGATCTGATGCAACAGGTAACTCTTGCAGCTTAAAAGGTGATGAGAACAAATATTACGCTTAGCCTTGCTGCTGTGGAATTTCTCTTAATGTAGAATAAGCCAAGATGAAAGAAGTAACACAAAAATGTTTGCTGCAATTTCATATTGAATCTTCAGGCTGCAATTCTATATCAAAACTATTAAAAAAAAAAAAAAAGGATAACATTCTGTCTAGGATATTTGCCCAAAAAGATAGCGTTACACCCACAATATATTTTGCCTGTTTGGACAGAACAGTACGTGTCGAAAAACCTGGTCTGTGATCAGAAGCAACTTTTTATAAGACATAGAAAGTAAAGTGCTGCCAACTGCTAAGCTATTTGTGGTACCATGTTATGGCTAGCAGAGGAGAGCAAGTTTGCATTAAGGCTCCCAACAGTCCTAAAAATATGTCATTAGGGGTGTGTGCCGAATGCTGACCAGCATTAGCGGAGCTTCAGGCGTGAAAAATGCACGCAGCCTTGCTCACATACACGCACAGTTACTCAGAGATCAGCAGAAATGCAGGGGCAGATGCAATGGGTACTTCAGCATTGTTGACAAGAGCTGAACCACCTGAAATTTCTGTGTGACATTCACAGCTTGCTAAGGAGATGCAGGTTATCTCCCCAGATATAAGATGCCCATGCTGCAGCAGCATCTCTGTGGTTTTCAAGGGGAGAACTGGGGCAGAGAGGAAGTTTAAACAATTGTGATAACTTGGGTTTGGGGAGCTGCATCTTTCAATCTGAATCATTGTTCTAATTGCTGAGACTTTTGAAGACATTTTCCAAAATGGCTTCTGATTTCTCTGTATTTACTATGTATTTATCTTTGCTGTGGAAGCTGGAAGAACTCAGGACAGAGTGGGAGAAGTTGAAATAATTCAAATGTACTGAATAGAGAGTTCAACTATAAGAAAAAACCAAAGGCTTCTCTAGTTAGGATTTAATGCAAGATTAGAAAATGTATTAAACAGCTTCAACTGTTGAGTGTGCACAAGCAATTTCAGAGTTGGGAAAGTTGTAATCCCAAATTGTGGTGCATTTATGGCAGTAATATGGCAATAATTATAACTTTACATTAAGAACTGGAATCAAAATTGTTGTCATGGTAAGCCATTGTATGTTAATCTTGATTGCTCACTTCCTGGAGTATTTTATTTTCATGTTAAAATTTAAAAAAAAATTCCTTTGAAGGATTTCAGATTCTCAGGAAACATGAGAATTTCATAGACAAATTTCATCAGTGGAGTTACATAACAGGTATATATAATTTTGTCTTTGTAAAAGCTTGATTATAGGTAAGTTCTGATGTAAGATGCTTATTTTATGACACTAAGTCCTAACTGCTTAAATAGAAACAATGTCATAAATGTAACAGGCACTGACATTTGCAAGGTTCTAAACTCAAATGTTTTACTTCAGTATGACTATTGAGTATTTTTTTAACCTTTGACATGGATCCAGACAATCCTACCCAGAGAGTTTCTCAGAGGAATCAGAAATTTTTATTGCTCTCAGTTAAATGACATCCTTCCTTACTGAAAAGGGGAAGTATCAGCTGCATGATGGGACTGATGGTTATTTATAAAAATCCAACTGCAGACAGTCACATTTCTTCTCTTGTCTGTCCAAACTGCAACCTCATTGTGAGACACTTGATCTCCTTGTATGCCCTGAGGAGACCTTTTAAAAGTGGCCGTTTTGAATGTGTGACATTTTAAACAATACCTAAATAGTAGCATTCTGTTTCAGTGCTTAACTATGGCTGAATGTACGCTTTCACCAAAGGTGTTGCTGAAGTATTTGTGGTTTCTCTTCATCTGTTGTTGCTGAGGTTCCAATGTGATGTGATAACATTCACTGTTTCACTCTCTGCAGGATTGCTTGGTTATTTTTGCTGCACTGGCAGCTGTTTGATGGGGCTAAATCTGAGTGGCCAGAGGCTTATTTTCTGTAAGGAATTGCACAATTGGTATTTTGGTTTTATGTGTGAAATATCCTGCCCTTCTGGGTGGAGACCACAGGGTCCATAAGCAGAACAGCTGGACGTGGGCATTTCTGTTTTGGTTCCAGCCCACGTAATCTCTAGTTGGAAGTCACCCTCCAGCCCTTCATGCCAGAATATATTCCCTGTGGCAAAGCAGCCCTTAGCCGAAGGTCTGTTGCTTCATTACAGCAAACACTTGAATGGTGACAAAGACATCAGAAAATAAGTCTAGGCTGTGGGAGGGTATACAGAACTAGTGTAATTACGCAGTTTAACTGAGGGATACCTTAGGAAAGCATCTGTACTGGGAAATCACAAAGTCTGGTTGGTGTAATAAGCAAGGTGTATAGATTAATTTCTTTAAAGCTGTTTTGACATCAAAAACGCTGTATGCTTAATACACTCATTTGCATTACAGTAATGAAATAACTACCAAGGTTCAGGCAGAACTCAAGTACTCTTAGAGGACCCAGAGAGGTAAACACTAAAGCAAAAAAAGTGTTTTAAGCAAATCAGATAGGCAGACCAGTTAAGGAACCAGGTATTCATGGCCACATGCAACCTCTTGGAGAAAACAGGAAGCTATCCATTGCTTTTTAGTAAAAGTAGGATTATATCACTTGTTCTGCCATTTGCTCACACATGACATGTTTTCAGAAGGCCTGTATGGAGAGCTTCAAATGTGAATTGAATAAACTTTGCAAACTGTTGGAGATACACACTTGACATACCAATGTGATCAAGTCCCTGAAGTCCCTGCCTTTTATATATAGTACTGAGAAGCGATGCAGTGAGAGAGACAGAGAGATGGGATGAAGGTAATTTATCTCTAAAGCACCCCGTCTTTTAGTATTTATTCAAATGCTTTCAAAGTCTGGAAACAAGAAAAATACAATCATTACTAATGTTTTCCTCTTTCTTCTTTTTTTTCCACATACTGTCTAAGTTAGTTCTCTCATTTGCAAAAATTTATTTCTAATTCCATTTTGGTCAGCTCCCTTTTTCAACTCAAGTATATGTATTTTTTTATCTCTCATGTTTAAATTTGGGCTCCCTTTTAATCACCCTGTAGAGTCTCACCCTTTGCTTCTGAGTAGCCAGACAGCTATTTCAGTGTAGGAGCCTAAGCAATTTTAACAGCTGCAGATTCTTGGATGTAATTGATGTCTTTGGTTAGAAAAAACAGTCATTTAAACGATATGTCCCTTGCATTTGAGAACATTCAGTGGAAGAAAGCGGATCTGATTGTTTTCATTAAGACAATGGAGACTTCACAACTACATGTAGCCAACTATAGTCCCACTAAAGCAAAAGCTGGAACTGGGTGTCTTGACATTTTCTGGTTTTATTGCATGCAGTGCAGCAGGTAGCTCATAGCTAGGTTTTTGGAACCCTGCTTTGGGTGGGTGGTTGGACCAGGTGTCCTTGATTTCACTTGCAGCCTAAGTTATTTTTGACTCTATAACTTTATACTTTTTTTTCTGAGTTTATTTTAGAAACGTGTTTGCACCTTGATTTCTGTTAGGAGGTATGGCAGATTGAAACCATGGCACTTTGTAATTAAGATAGTTCAAGATTTCCACCAACGGCAGATGATTCCATGGTGATGATGAAAGGAGCTCTTGGTTGACACAGTCGTTGATCTGCTGTTATGAGGGAAAGTCCCCTCCTCTCTGTGTAGCATAAATGGAAATCTGCTCCTCCCATGTTTTCCTTTGCCCTTCAGCAGGACCTGCTGCTCTTGAACGCTCTGTGAAGGACTGAGCTCTGGTTTCTTGGCTCTCAGTGCAGGTAGCCAGGTTAAAGTAATTCTTGTGACGTATACAACCCAGATGTATGTAAGAGCTATTTTAATTCAGTGTTCTTCGTGTTGTGTATTCATGGGCTAACATGGGAGTGGGTTCTCCAAACTAATGCCTGTGAGCATCCTGCGCAGCAATGTGGCCAGTGTTGCTCTTAATTAGTTTGAAACAGCATTGGATCAAGGAGCAGGAATCTTCTTTTTGTATACCAAGTACAGTGTTTTGTACATCTGAGTTCCACACCTCCTGTGAGTTCCCCCCTCCTGGGGGCTGTAAGAATCTGTTTGGGGGACACAGCTGCAGCAGTGAAGCCTTGGTAAGAGGGGTAGGGGGCAGATATCTTAAGTAATTTAAGAAACTGGAAAATCTGAATTGGTTTGATTCATTGATGGAAAAATTAATTCCTTTATACTTTCTCCTTTCCAGTGATTGTACCCTGTAGATACATACAGCAGATAATTTGCTTATTCTCTTTTGCATGTTAAGCTTCCTCTATTTTTGTGTGGCTGTAGGGCAGAACACTGGCTATTTATAAGTGTGTTTTACACAAACATAAGTTTACTGCTGTCAAGAGTTGTAAGGTTAGAAATAAGTAAAAACTATGTTTTGGTAGGATTGACTCCCATCACAAACAAAGCAAGAAAAATAACCTAGTGGTGAATTTAAGTTGAGGAAAAAAATTAATCAGAGAACAAGTGAATGAGTGACACAGTGGAAACTCTCAAGAACTGATTTAGAAAGCTGTTACTTAATTTAAAATCAGTCTGCTTAAACCATCTCCTACGAGTCAAGTCTGCTGCTTTATATGAATCTGTTTCCACAAAACTAAACAATGAACATAAGGCTTTAAATTGCATGGATTTTCAAACAGACCTAGAAGAAAAAAAAGTAAGATTGTGGATCCTGCCATTCACTCACTGATTTTAAAGAAAGTTGTCCCAATTAAAGTGATTAAGCAGCATGGCCCATCCTCCATTTAAATACAGCACAGTAGCCAGTTGTAGCTATAGCAAGCTCTGGTGCTGCTTTATGTTTGCAGTACCTTTGTGTTGAGCTATCTGGCCTGTTCAGTTGTCAAGAAGGTAGGTCCTCAGTATTTTGAAGCTGCCTGGAGATGCTTTGAACTTATTCAGGTATCTGAATAAGTCTAAAAAGCTGGCATCTGCCTATAAATATTTAATGTGAAAAAAAATCACCTGGGGTTTGTTATGAGGAAACTAAGCAGATTATATTACCACTCGGAGACCCCTACATTGTCTGTGTGCAGGCTGGCTTTAGTCAAGTGGGATGCAGTAGTTCAGGTACCAGACATTGCTGTCTTTTTTTGTCACCTTGACACTTAACACAGTGGTGACTGCAGCACAAAGCTTGTCTGAGTTTGACTCTCTGAGACAGAACTTGGAAAGCAGCAGCATTAGCCATATTTGTACTTTAAAAATAAAATCAGCATCTCCCTCATTGCACACTAGGACAACTAAAGGAGAGTTGGCTCCAGCAAAATGTGTTAATTAAACCCCAGACTCCCAACTTCTGAGCTCTAAAATCCCCCCCAAAACCTATATTATAACAATGTTTGTGTTTCGTGCATGTGATTTTTATGTGATTTGTACTTTTAAAATTTATTTTAATGGTGTCTGAAATTTCGCAATTTGTGGATTTGAAAGGGGGGGTGTTTTGGGTTTAAGTTTGGGGAAAGAAATACTGCAGAATCACTGTGAAAGTGTCTGGTTTTGATGAAAGACGGGGTTTGATAAAGGGTAGTTGATCGGTCATCAGTAATTTTATTATGCGTTATGGGAGACATTTATCCAAGAGTCAATGAGACATTCCAAGGTATATGATACACTGAAGACTAGACAAAAGACTTGTGATCTCCTCCTGAACATCTCTTCCTCTCTTAAAGATGTTCTGGTAGTGCCCATAGGAGAGCAGTGTTCTCTTCACTGGTATTTGTAACTAGTCCAGGCTCATAGTGCTTATGCTCCAAGAAGATAAATGATGGGAGAAAACTGAAAAGATTGTTAAAAAATCCTTATTCAGTCAAAACAAGTTGTTCAGAATGTAACCTCCAAACCTGGACAGTATTAGTGAGCTAACTATTTTAGGCACCATAGCACAGTAGGGTTTTGGTGAGAGCATCATTCCTTAGCTAGAAATATAATATAAGTCCTTAAAAAATTTCTAGTCTGAGTAACAAAATGAGATACATTTTCGTCACAGAGGGACACAAGGTGAAAAGTTCAGGTCTGGATCCACTTTGGGTTTGGTCTATTTATAAGGATAAATCTGATAAAATGCAGCTGTGAGCTTCAGATTTGTGTTTTTCTAATGTTTTGGAGAACTTGGAGTCAGTTGGGTTTTGCACCTTCTGCTGTTTCCAAGTGTCTGCTGCTACGGAAGGAGCGGTGCCACTGAGCAACAGAGCTCGACTTCTCATGCTGGATTTGTGTGGGAATCATGCTGCTTCAAAAGCAGATTGAAATCCTAGATCATAGCCATCGGAGCTAAAGCATCTTGACAACTCCCCCTGCACCCCCGCTTGCTGCTCTAAAATTATTTTCAAGTCTAAAATCTGCTGAGTAATAAAGCAAGATGCCATTCAGGTCTCTGATGAGGGTCTGAACAGCAAGCAAATTGCTGGCTGTGCAGCTAAGTAAAGTTCCAAGTGCAACAAAATTTATGAAGGCATTTGGCTCCACTGCCCAGCTATTTGAAAACCCAGGTGTAAGAGATGCATAGCAGCAAATCTCATACTTCTTGGGCTGGAGGTTGGCATTTTACATAGCTGTGTGTGATGTGTCAGCTTTGCCTCTGCTCCCTTTAAAGTAAAACTAATCTGTTCTGAATGTAACAAATGTTTGGTGTCATTCATTAAGAAATCTATTTATGTTTGACTTGTCAAACTATTTGTAAGAATAAATCTGTTGTGAAACAAAGTAGCCTTCTCCAAAGGCGTGTCTGAATTTCTGTTAAGTATAAAAATACTATTCTGCCCATTTTAAATATGAGAAAATAATAAAAATATAGCTAAGCAAAGACTAATACTTAATCTTTGCACACAAATGGTATTTTTTGCTTTGGGGATTTGTTCACAATTACAAGTGCTGAGGAATTTAATAGTCAAGGCATAGCATGCTTGAAGGAATATGACGGTGTTGGGGTGGTCTAAGTGTACTTCACCTCCCAGATCACTTTCTTTGTAATTAGTTCTGGTCAAGGGGAAAAGATTGTGAAGATGCTTGTGGTATAAATGTAAGAGCCAGTGAGACAGTAGCTGATATGTAAGGAAAAATGTGTGTGTGCAGCCAGATGCATCTCCTACTTCTCTCACTTGAGAGCTGCAGCAAGGGCTTACCTCAATGGGATTAGCTTGCAGCTGGCAGAATCTGTCACTTGGAGTACTTAATAGGAAGGTCCCAATGAGACTTAACAAGCACTTTAGTGTGAAATTAAAACTTATCCAGAGTTCACTGGCATACTTGAGAGTTGGCACAGCCACAGCTACCATCTTTCATGCAGTGTTGTTTTGTCATGCGAAGCACAAATTGTGCCAGAATGGAGAAAAATGTTCCTAAATGTAAATGCTGTGTTTGTAAATGATGTATTCTCCCATCTTTCCAGCACAAGAAGTGCTGTCTAGGGAGCTGTGATTAAATTTACTACCAGTACAATGGTACAAAACACAGCATTGAGTTTGTAGCCCCAACAATTCTTTGCATGACATGAAAAGAAGGAGGTACTGGAGGAGATAGACCTTTGATGCTGCTCGTCAGTCTAAGTGCAGTCAGTGCCTTCTAAGTGAAGTCAGCCTACCAAAAAACTTGAGTTGCCCCCAAGATCATTCAACATTCACCTTCAGAAAAGTTCACATCTTCTGAGGAATTATGCTAAGAGTTATCCCTATACGTAGTTATTTGCAATGCTGCCTTTTCTTGTCCATTTGGGCTGGGGGGGGCAGGGACAGAAGGTGGAGAGATGCCCCTGCATGTTACCTGTACACTGTGCCAGGGGGACTTGGGGACTTAACATAGGTGTTTGCTCTCACCAGATCCCCAGTGTGCTGCAGAGTCTCCTAGAGCCCTGCCAACATTCAGATCCCAAAAACCCTAATCTTTAAGGGTGGCTGAGCATGAGCTGTCCTGTTTGTGTCTCACGTAAGATAGAGCTTGGATCCCAAAGCAGATGAGCAGGAGACACAGCAGGCTGTAAATGCTGCAATACAGCAAAATGGACCAGGCTGTCTAGTTTGTTACCTAGTGTTTCATAAAACAGCATTTTATCTGTTTTTGTAACACCTTAGTTATTTGTAGGAAAGATCAGGGATTTTATCTGATAATTTTATCTACTTTTATTGTTTCTTATGAATATATTGCAGTAGGCCATGCTGAGCATGAAATCAGCCTTGTAAAGAAAACAGCTTGTTCCCATTATGACAGTATATGAATGCTAAAAATGGGCTTCGTTAGTTATAACAGCTGAATCCCAGCATCCCCTGAAGTTATATTCAGATAATAATACAAGATTTCACATTTCTGCTTGGCAAAAGAAGTAAGCGTGCAATTGGAAGTCAGCACTGCAGAGCTTGCAGTAATAGGTGATGTTTATAGAATGTATTTTCTTGGAAGTAATCTCCTCAAGATTTTGTTGTAGCAATGCCAGATCCCAGACAGCATCATATACCAAATCTTCTTTGTAAATTATATCACTGAAAAAGTTTCATGTGTGATACCCATCCTCATCTGATAGATGAAGTCTGTGCCTCCATTAGCATAGGATAATCAGATTCTGCACATGGATGTCTAATACAAGTTTATTGAGGATGTCTTGGTCTCAGCTGATGAGTAATTCTGTTCCATTTAATGCACTGATGTTTGTGATAGTTACTAATTTAAAGCCTTACTTGCAATTTCAGGGAAATTCTTAGTGTCTAAATTATACCCATAATTTTCCAATTACCAAACATTTATACTGGCACTAGCAGGCCTTAGTTGTAATAATGATTATGGATGGAGCTGATAGAAGATCAAATATCCCATCTCTGGGTTCAGTACATATGAAAGCAAAACTGATGGTCGGAATGGAGGGGTTTGGTGTCAGATGAAAGGCAGTTGCTGAATCAGACCAATAATCTGTACTAAACCAGTAGATGGTAGGAAGCAATTCACAGGTTGAGTTTTGCCAGCTGGGGCCAGGTAGCAGTTATCTGAATATATCAGTGAGTCATTTTCAGGGTATTTGTTTCTTCTTTCAGAAGCCCTTTTCTAGCTGTATAATCTATGAAGGTTATCAGTTGTGTTGAATGACAGAGGTATTTGCACCGTGTCCAGAAACATGCAAAATAAAAGGAAAATTCTGTTTTCTAAAATATATAAAAAATAATAAAAGACTGTGAAGGCTTCATCTTAGATCCTGCAGTTGCATTAAGTACTAATAAAGCCTCATATTTGTTTCTCAGCAAGATGTATAACCATCTGCACACTTTTCAGTTTTTCAGAGAATTCTGAAAAAGGCCAATGTTTTAGAGAATAATTTTTATGATGACCATATGGGGAAGGAGTCTACATTTTAATATTTGTGTACATCTAATCCCACCACTGTCAATGGGATTTAAAATGTCTACTAATCAATGTGATACATATGGTAGATGTCATGGAGTGATTAATGCAGTGTAATCCAGTAGCCACTGTATACAGGGAAGCCTCCCATGTGGCTGTAAACATCTGCTTTTGTTATCAATGGCTCTGGAATCATCATAGTTGGCAAAGGGGGGAAACAAAACAAAGGGAGGTTTGCAAAAGAGACTTTCAGCTTTCCGCTGTGTGGGGGGCTTTGAAGTGAAGGGCGCTTTTGGGAGCAAATGGAGCTGTGGATGTCCTCTCTCTCTGTGTATGAAGGAGATGTCTCTGCCCCCACCGAATGGCTATTCTTAGTTGAAGGGTTCCAGCTTCGACACAGAAATCATTTCATTGAACAGACAATGAATAGCAAGTTTTTGTGCATGTGTGTGTGTGAGAGAGGAGAGATTTACAATACAAAGGTAAACTAATGCTTCTGCCCCTTCTGATGATGTTCTTTATTGCTGGCCCAAAAAAACACAGCCCTGTTAGGCTGTTGAGTGTGTTGGATGCATGTGGTATGGATCATCAAGATTCCAGCTCCAAGGGAGAGGCTTCTAATGTTGTTTGACACGTTGCAGCGTAACCCAGAGCACTGTCTTTTCCAAGAGGGAAGTGTCAGGGTATTGATTTCAGCATCACATGGGTGGTGTCTTTACAGTTCTCACTTCTCATCTCAAATCTGCAATGTCTGTGTCCCAAAGGTGAACCAGCTTGCCTCTGAGATTTGATGAAATTACATTTTCAAGCACAGTGTGTGTACTGTGACGCCATGGTGGCCTTTTCAAACCAGCAGGTGACATTTTCATCATTTTTCATTTGCAAAGTGAGTCTTTCAGAGGAAAGGAAGCTCTGTCCAGCTGTGTTGTATTGTCCCATACAGTCCCAGGAGGGAGGGACAAAAATGAGCCCACGTTGATTTACTTCCTGGTAGCCTTTCTATAGGGACAGGTATAGGAAGACATTGCTGCTGTGTGTGAACACACTAGTTTCAGCAGTTGGAACAGTAAGAGGAAAGAATCTAGGCTCTGGAAACTTAACAGATCCCATTGTCTGGAAACCTATCAAATGTTTTAAACTGATGCTGCAGTTAAAATATTCACCTGTCATAAACTCCATTGGCAAACTCAGACACAGGCACAATTGTGGCAATGCCCCTGTAATCTTCATCTGCTGTGTTTCTGTTTAAAATTAGGCTTTCTATTATTTTGATAATACATGCTGACAAGAATTTTGTGGGTGTGATATTTTAATATTTGCTGCTTCCTGTTGCTTAAACAGCAAAATCGCTCTGAATCCATTGCAATGGAGTATAGAGATTAAAAAATTATCTAAATCTTAAGCACTTCATCAATGTTTTTATTCACTTACCCAATGGATCTTGTTATTCCAAGTTAGTTTATAGATGCACGGGATGCTTCATTTGAATGCAGACCCTTTTCGAGTGTTTTGCCCCATTGTTAGTTCAAGTAAATCTTCTCATTTTCATGATACTGCACTGATAGTATAATGCAGACAGAAAGCTCTTTAAAAAATACATTCCATGGAAGTGGTTACAGCTGCAATTGGATACAACATTCTTCAGTATCTTTTTGTTGTTTGTTTTTAGTTTTTTAATTGCACCATTACCCTTTTCCCCCAGCTTCCCCTGAACATGTGTTCATGCATGTCCTCTTCCTCATCTTCATTTCTGTTGGATGTAATTCTTTCCGGGTAAATCTTGTCTCTCGTGAGCTTTTTTTTGATATATAGGCTCTTTGTTTTAAGACAGCTGTAGTGTCAGGCCCACCCACACTGTGCTGTCGCCATTGCTTTGAAGCCAATATTTCAAACATAAAATAGCTGTCAAGTCTTTGATTTGGTTCCGCTTGCTGGGGATGGCATGAAAACAAAAGTTTTTATGTTTTGGGCTTTCATGTAAGTGAGCCAAATGAGTAAAAGTTTCAAGGATTTCAAACAAGGAGTTGTCATGAAAGCTGCTTTTGACTGAAATTAAAAAGTTTATTGGAAGGGAGGAAAGTGCAAACCAAATGTGTGCATACCATATCTCTGTGGCTTTTTGGTGATTTTTTTTAATGCTTGTCTCGTAGGAGAAAAAAAGAAGGTCATTTTTACTGTCACTCTCTTCCAATTTAGGCAGAACTGTGTCTGTGGATTCTGCAGGTTTGGTCTATTGGAAGGGGGCTTGTCTCCAGGCAGAACAAACTGGTATTACTTGGTTTGTGCTGCTGGACCAGCACTGTCCTACCTCATCAGGGTGGTATGGAAATGCTGCTGTGTGAAGTCATTCCCATGCCAAAGCACTTACACAAGTCTGTTCACAGTCTTTTGCTTTGTCCTTCAGAAAGCAGTCTAAGACAAAATGAAAACATGACCAAGGGACACACAAACATATTTATCTAGTACCAAAAGTCTTTGGGAATAGGTAGTGCAGTGATGTCTTGAAGGCTGTAGCCTGCAAAATAATTTCCATCTACTGGCAAAAGATTTCTTTTAGCTAGGATTTTCATGGAACAATACCTCAAAAAGAAAAGGAAAAGGAAATATGCTTGGCAGTGTGCTGATTCAGTGCAGTTTACTGCTAAGGAAGTAACTGCCCGGGAAAATTGAAGGCAGATACTAGGCATTTAGGATTCCCAACTGATTTAACCTGCTTCTGACAGCTTGTGTAGCATGGCTAGTGTGCTCCAGCTTCAGGAATGTTGATTTCTTTAGGCAAATTCTGATGTAATGATAGAAAAATGATGTCTGCTTTTATTTGCATGATAAAGTCTCATTTGTTTTGATAGTCTTTAGAGAGAGCACCTTTGCCATTTTGTCATGGTTTGTCAAACCATGACACACGTTCAGGCTCGTCTTTGAATCCAGGGCATAGGGAGTAATTTAATCTGAAGTTCAGATACTAGGTTTCTTCTCACAGGAACTTTGACTTCTTTAAGTTTGTTTTTTTTTCATTACTGTTTTCTAGTGTCAGAGATTTTGAAGTGAGATGGTTTTCTGATTGCTAATAGTTGGCGATCTTCTTTATCCAGGGTACTTTACTTACAATCTGTAAACTGTAATCTGTCTCTTGTCACAGTTTGTGATGCAGGGAAGGCCAGCATGCCAAAGCAAGAGCAGTTGTGGTGGGTATTGCTTTACATCTTTCAGGGCATATAATTTTTAAGTGAAATGTATCCTTTGGTATTCAAGTACTGGATAAATTACCAGCCATATTATTGGTAGAGGAAAACAATGGTGTATTTTGATCAAAAGTGTGACTAAAACAAGATACCAAAAACTGCAGATTGCACAATATACGTTGATTATTATGTATGTGTTTGTATTTGTCCACATGTTTCTTGCAAATTCATCTTATATTACTGCTTAGTATTGATGATGGATGGAATATAAAGCAGAGGATAAATCTGGGTAGTTTCTGACTATCCATAGCATTTAATGTCTCAAGGACTTTTGTAAGGTGTCTTAATGTCCTTGAAAGAAATGGGATGTATGGAATTTAAAACTCTGACTACCTTTGTCAGTGTAAGCACTGTAACTAATCTAGCCCCACAGCAGCTAATAAATCCGTATAAAAACACACTGCTGGGGTATGGAAATGACCTTGTACAAATGTCATCTGTAATTCCACTTCTTGTCCTTCATTAATTTCTAGGTTCGATCTGCTCTGCTCTTATTGGAGCAGGGTTTGTTTCTGGTTTTGCTTTGTTGCATGTCTTGCCACAAGCAAGCTTTTCTGAGGATTGAGAAGTCACCCCAGAATGATTAGTAGTTAACAAATCCAGTAGCAGACGTTTTCATGGATAGCACCTCAGAAGCTAGCCCCTTTCCCTCTGAATTTCTGCCTGCATCAGTAGTCAGATGTGATTCTCACTGGAAGAAATGTGTGTTTTGTAAAGAGCAAGTCCCTGCAACCCTCCACGGGCAGCAGGGCACATGAGGGGCGAAGGCAGGGAGAGAGCAGGCATCTCACACAGGATTGGGTCCTCTCTGAAATATTTGCCTCTGTGTGGAGGCTAATGAAGTGTCTGCCCCTTGCTGATGTCCATGCTTTGCAAACAGAGCCAGAAAAGCGAGCAACTTTTGTGGGCCTTCATCCGTCTGAACTGTTGGGGGATTGTTCTGACCAAAATTAAAAATGCTTTATCCTTGCTTGTAAGAGGGGAGAGACCTGCTAACTCTCATCTCAGTTGTTTCTCCTATAAAAATTCCCTGGATGCTGTTGTGCCACAGGAAAAAGGCAGTTTCTCTGTGTGATTTATTTAATTTGATTAACTGTTATCTCTGTTAATTAGCTGTGAAATACTACAAGACCAGTGCTTTCTGACCCTCCAAGACATGTAAGAGGAAGTGAAAGGAAAAATAGCTGTCCTGTACTGACTCATGGTCACTGAAAGAATAGAGGAGATGTAAATAACACAGATATGCTTTTATTAAGACAGCAATCAGAGTAAGCCAAAGTTGCCTCCCATATTTTTCTTTAACTGTGTTATAGGAAATGGTTTTGAATTGTTTTATTTCCTAATAGTCACATCCTTATTAGCCTTGTGTTTTTCCTTCCCTTACCCCTCCTGTGAAGTGTGTTGTAAGTGGGAATTTCTAGCCTGTAAAACTTCAAAACTCATGATAGAAAATGTTTATAATTTACAGGATCGTTAATCTGTGTTCTTGCCCACTCGTCTACATGCACATGCTGGAATATTCCATGTTTTACTGTTGATGTGGTCAACATAAGGATTATACAGACTTTTTAACTGGCTATTTATGATTTTATTTATCTTCATAAATTAAATGCTGCTTTTACTTTAGGAAGGACATGTCAAAATGCCAGAATGAAGGGATTGAGGGGGAAACTCCATTGTTCCCTTCAAATGCAAATTCTTTTCTTCCTCTTTCTCCTCTGCACTTCATGGGGTGATTGGCATCGCACAACTTGCCTAAAGCTTGAGCTCCCTGTGGCAGGGAACCCTGTGACATTAACTTTCTACTTAAATGTGCAAATTCCTTCTTTTACTTTTTGCTGTTTTCAGAAACTGATGTAATTATAGCTGATTTTTCTCACTTGAACCCTGGATTAAGTTTTGGAAAAAGACCTCGATTGCCTTTTTTTTCTTTCTTTCTTCACAACTGTATACATTTTCAGTTAAAAGCTATCATCTGTGTGCATTCAGAGGTTATTTGTATTCGTTTTGTTTTCCCATTTTTATTGGTTTGATTCCTAACTGTTATCAGTGAGTTAGAGCTGAGCACTTTTAATTCAAATGGCATAATGCCCAATCCTCTGAGATTAGCTGGCAAGTGCTTCTGGGCATGGTGCCACCTGGCATTTCTCAGAAAGGGGCTGCTAATGAAACACCGGAAAAAAATAAGATTGTTCTAGACATGCAAAACCCTGAAGTTGCAGGGAGTGAGGAGTGACAGAGCTTTCACAAACACACCCAATATTCTGTGGCACGACTCGGAAACTACTCAGGAAATACCATCCTAATACCTCTGCATAAAATTGATACTGAAGTGAACAAGTCTGAGTACAAATGAATTTCTTTTTGTGAAGTTTGTGACTGATTTTTGGCATCTGTGCTCAGGATTGGGCTCTCTGGGTTGTCTGCAGTGCAGCTTGGGCTCCGAGAGCTCTCAGCTTGTTAGGACCTGCAGTTTTGTCCTCCTCTGATTTGCCTCATCATGGTGCAGCGCCACAGTTTCTCAGAGCACCAACCTTAAGGCTGAAGACCGTGTCCTTCCTGGGTCCTCTGTTACTATGAATATAGGCAGACTGCTTTGAGATCCTGTCTTGGAAAGAAAGTTTGTTGGCTGCAAGAGACTTTGAATGTGGTGTTTCCAATCTAGTGACTGACATTTTCTGATTATAGCTTTTGTTTCATCAGAAAACCTCCAAAAAAGCTCAATGCCTGGATAAATAGGTCCCAAGACATTTAGGACTTTATAGGTCTAGACTAACATCTTAAAACTAGCGGGCTGCCCAAGCAGATTATGCATCATGGATTTAATATGCTCGTGAACTAAAGTGCCACTTAACAAACAAGTTGCCAATTTCTACATCAGCTAAGTTTTCTGTACACACTTGAGAGATTGTCTTATATACAGCATATGAGAGTAGGCTGTAGAGCACTTATTTGCATAAAAAGCTTTGCCAAGAGCAATGAAAAAAAAGTATACAGTAAGAAAGTGTTCCTCAGTTGAAAGAATAACGATATTGTTGGGGTTTTTTTCTTAAAGTCTTTTGCCCTTCAGCTTCATTGCCTGCTTTCTGTTTGAAAGATTAGTAGTGATTGTAGACCAGGAACATCACTGAGGCAACCTTGAGCAACTGGTTATTTATTTATGGTTTTCCTTCTCTAGCTGACAGTAAAAATATATCCTGCATTTCTTCTAAGAAGCCACATTTTCCTGTTTTCTGAATGTAATAGAATATAATCAGATGTGCAAACCCTATTGTTTTCTTGCTGGATCTGTCTTCCGTACTCATCCCTTGTCATCATCCTTATTTTCCAGTGTCTCTGTATAGGCTTTAGAAATAATAATAGGGTGGGAATTGAGGGAGACAATACTAGATACCATACTAGCCCTTGGAACATGGTGATTCTCAAAGGCAATGGCATGACACCATTGACTGAAGAGAAGCAGGGATCTTTCACTTGGTTTACTGCCCCACCTTTTACCTTGGTTCATAATGGTTTTTTATACAGTTTTCCAAAGTGGAAAAAAAAGTAACACATGAGACAGTCAAACCATGCAGAAAACAGTTGAGGGTTTGTGAGGAACAGTGAACCGATCTTGAATTCCTGCAGCACATATGACACTTTTTGAACCATATTTTTTTTTAATCTAGGAAGCCTAGATAGAAGACAGGATTTGGTCCTTTTAAGGTTCTTGCAGGTCTTAGCTGTTAACTTGCTTCTAGTTTCATAGTTACTGACTTATGTCAGTGTGATTAATGAGAAATGGAAAGTATGCAAAAAAAAAAAAAAGAGGAACAGTGAAAGATCTTCCTTCTGCAAAAGACAAGAAGTAAAAAAGCAATAAATACAGTGCTTGTGCTCAGTAATCACAGAAAGAACAGTTTCTACATTCCAGTTTCAGGATCTGATTCAAAGCTCCATTGACTTGGTGTACTAAGTGAATTTATGAAATCATGGATTTATGCTACTATGTTTTTCCTATAACTGGGAATTAAAAAAATTCACCTTAAGTAGCTGAATGTGTCTAATATGTGCTGTAGTGTGTGCCTTTTGCGTGGGGAAGCACTTTGTACAGCAGCTGGCTCTGTTTATGGTGCAAATGACAATTCGATCTGTGTAGCAATTAAGCTTTTCTTATCACATGGAGCCTCTTAAAAAGAAGCCATTGTATTTATATGTGTAGAATATGTATATCATATATATAAAAACATATAATTTATATAACTAATGTGGGTATACATGATGTGTGTTAATATATTTCATATACATGTGTATATAGATATTCTTCTGATTAATTAGAAAAGTAGAGAGAGGGGTAGAGCTATTTACAGCCAGTGACTGAGTTAATAACAAACAGAGAAAGATTTAGTATAGCTGAATGCTTTCGTGTGGCTTTGGTCAAATTACTTAGAGGTGGAAATAATCAGTGGTTGAATTAAGCGAGAGGCCTGATACACACTGGAAAACCTCCATCGTCTGTCAGATGTTTTACAACTGTGATGAATGAGTTTGGATAAATAATGCAAACATGTGTTAAACAAGTTCAGGCCGGGTTCCACATGGTATGGTAAACAGAAATTGTGCTTGAGGAATGTTTGAAAATGTAAATGTCTGGTGGGGTGGTATGGTCGGAGCACTGTGAGGATAGCCTTTCCTTTTACGCTGGAAACTTGCAAACTTGCCCGGAGGCTGCCCTGATCCAGCAGAGGATGGGGCCATATGGAAATGAACCTCATAACCTGAGTGAATTTTCATTTACATTATTTGTTGTAAAAACTGTTGATGTGGAGATGTTGAGGGGGAAATCAGGAAATCATTCCAAGTGAGGCAAGGAATGCTCCAAGGTCTCTTTTACCTCTGTCACTGCAGATAGAGAGAGGTGAAGAGCTGATGCCCCAATGGGCAGCACACTTGGAGAGGCATCAGCTAGCTTTTGTTTCAAAAGGCAAAATGTGTTGCCAGAGCAGTGGGTGGATTTATATGCCAGCTTCTCTCTGGCTGCAAATGCACTTAACTGAACTCACTGATTCCAAACAGAACTCAGAGAACCATCTGGCACAGAGGTGTATAGTTGTTGTGTTTGTTAATGGGGATGAAATGATTGTTCTGATACGGGTTTTGTGTTCCCTCACAAAGATCTAATCATACTGTTCTGGACCCTACAAGCACCATGAATCTTGTTTCTGGAAAATTGACGATACTTTTCAGCTATGAAAATGGAGGACAATTTCCAAAAGGGAAATTTCTACCTGACGAACATGGTCTTTTATCAGTAATTTCCTGGTTTTAATACATGTAGCTTTGGACACCTCTCTTCACCCTAATCATGGATCTTGGAAATTGTACTTGGAAAGTGGAGACATACCCTACTTTTACATAATTTTCATATGGATGTGAAACACCGAAGTACTTCTGCTGTTAAATCTTTGCAGTCTAATGTACAGGTCCTTAATAGAGTACAAAGGTGTCTCCACTTCTGCAAAAACTTTGTATTCCTTGAGTGATAATAAAAGAGTGAGTGATAATAGAGTGTCTGAGTGATACATAAAAGATAGTAACTGAAGGACAAAGAGATTGCTCTGGAGTACAGGACAGCAGCAGGTCTCTCTTTCAGGGCTGCTGTGTGTGGCATGTGAAGCCTGAGACTCTTGGCTGTCCCAGAGTCACCTTCCTTCCTCCTGTGTTAAGCTGCTCGGGGTGCCTGTGCCTCGTTCCTGGTATGCCTGTTTCCTGTCTCTGCTGCTGTAAGACATGGGACAGCAGATGGAGCATTGATGTGCCAGCCACCTGCACCCTCCCATGTGCCAGGAGATGGCAAGGCACAGGGGGCAGCAGCAGCAGGAATGCTGGTAAGGGAGTTGTCCAGCAGATAACAGGGATCTCCAAGCCTCCCCAGCCTACTGAAGGAGTACTGGCCATGTGCTTGATCTGGCATCTGCATCAGATGAGAGTCATGCATTGGCATGGATTTAGCCTGAGATCTTAGTGGTTCTGTTCCAGTTTATTTGTGGGGTTTGCTTTTCAGTTGCCAAAATGGTGTGTTTTTCATATGTCCCAGCAATTTCATAATGATGGGAAACTTGTTGACCCTGAATTACTTTGACATCTGCTAAAAGTATTTGTGCTGCAGTCTTTCCTTCTGCACATCTGATATTTCTTCATTTTCCCTCTGTTGCAAATCCATCTCTGTAAATTTAATTTCTGTTAATTTAACTATATCCTTCAAGTATTCTAAAGAAACATCCTTCCAAAAAACTCTAAAATGCATCAAGACACATGGGAAAAGGCAGTTTAAGTTATTAGAACAAAGCTGGTTAACGAGCTTATTGTTTTCGACTGAGATCACGTCTGCTAGGAACTATGAGACTATTACTTAAGGGATTGTTTTTTGTTGTGTGACTGTAACACTAAAGCAGAATCAAATCTTTGTCTGTTGAAATGCTCTTTCTCCTCTATATTCAAAAGCAGTAAAGCCTTAGTTGTATTGCTGTGTCTGGGTTTACACATTTAAAGATGTGAATTGATTAGAGGATGTACACAAGAACAGGAAGGTGTAGAAAAGATAAGCTACAAAAAAAAGTTCTTAAAATAAGGAAGAGGCTGTTATATTGAGATGTTGCAAGAATTTCAGACCAAGGAGGTCTGTATATTGAATTTAAATTATAAAAAAATGTTTTAGAAATCAATATTATCATCACTAAATGTAATGAAAATGTGAAGTAAATATCCTGAAGATGCTATTGCATTTACATTTAAATTCTTTGCTTATTCTCTTCTTAAATTAATTTTGAGATTAAAAAAATGCTGAAGATGCAACCCCACTGGATTCAGGTGCCAACTCTAGAAGCTTTCCAGAAGGGATCTTTGTGATTGTGTGGATGATGTTTCTGGGGGTTGCTGAAGTACAGTTAAATACTGATCCTTAATATTGAAAGTGTGTCAAAATCACAGGCACATCTACTGGTTTTCGTGTTTGAGGATTTTGTGGTGGCTTCTTGGTCTTGGCCACTTCAAATGGTCAAAAAAAACCCTAACACTGAGTTGGAACCTGTTGCCTCCAGCAGCATGGCTGTGAGAGTGGGAAATCTCACATGCACATAGGCAGTGCAGGTCCAGGTATTTAAAAATGCACACAACATTTTAATTGCTAGCAGCATTCTGAGGAAAAGCAGCTTTATCAGGTTTTCAACATGCACTGCTGCTGCTATTCCTCTTTTGTCTGTTTCCTTGCTATCAGATGAGTGGTTTCATCCTTGCTTTCCGAATTTCTGAACAAATTGATGCTCCAATGCATGCAGTTAATTAGGAGGCTGCATCCTCTGAATTGAAAGGACTAGTTAAGTTTTGATGCCATTTGTTGAGGCTGGATTTAGGATCATTGATTGCAACAACTTGGTCTTGGAGATAGCACCGGACATATTTTGTCATGTATTATGCAAAAGAAAAACTTGATATGAGCTTTAAGCTCAGGAGGTCTTTCAGGTTCTTGGCACAAAGCTGCAATGTCTTTACGCTCAGACATTTTGCCTTTTGCCGAGCTGTCAGCACAGATAAGGCACCCATAATTCAAAGAATATGGAGCCTAAAGTTTTTGTCTTTTTTTGGTGATGGGTTGCTATAATTTTCTTGTTGCTCTTTGTTTACTAATACTGATTGAACATGCTGAGCAACATGTTGGCACTGTGTTTAAAATGTAATAAAACCAAAAAAATCACAACTAGCATATTCTTATGAAATATTTCTAATCCAGGAGGCACTGGCTAATGTGTTTGTTCACAAAGACACAGATCAGCAACTCAGAGACTGAGCTGTAAATTGAAACAAACGTTAAAGGTTGGTCTCCACATACTTTTTAAAATTATGGGTTAGCCTTAGTTTTGCTACAGTAATCTCTAAAGAAGCAGTAAGTTTGTCTATATTATTTTCTTTTCTAGCAATTTTCCCCAGCCCCATTCTCTTGAATTATGTAACCTATATTTTAGCATAACAACTACTTTCCTGCTGTATTACTCTCTAGGGAACAATTTTGCATTAGCAGGGGGATGAACAAGATGACCTCTCAAGTCTTTTCCATCACCACTTGCTCTAATACAGTTCCGTAATATTTGACCGTGTTACGCAGCCTTTTCCCTTTTGTAACCCTTTGACTTTTACAGAAGAGAAGTCATAGCATTTTTTGGACATGCAGAAGTGCTCTCCTTTGAAGCTGTCAACCCAAAGTACTGTTTCCTGCACTTCAGAACTAAAGAGCATATTAGTGCCTTTTGCATTCAAGTGGAGAGGACCTATATAAATAAATCATTGTAGGGAAGTACACTATGGTGCCTGTTCCATAGCTGGAATAAGTAAGCTGAAGAGGCAGAGGCTCTTTATTTTGTTAATATGTTGTAACTTTTGAATATGGCTTTTTATTTTGAGGAAGGAAGGAAGACTGAGCGGATTGAGCAGTTTGTTCTGTGTGCATAGACCTCCATAGTGCATTGTCCCCATAGGTTCAAAGTTATCAGTAGGCATCAGACTCACTGGGAAATGTAACTGTAACTTATAAAGAAGAATTCTGTATTCTAGCTTACAAGATCAGAAAGGGTACATGAGAGAAGTAATTCGGAACTGGAAATAAAAGCTGTGGTGATAACCAGATGGGAAGTGGATTCAGAGCTGACTTGCTGTTCCAGTCATAGTTTTTGGCTCACAGAGGGCAGGAAAATCTTTTGTGGCACTGGCCTGTAATATTTTTCCCAGCCAGACCCTGAAAGCGAGTTATAAAAAAGGTCTTTTGGCAATGAACACCCCATGCATTTTCATTATCTCTCCAGCTACAACTAATTTTAAAAGCCTGGGGGTTTAATCATGGAAATTTGCAAACTATTCAAGTTTCTTGGGATCGTTACTTGTACTTTCTGTTTAGTTAAATGATTTCTTGTTGACACTGTTTTAATGTCCCACTCTGATTTTTTACTTCATATGTTAGGAAGAACCTGCTGTTGTGCTCTCCTGCTTGTGCCCTCCTTGTTGGGCTTTCTTACTGCTTATGTCCTTTTTTCCACAACAGTCAAAGACAACCAACACAGGTTTCTGCAGTAGAGAATTGGGAAAACAGTAGTGAGCAGAGACATATAAAGCTAAGAGGAAAAGTACAAGCCCTTTTTGTCAGGCAGCTTCACCCTGCTCTCAGCTCACATCACCTTATATATCCTTTCTTTTGCTTATGAGCAAGCAGGGCCTTAATAGCTAATTTAGAAATGGAAACAGTAAAAGGAAGTTTTGACACCATCAGTTTTTAGGATCTATAACATAATGCAGTGCAACATACAGAGAGAACCCCATCTTCCACAGCTGTATGCGCCTGGATCCAGCAGATGAAGACTAAGGTTTCCTTTTACACTTAACTATATAAACACTTGCTGCATTTTGACATCTGCCTTTAGTGTAAATCATTGGCATTTGTTTGCCATAATGTGTGCAGATAGCACGACAAATGTTCTTCCTTTTTTCCATGTGGATGAGTCTATAGAAGTAAAAGGATATTAATTTAGAGCTCTGTAAAGGGGAAACTGGCTAATGGTTTGTCCATGACATGTGGTTTGCTTGAAACCAAGCAGAATATGCAGAACTTTGGTAGAAATGGTTGAGAAGAGATCACTATAGTCCTTTTATGCTGCCAGAGGGGTTTTGGCTGAGGTAGAGTTCATTTTCTTCATAGTACCTAGTTTGGGAGAGACTTCTGGACTGTTTTTGATTTCTGTTGAAGACACTGTTGGTAATCCAGGGATGTGTTTGTTACTGCTGAGCAGCATTTAACACAGAGTTAAGGCCTTTTCTGCTTCTTGTACTACCCCATTGAGGGGGCTGGGGGTGCAAAAGAACTGACCCCAGCAACCAAAAATGGACATTCCATGTCTTATGGTGTCATGCTCAGCATATAAAGCTGGAAAAAGAAGGAAGAAGGGAGGAACATTGGGAATGATGGTGTTTGTCTTCCCAAGTCACTGTTAGGCATGATGGAGCCCTGCTTTCCTGGAGATGGCTGAACACCTGCCTGCCCATCAGAAGTGGTGAATGAATTCTTTGTTTAACTTTCCTTATGTGGGTGGCTTTTTCTTTACTATCAGACTGTCTTTATCTCACCCGCTGGTTTTCTCACTGTTACACTTTCCATTCTCTCCCTCATCCCGCTCGTGGGAGAGTGAGCAAGTGTGTGCCTGGGGCTTGGCTGCCAGCTGGGGTTAAACCATGACAGTGGAGTATGGAAAAGACTGGAAAGTCCCTTCTACCAGATATCTGCATAAAAACCTCATTCTTTTGAATATCATGGAATTACTTAGATGTTACTGTGGTTTATGCTGAACCTCCAGCACTAACACCTAGAACCAAGGGTAGGGGAGTCACCAGGACATCCAGGAATGATATGTTCAGAATGAAAAAGACCTTTTGTTGCATGTCTCTGATTCCTTATCCACAGGGTCATCTTGTTTCTTCTTGATCTTCTGGACTTTTCTTATATATTACTCATTTACCACAATTGGTTGAGTCTCATTTCATATCTCTTAGAAAAACAAGCAAATAGTGAGGGAAGACACTTGAACCTGCAGGAGTGGTTACTTTTTTCAGTGGATTTAAATGTATAATCATTCTTGTGCTGGCAGTCTTATGTTAATTCCCTTGTGACAGAAGTTAAGACATTTGGCATTTCAGAGAAATATTCAAAAAATATTAGCTCCAACCCATCTTCCCAGAGTGGGGGTTGTGCCATGTATACTCTCCCTGTGGAAATTCAGGGACTCTTTCTGCTGGGTACTTTTTGCAGTGTCAGGAAAGCAGACTTCTGCTTTCAAAGAGGCAGAAAATCCCATGCGTGAGTGTATAGAATCACTCTGAAGTGCTGGCTGAATTGGGTATTTTTCATTCCCAGGGGAGATCCTGCCCCGGAGTTCTCCCTACTTGTCAGTCCAAACCCACAGGCTCCCTGGGGTTTGCAGGTGGCTCTTTGCACTCTTTGCTTTGAGCCTCTGCCAACATGGCTTTAGGGTACAGGATAGGAAAGGGTGTCCAAGACTATTTTGTCTTTCCCTCCTCCCACTCCCCACCTGCAGGTCCTTTACAGAGAAAAGGAATAAGGATGCAGGCTTGGAGCTGAGCTCTTCTCATATGCAGGCGTAATAGGATCCTCTCCCGACAAAGGATCCCCCTCTCCCAGTGGGGGCAAAGGACCCTGCTTGCTGAGGGGACCCACTGTCCCAGATAATTAGCTAAGCAGCTGCTGTGTGTCTGAATGAAAAGGAGAGGAGGGAGGTTTTTTCTCTGCCGGGGAGCTGGGCGACATTCCTGGGAGGCAGCCTGCACATTCCTCCAAAGCACTCGGTGCTGACAGTGATGTGGACTCAGCTTCCCGAAATTTGTACGCAGCCACTTGCTTGGCCTAAGGTTCTTTATTGTGAGAAAGCTCCTTTCCTGCGCTAAGTGCTAACCATTTATCCCTGGATCAGTGGGAGAATATGTAGCTTGAGTTCACATGTGACATGTTCCACTAATTAATGCATTACCATTTATCCAGACAAAATAAGATCAAATTCAGAGGGAAAAAAAAGGAAATTTGTAATATGCAAAACAAAGTAATCTTAGCAGAAGCAGCAATTGTGTTAATGTAATAGTGGGCAATATGCCTGTGAATGAATCCCTTCTTCGTGCATTTTCTAGGGGGTCTGGGAAGAAAAGGAGAGTGCCTTGTCTGGCCAACACATTTATGACTAACTTTCATGGACAAAAGCTAAACTAAGAGCCTATTCTTGGCACAGGACCAGGTCTTTTCTTAGAGAACTGCTTTAATTTGTTTGACATACAGTGAAGGACTGGCACACTACGCTAATTAGTTTTATATACAGTTGTTTTATAGATCTGCAGCACTGTATGTACCCGTGGGCCTACTCAAGTGAAGTCTGCTGGCTGGTTCCTGATGCCTGTTTACAGGAGTGGACCCATTTGCCTGACTTGTTACTGCATTGTCCAAATTTTTAATTCTACAATTGTATACATTCATTCAGATAAAATAACATGCATTTAAAATTGGAATAGTGCAGTAGTAAATTTAGAAGTGTGGCATGGGCATTCACTGAAATAATGAATGCCCAAATTTCTTACTGTTATATACAATTGTATACATTCATTCAGATAAAATAACATGCATTTAAAATTGGAATAGTGCAGTAGTAAATTTAGAAGTGTGGCATGGGCATTCGCTGAAATAATGAATGCCCAAATTTCTTACTGTTATAAACACTTTTCTTTGTTCTTTCAATTATTTTCCCATCAGTGCTGCTGGAAAGGTAAACAGTTGATTTAAATTTTGAAAACCTTTTACCACTAACACTTCTTCCTAGTGAGCATTTTAAATAATTCTTTATTCCTTGTTGCAGGGAGAGGAATTAAATTGTTTAGTTTCTAAGTACTGGCTAATTTGCAAGTGGCTACTGGAAGTCAGAGAAAGTTTCTACTTCTGTCCAATGCCAGGTAACAATGAATGGCAGGAAATGTTTCAAATGTCATTTAAGTGGATCTGCACCAGGTATCCTGCTAATGTAATCAAATGTGGAGTTAATCTCCCTTTTATGTTTTTGTAAGGAAAGCAGCTTCATCTTGAAATTATAGTTTAAAGAAAAGAGGCATGGATGGGAGACATGGAGGTCATTCAGGCAGCAGCAAGTGAAGCACAGCAACTCCCATTTGTGCTCAGCCAGATGTTCACAAGCCTTTGCCAACAGCTCAAAAGGCTGATGCTGTATAAATTACTATATCCCAGGGACTAATTCAATGGGTGTGATGGAAGAGGAAGGGAGGAGGATGGTACCCTGTCGGTCAGAGGTCAGGTATAACACGTGGGACTGAACCAAGCAATGTTCAGCCAGTTCCACTTTTTCTTTTATTACTGTGGATTGAAAACACTCTTTTTTTTTTTTTCCCCATAGAAGGCAGAAGAAAAGTCAATACTTTATTTAAGAATATAAGAACAAATTACTATTTTCTTTTAAAAGCCCCTTTTCCCACATAGTCAAAAGAGGTGAAAACCAATGAAATCTGAGCCTCTGACAATTATCTTTGAAAATATAGAATCTGTTTGAAAGCTGCAAGTTGTCTGATAAAATATCTTTAAAGACTTCTCTTCCTTTCTGAAAAGATGTTGATTTCAAACCAAACTGCCTTCCCTCCACTGCTACATTTGTACCAGTTTCACCAATAGGAATCCTTTTTCACTTAGCCTGGGTTGTTTTTCACAAAAGTAAAAACAAGAGAAGAAATACGAGTAATAAATAATATTTTTATTTTAGAGCATAAAGGCTTCTCTTAACCAAAGTTCTGCTGTTGCAGGTTGCAACAGCAACCAAAATAGCCACTTTCAGGTTGCTACCTGTCACACGTCTGTCTCTACCACAAATCTGGTTATTTGTGATTCTCTGCCACTAGAACAGCTCCTGAGCTAAGGGAATCTCTCTGACTTTCAAGGATACCTCCCTACTATGATGTGAAGGATAATTTAATAAATGTGACTCTTGGTTCTTGCAGTAAATAAAGCTCAGGCCCATACCAGTACCTGGTTTTCTATTAGTTTCAAAAGAGTTGATCCTGATTTTGAATGTTTGAAATTGGCAGCACTGGTGCTTTTCGATTTCATAGGATATATTGCAGTCTCAAGATTAAAAACAGTCTAAAGATTAAAAACAGGGCTTCAAAGTTAATGGAGTACCAACTCTGCATCCCAAACAGCATTGCTCTATCAGTGGGAAGCCCATGGAGGGACAGAGCACCTTTTCTTTCATAAAATAAGGAAATAAGCAGTGCCCTCTAGCGTTAGTTTACATCAGAGGGAACTGCAAGGAGAATTTTCTGCCGTCTGTGTATATGCAATTAAAATTATTTCTCAGCTGCGGATGCAGCTCTTTATTTCTCGAAGAAAAGCAGTAAAAGTGGCTGCAATAGTGTCACTTACCAGGAACATAGCTGTCAAAGCTACCATCATTAATAGGTAGATGAAGTCTATGTGTCAGATATCACAAACTCTCTGACCAACAAACTCACTGATCTTCTTTTTTTTTCACTGACCTTGAAATATATGAATGTAGAATGTCTCCAGCCTAAACCTGGCCTGGAGAAGGACAAGGAAGTGTGTTTTACCAAAGGGCCAGAGAAGTTTCACGGAGAGGTGTAGCAGTACATGTTCCTGCTTGAAATTCAGAGGTTTGCTTTTTGGTGTAAAGCAGTCTTGGTATACATATTCAAGCTTATCTGGCACCTAATAACAAAGCAGTGAAATTATGAGTCTTTTGGACTGTCCTTGGAGCACTCAGAATTTTCTGGGTTTGGTGATAGTAGCAGGCTAGATTCCTGTTTCAAAGTTGTAGGCATCATTTCTTTTAGTTACAGACAACTCTGCCAGGGAGGACTATGGGAATTAGTCACCTCTGTACTTCAACATGGAAAGTTAGTTCCCAGTCTGCTTCATAGGGCAACACTTTAAACTGCTTATCTCAAACAAGCATTAAAAAGCATTTGCTGTCTAGTTTCTGAATCATGTGCAGTGTGAAAACTTTGTAAGTACATGTGCCTTTTTCTCTCTCTCTCTCTCTCTCTCTCTTTTTTATTTTAATTTTGTTTTTCTACCATAGGAAAATAGCTCAGAACTGATTTTTGCCTTTCAGTTTCTGCTGATGCATTTTTGTCACTTCACTTGCAGTCTGGAGCTTTCGGGATGAGCCTGAGGTCCCTGGGGTGCTAAAGTTACTGTTAACAAGTGGGAATTCTCTAAGGCTTTGAGAGCATCTTAGCAAGTGTCCCCCAGCTGTAGTCTGAGAAACAGCACACACAGTAAAAGTACAAGCTTTTTTAAGGGTCCATGCAGTACCTTGGCTTACTCAGGCTTTCTTACCTTGTGTGAGCTTCATCCTGAACTGAGGTTTTCTAAACCAAAACATCTTCTGATGTAGCAAAGCCTCATCACTTTCCTCCTTGGGTTATGGTCAGTGAATGTTTCTGGTGGCTGCCAGTACTGTAAGAAGTGGGTGTCAAGACTTATGCAGAAAGTGTGTTGCCTGTGTGTAAGAGTAACAGGTGAAGATGCTGTGGACTTTGAGCTGATTAAACAAGATCAGCCGTGTATCAGGAGGTACCTGCGAGTGTGTATTGTCTCTGGTAGAAGATGTCAAAAGTGAGATGACTTACCTGGACTGTCACCCCTCAGATGGATTTTCAGCCCACCTCAGACATTTGTGACATGTGCCACAACTGTTGTCAAACTTGATACTTGCAGTAATTGTTGATTCTTAGCTCTAACAATAGACCCCTTTTTGAGCTGCAGTCAGTAACTTCTGTCCTCCTTGTTACAGGCGAGCAGGGAGAGCGTTGTTTGCGCTGACTGCCAAGGATGAGGTTATGCTCTGTGAAAACACCAAGGAGAAAAAATGTTCAGCATTGTTTCTCTGAGATGTACCAAAAATCTTCACGCACCAATGAAACAACCAGTGTTATGGTATCATAACAATGGTTTGTTAGGACTTCACCCCAGGCTGCAATGATGATTTCTGTTTAAGACCAAGACCAACAGATGGCATTTGTTAGGACATTGATATTTATGTACAAAGTTGCCAGGACTTTAAGAAGTGGTGCCTCTCTTAATTAAGATGATAATGCACTGCCTTGTTTGGAGACATTCTGCTCATAATGATCCTGGTGAATGATGAATAGAGGGAAATTAGTAATAACAAATGCCAGATGGAGGTAACTTTCAAAAAGGAATATTTTGTGTAATGTGGCATGTAAAGTTGACAGACCAGGTCTTAGAAGATCTTTATTATTCTTTAGGCTTTCCTGACAAAATTACCCTTTATCCTGCCAAGAAATGTGGTCCCACATGCCAATGCGTTTTTAAGTGAGAGTAATTAAAGTGTGCCTCTAAGTTTATGGCTTCAAGTGAAATCAGTTCCTCCAATGTTTTGTCAAGAATCTATAAAAAGTGCAAGAAAGGAGATGACTTATAAAAACAATAGTTTTGCCAGTTCTGTACCTTCTGCCTTTGAAATCAGATACAATTAGGGAGGAACAAAACTACTTTCAAAGTTGAAAAAAAATAGTGTTAGTTCTGACAACATTTTACTTTGCATTTTTCCTTTGGTTGAAGATAACTGTTGGAATAAGAAATGTTTTTTTTTTCTAGAATTAGACCCCACCTTCCTTGACTGAAGTAAAAAATGATCACTGAGTTATAAATGCATTGAATCCTCAAATGGTAGTCCCTTTTTTGCAAATTCCTGACAGAGGAAAATAAAATCAAATTTGGTTTTGTGGTGTAAAGTTATAACTGAAAGAGAAATAGACAAGGAAAATTAAGAAATAAAATGTTGGGGCTTGTTTTATTGAAATAATTTATTTAATTAAAATATTAAAGTTTCTTATAAGATTATTTTTTTATGGGCATTCCAGGACCTGCTGGCCACTACAGGCCACTACTCTGTCAATTGCAGAGAGGGTGCTCTCATGATGATTTGTGGATGAGGCATGTGAGTCATCTGAGGTGACCATGAATATTTGATTTTCCTGTCGTTGTCCTTATATTGCAGTAGTGTAATAAAATTAAATTTAGGACTGTAGATGTGCATAAAGTCCCTTTCTATTAAATACACCAAACGTAGTAGACCAGGAAGGTTTGAAGAGCTCACCTTCTGCTCTATCCCTGCGCAGTCACAAATTTGCAACAACAGACTTGAGAGGCACAGTCTAAGACCTCTTCCAAAGGCACAAACATTGTAGTAGGGTTCAGAAGGATAGCAGAGTTGCAGAGTTGCTTTTGTCTTTAAATTATTTCTGTGAGAATGCTTTAGCAGGGGAATAAATGAAGTAATACATTTCAGTATTGGATGATGAAAAGAAGGCTTCTGGTTCATTTAGAAAAAGGTCAAGATCAGTTTTCAGGAGAATAAAACACTGTTTTGAATTATGCTAAGAACAGACTGTCCGACTATTTCTGGTATTAACGTTCATTGCTATTGGAGAAAGGATTTAACAATAGAAAGATGAGAACATGAGAAAAGAATGTCTAGAGGGAAGGCAGTCAAGGATGGGATTCAGTGGCTCTAGCTTTGATAACAAAGGCAAAGAGTGTTCTCAGACAAGTCTTTTGAGATTAATCTGGTACTTTGAGTAAACCCTAAATTTACCTTAATGCAGAAAGAACAGTATTTCTAAGTATTTTCAAAAAACTCCAGAGAGAATTGTTTCTCACTGATCTTGTTGAAGCTATTGTCAATTTACCTGGAAATTTTAAGTTATAGACAACTAAATCCTGGTTTACATGCACATTTAATGAATAAGTCCTATATCTGTATTTTAAAAAGTCTGCCTCATGGGAAGTGGGTGCTATGGTTCTGTTAAAAGCTGTACTACATTCTTGCTGTGTTGTCAGTTTTGTTTATGCTGAAGTTTTTTCTCTTGTCTTATTTTATTTTCCCAGAAAAACTTTACAATTCCAATGGACGGGAACTGAGACGGGCACTTTTTTCCTTGAAACAAATATTTCAGGTGAGCAAATAATAGCTGTCTATTCTGTGTTTTGAACATGAATTTAATTCCTTTTTTCTTTTACCTTTTCTTTTTTTTTTCTAATTTAGAGTATAACCTACAGTTTCTAGCAAAAGAGACTTTTAAGACTTCATTTGTAATTTGGAATGTGCCAATTCCTTTTTAGAGTCTTTTATTTTTATGATCTGCAAACTTTCCCATGTTCCTTCAGTCTGTCAGAAGGACAAGAGGTAACATAATGGCAGAGTGGGGAGTGTAAACCTTGTAGCAGAGAGACAAGAAAATTGAAACCCTTAGGTGGAAATTTAGACTACTTTTTAGACAGCAGCATATCTTGGGAAGACTTAAAGGGAAACTTGAAAAGGTGAGTCAGGGAAACTATGAGTTAGGGTGATGACCCATTGTTGGCCTGATAATGGACAAATAGTCTGGGTTTAAGCCACATCAAAAACTGAAAAGATTCGTGGGAGACATGCAACAGTTCTGATGAACCAAAATGTCTGGAAGATCTCTGAATGTGTTTGAATTTAGACTGAGTTTAGAGAAGATTTACTGATAAGCCAAAAAGATGCTTCATAGACCTGAGGAGGATGTGGTAGTGACTGATCATTTTAAGGAAAGGCATGGATTTGAAATTGAATGTTCATTACCGAGAAAATCTGAAATCTGGAGGATTTTAGGTCCTGCGAGGAAGTGGACAATGTGATAGACAAGTGGTGTGGTCCCACCTCATTTTCTTGAATTAAAATTCTTGGATTTCAGATTGGTTTCACTGGATAAGGAGAAGGACTTGGGAAAACTGCAAGAATGCGGGGAAACTTATTGGTGAGGTCAGGAAAAGTGAAGAAAAAAATCCTATCTGTGTGAATTAGAGCATGCTCTCAATGTGATTCTAAAATGGAATTCATTTGGGACATTCCATTTTCAGTAAATATAAGTGAGAACAATAAGAGGAGCACTTCTTTACGAATGGATCCAAATGGAGGATGAAAACCTACAATCCTTTTTTTTAGTTATAATATATAGGTGGAAAGATTTCAAACTCTTAGTTTAACATTATTGCTTTGTTTCAAATAGACAGTTATTCTAAGAATAATAAGAACATTTAAGAAATCTGTAAGACTGCAGAATTTCAAATTTTCTAAACACATAATCCTTTTATAGGTTTCAGAGTTAAGCATTTAGAATTTAGAGAATGCCAGAATTGAAATTTTCTAAACAATAGAAGTGAGTGGTGAAGGATGGACCATTTAATGATAAATCTTAGTAGTTGAAGATGTGTTCTGGGTCAGAAACATGTCCCTGATTTTTGAAATTTTTGGACAAAGAAAGGAGTTCCAGTTCAAAACAGCCTGGTCATCTCATGAGTACAGATTGGGAAATTTGCTGTCGTTTCAAGAAACAGTCCCTCATTCCCAGAGGGAGACTGCTTGAGAGTCACAGGGATGCAAGCTGGGTTTCCCTGTGAGGTTTGCCAAGCATGTGGCCTGTGTGCTCACAGGAAATCAGGCAGATTTCCAAGAGTCTTCTCTGGTTTCTTCTCTTTTTGTGCACCTCAGCTGTTTCTGGGAAATGTTTGTGTTTCTCTGCATTTATGTGTTACACAGACAATCTGGGTACTTGCACATATTTAGCAAGGAGAGGCTAAGCCTCTCTTCCCACCCATCCTGCATCTCCCATCCTGCATCTCCCTTCCATGTATTCCCTTCCATCATCCATGCCCTTCCATCATGAATTCTCCCAGTTTATGTATTCATAAATGCCCTCTTCCCTATAGGTTATTTGAAGTCTAGTAGGTATTTCTGAGCACAAGTGCTCAGTGCTTTCAGAGAACACACCAGTGAGATGTCTCTCTTCCAGCTGATCAGTTGTTCTAATGAAAAAATGCTGTTTAAATATTTATCCCAGTTAATTTAAGGGGTTAACTGTGTTGAAGAGTAACAAGAGAGAAGGGAAAAGCGATGCTCAAACCCATATCTATGTATGAATTGAGTTTTAAGTTAAACCTTTCTGGCTGTTTCAGGGCATAATTTTCCTTGAAGAATTTAACTTTCTTGTTTTCTAATGAATGTGGTAGGGAAAGGAATTTGGGAATTATCAGTTACCACATAAAGAATCTCTTTCTGGTGGAACTGTGGCTAATAGTTGAGTAAACGTACCCTTAAAAAATGTACATATACTCTTAAAGTACAAGTTCTTTTAGGGGGGACTTGAAATGTGATCCTCAAGCTGGAGAGTATTCATAGAATATGCACAAGTATTTGACATACTACAGTTTCAATTGGAAAACAAGCCCCTTTTTTATTTGCTGAAGAAAAATATAAATAAATATAATAAGGTTATATTATAAATTAAACATTTCTGTCCAAAATGTCTTTTTTCCTTTTTTTTTAGTATATGACAGGAAAGTATATCACCATTAGAAATTTATCATTATGGTAATAGTTTTTTTTAAAATGTGTTTTTCAACATAAATATATTTTTTAATTTTATATGCCCTTAAAAGAGAGTATTTTAAATTCCTTGTGAGTGTAATATTTTAGAAAAAAGATGCTGACTTAAAAAGAGTGTTTTCATAATAACAAGGTTTCTGAGTGTTATGGAGACTTCATCATGTCTTTAAGTGCCAGGACAGTTCATAATAGAATTTTTTTATAATTTCATCATTACTGACTTAATTTGGCACAGTTCTATTTCAGGATCATTTTTAATTTAAAGACCGTCAAGCAGTGTGCAGTGTCTCATTTGCATTAATTGGGAATAAACCCAAGTTTTACGTTGAATTTGAATTCCAAATAGTCAGAGCTCTTGATTTTTCATGTGAAGCTTCAGCAAAGCTTAGCAATGTTTGGCAAGAGCAATGTCTTTGTTTCAAAATTTAGATGAAAGATTCATTTGGCAAGTCCGCACTTGGAATTTCTCTTTGATTTCTTCTGGTGGGCTGGTTTTGGCAAAATGATGAAGGTTACGTGGAGCGTTTTTCTTTGACAGTGCTGCCGTTCTGTTCCAGTCATTCATTCTGAAGGGCTGAGTGAGCCACAGTTACCATCTTTTTCTGAATTGTACTGCAGCTTTCTTCCTGTGTTTGCCAGTATGCTTTTTGACAAACAAACTTAAGCAAGATATGATTGACAACCAGAACAGTTTCTCTCCTTTTGAATGGATTTCCTGACAGACTTCTGAATTGCCTGGTCCTTGTATTTATCAAAACCTCATGATTTTTTTTGTAAAATGCTAAAATTTCCAAAGGCATTGAGCAGAATCCAGCCAAACATGGCACTTAGAAAATCAGAATCAAAAAATGTTCTTCACTTCATAAGTGAGTTAAAAATACACCTGCTTAAAGCATTTGATTCAATACCACTCTTAAAAATAAAAAAAAAGAGCAAAACCAAAAAATAAATGTAAATAGTGCTGTGAGATTTAAGTGATACTTTAAAAGATATGTAACGTGGCCTGTGATACAACGGGATGCAATATAAAGCAGGCATGCTTTACAACATATAAGCAAGTGTACCTTGTAGTTAGAAAGCATAGTTTCAAATCATGCTGATTGCATAATTTCAAAATAGGACATAACTGGATAAGAATATGGTGTTGTAAGAAAAATAAGAAAGCCATAAAGCTCATTTCAAGTCTGTTAAAAGTGATAACCTTGTGGAAAACTGCTTATTAAAATTTTGGAAAATATTTTTAATCGATATCAATCAATGCATTAGATTTTCTGAAAAGCAGGCGTCAAGTGTATATTTTAATATCTTCAGGAAAAAAGACAGTTCTTTTTTAGGGTTGTTTATCCTACAAGTGTCATTTGACAGTGGCAGGGGCAGGAGATCTCCCTTTATTTTTCATAAGGAACCTAGATTCCTGTTTTGTGTTGTGATCAGACTATCAAGGGAAACAGTTACAAAATTCTCTTACAGAATTTTCATATGTTGTTGAGAAATTCATTAATCATTCAACAATTGAGCTTTGTGTTAAAAAATGTCACAAAGAACAGTTATGTGGGGGCCCTGGAAACATTAACTAGAAGGTGTTTGGAAGACACAATCTTATCAGTGAGTGAAATCAAATGTCACACACTTCAGCTGCTAAGGAGTCATCAATCATCCTTAGGAGTGCAGAAGGAGTATTCTGTGTTTGCCTCATTGATCTCAAGGAAGGAGGCTGCTCCTTCCCCTCCTGCAAGCATGACTGATGACTCCTTAGGGTTTGAAGCTCTGTGACACTTGATTTAGGGGCTGCTGTCATCACTTGTGAGGAGGCTGCCTGCCACCTCTCCTCTTTAAGAGCCTCTTGGAAGGGTTCTTGTTTAAGTCATGAAAAAGAGAAACCTTCATTTCCTTCACAAATCAAATTCACCAGAGTTCTACATAGCAGTTTACAGATCTGTTTAATCCAAAGAAGATGTCTCATTACTCTTTAGGCATTATAAATAAAATAGATATGACTCATTAAATGACAAAATGAATTTCTCAGTTTCATTAGCAAGTAGAGTGCCTTCTTCATATCTAGACAATGTTACAGGCCAAGATCTAAGAATGCTTAATGAGAGTAAAAAATGTGAACTGCTTACACCATAAAGATAGCCTAAAACTTGGGAAGCCATCAGTATTCCTTCTCTAATCACTGTGAATGTTTGAATTGTAACAGGAAATGTTGTTTAGCATGATGCCCCTGTCTACTTTAGCATCTTCAGATGCATAATACAGTGCCTGGATGTTGCTTGATCTGTTGCATATCTGCCATGAAGAATATACCTGGTAGGCTCTACTCTAGGTGACTTGTCTAGGAATTTTTAATTTTGCTATTTACTTGGAGGACAAACACACAGTGTGTTGATGTATCTGCTGTCTAGGAAAGGTGCAAAAAATTAAATTCTGTCCCCATCAAGTCAGTGGCATAAAATATCTTTAGTTTCTCTGCTATTTTTATCTGATGGTTGAATGTATGTAGGGAGATAGAGTGTGGTAAACAGATATAGGTACAGCAGGACTCTTTTTTTTTTTTTTTTTTTCCCACCAAGTACCATTATAGGGGGGAGGCAACCAAAGATTTTCTACCTAAAAATTGAATAACTTAATGTGAGACTGAGGTGGGACTTTTTTTTTTTTTTTTTGTTGCTTGCTTCTTGAACTCACAGGAGATAAAAAAAGTTATGTAAGGAAAAAAGATTTTCTAATTATCTGGGCCTACTTAACTGAATAAAATGAAATATTGAAAGCAGAAAGGTGCTTACAAATTGTTCAACATGTTAAATGGGAGCACAGTTTCTTTTCTGTGTTCTTACTTTCAGCATGTTTTAAGAATTGTAGCACAGTTCAGTTCCCTCTGAGTTTATTGTTCTGCACAATGCAAGAAGGCAGCCCAACATTTTCAGTAGTAGAACTTCATGATAACTTTGGGATTTTTCTCGGGTTAACATGGCATCACCCCAGCTACAAAGTTAAGTTCAGTGGGAGCACTAGAAATAAACATTGTATCATCACAGTAAGATGACTTTCTACCTGCAGCTCCCTCATCAGAGGCAGGAATCAGGAAGGTTATGTAAAAGTAGTGAAGTTAAAGTCACAGAAAAAGGAAAGCACCATGTTCAGAGCAAAGGGGAAATAGGACCTTTTTGAAGAAGATAGTGGTGAAGGTGAGACAGGATCACAATAATTCAAGCTTGGTAATTGAAGAAAGTAAACTTAACATGAGTGTGACATGGGAGCAACTTTGTTGTGCAGGCTAAGGACCCTTTCCTCTAATTATTATCTTTAATTAACTTAAGACAACATTAATTTTTTTGGATTTCCAGTTACATCCACTGAAGGAATCTGTTTTTGTCTTAGTTGTGCAACCTCTATTTCCTTTGCTACATGTTAGGTGCCAATACAAGTGTTTTACTGACTTGTTGTCTATCAGAAAAATGTAAACATGAAAGCTGATTCTTCTCCTTGGTCTAACCTAAATTTCCCCTCTTTCAGTTTGTACCCACTACTCCTTGTCCTATCACTACAGTCCCTGATGAAGAATCCCTCTCTGACTTTCCTGTAGGCTCTATTCAGATACTGGGAAGTTGCCATGAGGTCTCTATGCAACCTTCTCTTCTCCAGGCTAACCAGTCCCAACTCTCTTGGTCTGATTCTGTAGGAACAGTGCTCCAGTCACTGCCCTTTTCTGGACTCGTTCCAACAGTTCCATGTTCTTATGTTGGGGGCACCAGAACTGTACATGGTAATCCAGGCAGATTCCACCAGAGCAGAGCAGAGGGGAGAAACCTCGTCCCACAGCCTGCTGGCCACAGTGCTTTGAATGCAGCCCTGGACACAACTGGCTTTCTGGGTTGCCAGTGCACATTGCTGGCTCATGTTGAGTTTTTCCTAAACCCAAGTTTCCCCCATGTTTTATCCTCCAAGTTTTCTCCACAGCGTGCTATCAATTGCTTCTTCGCTCCACCTGTAAATGTGTCTGCAATTGCCATTACCCAGGTCATTTTGGTGAACTCCATGAGGTTTGCATTGGCCTACCTCTCAATCCCATCGAGGTCACTCTGGATGGCATCCCTTCCCTCTAACTATAGAACTGGGGATTAATTTTCATTGTTGTGTGTTGTCATCACAAAAGCCATTGAACACTTGCTAAATATATTGCCTCACTGAAAGTAGGGAGGGATAGCAATTTCCATGCATTCTGTTGTAAAATGTTGCTCCATGTAAATAAATGAAAGAATAGGAAAAAAAAGGGAACAGTGTAAAAACACTGATGTCTTTGTGTCATGTTGTGGCTGTGCTTCTACACAGTTGTACATGAAATGAGTTGGGAAGGTGTAAAGAATGGTGAACAGAAGAAAATGAGGAGTGGAGCCACAGCATGGAGGAGTGTAGGGAAAGGTTGGAGGGAAGAGGAATGGAAGCTTGGCAAAGCTGGTGAGGTCTGTAAAGTGGGTGAAGTGCATTTGCAGTCAACAAGTAGAGCAAGGGGAAGGAGCTTCCATTGAGATATAAACCAGCTGCTTGGTCCTTGCAGACCCTTTATCACCAATGTTTCTACTCATTTATTTCTAGCAGCTGAGCAGTTTTGGGACATCCTAGTTCAGGGCAATTTTGTTTTCAAGGAGCTGTTCTTCCACGTGTGCTGGTGGGAATTTGACAGAAGAAAGACAGCAAGTGAACCTGCTAAGCACCTATCTTGGGGTAGTGTCTGGGTTACCAAGTATCACAGAGTGGAAATACGTGTCTGAGAGAAATGGACTCTTTGTCACAGCAGAGGACTCTCAGATCTGTGTTTGGTTCATTTCCAGGAGTAATGCCCTGACACAGAGTAGAGCTGAGGTTTCATGTTTAGTACAAGACTTGTCTACTTAGCAACTGGATCATCTGGTCCATACATTTTGTATACATTTTGTTTTGTAGCTTTGTAAGTAATTGAGGTTTTAATGGGAACACAGTCTTGAGAGATTCGTAGGACTTCAGTTTATGTATGGATGTGTGTAGATATTGTATGGATATGTGTGTATATGTGCGTGTGTGTATGTTTTTGGAATGATTTCTTTCTAGATTTGTTTGTAATAGATGATTTGGCTTTTAAAATGGACTGAAATAAACAGTGACAATTAAATTAGATAATATCAGGCACTTCTGGATTGGCAATCTAGTATTTTAATTATATCAATGATTTTGGAGTCCAAAGGACAGAACTGTAGTTTGAAGTGTGGGAAAGTAACTATAAATTATATCTTGGCAATCTGTGCTCCTTCAATCACTTCCTGACTATGTTTACTCAGTTTTCAAGCCAGAGTGAGTTTTTCTAATGGCAAAAATTGAAAGCCAATCTTGATCTGCAACCTGTCGCTTAGCCAATAAAAAAAGCTGGACCATAGAGATGTTTTGGGATTTCTGTTTCTAATAGAGCACGACATAACTTTTATTACTACATCATTTTAGTGTTGTCAGTGGGAGTAATTATCTTGCTGGTAACTTCAGCATATGTGATGCATACTGAAGGCAGGTAGCAATACTTAAAAACATTATTGTGGAGGCTTAGCTGTGATATATGTCTAATGTAATCACTGAGGTTGCGGAGGTAGGAAGCCGAAAAGGCAGCTGAGAGGAATTGCATGTTAATTTTCCATTGCTGCTGGGATGGGGAATTGTATGAGCGCTTGAAATTGTACAAGGTGCCTGTGGATATGAAAGCTCTCAGGTCATGGAAGTGTATTCTGGTCTGTGCTGCCACATGGCTACTGCTGCCCAGAGCAGTCAAATTAGGAGCAAAGTATGGGGTTGGTTTGGATTTTTTTTTTTTTTTTTTTAATATGTGAGGGTCTGCCAGATCCAGAGGAATGTTTAGGGGAAAAAAAAATCTGTTTGTATTCTCCTTGTACTATTAAGTATAGGAAGGGTGAAACAAGGACCTACTTATCCGTTGATGCTGGATTTTATCTTTCTGCCTTTATGCACTCAGTAACAGGGAAAGATTTTGAAGTATATTGGGCAATATTCCTTTATTTTACTTTCTTGTGGTGGAGTGCCAGATACATTGTCATTTGAGATTTATGCCAGCAAAAGCTTGCAGTCGTGCATGGTTTGCTCTTTGACCTGCCTCCTCCTTCCTCCCATTCCTCACCAGTCAGCTGCTGTCCCTCTGCCGCTAATTTACATCCCCAAATGAATGAAGCTTAATCCCTAAACCTTAATCCTCCTAAAACCAGCTGAACTTTGTGATCCTATCTTGACTTTGCAGGAGATTAAAAATAAAAAGTGGGGGAGGGGATGGGGACTGTTTGAAAAAATGTGCTTTAACTTCTAAAGAGTGCAGCCATCTTTTATGTTTTTTCAGAGGGCAAAATGCACTGGCATTTTATTGATCAATGTATTTTTCCTTGTTATCTCATTTTTTTCACATTGAGCATAGTCATTTGGGTTTTTTGTTTCAGTTCTGTTTCCTTGCTGTGCAGTGCGAACTCTTGGCAGGGGAATCTGAGGAAGAGAGCTTTCCAAGGAGACCTTGCTCTGACATAATAACGTGGACTACGGACAGTGCACTCTGCCATAATACTATTTCACAGATGAACATAGCAATGAATCAAAATTTCACTAGCTTTTCCTCTTGAAAAGTAGGGATATTTACTTCAGGAGGCAGGCCAGGTAGTATCTGAATAAGCTGCGCCCTTTCTGCTTATAGGATTCTGTACTGATATGCTGTCAGCAGCTTGTCCCAAAAGATTTCATGCAGCAGAGGAGGTTTCTCCTCCTTTTTACGTTGATGTATGTTTCTTCTCATATGCATGGTGTCCAGTGAATTTGCAATATTAATTTTACCTTTTGCCTAGGTGAATTATCACAGTGTTGGAATGTGAATGCAGTATATCTTTGTGAAGCTACAATTTTTGGTCTACAGACAAAACCAGAGCTGACCTGATAATCAGAGTTTAAATCTGTCTTAATAGGGATGTTGTAGAGTGACAGAGTAGAGAGGGAAGCTTATCCTCTAGCAGACATTGAAATGCATCAACCACTGGAGCTGGTTTGAATGCAATCCCCTCTTGTAAACCCACAGGCAAAGCTAAGTGAGGAGATTCTCCTGTCTGTGACTGGTACTCTGTCTGCCTGTGCTGCTCTCACTTTTAGGCTGGATTGAAGCGACTTTTGCATTTTGGAAGGTTTGGTCAGTACAAAATGTGATTGCTGGCTCTCTCAATAATGTGTCATGGGGAGAGCACAGGCTGGGGAACCTGGAAATCATGGGAAACTCATAGTTTTCCTTATTTAAAGAAATTAACATTATAAAATGTGCAGTCTTTAACTCTGTAACAGAAACAGGAGAGAATAGTACAAGATAGAGTTAAATATGGTAATGCTTAAGCACACAGAAACAATGGGTTAGCTTATTAAAGGAAGAAGGGAAGCTCAAAACATAAAAATGAGATTCTTCTGGGTGAAAATCTTATAGACAAGCAACTTGTTTTGTTTTATGATTCCTTGGAAAGACAGTATTCTGCACAGCTGTTAGCCACGTAAGAAAGAAATACATATGTGCATATCCAAGTGTGAATATTCACTTACTAATCCAGTTTCCCCAAATACTTGGAATGAAGCTTTCAACAGTGCTGGTTAGATTAAAAAAAAAAATCCCCTCGAGAAACTATGTTCCAAAACCTCAATTCTTACTAGGAAATGAAGCAACTTTCTTGTGACATAAAAATAATGATGCTTTGGGTAAAAGCTTTCAACCATATGTCCCACAGAAATAGCAGGCTTCAGAAAATTCTATCTTAAACAGTACATAGGCAATTTATCTTTGTACGTGGAAGCTGCACATCAGATGAAACATGTTCTTGCAAAACATCTTCAGTCTCCATCTTCAGGTAAGACCCTGCAAAACCAAGTTATAAAATATATCAAATGGTACAAACATGTGGGAAGGAAGACAATGTCCCTCACTACTTCTGCCGGTGGCACAGGAGCCCATGGTACAGACTGCTTGATCACAGGGTTTGTGGGGTCTTTTTAGCTGCTAAGCTGATTTATGGAGGTGAAAAAGTATGATTTGTGCACTTTATCAACCACATAAGCAAGTTTTAAAGTCACCACTTTGAGTATATTTAGTGTCTTTTCTGTTATACATTGGATGAAAATAGACATCTATTGCACAGACATACATTATCTTCTTTGAGAAGCCTAAAAAAGGAGGTGACATGATCTAATTGAAGTCAGTGAATAAATGAGCAAAATATATTT